>NC_054481.1:66538437-67145103 GCF_017639515.1 Carcharodon carcharias | reverse complement strand
GGTCCAATTCCTGTTTTTGGTTCCCTACCTGAAATTGGTCCGCTTTAAGCGGTGGCAGCCCTATGTCAGCTGCCTTTGGAAAAACCAGGTTTGTATGTGGCATTGTTAGAGGCCAGTACCACCAAGTTATGTTTCCTTATCTTACCTGGTGTGGAACCAGGAGGGCCCTGTGTTCCCCTCCTGACTCCACATCAGCACTGAAGATGCTTGGCCTTGGCAGTTGCCGATCCGACCTTCCCTGGACCTCGTTGATGGTCATCGCAAACTTGGAGCAGCCCAAAATTAAAACCAGAATCATTGGCAAGTTGTCCGTGGACACTTATAGCTCGCTGCAAATTTGCAGCAACCTCTTGGCACACACTAATTTCTAGGCCCTTGTGTTCAATAGAATATCAATATCTTCCAGAATATGGAGGAGGGCAGAAAATTGGATCAACTTCACTGCGACTTAAATCATAGCCCTCACATTTTAACTTAAGCAAGACTTGATCTTATGCCATGGAAAAATGTTTCATTCCAAAAATGCGAATAATTTTGAACTTGGGAAGAATGTTTATCATGGGAATTCAGCCCAATAAAAGAGACCACTAATCATTTGAACCATGAAAAATGAAGGACGAAGGGTGAATGGTGAACTTCATGATTACAACCAGCATGTATCCTGCATAAATACTATAGACTTACCATTCATCTGTTCATTAAAATATTAAACTATGCACCATTTTATGCTGAACAAAAGTTAAAAAAACCTGATAATATACTGGCTGAGACCACTCAGACTTCATTGAATTTTAATGAACTTTGAGGACAGAGACAAAGGGATTACAGTTTGCTCATTTCTATGGTGAATAATAATTTAGATTATACCTTATTACTTAGGAATAATCTTTCGTACAGCCTGAAACTGTTTTTAAATAAATTATTTTTCTGAGCTGCCAGGACAGCTTTGCTCTGCAGTTTTAATCACACAGCTACAGCTTGTGAATTTCTATCCTGAGAACACAATGTGAAATCTCAAACTGTCCAGATCTTGGAAAGGAAAAACCACCCAGTGGTCACTGAAGGAAATTTTCAGGCTGCAGTGAGGTGCAAACAGTGGCTGTCAAATAGATACCCTGAGGATATCTTATGATGAGGGAAGTCCATTTGATCATACTGACTTTTTAATAACCACTTCTGACGACTTGAACATTGAGCAGTCAATAGATTACCCTAGTCAGGTTAACTCCATTTCAGCACAATTCCACAAGACAATCTCATTTGAACTCACTAAAAGCATGCCCAGCCATCATAAATCAAAATATGGGAACTGTACAACAAAAGTGAAGGGAACGGAATGAAAAGCTGCACTAACCTTCTCTGCTCTAAAGAGAGCAACCCCGGCTTCTCTAGTCTCTCTACAAATTAATATGGGAGCTCATTCTAGAAAATCACCTCTGCATCCTCTCGAAGGACTTGACATCCTTCACAAAGTACGGTACCCAGAATTTACTGTTAATGAATGTGACTACATCACCATTTGGACTGTTACCACGTGAGCTACAGCAATCACTACTGCATCCCAGCCAAGTTAGCAAGCCTATAGTTAATGGCCCTGTCTCTTTGCTCTACACGAGAAATGTCAGATTTGATAAAGTCAGATGTTCTCCGGAAGAGGGCATCTGCTACCTTTCAAATGCAGGAAAATAAAGCTCCCTCGATGACATTGCACAGATCTCCTGTTGGTGATAGAGACATTCTGATGCCATATGGATTGAAGGCCATGCTGACCTTCATCTCTACTGATAAGACCCTGTGGGAAGTTGACTACAGGGAAGTCCTCCTAGAGACATGAACACAGGTGGCCAATCGCTTCTGTTGTGAAGGGTTGTCTTGCATGCATTGCTCTCCTGACAGGGCCTGATACAACCTTTCCACCTTGTACACAGTGCACTGAATCTCCTGCATGATGCCTCACTCACTTGACCTCCTGGTTTTTTGCACCCTCTCTTCCTCCGCCATTAAAATATTAAGCAGGGGAATGCCCATTAGCAATTCTCCTTAATCTTCTGAACACGTTGAGAGAGTTGAGGAGGGGTGGGGTCAAAGAAAATCTCAAGTTTAGGGACTCACGGGTCAGCAAAATTGCAAATGTTAGTAATAAGCAACCTAGTAAAAATGACAGCAGAATTAAATCATTGGTCTAATGATCATTGGTGTAAAAATCAGTCTACTCCAAAAATAAAGCTGCAAATTTTGCTCTGTCCTCCTGCTGAGACACATACATTGCATTGCTGACATGTGATCAGATCCCTGGTGCTCTTAGAGATGTTGTGGTAACAATGAAGTTACCAGAAAACTGATGCAAATGCAGTAAAATTGTGTTTTCCTGCCTTCTACATGAGGCTGGAGCTACAGAGAGGGTCTCGACGAAAGGCTCATGGCAAACCTGCTGTAGGGTAAAAAACTGACGTAAGATACGTGTGAATTTTGTTGATCTTCTGCACTCAAAATTGGCCTTAGGGTATACTTATGCCATATTGCCAAAGACTCCAGGAAAATCCAGTTTTCATAATATGTAGCATTCACTGTTCACACTACGCTGCAATTCAGTGTAAAGAGTTTGAACAGAAATATAGAACTAATAAGTAAAATGGAACTTCTAATGAAATATATAAACGTGACAATAATGCGAGTTTAATTTTATTTCTCACTGATAAGAGCCATACTGTATGAGAAGTATATTATACATATATAGTATCCTGTTTTTTACTCTCTACTCCTGACTTATTTTTTTAAACTAACCTTCAATATTCTTCAATTATATACTCTTTGCCACATAACATACCAGTAATTTTTCTGAACTAATATTTTTAAGCCATGCTTGTCACTTATACCACGATCAAATTGTAAAATCCAGCTGTCATGGGTTGGTAATTGAATTTTTCTCCTTCTGGGTCTTGGAGACTCAGTGAAAATAACAAAAAAAAAAATCCTTCTCTGGCTTTGGGTTTCAAATACAGTTCGCTTTACTGGCTTTTATTTATCCCTCCTAGGCCCAGATGAGACATTGCCACAGTTGATAGTTGACAGGCAACAGACAATACATTATTTACATCAACTCTAAAGCCTAAAGCACCGAGCATTTAATGGCTATAAGGAGACAGAGTTCCTTTGTTGGGCTCAGGTTTTAAAACTAGCAATACTTAAACTGCACAATACTTTTATATAACCAGCAAAGTTGGAGATATTTTAAACCCTAACTTCAATTTCCTCCTGTCAACATAAAATGCAAGCCATAAAGGTTGATTTACAGGTTAGAGCGTCGGTTAAATGTCACTATGTGAGCTGTGGATGCCAATTGGGACCTGTGCTGCAACTCGGAGATCAGTCAGGTTCTACACTGAGCCTGCCACGGAAGAGTACCGTGGCTTAAAGAGCTAACTAGATCTAAAATCAAACCTGACCTCAAAATATTGCAAGGGCAATTTTGGGTCACAATGGCAAAAGATTATGAAGGAGTTTTTAAGGTTCACACCTAGCAGAAGTCACCCAGACGATGATACCATGCTCTTTCTATTGAAACGCACATCAGTGGCTAGGCTACAATCATTGCCCATCACTAGCTACCCTGACAAGGGGCTACCGATAGTGGTTTGATACAATTGAATGGCATGCTAGGCCACTTCAGAGGCCAGTTAACAGTCAACTACATTGGTGTGGGATTAAAGTCACACATAGGCCAGACTGGAAAAGGATGGCAGATTTCCTTCCATGAAAAACTTTAGAAAGTGAATTGGAATTTTATAACAAATCAACAGATTCATGATCACTTTGACTGATACTACCATTTTGTTCCAGGTATTTCTTTTTCAAAATTGAATTCAAAATTTCACACTGGCATGGCAGCACTCAATCTCCAACTCAAACTCTCACATTTTTTGTCCAATAATATAATGACTACAGTACTGTTTCCAAGATTCTGCCATGGGTGACCAGAATGCTTGCCTGAGTGAGATGGCAGTCTTCTTAATACGCAAGTTGGAATCTTCTGGTGTTTGCAGGACCCTGGTTGCCATTTTAGGACTGAACTGAGTGGACCATGCAAGCTGAAAACAGTATGAACTAGCAATCCAGTCAAGAAGGAGCCCAGAGGGCAAGTAATAATTTATTTTTGTGCTGTCACTGGCATACTGAGATTGTCCCATCCCTCCCCTACCACCTGAGCAGACCTCCCTCAGGCTTTTTTGAAGTTGGGAGCCTGAAAGTTTTCCTGCATGGGACCTTCAGAGTCCACCAGCAACTTAATGACCATTTTTAATGGGAGCTGGCCATTAAAATAAACAAGGCTACCGAGATTTTGAGACGATCAGGCTATGTACTATGTACCTGGGTAGGGGTTCCATCTCAAAGTTTGACTGATGAAATACTTTGAACTAGATAGATCAGGAAAGGTCATGGATTTGCTTTGTGCTACTCTCTGACCTTTAGTTTCCCTGAACAGATCCTCTATCTTTAAATCTATCCCACCGCTGACTTTGCACATTAAAATCAGATGGGCAGAGTAGTAATATTGTACATTTCTCATTGTTACAGGTTTCCTAATTATGGTGTTGCCATTTTGGCAAAAACAAATCACTCTTGTTCTCAAATGTCACGTAAAAGCCCCAGCATTACCATGCTTTTGAAAGATCGTGACCTGCAAGATATCAGAAAAAGTAGTTTCCCTGGGACACCAGGTATGAATGGTCATATTTTTAATTTTGCATTCTATACTGTACTATACTCTCAGCAGACCTTCCTGATGTTATTCATTAGGCATAAAGATGAACATTTGAAGCAAGCTTCAGAAAACACCTTTTTTAACGTATTTTTGCAATTCCTGCCTCTGTGACACTACATTATGCAAAGGACAGACAAAGCTTATTTCTAATTTTCTGGTTGTTACTAATTCACCTTTTTTTCACTAACCCCATACCTTCATTGATAAATACAACCTGATTACACTGTCAGTATGATATTTATTGTCACTGAATTTAAATATGGCTGTGATATTTTAATATTCAAACATCAGGAGGAGCAGGAATCTGAAGTGGTACAATTAGCTTTCTCCTCTCACGGCTGAAGATCATGCATGAACTGCATTGAAGAAATTAAGAAAACAATTCCTACTAATTCTTAATGCATGAGGCTTAGTTTTCCCAAAAAAACTGGGTAGTCACTGAGGCAACTTAAAATGCATACAAACAGTTTTCCACAATTTTGAACAATTTTACAACAATCCAAATACGTCAATATTTGACCACAATATGATGGATTATCAAAACTATTAAATTCCCCGAAAGGAAAATGACCAAAAGAGTGATAAGATATCAGTGTTGAACATTCCTTATTCAAAAACATATTGAACAACAGCTTTACTAACCTGTGCAGCAGAAAGTAGAGATACAGATATCTTTCTGCTGGAGGTAGCATCAACTTATTCATAATACCTACCTCATAAATGCTGCTCTAAAGGAATTATTGCACTTTGCTTCCCTGTTCTTAAGTAATGTACAATGTTAAGGTATCCACAGGCAAAACTCAATATCCTTTAACTCCCAGCAGCTTCAGCTAGATCCTCTAGGTATGCTTATGGTCTCCTTTTCTGCTATAACGGGATAATTAAAATAAAGTTTCTGTGATCAACTTAGCAAAGGGAAAGCAGTCTATGCAAATATTGAATTGCCAGCAGAGATGCCATTAGTCCTTCTTGCATAACCAAGTTTACTTCCTCTAATTACACATAAATATTGTGGTCAGACTTGTAATCTCAGCAGGGAGTTGGGACTATTAAAGACTAGAAGCAAGGCTGAAATGTTTGTACTCACTGTGTTGTTGTCTTTGTCTGCACAGCTATTGCACTCTGCCTTTGGATCCTGAAATCAATAACAAAATGGATTAGCAAACTTGGCAACGACTAGACTACAGTAAACCATGTTAGAAACAAACTACAGTTGGTTCAGTAAAGGTAAATGAATACTTAATTGGCTAATGAATATTTATCTGAAGAATTTTGGAGCCAGAGATGCCTCAGATCTAAAGAGCAGGCAAAACTAATATCGGCATTTTTGAAAGGGAAACTCTGCAGAAATCTGAACAAATTGCAAGAAGAAAATGTTGCAGGTTGTGGATGAATTTTGTTAAAAACATGTAATAGAACCCAATGAAGTAGAACATTTAACTGATAGTCTATATCTGGAACCTTCAATTATATTCTCCAGGGCAAAATAATCACATGAATGCAGATACTAGTGGTACTTAAAAGACAAATTTTTAAGCCAACATTTTTCTCTGAGTCACTCTATCTCAATGAAGTGTAAGGAAGATGAGATTTACCGCTAAGGTTAAATGATTACTTGATTCAGACGAATGCTGCTGAACAGATTTTCACCAACTAACTGGGTCTTTATCAGTAGGTGGCAGCAATGAGTTACATGTGGCAGCCTGCTCAATAGTGAAGTTGAACTTAGCATCTGAGGGCATCAGTAATGTGTTTAGTAATGAATTATATTTATATACATCTTTTAGTCAAACATCCCAAAGTGTTTCACAGTTGGAGAGGAGACAATTGAAATGCAGAACTTCAGCTTTATTCTGCTTATTAAGGCCCATGTATTCATTAATTCTTATACACTTTTGAGTATTTTAAGTGCAAATATTTTACATAGCAACAGGCAATCTCCCATCAAAATTTTAACTTGTGAAAAGTCATGTAAAATCATATTAGGCCAAGTGCCAAACAACATATTATTCATCCGCAATGAATAGATTCTGTTGACAGATGGAATTTAGTGTGGAATCTGCTTTGTGAATCCTCACCCTCTACAAGCAAAAATTGTGACTTAATTGTTGCTAAGTAACTATTTTAATTAGCTGTTATGCTTCTGCTATATTTTATTGAGCTAATGAATTCTATCCCTCAGTCATTATTGCTTCTGGAGATCTTAATTTTTATTCCACTGTTGAAAGGTTTCCAAACTATTGTAATCAAATATGCACAGGCTTTAAGCACAATGCTGGCTTAAAATGAACTTATGTAGCATCTTTGGGTACTCTGTGATAAATTTCAAATTATTCTGCTTTTTCGGGTTTCTCTGAAGTTACAACTCCTGAATGCGAAGGAGGTGGGAAGGTCGAGTCCGGAAACTTCCAGACTTGACTGTCTCCTTTAAAAGGGCTCCTGCCCTCTGTATGTTCACTCCAGGGAGGCAGGGGTGGGATGGATTCAGGCTCCGGAGGCATGGCCCAAGGTGGCAATGGAGGCAAGTGGGTGGCCGGGCTGGCAGGTTAGGACATCTGTTTCTGTTCGCTGGGGCATCAGCCCAGTTACAATGGTGAATATCAGGTCCTCAAACACCCTCTATGTCCCTAAAGTCCACTCATGCCCCATGCAGCCTTCATACCCCATCATGCCCCCATTCCCCTCATACTCCCAAATGTCTCCCATATCCTGTCACCCAGTAGCCACCATTTGAAGGCCTCAGGAGCCACGCCTTTGAAATGGGCATTAAAAGAATAAACTTCTAACAATCTAACAGAGCTGTCATTTAAACACACTTCATACTTAAAAAACACTCATTCAAAAAACCCGTTTAAAAAATGTTCATTCCCTCAAGTGGTCAAACTGTTGTAAAAACAAACACTTAGGATAGGATTTTCCCCCCGTCGGGGGTGAAGTTGAACGGTGGGTGCACACAAGTGTGCTTCTAATCGGCACCCCCAATTGGAGGCCTGGCGCCATTTTACATGGGCGGGCCAATTATGGACCGTCCAACATGACATCAGCACAGAAGTGCTATTTGCTCCCTGTGTGGGCTGGGGGGGGGGGCGGTAATCCCAAAATCGAGATTGCACTCTTTCACGCATGCGCACGAAAGAGCGTACTCATCTCCCTGAGGGTAAGTGCAGCCTCAGGGAGGTCAGCTCAAAACGTGAAAAAGCTCAAAATAGAAAAATAAAATTTCCCTAACATGTCCCCTCAAGTGACAACGTCACATGAGTTGGGACATATTTATAATTTTTACAAGAACTTTATTAAAATTTTTAAAAAATCTACATGAAACCTCATCCCGCCCGTGAATGAGGTTTCATGTTTTTTCTAATTCGTGCCGGGGCTCCTGGCCTGCCCGCCACTCTTAAGGTTGGATGGGGAGTCCTTTAATTACTTGACTCTGTCAATGGCCTCAATTGGCTATTGACAGGTCGGCGTTCATGCAGCTGATTTTGCTGCGCCCCCCCCCCACCTGAAAATTTAAATGGGGCGCGTTGACATCGGGAGTTCCGCCCAACGTCACCGTCATTTTATGTGTCGGTGAGCAGGCCTCACCCCCGGGCGCTGACACATTAAATCCTGCCCTTACTTACGTACCGTGTCAAAGACAGGTAGTCCTTTAATAAATTCTTAAAACTGTCAATTAAACTGTCTAAACAGGCCCCTGTTGGAATAAATGGTTCTTCAGCTTTTGAAAGTTAGCCAAGAATTCATAATGGGCTCAGCTGCAATAACAAGCCATTACAGCTCACAAACAATGAAGCATACTGAAATCGAAAGAACAGTTGGCTAGGATTTTTACAAAGCTACACCAGATGGGCTGTCAATCAATGCACTCCAGGAGCAGGTATCTATGTTTTTTTTTAAATGAAAGACATAGGGCACTTTTTTTTACTTTTAAAGGTCTGTGAACATTTAAATCTTTTCAGATCATGAAACTTAGGGCAGAATCATCCCATATTTGCACTAAGTCAGGTAGTGGTTGGGGAAAAGGACATTTTACCCACTAGCCGCAATGGTGGTGTTTTGTGTCATATTGTTCCGTTCCAGTCTCATTAATTATGAAACCACAGGAAACATACCATCTCGTTGGCAGGCAGCCTCTGATTTGCTCACCATGCCATTCCCTCGTCGCTTCCTCATGCAGGGCACCATATTTAAATGGCAGCTGCACACTTGTCAATACTCGCAGCCCAGGACAGATCCGGTGAAGACATGGCCCCAAAAGCCAAGAAAAGTGCAGCCCCCAGATTCAGTGATGCATCCCTGGGACACCTTCTGGACACCATGGAGGCCCGCTGTGATGTTGTCTACCCCCGTTCTGGCTGCGGGAGGCCCATTAGTCTCATTGCTCCAGCTAGGGAGGTGGTGGCAGAGGTCGTCAGTGCCAATGCAAGAGGTTGGCCAACCAATGCAGAAAGAGGATGAATGATCTCATCCATGCTGCCAGGGTATGGCAACCATCTCATCACTCTAAACTCATACATTCACAAGCCCATCACATGTTCACTGGAACCTCACTCACTGCCAGCTCAAGGACATCAACATTCACACTTTCACACGAATCCTCATATCGTCATCTGGCCTCTTCTCCTCTGGAGAATTCCTTCTCAGCCCTCATCATCTTGAGGCCACTTGTACAGGTCAACATGTGCCCCCAAACACAGCCTGGGATACCCCCCTTCCCCAGTACGGCCCTCGCCCTGCAGTCCTTTCTCCCCCTTCACCAAGCAAGCCCTCTACCTGCAGCTGTTAAAAAGCCACCCCTGCCTTACGGCTGGTCTGGTGAGCTACCTTAAAAGTGATGTGATGATGCCTGTGACGCCTGGCATTAATGACTACGAGTGCTGCCCAAAAAAAGATAGCTAAACAAACCAAAAAGTCCTGAACCACATGCAGCTCGCTAGGTGCATGTCACTTATGTACATTTGAGAAACACGTCGGTGTGGTGCCCAGGTGATCCAGTGTGGGGGTGATAATTCCAGCGAGCAGGGATTAAAATGATAAGCAGATGTATTAAAATGATGATCCTGATGTCCAGCAGCAGGAAACAGAGCCCGCTATTGATGGCTGGAGCAGACGATCGGAAACTGGTTTCATGATGTTGTGAAACTGATTTTTGGGCTTTCGCTATATTGTCCACTCAAGCCTGCCATGATACCCAACGCCAATAGGGACAGAAGATTCTGCCCTTCGAGTTCTTAAGCACAGTTTAAAAATTGCTGGAAATGAGAGTGGGGGCGGGAATCCCAGAATCAGGCCTCACCCGCTATTTTTAGAGGGCTTCTGAGTTGGCTCGCGAAAATCAGTCAGCGAAAATCCGGGCCTCATTCTTTAGGATAAAACCTGTCGCTTTGACGCACACACAATAAGTGGCAAGAAGTAGTTTTATACATATTGATGGTCCATTTAAATTCTATAAACCTGATCAACAATTCTCACAACGGAGCACTGATTACTGCAATTGTGCTGGAGATTTAGATAGCCAGCAGGATCATTAACAGTGGTCAGTTACTGGCACGACATTGTATCAGGACTCATGTTAGCTGCTCAATGACTGTCCCTCTGAGTCTCTCCATAAAGTGTGTCTCTTCTGAAAATGTGTCAACATTTTCTGACAGTAACGCACATTGGATTATGAATAATATATTCAATGAGTTACTTAATTAGGTAGGTGAAGGTGATGCTGAAAACAGCTGAGGCAAATAATGAGATGTCAAGTGCTTCAGCTTGGGCTGGGAAAAGATTCAAACAGCTAATTCTGTCAGGAGGAACCACAGGAATTTTCAGAAGTATGACGTTAAGAGATTTGATCTTTCCAGCAGAGTGATTGTACAGACTTCTAATGCTTCTTAAAAAAAAGTCTGCAGATGAGGAGTGGCATTAATAAACGAGAGAGGCCACATGATGTTCAATAATGCTCATCCTTCACTGGGAGAGATGTTTTGTTTTCTCAAAAAGCCATCTATTTTGATGGATATTTGTTCTTTGTGAGTGAGGGCAAAGGGCTAAAATGCCATTTATACTGAGCTGGCTGCTCTCAAGCAATTGGAATTCAACAGTAAAACTAGAAGATGGTAGGTTTCAATGTCAGCTGGTGAACTTTCTGCATGCTTTAATTGAGAAATTACCATCAGTTATCAGTACTGAGGTGAATGCCAAATGGAAGAAAGATATTCACCTTGAGAGAGAAGGAAAATTCCAGAAGGCATATCTTGATCTACTGAAATTAGATTGTGAAGGGCTGTTGATGGTCGTCATTTGTGATCAACGCTTTCGCTGCTCCTAGCTGAACAAAATCAACACAGGAACAGGAGGAGACCATTCTGGCCATCAAGACTATTCCTTGGTCAAAATAGGCTAGCAAAAGCATGAGAAGAGCACTGTCATGTTGTAAAAATACACAAACTGCCATAATATTTCAGGTCAGTTTAGACTGGATGATGCAGTTAAACAAAATCTCCATCCACAGGAAAAAGTACCTGAATAACCCATTTACAGGCAGAGTATGATATGTGGCTTCTATTGGGTTAATATGGCCTCAAGGGCTTTATGTTTGTTTTTAATCTTAACAGAACTGTCACTTTTCATTGATGATTATTAAAAAAGGCTTTCTTGTTCTGTCTAGCACAAGGTATGTTAGAAGGATCCAAATTGCAGGAATTATGGAGAGCACTGTTACTTTCACAATACTAATGTTTTTCAAAGGCCTCAAACATATAATTGAACAGGACAAGTGTTCTTACAAGACTTACAATCAATTCCATGATGGCTATGGAGTTTTATGACTGGGGTTTTTATTCAGAAAAATGATACAATCTTTGCAGAAGAGAATGTGATCTTCCTGGTACAAGTCTGAATCCTGGGGTAATTTCAACTCCCAAGAATGGGTGGGTTGGACATGATTAAAAAGTTAAAATTTTAAACATCTCAAACCTCCCTCCATCGCACCCGCCCCTGATTTTAATGAAGGAGGATTTGGGTCTGGCCGACCAATCCACTCTCAAGTGGAGAGTCTGTCGCTAAAAGTATTTAAGGAGAATGGCGCGTCATTTTTATAGGCTATTTTTGACCTATTATAGCCAGACCTCCTGGACTTTGGGAATCCTGGAATGTAAAATGGCTTGATCCACAAGGTTAAGTGCATTTACAGCACTGCTTGCGGGCCAGAAAGAGCAGGAGCATTCTCTGGGACCAGTAAGCTTAGCTGCTTCCTTCCCCTTGAGTGGCCGACCATCCCCCACCTCCCACCTCTGTGATCTCCAACCCCAATTTCTCCCAAATGACCTACTGAAATCTCTCCCCAATCTGATTTCCCCTCCCCGCATTTTGCTAAGCTTCTAATATCTCAATTTCCTATCCAGAAGTCTTTCCCCCTCCCCTAAATCCCTTCCCATAAATATTTGGGCCCTGATGTTTAGAACTGGTTTGGTAATGCATATCTGCCAGCAAAAAATGTGTACATCATGCCATGTGTTCTGTTGGGCTATTGATTTCTGCCTGGTGATAATAAAGTCACAATTAGCCTTAGTATCCCAGACAGGAAGAGGAAAAAACTCAACCACGGGTAATTTTTCAGCCGACTTAGTGATCTATTGACAATACTGGTAGAAAAGAGAATTGGGCCAAATTTAATGTTTCCTCATGGCTATAAGGCCTGCTCATTCTCAACTATGTAGGTGTATATAGTATGAAAGCAAAGAAGAAAATGCTAAACCCATACATATCATTGATTAGGCTACATATAGAAAATTGTGTCCAGCTTCAGTAATTCTACTTTCAGGAAGGTATCAAGACCATGGAGAAGAGGTTAATCAGGGTGATGGGTGATGAACTGGATTAGCCATATATATACTGTGGCTACAAGAGCAGGTCAGAGGCTAGGAATCGTGTGACGAGTAACTCACCTCCTGACTCCCCAAAGCCTGTTTAACTTCCACAAGGCACAAGTCAGGAGTGTGATGGAATACTCTTCACTTGCCTGGATGAGTGCAGCTCCCACAGCTCTCAAGAAGCTTGACACCATCCAGGACAAAGCAGCCTGCTTGATTGGCACCACATCCACAAACATTCACTCCCTCCACCATCGACCCACAGTAGCAGCGGTATGTACCATCTACAAGATGCGCTGTAGGAATTCACGAAGGCTCCTTTGGCAGTACCTGCCAAATCTACAACTACTACCGTCTAAGAGGACAAGGGCAGTAGATAGATGGGAACACCACCAACTGGAAGTTCCACTCCAAGTCACACTCCATCCTGACTTGGAAATATATTGCCATTCCTTCACTGTCGCTAGGTCAAAATCCTGGAACTCCCTTCCTAACAGCACCATGGATGTACCTACACAACATGGACTGCAGCGGTTCAAGAAGACAGCTCACCACCACATTCCCAAGGGCAACTAGGGGTGGACAATAAATGCTGGCCCAGCCAGCGAAGCTCACAACCCATGAATGAATAAAAAAAATGTCAGAGAAACATTCACTTACTTCCCGTGGTTACTGAGTCCATTTAACTTTCCTATCTGCTCTGTTACCCCTCACTGGACCCAACTGGATTGGCCTCTCAAGTTACAACTTCTGTTCCTGATCTAGCTTCTCATTGCTTCCCTCCAGCTATTCTTTCTTCATCTCGGGGCCTGGGATTGTTCTTCTATGAGTGGGGAAGGTTAAAGGAAGATTAAATAGAAGCACTGAAAGTCATGAAGGGTTTTAAGAGAATAAATAAGGAGAGCCTATTTCCACTGACTGAAGAGTTGGTAACTAGGCGACACAGATGTAAGGTAATTGGCAAAAGAGCCAGAAGTCAGGAGAGAATTTTTCTTTGGAATGCAGTGAGTTATGATGATTTGGGAAGTGGTGCCTGAAAGGATGGCATAAGTAGATTCAATAATAGCTTTCAAAAGGAAATTGTATAAGTGCTTCAAGGGAAGAAAATTGCAGGGCTACAAGGAAAGAGCAGAGAAAGTAATTGGATATCTCCTTCAAAGTAGCCTGATGGACAGTAAGGTTCTGTGCTGTGAGTTTCGACTGAGGGAATTTTAAACCTCCCTCCCAGACCATGATAGGTGGGAGATGTCCAGGGGAGGTTTGGGGTGGGTGGACATGGCGGTTCAACTGTTAAATTTCTAAAACCTAACTCCAACCTGTTGTGGACGTACCTACTACTAATTTAGCAGCAATGAATTTGGGGCTATCTGAATAACCTGCCCTGGAGAGGTGGTTCCATAATTATAATACCTAAGTAGGACTCCGTTGCTGAAATTTTGGTGGCTATTTGCATTTAATAGCTGCCATCTGGATTACCAGGGTTCGTGAAATATGGACATTAAAGGAAGACAGGAGCTGCCAGCTGATAAGTACTAGACTGTTTGTGGGCCAGGAGACACAGGAGTGCTTCATCCACCACCCAAACGAATCCTTGTATAGAGATTGGCCTACCCCTGCAGTCAGCCGCCCCCTATCTGTATCCCTTCATGAACTTGACTCTTCCTCCCTCTGTAACTTCCTCCAACCCTTCAATTCTCTAAGAAATTTGTGTTCCTTCAATTGAGTTCTTGTGCATTGTGCCTTTCTTCACCCCACCATTGATGGCTATGCTTTCAGCTGTCAACGCCCTAATAACTGGAATTCTGGGGTTCAGTTTCAAGCTGGGTTTTTTGGAGTTTAGAACAATCTTGCTGCAGAATAGGGAACTTCTCTTCCCAGCAGAGTTCATTTGAAATTCTGTGTGCTAGCTAAATGAGTTTAAAACTCTTGTTAAAATCAAAAAAACTGCGGATGCTGGAAATCCAAAACAAAAACAGAATTACCTGGAAAAACTCAGCAGGTCTGGCAGCATCAGCGGAGAAGAAAAGAGTTGACATTTCGAGTCCTCATGACCCTTCGATAGAACTCTTGTTAACTGAAGGATTCCTAATAGTGAGTTGAACTTCAAGGAATAGCCAAACTGGGAAGAGATTTAGATGCAAGACTCCAGAGTTAAAGAATATTAGAATGAGGAGAGTTCTGACCCAAGGCGGCTACACTTAAGATGTTAGGGACATCTGTGTTGAACTTGGGAGTCTACAACCATGGGGCAGCTGGAGGAGATTTGAAGGGTAATCCTTGTCTGAAGTAAGTGGATGGCCCAAGAAACCTCAGTCTCATATGAATCTTCAAAGCAGTACTCAGACCAAATGGTTAAACTTTTAATTTCAGAAAAGTATCTGACTTGAGTTTATTGGGGTGTTAGTAAAAAGAATGTAGAAGGAAAGTTGAGTTAGAAAGCTTGGTTTAAAGGATAATTAACTGTGTTCATTGTATTTTTGATATCTTTAACATCACCAATGATTTAAGATAGGGTATAATTATTAGTATTCATGTTCTTTGATTTTTGGGTAGTAAAATTACTTTGATTTAAACCATGAACTTTGTTGCTTCATCCAGTTAACAAAAATCTGGGTTTGCGAATTATAAAATAATGTTGCTGATCTTTATCACGATCATAACACCCATGAGAAACAATGATGAAAGCAGAATATTTAATTACTTTTAAAAGAGAAGTTGATAAATGTTTGAAAAAGAAAAAATAAACAAAGGTGGGAGGGAAGAGCTCCATGCCACAAAGTGGGATCAAAACCAGATCAAGATCCATCCAGCAGAGGGGATTCCCCCTCCAGCCCAAATCATCTATCAATCAAGGTGTCATTTTTTTGATCACTATTATGCAGCCCAGCGAGAGTAATTCATGTTGAGGCACCTTCTCAGTTGTGGATCTGCCTCAAAAGCAGCCAACTTTCCTGTAGGGCTGCCAAGGCTTTAGAGCTATGACAGTCCTATCATTGGGACAGCAACATTGGAAGCCAACCCTAGCTCCCTAATAGTGCGACGAGCTCAGAGGCAACCAAAAAGGAGGCCGCTTCTGAAATGATTGCTCCGCCGGGCAAGAGCGGGCTCTGGGCTCTGATTTGACCTCAAACTGCAGCGTCCGAAAGCCTGTAGGAAAATGCTATCTTTAATGTCCAAGGTGTTTGGGCCACCTTATTCTCCCAACAAAATGTGCCACCTTGCATTTATCTATATAGAAATCCATTTGCCAATTACACACCCATATAACTGGAGATTTGCAGTGACATTGTTGCTTTATTTTAATGACTTTCTGTACAGGCAATCATTATTCTGGTCATTCTTAGTCACCTACACGAAATACTTTTTTATAACTAGGAGTTACTATCAAACCTTTGGTTTATTCACTGTCTATATGATACTACCTTTTTCAGTTGAGAGGCACATTTTAACCTTCAAGTTTGCTAAACATGTCTCCTCTCTTGAAATATTGTACCTTACATTTAAAATCAGTCAATCCCATGTAGTCTCATTTTTCAAGGATTTTATGCAAGAAAAATGTTGCCGATCAACCAGGTTCCTTTGTTCATATTATTTTCCACTTCTTAGTATCACAACCATTTAAACATTCAGTTTCATGCTAGAGGTATTTGTTGATTTTATAGTTTTGCAGGATCACATATCTTAAAGCAGTTGGATTTATGCTTTTGGCCAGATTTTTGCCATTAAGGCTGGAAGCCTGAGTCAGGAGGTTTCCCAGCCCGGCAGTCCTGTCTCCTGTATAATGATTTGTGCCTACTATATTTTGGTCTGGGGAGGTGAGGTGGGATGGAGTTGGGCTCATCACCTCTGGTAGCAGTTCTATGGTGGCCATGGAGGTGGCTAAGTGCCGTGGCAGACTGGCTAGAAGGCGTGCCTCAGTTCTCTGGGATTTCATCTCAGTTGCAATTAAAGGCTATTAGGCCTTCTAAGCCCTCATCCCTCACCATCCCCCCCCAACTCCCCATGCTACCTGCATGCCCATCATGCCACCTCAAAGTTCCCATGCCTCTTCCATGAGCCCTCCATGGCCCCCCTACATCCTCCATACCCATTCACCCAGCATCCAGCATGCACCCCATAAAACCAATTAACTGTAATAACAATGGTAAGTCTTGATGTCTGCTTCAAAAAGATCCATTCCAGACTCTGCTTTGAAAAATAACTGTTCTTACAACCCCACAAAGATGTCAGAGAAAGCTATCACAGTATCAGTAACAGAAACTTTACCTCACTTCACACCTCTTAATCTTGTCCAAATAAACATAGAGTCATTGAAAAAAAATTTGAAACAAAGAATAACTTACTTTAAGCTCATAAAGATTTCAATCAATCAATCAAAACAAACACTCCCCTTCCACCTGTGAAAACTAGGCATATCCATTAGTGAGTTTTGAAGCTCAGCCAATCATTCATAATGAGGCCATCTGTGAACTATATCAAAAGAAACAGATGGCCAGGCATCTTGTTTCTCAAGATGACCTTATTTTGAATGCTTGGCTGAGCTTATTTGCCTTACTGGTTCGATAGGGCATGCTGGGTAAGTGGACATGGAGGATGCAGGAGGGCAATGGAAGAGGCATTAGGGGACATGGAGGGATTGGAAGGGGCATTGGCAGCATGGAGAGGGCATGGGTATGACCTTGTAAATATAGTTTTCAAAAGGGTCATGAATCTAGACTAGGGTTCACAACTCCTCTGAGGAGGTCATGAACCATGTGCCCTCAAGAAGCAGGTTGAAATCCACAAAGATTTTAGGGAGTATGAACTCCCTACCCTCACAATGGACCTGGTCAGGTTGAGAGTGCAGGATGCAGGTTCACTACCTGCACTCTTATCCCACACCAGCAAATATTGGGGATGGGAATCCCAGAATCAGGTCTCTCCTGCCATTTTTAAAGACATCCGGAGTTGGCCACACTCCGCAAAAATCAGATCCTTTATATTAGATTCTCCCAGTTCATCATGTGGTTACCTGCAGGCAATATTATGCATTACATAATATTACTATACATTGATAACCACAAAAATAAAAAATGTTGATTGTGAAATCTCAAATTCTAATTATGTTTGAATTATTAATTTGGTTATGCTGTATCTGCAAAAGCATATTGTGACAATCTCATTGAAATAAATTAAAACTGGAAAATGTGAAAAATCATAATTCTTTCTTAACTTTTATAGTGATGTAGAAGTTGTTGTGAAATCATGCTTTATGAAAAATTACTTTCTGAATTCACTGGCTGGAAACCTCTATTGAATTGTTAAAAAGACTAAAGCCACATTCCATGGACTTGAGATCACAGTCAGGGATGGCTGTACATTTGCAGCTGTACCTTCTGCATTCCAAGGCCATTAGGTGGAGCCAACATGTTTGCAAAGACTCACCAGGATCAATTGCCTTGATAGAGGATCACTGGGGGCCATCTCCTATCCCATGAGAAAAGCATCCAGACAATCACCTGGATAGTCAACTGGGTGGAGGCAAACCATTAGACATACTCACTTGCACAATGTGAACCCTGGCTGAGAGAGGAATTGCTAGCTATAACCTAATCAAGTTGCAGCTTGGAATATATTAGCCATGACCATATTTGGATCATTGGGAAGTTAGAGGGTCATGTGACAAGCCAACCTTTTTTGTGTTTAAGCACCTGATTTCTTTGCAGACTAAGACAAGCAACTGACATGCTGAATGAACGATATACTGATTGGGTTTCCTTTCTCTCTCTATCCAACTTGCAGTTTTGAATCCTGTCTGCTGATTTGACTATCCATATGCTGCAGACAGAGATTTTAAAAATTACTCAAGCCCACAGCTACTATCTCCAGAACAGATAAATCATCTGTCTACATCATTAAACCACCTTGCGCCAATCCAGAAGGACAGTTGAGTTCAGCCTGAAGCCAGCCAAGTCACCAACCTTCAAGAACCATATACCCTTTTAACTTTACTGGATTTTAAATTGCTTAATCTATCTTCTCACTGTGTTTGTGTGTGTGTGTGTGTGTGTGTGTGTGTGTGTGTGTGTGTGTGTGTGTGTGTGTGTGTGTCTAAGTTGCAGTGGAGCATTTTTTATATTTTTTAACCAGGTTAAATACTGTCAATGCTTTTTAAAGCATTCTTTTTAAAGAAAACTCGAAGAAACCCATCTGTTTGTGTCATGTATAATCACAGCACATAAATAGTTAAACAACCTCTGAATTGGCAAGCATATCCTTTTTTTAAAAACCTATTCCAGTCAAATGAGGAGTGAGAAAAGAGGGGACCCATTTGACCTCCTCACCTGATTGTAACAAAATGCAAAATATGAAAATGACAGTAGCAAGAATGTGATAGTGATCATTTTCCACCTAGATTGCGATGCATGAAGTCAGCCTCAAATTACAGAATGCGTAACACAACAGAAACTATAAAATCCCCAACAAGATGACTCCTTTCAACACGTCAGCAATCCTGTTCAGGCAAAAAGTGTGAATGCTGAGCCCATGAAACTCATAAGGTTATTATCAAATCCCACTTCAATTAAATGCCTCTATATTGTTCTATATTTATTATAAAATGTCTGCTTGAAATCTGTTCATAAATTAAGATAAATTGCCTAATATTTTAGACAACATGCAAAAAAAAATCTAATGAGAATTTTTCTATTTAGATGATTTGAATCATTTAGCTTAATCTCGAGAGCTCTGGACCTGAGATTCATTTCAGTCTGATTGCACATTGCTTGGTGTGTTAAATATTCGGCAGTGTATTTATGAACAGATTTTCAAAACACTGCACTATCATGACCTACCTGAAATCAGGCACAGACTCAGGATGGGATTGGGGAGAGGGGCACAGACTCGGGATGGGATTGAGGAGAGGGGCACAGGCTCAGGCTTGAATGGGGGAAGGGCGCAGATTCACGTTGGGGCTGGGAGGAGCACAAACTCAGAATGGGACAGGGGTTGGGGCACAGACTCAGACTGGGACAGGGGGTGGGGCACAGACAGGCTGGGAAGAGGGAGGTGCATAGGTAGGCTGGGACGGGGAGGGGGCACAGACTCAGGTTGGGATGAGGGGGCACAGACTCAGACATGGACAGAGGGAGGGGCACAGAATCAAGCTGGAACATGGGATGGGACACAGACAGGCTGGGAAGGGGGAGAGGCATAGACTCAGGCTTGAATGGGGGAGGGGTACAGACTCAGGTTGGGGCGGGGGAGGGGCACAGACACAGGTCAGAATGGAGGGGCACAGACTCAAGCTGGGACGGGGTGGGGCACAGACTCAGACTGGGACAGAGGGAGGGGCACAGACAGGCTGGGAAAGTGGGAGGGATACAGAAAGACTGGAACGGGGAAGGGACATAGATTGGGACAGGGGAGGGGCACAGACTCAGGCCAGGACAGGGGAAGGCGCACAGGATCAGGCTGGAACATGGGGTGGGGCACAGACAGGCTGGGACGGGGTAGAGGGGTGCGCAGACTCAGGCTGGGACATGGGGAGGGCCACAGACTTAGGTCGGGACGGGGGGGAGGGGGTGGGCACAGACTCAGACTGGGACAAGGGGAGGGGCACAGACACAGTTCGGGGCGGGGGGAGGAGAACAGACTCAGGCTCAGACAGTGGGGGGACACAGATGCAGACTGGGACATGGGGAGGGGCACAGACTCAGACTGGGAATTGGAGGGGAACAGACTCAGACTGAGACAGGTAGAGGGGCACAGGCAGGCTGGGATTGGGGAGGGGCGCAAACTGGGGCAGGGAATTTGGAGAGGCAAGATTTGGGCTGGAGCTAGGGGAGGCACAAGTTGCCATCAGCATGCGGAATCTGTAAACCGTTTGTCTTTGAACCATGTCTGGATGAACAGAGAGGAGAACACAACTGCCTTCCACCAGCAAATCAAAGGAGCAGCTGAGCAACTTCTCCTCAGGTCCTTCCTTTCTGATGATCTGCATTTGAGTTTGTGTTAGAGTTAAGACATATCATCCAAAATAACTCCCATATTTAATCAGCCAAAAAAATTAAGTTCTTCATATTTCAATCAATAAGACCATAAGACCATAAGACATAGGAGCAGAAATTAGGCCAATCGGACCATCAAGTCTGCTCCGCCGTTCAATCATGGCTGATAGGTTTCTCAACCCATTCTCCCGCCTTCTCCCCGTAACCTTTGATCCTCTTACCAATCAAGAACCTATCTATCTCGGTCTTAAATACAGTCAATGACCTGGCCTCCACAGCCTTCTGTGGCAATGAATTCCATAGATTCACCACTCTCTGGCTAAAGAAGTTTCTCCTCATTTCTGTTCTAAAAGGTCTTCCCTTTACTCTGAGGTTGTGCACTCGGGTCCTAGTCTCTCCTACTAATAGAAACATCTTCCCCACATCCACTCTATCCAGGCCTTTCAGTATTCTGTAAGTTTCAATCAGATCCCCCCTCATCCTTCTAAACTCCATCGAGTATAGACCCAGAGTCTTCAAACGTTCCTCATATGTTAAGCCTTTCATTCCTAGAATCATTCTCGTGAACCTCCTCTGGACCCTCTCCAGGGCCAGAACATCCTTCCTGAGATGCAGGACCCAGAATTGCTCACAAAATTCTGAATGTGGTCTGACCAGAGCCTTATAAAGCCTCAGCAGCACATCCCTGCTTTTATAATCTAGTCCTCTCGAAATAAATGCCAACACTGCATTTGCCTTCCTAACTACTGACTATAATAAGCCCAAATGTATGTTGCAATTCATCATTCCACTTGTTTTCCTTCACCACCTTGTATAACTGTTTGAATCTTAAGGCATGCTCATCCCAGCAAGTACACTGACAGCATAGACAAACTCCCTTTTGCCTTAGTGAGGGTACAAAAGAGATGAACTGGAAGTATGAGGGAACTCCGTTGTGGGGAGAGATCAGAGAAACTGGAGTTACTCTCCTTAAAATAGACAAGGATATGAGGAGATTTTACAGAGGTGTTCAAAATCATAACGTGTTTGATAGAGTGAACAAGGAGAAGCAATTTTGAGTTGCAGGAAGGTCAATAAGCAATAGGACACACATCTGAAGTGATTGACAGAAGATCAGATCAGACAAAAGGAAACATTTTTATGTGGCAAGTAGCTGGAATCTGGAATATTGCACTGCCTGAAACAGTATTGGAATCAGATTTCATTATAATTTTCAAAAGAGAATTAGATAAATGCTTGAAGGGATACACTTTGCAAGGCTATGGGGAAAGAGCATGGGATTTGGACCAACTTGGATAGCTCTAGCAAAAGAGCTGGCACAGGTAAGATGAGCTGTATGGCTTCTTTCTGTGCTGTATCTTTCTATGTTTCTCCATCATAAGACTCAGATATATTCAGAGTAAGCTGATATGATTTTACTCACCTCACATGCTTTCCTTCAATTTGCCCTGCAGCATGTTCACAGAGACTTAGGTAAGTAAAGTATACACAGTCTGGTGTGGACCTACCCAAATAGCAGTATGTTTGTTATATTCAAACTTAAGAAAGAAATTCAGGGCAAATTTAAATTTAAAACAGAAAGTGCTTCCATGCTCAATAAATGATTGGGTAGAAAAGACAAACATTTGGATATTCAAAACATAATTGGATGCTGTAATGGGAGTGTTGTTAGGTTTCTTTAGATGGAACTATTCACTGGACCAAATATCTTTCTTTCCATGTTCACAAAAGACAATATATATTTACGTGGAGTCTGAAGGGAGAGGATGAGGTTGCTGAGTTAAAAAGTCACTGACATGCACCGAACAAACTTCTGGTTTTCCCACACAATGCTGCAATCCCCGTTCCGACCATTCCCAGCATATCTAATATTGGTGTCAATGTCCTGTGCTTTCTAATGTGTAAGCGTGACTTACTTGTGTGTTTCATGAATGAGATACACCGAGTTATGGAATTTATCTTGCATACTTTGCATATGGCTCCATATTTTGGAACAGTAGCTCAGGGGATCTGACTACACTCCACCTGAGGCAAACAATTTGGACAACGCAACTTCCAAATTCTTGCTAAACGAAACTAATGATTGTTTTTTTTTTGTGCCAGTTAGTTTAAGCTAATTTTTTAAATTCTAGTTACTAAATAGGTTGTCAACTTTGCAAACCAGAAAATCACTCTAAACTCCATTGTAACCTGAACTCCTGACTAACTCCTGAATTGTCCTTAACCCTTCAAAAGAACAGTGGAAGCAATCAGATGATAATGGTCCAGGCAAATACTGTGATACTCAGAAAATGTCACTGCCATATCATCTTGATTTATGCATGTATACATACACTGTGAGTTCTTACCAAGTGTAAGGTTAGCCCTCGTGGGTCATGAATATAAAAAGTTGACAGCAACAGCTGGACAACTTAGGTTGCCTGACAGGTGCAATAGAATTCAGTACTCTAAGGGTTATTCTTAGACCAGTGATAGGTTTTGCATTTTGATTTCATATGGACTGTGCTGTGTGGTGTATTATTTGGATTGACTCAGATTCAGCAGACTTATGGGGCTGAATTTTGCCACAGAGGCTGCAGACCCACTGCTGGGCTGAAAGCAGAGGCATATCCCCTGCGGGGACCAATTAAGTGATGGTTCAACACTACCTTCTCAAGGGCAATTAGGGATGGGCAACAAATGTTGGCCTTGCCAGCGACGCTCACAATCCATGAAAGAAATTTTTAAAAAGTGACTGCCCCCAGGGCTGTCAAGCCTATTAATGATGGTGGCCACACCCAAGAGCAGTTGGACCAATCAGAGAGCCAGCAGCTGAATAGCCTCAGGAGCACCACCGTTAGCAGTGGTCAGTGCACTCAAGAAAGAGTAAGCGAGGTTGGGAGATGCCAGTTAGGCAGGCAGGCCCCGGTGAATTGGGGGGTGAGGCAAGGGACTCACTAAGAGCCAGTGGGCCCATTGCTGCAGGGACAGGCATTGCCTCCATGCGCAACTAGAGCACGCTACAAGGAGTCCCTCCCCTCACACCAGTGGATGCAGCTGAGAGGCCACCAGGCTTCACAGGATGGTCTCCCCGTGTGGCAACAGGGCCACATCAATGTGGAAGAGAAAAGCACATGTGGTAGGGAAGGGTCCTTAATTGGTTGGTTAAGTGGTTCAATTGGAGTCATAGTGGACAGCACATCTCCCAGCACTCCCCAGCGTCTTCCCATCCAATTTTGCCAGTCTTTCGACCTCCCGACCCATCATCAAGTTGCTGGTAAATTTCCAGCCATGGAACAGTAGAAAGTCGGTGGTCCCTGGTTAGTATATAATGGCCTGAATTTGAATGAATATCTATTCAATGAGGGTGAGATCCAGCTTCCAGTACTGTAAAATGGAACTTGTCCAATTCTCTTTTCCATTTATATGAGAAAGTAAAATTGGGCCGGTTGTAAAAGTGGGCTATTGATTCACTGTCACCTGTTTTACAAGACTGTCAATTTTCACCCCCAAGAAGTTTGATTAGAAAAATTATACTAAATGAAGGGATATTGGGGGCAATTAAAATTTTAATCATATTACTGCCCCCTATTTAGTAATTAACTTTCTAATGATTTTCTAATGGGAATATTGAGGGGTAGAAAAGAACTTATAATCTCATAGATGAAACTACCAATAATGCTGAGAAATGATAAACACTAAAAGTGGCTCAATAAAAATAACTAGAAAAACGTTTGAATGGGAAGATCACAGTTTTGAAATCATACAGAAATCAAAGTTATTGTAAAGACTAAAAGGATGGGTTCTCCACTGCCTTCAACCAGCATCATTGTTAATGTCAACAAGCAGCACTCTTTTCAATAATTACCAATGCAAGCAGTCTCGTCACCCTCCTCAATAGAGCTAGAATTCACAGCCAATCTCTTGTCAGTAATTGTCTAGGATACTTTTTAATCAAACTGAATTCCTGTGGAGTTGCACAGATTTGCCTTCATTTGTAGGTGGTTATAAAAAATAGTAAACTGAAGCCTATTCTGAGCTATGATGTACTTTCTACACATCAAACAGTGAAAAGCTTTTGACACATTGTTCATTGCTGCATTATTTGCGTACTTTAAGTCAGTATGAGCCACTTTGAGGTTACCTACTGCTCTGGGATTTCAGCTGTTGAAGGAGTTTATTGTTTGCCTTTTCTTTAGCTGGGGGGCGGGGGGCGGGGGGTGGTGGTGGTGGGGGAGGTGGCGGTGGGATGAAATTGTCTCCGAGAGGTCATTTCTTGATATGACATAGTTTGGTAACTGGTTGAAGGATAGGGATAAAGTTGATATTCTCTGATTAACATAATGTGAATGGTGATGTTCCTCAGGGCTCTATTTTGAAGCCTCAGCTTTTCACCATATCTCTTGATGGCTTGAATGAAGGAAGAGTGAGTTGTTTGCCCAAGATTGTAAATGCCATTAAGTTAGGAGGGACAACCAGTTATGTCAATGAGAGAAAAAAAGTTTCCAAGGGATATGGTTTAAATGAGTCAACAAAACAGATGAGCCTGAATTTTCGCACCTGAGTCAGTTAGGCAGAGTTGGGAAATTTCCTGATCAGCAAACCCGAATTTGCCCCGAATGATCGGGTGTTAATTCTGGGCAGGGTGGCTGCGTGCTGGAGTCAGGCCCGCACTCCTGGAAATAGTGTGGAGGCAGCTGCAAGGGGCTACTGGGTGCCAAGGCAGGCTTTTTCAAAGGCTCATCTCATTGATCTGGGACTTAGTCCCAGTTGTAATAAAAACAATGAAACAAATAATAGCCCTCTAGCCCTCACCCCTCACACCACCCTCATATATTCCCCATGCCCCAACCATGCCAACTCAATCCACCTCCTTCCCCCACCCATCCTCATGGCTCCTCTTTCCCACCAAGTCAACTTATGTCCCCTACCCATCCCCCATGGTCCTTTATAGCCCCTATGCCAACTTAGTGCCAACTTATGCCTACCCATGCCCCCACCCACCAGATTTTACTCTTACACTTTCTGTGCCAACTCACCCAATATCCACCATGGACAGACCTCAGGAGCCATGCTGAAATAAAATGAAGTTCCAAGTATCTATTACAGACTTTGCTATTGAAAAAAAACACTCATTCATGAAAAGCCCATTTAATTCATATAGATCGCTTCAGCTACTTCATCTCTTATTAAAAACAAGCATCTGTATTCATAGCCCCACATCAAAGACAACTAATCTCTTTGTGACTGCTTGAATCAAGCTGTGAACTTACAGGCCTCCTACTGTGATAATGATAGGTTGTGGAAGCAGTCAAGCAGAAACAATACTATGATGATAGCACTCAGGCTTATTGCAACAAACATCTATTAAAATTACAAGCACCCTTTTTTTCAACTACAGGCTTTTTTTTAATCTAAAGAGCAAGGATTTAAATGACCTGACAACATAACAGTTCAACAGGCATTATCCACCTTGTATGCATATTCATGTTTACTCTTAACAATTCCAAAGGGGTACTTGATTTCTCTAAAAGACTACCTTATCTCTCCAAATAACTCTGGCAAATTTAGGCATTCCAGTCAAATTCATAAAATCCACAAGGTGTGTTTCACAAATCTGGGTGACCAAAACTGTTTCTGTTTAAAAACACCTGCACTTTTGAATGTGCCGCTGCCTCTGTGAACTGCAGACGTGTGAAAATGTTTCAGCTCCTTCCCCATCTCCTGGTGAAAATGGTGAGTCATGGGTTCAGGCGGGATTTCTGGATTCTGGGCTTCAGCTAAGGTGCGGAGCCCTTCCAGCGTTGCAAAAAAAATCAGGACTTGGAGTCCAATATGGACAATGTGGGCTCATCTTCTTAGGATCTGAGAAAGATGCATTGGAATATATTTTTGATGATGAGAGGCTAGGAGCTGTGAAGCAGCAAAGGGGACTTAAGATGTCCAAGTATATAAATCACTAAAAGCTAGAGCACAGGTGCAAAATTAATCAAAAACACTAATGGGACGTTGGCCTTTATCTCAAGTGGACTGGATTACAAAAGTGAGAAAATTATGCTTGAGTTTGTCAGACTCCATAGGTGTCAACTCTTTCAGAGTCAAACAATTAAACTAAATTAACAAAATGAGGGATAAAGTAAACACAGCCCCTAAATTAGGGTAGCTGTAAAACCAAAGACAAAGTTTAAAGAAAACTTACAAACATCAAATCAAAATGTGATTAAAAGGGTTGATAAAGCACCCCAGCCCCCACGGTGCCTACTGGGCATGGAAGGCCTCGATGGTGCCGCGTGCTCCCTCTCCAGGGACACCCGGTTGCAAACGTAGCCATGGAAGGGGGGAAAACAGTCGGGTGGGTCCATATGTGTCAATGTATAAACTATCACACTGCGTGGCAATCACCTTGTTAAAGACAATTGCTAGTTAAACAGGTGATGGGCATTGATTATCCCACCTAAACAGAATAAAAGGATACAGCTGGAACACTTTGTGTGGCAGCTACCTGGAATTCAGCAGTACTGAGGTGTTGTCTTGAAAATAAACCAGCTTGAACCAAAAAGACCAGCCTGGATTATTTCTTCCACCACAACCTCTTATTGCGGTTAACATGGTAGCAGAGGATGATCTTTAAGCTTTGCTGACTGATTGCTGTGTATGAAGATTTATGTCTCTATCCTCTGAGGGAAAATAAGCGTACTGTTGCTAACAATTTAAGTTATGGAATAGTGGAAGGATAGTGCAAAATCGCAAGCTTTGACTATCCACCAATTTTTTCTGACTCTGAACCTTATCAGCAATGGAAGGCTGAAGTTGAAATGTGGACCCAGGTTACTGTTATACCCTGGAAGAAGCAAGTTATGGCTTTGGTGTTATCACTACCAACCAAAAGTAAGATAAGGAGTAAGGTATTTTTAGAGTGGAAAGTGGGTGAATTGGATCATAATGAGGGATTGAACCTTCTGTTACAATTTTTGAATAAGTTTTACAGAAAGGATGAGTTGTTGGAAGTGTATGAAGCTTGATAGATTTAGGAAATCAGACGATCAGTCCATGGAAGAATATATCATGGATTTTGATAAGTGGGACAGGAGATGACAGTGATTTGAACTTGAAATTCCGGAATTGGTATTAGCATTTAAATTACTGGACGGTGCTCATATTTCCCACATTGATAGTCTTTTAGTACTGACAGGGGTTCAGTTCCGGGGGAAAGAATCTCTCCTAGATCAAATGGCTGCTGCCCTAAAGAAAAAGTTCTGGGGAAACTGGTCGCTCCCTGCCACTTTCTTAGTAAATGTGAACAACTATGCTGTGATAAAAAGGATGGAGGATTCAATAGTGGCTGAATTTTGAGGTCGACCAAATATTAGATGAAGATTCCAATACAAAGTTGGGGTTAATGATGAGGCTTGAAAATGGTCAAAACCCTAGCCAATTTGAGATTTGGGACAAAGTGTGTCTGGGATGGTAACCATAGGTGTTTAGACCCAAAAAAATGCATGGGGAAAGGTTAACTGGTGTTTTCGATGTGACTCCCAGTACCATTACACAACAAACTGCCCACAGTGAAGGAATCGTGTTTTTGAAGTGACCCATGAGACTGATTCATCTGAAACTGAAAATGATGATGGTGACTGCCATGATGGAATTGTATTGATAACTGAGTTTGAATTGGGTGATGAGTATCTTGATGTTAGATTCCTTCAACTGTGCAGTTCTGAACAGTGGTTGCACTTCTACAGTGTGCGGCATGGACTGGCTTGACTGCTATCTGGAGTCTCTCAATGAGGCAGAACAACGGAAGGTCAAGGATATGAAAACTCTACCTGCTTCAGTTTCGGAGGTCACAATACATTGACATCCTCCAAACGGCTGGTCCTCCCTTGTAAGATAGCATTGTTCAATCTGTTTATCAATACTGATGTGGTTTCTAGCGAGATACCACTATTCCTAAGTCAATGTGCAATGAAGAAGGCTCAGATGACACTGAGTATGAAGTATGATAGAGCAGCTGTGTTTGGGAAAAAATGTGGATTTACATTTAACTCGGTCAGGTTATTACTGCTTGCCACTAAGGAAGCCAGAGATTCCTGCTCAAAGTGAACTTTTTGGTAACTGCTGAGAATAAGAATTTGGTAGACAAAAAGATCATTTTGAAATTACATAGACAGTTTGCACATCTGGCGCCACAGAAACTGAAGACTCTGCTTCGAGATGTGGGAATGGTCGATAAAGGATATGATGACCTAGTTGAACAAATTACTGCTCAGTGTGAAATTTGTCTTTAAATATCACAAGACACTGCCACATCCTGTTGTGAGCTTGTCATTAGCCAGGGAGTTAATGATGCAGTGGCAATGGACTTGAAAGTTTGGAACAAGGATAGTGGTATTGTTTTACTACACTTCATAGACATGGCAACTAGATTTAGCCTATCCACTGTGATACATAGTAAACACAAAAGGACCATTATTGATTAAGGCCATGGAGAAATGGGTAGGAACAGGATTAGGAACACCAACCAAGTTCCTCACAGATAATGGTGGGGAATTTGCCAATGAGAAATTCCAAGATATGTGCAAAAATTTGGACACCATAGTCAGGCACACTGCAGCTGAGAGCCCATTTAGTAATGGTCTTTGTGAAAGAAACCATGCTGTAATAGATGACATGTTACATAAAATATTAGCTGATCAACCAGATTGTAAATTGCAAACGGCACTAGCATGGGCAGTGCAGGCAAAGAGCTCTCTGCAAATGATTGGGGGGTGGGGTACAGTCCATATCAGTTGGTGTGCGGAAGAAATCCAAAGTTACCTTTGGCATTGTCAAATGTGTCCCCTACTCTAGAAGGGACTAGCATTAGCTGCACCTTTTCTGCTCATCTGGCCGCTTTGGATGCGGGCAGAAAAGCTTTCATTTAAGCTGAGGTTTCAGAAATTTTGGCTAGCCCTATGGCACCACAAGACCATCGGGAATACAGACAGGGGGACATGGTATATTATTGAAAGGAAGGCTGGAAAGGACCTGGAAAAGTGATAGGGAGTGATGGGAAAATCGTAATTGTGCAACACGGTAATCAAACTGTTAGGGTACATTCTTTACGGTTAATTGGTACTGCCTATATATTTACAGGTGCTGAACAGGACGTACGGACTCAAAACGTTAACTCTGTCTTTCTCTTCACAGATGCTGTTAGACCTGTTGAGTTTTTCCAGTACTTTCTGATTCTGATTCAGATTTCCAGCATCTGCAATATTTGCTTTTATCTGAGGGGTGTCTTATGTTTGGTAAAGGAAATATGGGAACTATAGATGTGGAAATACGTGACATTATTTCCTTCTGACTGTATAAAAATAATGTTCTTTAAAAATATATAGTTTTAATTTAATAAGAAAAGAGGGGAATCTGTCACTGTATAAATAATCACTGCATGGCAATCACCTTGTTAAACAGGTGATGGCATTGATTATCTCATCTAAACAATAAAAAGATACAGCTGGAACTCTTTGTGTGGAAGCTACTTGGAAGTCAGTAGCACTGGGGAGTTGTCTTGAAAATAAACCAGCTTGAACTAGAAGACCAGCCTGGATTAATTCTTCCACCACAACCTCTTATTGTGAATAGCACATATAGAGTATTTCATTCAGTTTGGGGTACCAAATCTCAGGAAGGATACATTAGGGGTTAAATGATTAGCCCCTGAAAACAGGTCCATTTACGTGATGTGTGCTTAACTCACCCATGTTATTGGGAATGTAGGGGGCTCGCCAAACCTATGCTGCCAGTTCATGGTCATGATTTCTGCATGTAGAGAGTGCTCCCAGTGTTGTTAGACTTATGCTCCATCAGGAAGCCCAATATCATTACTAACTCTGATTACTTAAAGTCAAACTACACCAAGGGAGGCTGCAGCAGGTTCTGGAAGTTGTTCTATTGATGAATCTGGCCTGGGAAAGAGTGAAAAATCTCTGACCATGGGTGAGTTTGGATATTCAGACGGTCTTGGTGGAGAAAGTGAAAAGGGGACTAAAAGATGTCCTAAATGGGGATGGAGGCTTCCCAGACACATGATGTGAAGGCAGTGGGAGCAGATGGCTGCAGCGCTCAATGTCAGTAGCATAGGCCCATGGACCTAGATGCAATACTGGAAGAAGTTTAATAATCTCACAGGAGTGGTCAACATTAGTGACTATATCTTCAAAGATCATATCCAATCAACTGCAGCACTAGCCTCATATCAATTCACTCACCTGCCAACAATCCCTATCAATCTGGACTCATACCTAGCACATATACCACCCTCAGACACTTAGCAACCTTGTAAACCTCAAACCCAAATCTCACAGCTTGCACATGTACTTCAACCATAACAGTCACATGACCCAAACAGATTTCACGACACTCCATGACAAATTTCCCTTTGCAGAAGAAGGTGGCACACAACTGGAGGCAGCAGGGACTCATGAAAGGAGGAGACGTGTACCTTTCTGTCCTAACCCCCATTGAAGAAATGATGCTTGTTATTATGAGGAAGGACCATTGCTAAGGCCCTGGCCTCTGGCAGGGCTGAAGCCATTGAAGTTGATGGTATTCTCATACCTATCCCTCCTTCTCAAATTCTACTTCTCCTTTTTCCAATAATCCCTTCTGACTTACAAGTAAGGAGACTTACACCAGGTGTAAGCATGCACTTTCTCCTCACCCTTCACCACAATCCAGTCCTTATCCCTTTTTCATTTTAGACACCCAAAAAACTGCAATCTGCCAAGGCAGTGGTGAAAGGGTAGGAAGAGAGCAAACAGGAAGACACACCCTCACATGATTTCAGAGTTGCAACCACTACATCAGACACTGTGTACATTAGAGTACAAGCCAAGGATGGATCAGCATGTGGTGAGACACTGGGCACAAGTGCACTGCAGCCTGGGGAAAGGAGGGTGCAGGCGCAAATTAGCCCAAGGGCGAAATCGCACACGTATTCTGCTGCAGGGGTTTCAGATAAGCACATTGATGGGCCAGGCTACTGAAAAAAAGTTGATGGGCATATGCAACAAAAATGCTTGGTTCCCTGGCAGGCCTGGCACAAAGCCTCCTTTCAATGTCAAGGAGCATGGTGGAGTCTGGCACCAACTTGGCACAGCAATTTGCCCCTGTCTTTTTAGCATGGAATGGGTGGCCAATTCCATCAATGTACTTTGGATTCAACATTTGAAAGCCAATGTCTCATCTTCCATTGCATTTCAAGCAGCAGCCAGCCAGCACCTGTGTGCTGCAGTGGATGCTCAGGCTGTTGCCATCATGGATCTGGATATCAGCGTTCAAAAGTTCACAGCAGTGCAGCAATCTATTTTCCAACAGATCGGTAGGGTTGCTACGGCGCTACCCTGGAAGAGTGGCAGTGGTTCCATGGAGCATGAACCTCTCAGAGGATGATGGCACTGATGCTCGCACTCTGCCATTGCCTTTGCTGTAACCTGTCAGCCAGCCAGCCAACTCTGCTGCTGCCCATGCCAAGATGGTGTTGTCTAAAGCTGGGCCTTCTAGGCCCAGAGATGCTTAAGGTTTCCCTCCACAGCCACTTGCCTTCCCCTCCACTGAAAGTGAGTAGGCTGCCACGAACCATGCGGCAACAATTGGGGTAGCACCTTGTATGAGCACCAGGACAGGAAAAGACACATGGAAGAGGCACTAAGGGAATGCACAAGGGTAATTACTTTTGTATGCCATTTAGAATGATTTAATTTATAAATCTTGATTGAAATCTGCATTTTTATTGTTACTTTTGCTTTCTTGACAAGAAGATGACATGATGGTCAGTGCCAGAGGAAAGATAAGAAGTGTGGAACAATTGGTGAATGGAAAATTGGGGTTGAAGTTATTGGTATCTCTCTCTTGAATTATTTGTCCACATACAGCCTCGACAGAAAGGGACAGCCTAGGTTGCAGCTGCCCTTGTTCTTCTTTCTCTTCTGCCCCCTCTTCCTCCTCCTCCTCCTTGTGCTTTGCTCCTCAGCCTCTCATGTGATAGGTGGTGGAAAGGGCTGTTCCCTCAAGATGGTAAGGTTGGGCAGAATTAACAGAGCAGTCCATTGTACCATCTTAATTTAAATGACTGCTGCCAGAATACTGGAATGACACACAATGGTATGATGTGCTGCCTGTGGTCACACATCAGCTGCATGCTAAGGCACGTGGCAGAATTGACATGATATGTATGCAGGCCAATGCGATCAATAGCACTCTGCACCATGGAGAATCTTGCAATCCTTGCAAACCTTCATACTCACTCTGCTTCTCTCTGACATGATGATGCTGTCTCATTTTGCACAAAGAGCTTCAGTGAGCTCCCTTTTTAATGTGTTGTGATCCAAAGCTGAGGTTACTCCTGGACAAGCCTGATCCCAGAGTGGAACCCAGTTTGATTGATCTTAACTTTTATTTGTTTGGATTTCTTTTTATTCATTCATGGAGTATGGGCTTCGCTGGCTGGGCCAGCACTTATTGCCCATCCCTAGTTACTCTTGAAAAGGTGGTGGTGGTGAGCTAACTTTTTTAAATGATACAGTCTATGTGGTGTAGGTACACCCACAGTGCTGTCAAGAAGGGAGTTCCAGGATTTTGACCCAGTGACAGTGAAGGAACGGCGATATGTTCCCAAGTCAGGATGGTGAGTGACTTGATGGGGAACTTCCAGGTGGTGATGTTCCCATGTATCTGCTGCCCTTGGCCCTCCTAGATGGTAGTGATCATGGGTTTGGAAGGTGCTGTCGAAGGAGCCTTGCTGAATTTTTGCAGTGCATCCTGTGGATGGTAAACACTGCTGCTACTGTGCATCGGTGGTGGAGGAAGTGAATGTTTGTGGATGTGGTGCCAGTAAAGCAGGCTGCTTTGTCCAGTTCAGTTTCTGATCAATGATAGCCCCCAGGATGTCGACAGTGGAGGAGTCAGTGATGACTTTATCATTGAATACCAGGGGGTGATCATTGGGTTCTCTTTTGTTGGAGAGTTTTCCCCCGATACCCATTGACTTCAATTTTGCTAAGGCTCATTGATGCCACATTGGGTCAAATGTGGCTTGACGTCAAGGGCAGTCATTCTTGCTTCACCTCAGGAGTTCAGCTCTTTTGAACATGTTTAAATCAAGGCTGTATTGAGGTCAGGAGCTGGGTGGCCCTGATAAAACCCAAATTGGGTGTCGGTGAGCAGGTTATTGCTAAGCAAGTGCAGCCCTTGATAACACTGTCGATGACCTCTTCCATTACTTTACTGATGATCAAGAGTAGACTGATGGGGCGGTAATTGACCGGGTTTGATTCACCCTGCTTTTTGTGTACAGGACATACCTGGGCAATTTTCCACATAGCCGGGTCGATGCCAAATTTGTAGCTGTACTGGAACAGCTTGGATAGGGGTGCGGCAAGTTCTGGAGCACAATTCTTCAGTACTATTGCTGGAATATTGTCAGGGTCCATAGCCTTTGCAGTATCCAGTGCCTTCAGTTGTTTCTTGATATCATGTGGAGTGAATCAAATTGGCTGAAGACTAGCATCTATAATGCTCGGGACCTCCAGATCATCCACTCAGCACTTATGGCTGAAGATTGTAGCAAATGCTTCAGCCTTATCTTTTACACTGATGTGCTGTGTTCCTCCATTTTTGAGGATAGGGATATTTGTGGAGCCTCCTCCTCCAGTGAATTGTTTAATTGTCCATCCCCAATCATGACTGGATATGGCAGGACTGCATAGTTTAGATCTGATCCGTGGTTGTAAAATCGCTTAGCTGTCTCTATCACTTGCTGCTTATGATGTTTGGCACGCAAGTTGTCCTGTGTTGTAGCTTCACCAGGTTGACACATCATTTTTAGGTATGCCTGGCATACCCTCTGGCACTCTTCATTGAACTAGGGTTGATTCCCCTGGCTTGGTGGTAATGGCAGAGTGGGAGATATGCCAGCCCATGAAGTTATAGGTTGTGGTTGAGTAGAATTCTGCTGCTGCTGCTGGCCCGTAGAGCCTCATGGATGCCCAATCTTGAGTTGCTAAATCTGTTCAAAATCTATCCCACTTAGCACGGTGGTAGTGTCACACAATACAACAGAGTATTCTCAATGTGAAGATGGGATTTCATTTCCACAATGGCTGTACAGTAGTCACTCCTACCAATACTACCATGGACAAATCCATATGTGGCAGGCGGGGTAGTGAGGGCGAGGTCAGGTATGTTTCCCTCTTGCTGGTTCCCTCATTATCTGCCGCAGACCCAGTCTAACAGCTATGTCCTTTAGGAATCAGTCGGCAAGTGATGCCGAGCCACTTTTGGTGATGGACATTGGAGTTCCCCCAACCAGATTACATTTCTGAGCCCTTGCCACCAAGTGGTGTTCAACATGAATGAGAAGGGGTGGGGATAGCTGGGTGGTGGTACATAGTCATCAGCAGGAGGTTTCCTTGTCCATGTTCGACCTGATGTCATGAGACTTCATGGGGTCCGGAGTTGATGTTGAGAACTCCCAGGGCAACTCCCTCCCGAATGTACACCACTGCTGGGTCGGTCCAGTTGGTGGACAGAACTTACCTTACAAATCATGTCCCAGGCTCATCATCACCATCCCTGAGTATGATTCTGTCAGGCTGTTTCTTGACTAGTCTGTGAGACAGCTCTCCCAATTTTGGTATAAGCCCCCAGCTGTTAGGAAGGAAGAATTTGCAGGATGGACAGGGCTGAATTTAGCCATTGTTGTTTCCGGTGCCTAGGCCAATACCGAGTGGTCTGTCCAGTTTCATTCCTTTTTTGAGGTTTTTAAGTGGTACAACTGAGTGCATTTCAGAGGGCAGTTAAGAGTCAACCATATTACCTCGGATTTGGAGTTATATGTAGGCCAAACCAGGTAAGGACAGCAGACTTCCTTCCTTAAAGGGCAAGAAGTCTTGTTGGGTTTTTGCAATGATGGTTTCCTGGTCTTCATTGGACTTTTAGTTCCAGGTTTTTATTGAATTCAAGTTTCACTATCTGCCATGACGGGATTCGAGCCCAGTCCCCAGTGCATTACTCTGTGCCTCTGGATTACTAGTCCACTGACAATATCACTATGCCACCCCTCCCCCACTATAGTAATGTAAATGCAGACTTTTCTTGACACTCATGGCAATTGTGACAGTCAGCTCCATTTTTTTCAGAGATTATCGGCAGAGTGGTGCAAATCATCCAGTAATTTGTGATGATTTGCACCTTACACTGTATCTAACTCTTGCCAGAAATTACTAAGTTTTTAACACACTTATCATGACACACGGAGTGAACTCCCCCTTTATTTATGCAACAAATCCTGGGCCTGTAACATTTTATGGGTTTAAGTTGCCAATAAGCAAGGTTCCTGGCTCTCCGAGAAGATCCAGCATTGAAATCATGGGTCTGGTAAGCCTTTTTTCACTGGCAACTGACAAAATTAGTCAAGGTATATTTAGATCTTTCAGAAATGCTTGTTACTTATCATCAGGACTATATTTAAGGATAGCAAAAAGTGGCCATCACCTGTCTGACTACAGGGGATGTTCCCAATAGAGGAAGCTGAGACAGTGTGAGGCTGGCACCATGCTTCTGCACAAACATATGCAAGGCCTGATGGTCACCTGAACTGATCCCCGATCAGGCTCTTTCAGACATCTTTTTGCAGCAGTATTTGTCTCCCTGATTATTACCCAATATAACTTTGTCAATGCCTGAGCTCGCTCACCTCGTATCTCCTCTTGAAACTCATGAATGTCTATTCCTCTTGTCAGGCTGCAATCCACTGGGTACTAAAAAAAATGGCGGGTGAGATAGCAGCCACAGTGAGTGGTGTCATTAGGACACAAGGACGTGATTTACATTGTGTGCTTTTGAGTGGGCAGGTGTTTCTCTGATACAATGGGATAGAGAGTGAAAAGCTGCACTGGTGGAGATTGGGGTGCTGGATAATCAATTTACATCTCTGCCTGCCCACTTCCACTTGGCCTCCCACAGAAAGTCAAGGCTTGCTATTTCTAAACCGTATTCTCTCCTGTACAGGGCAAATTACTGAAAGCCCTGTGGAAACTGCTGGTAAATTGAAAGGAACTGTTCCTTTGTATAAAAGCTTAAAATAAGATTAAAACCTGTGCACTTCAAGTTACCATATTCTAGGGGTTGCTTAATTGGCAAATACAAATGTGTCAAAATTGTGTTGTGAATGTCATCATTAATTTTATGTCTTATTCTAAATGATTGCAGCAGCTGTATTTCTTTTTTTGAGGGAATTGAAAAAATAGGAAGGAAATAAACCATTTAACATAGCAGCACCGCCGTACCCTTTTTCAAAGCTGCGCGTGCCCCCAGTTTCATTTTATCCTTCGGCTCATCCGACGCCTCAACAAGAAACTTTTTCTCTTTCTCTCAAGTGCTAAGGAACGCAAGCTCCAACAACTCATCGACACCAACACCCATCCAGGACCCTCCACCCCTGCCTGTCCCTCCGTCCCCACCCTTTCTTCCAATCCCAACCCCAGCCGTGTATTCACTATACCCCCTGACCTACCCTCTCCGATGCTGAACGTTCAGTGCTCAGCAAAGGTCTTAGTTTCATACCCTTACGCCCTCACCTCAATGAATTTCGGGCTCGGCATGATACTGAACTCTTCTTCCGCCGTCTTCGTCTCCGGGCTCACTTCTTTGGGCAGGAGTCCTCTCCCAGTTCAACGGATCCTTTTACCCATCTCCAATATTCTCCCTCCACCTGGACCCCTCCCTCTGGATTCTTACCTTCTCTCGATCTTTTCATTGAGAACTGTCGGCGCGACATTAGTCGTCTCAATTTCTCTGCTCCTCTCACCCGTTCTAACCTGTCTCTCTCTGAACTTACTGCACTCCATTCTCTCAGGTCCAACCCTGACATTGTCATCAAACCCGCTGACAAGGGTGGTGCTGTTGTTGTCTGGCGCACTGACCTCTACCTCGCGGAGGCTGAGCGTCAACTCGCAGACACTTCCTCCTACCTCTCCCTGGACCATGACCCCACCACTGAACATCAAGCCATTGTTTCCAGGACTGTCACTGACCTCATCTCCTCTGGGGATCTCCCTCCCACAGCTTCCAACCTGATAGTTGCCCAACCTCGGACGGCCCGCTTCTATCTCCTACCCAAAATCCACAAACAGAACTGCCCCAGTAGACCGATCGTCTCAGCTTGCTCCTGCCCCACAGAACTCATTTCTCGTTATCTTGACTCCCTTCTCTCTCCCCTTGTCCAGTCCCTTCCCACCTACATCCGTGATTCCTCTGACACCTTACGTCACATCAACAATTTCCAGTTCCCTGGCCCCAACCGCATCCTCTTCACCATGGACGTCCAATCCCTCTACACCTCCATTCCCCACCAGGATGGTCTGAGGGCCCTTAGCTTCTTCCTCGAACAGAGGTCCGAACAATCCCCATCCACCACTACTCTCCTCCGTCTGGCTGAACTTGTTCTCAGGCTGAAAAATTTCTCCTTCAACTCCTCTCACTTCCTCCAAATAAAAGGTGTGGCTATGGGTACCCGCATGGGCCCCAGCTATGCCTGTCTCTTTATGGGGTATGTGGAACATTCCTTGTTGCAGTCCTACTCCGGCCCCCTTCCACAACTCTTTCTCCGGTACATCGATGATTACTTCGGTGCCGCTTCATGCTCTCGTTGGGACTTGGAAAAATTTATTAATTTTGCTTCCAATCTCCACCCCTCCATCATTTTCACATGGTCCATCTCTGACACTTCCCTTCCCTTCCTTGACCTCTCTGTCTCAATCTCTGGTGATAGACTGTCCACCAATATCCATTACAAACCCACCGACTCCCACAGCTATCTTGACTACAGCTCCTCACACCCCGCTTCCTGTAAGGACTCCATCCCATTCTCTCAGTTCCTTCGCCTCCGTCGCATCTGTTCCGATGATGCTACATTCAAAAACAGTTCCTCTGACATGTCCTCCTTCTTCCTTAACCGAGGTTTTCCACCCACGATCGTTGACAGGGCCCTCAACCGTGTCCGGCCCATCTCCCGCGCATCCGCCCTCACGCCTTCTCCTCCCTCCCAGAAACATGATAGGGTCCCCCTTGTCCTCACTTATCACCCCACCAGCCTCCGCATTCAAAGGATCATCCTCCGCCATTTCCGCCAACTCCAGCATGATGCCACCACCAAACACATCTTCCCTTCACCCCCCTTATCGGCATTCCGTAGGGATCGCTCCCTCCGGGACACCCTGGTCCACTCCTCCATCACCCCCTACTCCTCAACCCCCTCCTATGGCACCACCCCATGCCCACGCAAAAGATGCAAGACCTGCCCCTTCACTTCCTCTCTCCTCACCGTCCAAGGACCCAAACACTCCTTTCAAGTGAAGCAGCATTTCACTTGCATTTCCCCCAACTTAGTCTACTGCATTCGTTGCTCCCAATGTGGTCTCCTCTACATTGGAGAGACCAAACGTAAACTGGGCGACCGCTTTGCAGAACACCTGCGGTCTGTCCGCAAGAATGACCCAAACCTCCCTGTCGCTTGCCATTTTAACACTCCACCCTTCTCTCTTGCCCACATGTCTGTCCTTGGCTTGCTGCATTGTTCCAGTGAAGCCCAACGCAAACTGGAGGAACACACCTCATCTTCCGACTAGGGACTTTACAGCCTTCTGGACTGAATATTGAATTCAACAACTTTAGGTCGTGAGCTCCCTCCCCCATCCCCACCCCCTTTCTATTTCCCCCTTCCTTTTTTTTCCAATAAATTATAAAGATTTTCCTTTTCCCACCTATTTCCATTATAAAAAGAAATACCCCCACTAGAGCTATACATTGAGTGCCCTACCATCCATTCTTAATTAGCACATTCGTTTAGATAATATCACCAACTTTAACTTTAACACCTATGTGTTCTATTGTACTATTGTCATTGACATCTTTTGATGATCTGCTTCTATCACTGCTTGTTTGTCCCTACAACAACAACCCCCCCCACCTCTCTGTCTCTCTATCTCTCCGCCCCCCACACACACACACCTTAAACCAGCTTATATTTCAACTCTTTCTTGGACTCGAACTCAAGTTCTGTCGAAGGGGCATGAGGACTCGAAACGTCAACTCTTTTCTTCTCCGCCGATGCTGCCAGACCTGCTGAGTTTTTCCAGGTAATTCTGTTTTTGTTTTCATTTAACATAGGTGTCCATTTCTGGAAGCATTTCTCAAATATTCAAGTTTCAAATTACTGGATAATTTTACTTTTAGTACATTAACTGATTTGAATTAACAGAAGTAGGTTATATATCAACATTGCAAAATGATCAATTTACGAGGTGCGTGTCCAAATTTGCTTCTGGTTTATTTTTCTCAGCTATGAGTTTCAGAAAAGCACATTTGTCCAGTGGGATCATAACACTGAATCCATCAGACTTTGCATCAACATTGAGAGTTGAGAGATTGCATGTGGGTTTCTCAATGGAGACTGAGGGACCACCGTAGTGTTACTATTGCCTTCTCAAAGTTTTCAATTTATACAATAGATCCACATGATGAATTATCGCACAACATTTCTTGAATGCCACAATGAATCATATGCTTCAACCCAATAGCTAAAAGGAGAACAATTGGAATGAAAACAAAGGCATGCTTTCCTTTGAATTGCAGAACATAAGATATAGTAGGAAGAGGGGGCCATTTGGCCCTTCGAGCCAGCTCCGCTATTCAATATGACCATGGCTAATATTCTACTTCAGATCCATGTCCCTGCATTATCCTCATATCCCTTAGTGTCTAAACAAAACTCTTGATCTCTGCCTTGAATTTGTTCAAAAACTGAGCAATCACAGCTCTTTGGGCTGGAGAATTTCAATAACATTAGAACAGAGAACTTTTTCCTAAATAACTGACCCTTTATTCTGAGACCTAGTTCCAGGCTCCCCATTCAAGGGAAGCATCCTCTTTGCATCTATCCTATCAAGCCTCTTAAGAATTTTATATATTTCTATGAGATTATAGTCCCAGTCTCCTCAACTTCTTTTCATAGGCCAATCTCTTCTGCAGTGGAAGGGTCTGGTATATACAGGGTTAATGTGAGACTGAGTACAGTACAGCCCATAGTGATGTTAGAAGGCACATGACTTAGACCTAGGGTCAGTGTGGTGTTGGCCAGAGATGTATTAAGACCTAGGATGGAGATGGTTCCTTGCCTGTGCCCTTTATTGTATATGTGTAGGTAGTTAATAAAGACTTGCTGTTAACATAGAGAAGACTATGAAGACTTCTTCAACAGTCACATTCTATAACCAACAGCATCCCAACATGGTAACAGCTTTGAATCAAAAACACTCATCTACACAGAAAGAAAAGGAAACTTTAAATGAATTCTGAACTGAAATAAACCACCAAATGAAGTTACAGATGCTGAGAAAATTCACTAGAGAAAGGTCCAAGAGAGAAGAGCCTGGAAGCTCAGGGCAGAAGTTTTGCTGCAGCAGAAGACTCCATACAATTCCCCTTGGAAGTCCATCTTCAGCGTGCAGAGTTCATAGCCTGCAAGGGTTTTCACTTTTCACTTCCAGGTTGCAACCAGACCTTAGAAGCCCTTTTTACTAATTCACTCAGAAGAGCCGTTGGAGCAAAACTTGTTGCTAATCCCAATTCCCTAACTCCAAGCTTCAACTTGAGGCTTCAGAGTTGAAGAGAAAAAAACATACAAATTAATAATTAACTTACTTAACTCTCAAGACCCTTGTGACCTATTAAATTAAACAGCAAGCTAGGGGTTCATTCAAACATCTCGCTACTCGCAACATTACATCACTGGTTTAATCAAGTCGGCTGATCAATGGCCACACAGCCATTGTTGAAAATTCTTTTTCCAGAAGCACGCCACTGCCATTTTGCAAAGCCCAACAAAACCAGCAGCACCATCTTGGAAGCCTGTAATCTCTTAAAGCTGTACCCACACTTTTAACATGGATCACCATTCCACACTTACAACTCCACCGGGAGTCAACCAACGCCCAGATCAGTCACAAGATTGGAGTCTTCGGTGGAAAGGGTTTTTAATATACAAAATTGCTTCAGGTTTAAATAAATAAGAGGAACAACTAATCACACTTCTTTACTCAAGGCCAATTGCAGATTACATCATTGTACAACAGGATATTGATGAGTCATCTGCCAAATTTGAGGGAGTTTTAAAATCCTTTGATGTTTATTTCCACTTGAGATCCAACAAAATATTGGAAAGTGCTAAATTCGATGAGGTGATTCCAACTGCCTGGGGAAATAGTCAATTCCTGCATAAATGATCTCTGCAGGAAGATGGAGGGTATGAATGTGGAGATTTAATATTTGAGCTCATCCGAGACAGAAGCGTGGTGGGTGCTGCAGACGATTCACTCTCTGACCTCCTACAAGCTAAAGATGATCTTACCTTAGGCAAGGCAATCCAGAGAGTTAGACTGTCTGAGCAACATGCACAACACAAGACAATCCTAAGGGGAGAGAATACAGCATGGGGAAGAAGCCAATCCTCAGTCCAGCTTATCGGGTCAAAAAGAGGCAGGGACAATCCAAGTCAGGAAAAACAATTCCCAAACTATTCAGCACAGCAACCTTGCCAGTGCTGCAGTATAGAGTGTCCTCACAAGAGAGATCATTGTCCTGTGAGTATAGCCCAATGCTTCCACTGCAACATACAAGGACATTTTTGGTAAACTGTGCAAGTCTAAACCCCCACCACCACACAGATAGACCCAAGGTATTCCATTAGGCCAAGGCAGAAAATCCAGAATACACGCAGCCTTGCCAGTGGAAGATGTAAAGGTGACTGCTTTCATTAGCAAGCCAGAACAGCATGGTCCTGAGTTCTCAAATACTAGAGTATTTGGACTGGATTTCACCTTTGATCTCTCTTTTCTCTCTGTGGAGCAGGTTTGTCCATTATCAGCCCAGTCACTGGAAAGTCCCCAGTGGTCAGACCAACCTTCTGCACATGAGATTTCCATTGCGCCTCTGATGGAAGAATGATCAGCAGACTGAGAAGCCTCTACCTCCAACTATAACATTGTACAGCTGGTCAACACACCAACTACTGTGCACACTCTGCAACTTCTTGCCAGCATGCCACAACCACAAGGGATGCTGTAACCGGTTAGCAGTCTATCACCATCGGCGACAAACAGCAGAGTTGAGCATACCAATCAGTCTTCCTCTCACCACAGGAATGCTCTTCCTCAGCCTCAGAGGGCTTCCAGACGGCCCCCATGGAAAAAGAAGAAAAACCAGTGCAAAGGAGATGACTACCATCTTTTTCCACCTCGCAAGAAACGATCGACAGTAATAGCAGCAATACATCGACACAACAGCTGAACCGACCAGGCATGGGTCAACATAAAGCAATGGAAGAAAAGAATGAAAGAATAGCCAAATGCCTGTCCATCTCCAAGTTAATAACAAGAACCAGAACCTGACAGAAAGGCAAAGGAGATGTGGAAGGGTGATAATGGCTCTTGACCGCCTGAACCTCTAACTTCAAGGACTTGGGGGAGATGGGGTAGTGAGAATGCTGTTAATGTTAATACTGGAATAGCAGTAATGTTGAAATAGCATTAATGTTGTAACAATAAGGTAAATGCATAAGACTTATAATAATGTAAGGCTTGAAGTAAACTAAAGTAACTCCATATCTATTGGATAAAGACTTGGGAGGAGGTGTAGTACATACAGGGTTGATGTAGAACTGAGTAGAGTATCGCCCACACAGTGATGTAAGAAGGCACATGACCTAGACCTAGGGTCAGTGTAGTGTTGGCCAGGGATGTGTCGAGACCTAGGATGTAGATAGTTCCTCACCTGTATCCTTTACTGTATATTTGTAAATAGTTACAAGTAGTTAGGTAAAGACTTGCTGTTAACATACAGAAGACCTGGAAGACTTCATTAACAGACACATTCTGCAACCAGCGCCGTCCCAACACGCTCATCCCAGGAATCAGTCATGTGAACTTTGTTGCATTCCCTCCAAGGCCGATATAACATTTCTTAGCTAAGGCGACCAAACCTCTGCACAGTACTCCAGATGTGGCTTCACCAAGGCCCTATACAATTCCAGTAAGACTTCTTCACTCTTATACTCTAAAGCTCCTTGTAACAAAGGCTAACATACATTTGCTGTCCTAATTGTTTGCTGCAGCTGCATGTTAACTTTCTGTGATTCATGTACAAGGACATGTACATCATATACATAGTGCCTCTGAATACCAACATGCACCAGTTGCAAACCATTTTTAAAACAAAATCTACTTTTCTATTTTCTTTCCAAAGTGGATAACTTCACATTTTCCCACATTATATTCCACCCGCTGTGTTCCTGCCTGCTCACTAAACTTGTCTATATCCCTTACAGCCTCTTTATGTCCTCATTATGGCTTACTTTCCAAACTAACTTTGTTTCATCAGTAAATTTGGATGCATGACACTCAGTCCCCTCATTAAAATCATTGATACAGCAAATAGCTGAGGATGGATCACTCGCTGAACACTATCGTGACAACATATTAGCTGAGCTGTTTTCCATTTTCTAGAATTCCAACAAATACAAACACAATCAGAAATGAGAAATTATTATTCATAACAACTGTTCACACCACAACCCTACAAACACACATGAACAAAAGGGATTTTTACTGTGCCCTTTGGGATTCAGGTTTAGACACAAATAATACCATGGCTGCTACAAACAATTATAGCAATTGTTGTTCACAGATTTCAACAATGGTCCTTTGATGTGAGCTTCATGTCTGATTAAATAAATTAAAGAGATGAGATACTGCCAAAGCTGTGGTAACAAATTTGATGTAAACTCATGGGTTAAGCACATAACCGTTTAACTTGGCAAGTCTTGTTCAACAATCAATTGATTGAGTGCTTTAACATACTCATTAAGAATGGGTCAGTCTTACTGTAATACCGACTTAATACATTACATTACATTAATCAACCTGTAAGAAATAAGAATGAATTCTTTAGTCACTGTACCACAAATGTCTTAAGGGGCATCTCCGCAAATTTACTTTTTCCACCCTTGGATAGACTGTACTCGGTGTGATGCAAAATACCAAAGAATGCCTTTTAAATGTTCAAATTTTAAAATAATATAAATATATACTATAGGATAAATGCTAAGACCAGCAAAGTGATGACAATTGACATAAAAAGTTAAATAAGCATAAATAATACAGAAATAAAACACAGATAAATTTAAGAAATCTAACCACGCAATATTATTGGATCAAATTAAAAATACTGCAAAGACTTTATCAAATTATAATTTCATGTATAACCTGCATCATAGTGAGCTCTTAGTGAAACATTTTCACGCATTAACATCTCCCTGCATTCCATTCCATTTCTCAAAGGCATTTACTATTTGTTTCTCTGAGGTATATTATTTTAAAAAAAAAATTTCAACTTTGAAATTGAAAAGTCAAATCCTCCGTACATTTCAGCCAAATTGAAATCGTGATCATTTTTCTCTCTGATTTAATGGTATTCTGTAAATTGGTTACCAAGCAAACACACCATGGAGCAGGAAAAAAGGGAAGAAAATTGGAAAGGAAAATAAAAATCAGATTAAAAAGAAAACATTACGAGAAAGAAGAAATGTTGAACTTTATTTTGAAAATTAAAGCAACTGGAGCAGGTTTCTAAGGTAAAAGCAAAATACTGCGGATGCTGGAAATCTGAAACAAAAATAAAAATAGCTGGAAAAACTCAGCAGGTCTGGCAGCATCTGCAGAGAGGAATACAGTTAATGTTTCGAGTCCAAATGAGTCTTCATCAGAACTGAGGAAAAATAGAAATGAGGTGAAATATAAGCTGGTGGAGGGGGGTGGGGCAGGTAGAGCTGGATAGAGGGCCAGTGATAGGTAGAGGCAAAGAAGAGATTGCCAAAGATGTCATAGATAAAAGGACAAAAGGGTGTTGAAGTTGGTGATATTAGTTAAGAAAGGTGCTAATGGTAATGTTAAGGGTAGAAAGCAGGATGAGCAAGTGACAGATAGCCCTAGTGGGGGTGGGGTGGGGGAAGGGATCGAAATAGGCTAAAAGGTGGAGGTGAAACAATGGATGGGAATACATTTCAACTCATTTCTATTTTACCTCAGCTCTGATGAAGAGTCATACGGACTCGAAACCTTAACTGTATCCCTCTCCACAGATGCTGTCAGACCTGCTGAGTCTTTCCAGCTATTTTTATTTTTGTTTCAGGTGTCCAAGGAAGTGGTCCTGTGATAGTGAATAAAGCTTTCCTTTGCACCCTACGCATTGTGAACTGTAAACCCACTGGTACCGAATTTAACTTCAGTCACACAATAGGCTTCCAGTTGCTTCAATGGCTGTGAGCAGGAACTATTTTGAAATCCAGGTCTCATCAGTGCACTGTCGGAGCCAAACTGGCACTTAGGGTGCTACAAGATGTCTTCTTTTAAGATGCCTGCCAGCTCATGTCTGGGAGGGAGCTGATCTTGTTTGGGACTTGTCTAGGCCATCAGCTCCTCTTGTTCCCACAAAATACAAGTTAATAAAAAACTTGTATCAGTTTTCTGAATGGCCTCCAGCAGTCCACTTTAAGGACCATTGGTTTGGCTGCTCAAGTTAAAGTCAATTTTTTATTATTCATTCATGGGATGTGGGCGCTGTTGCCGAGGCCAGCATTTATTGCCCATCCCTAGTTGCCCTTGAGAAGGTGTTGGTGAGCTGCCTTCTTGAACCTCTGCAGTTCATGTGGTGTAGGTACATCCACAGTGCTGTTAGGGAGGGAGTTCCAGGATTTTGACCAGTGACAGTGAAGGAACAACACATTTCTAAGTCAGGATGTTTAATGGCTTGGACGGGGGCTTCCAGGTTGTGGTGTCCCATCTGCCTGCTGGCCTTGTCCTTCTAGATGGTAGTGCTCATGGAAGCTGCCGGAGGCTAAGGAGGCTTGGTGAGTTCCTGCAGTACTTCTTGTAGATGGTACATACTGCTGCTTCTGTGTGTCGGTGGTGAAGGGAGTGAATGTTTGTGGATGGGGTGCCAATAAAGTGGGCTGCTTTGCTCTGGGTGGTGTCAAGCTCCTTGAGTGTTGTTGGAGTTGCACTCATCCAGGCAAGTGGGCAGTATTCCATCACACTCCTGACTTGTGCCTTGCAGAAGGTGGAGAGGATTTGGGGAGTCAGGAGGTGAGTTACTCACCACAGGATTCCTAGTCTCTGACCTGCTCTTGTAGCCACTGCATTTATATGGCTAGTCCAGTTCAGTTTCTGGTCAATGGTAACCCCCAGGATGCTAATAGGGGGGATTCAGTGATGGTAATGCCATTGAATGTCAAAGGGTGATGGTTAGATTCTGTATTGCTGGAGTTGGTCATTGCCTGACACTTGTATGGTGCGAATGTTATTCATCATCATGGGCAGGATATTCCCCCTGTCGGGGGCGAATTTGAATGGCGGGTGTGTACCGGTGTGCTTCTGATCAGCGCCCTGATCGGTGGCGCAGCGCCATTTTATGTGGGTGGGCCAATTAAGGCCCGCCCAGCATGACGTCCTTTTAGAAGCGCTGTGTGCTCCCTGTGCAGGAGGGGAGATGGGTGGGGGGGAGTCCCAAAATCAAGAGTGCGCTCTTTCGTGCATGCGCATGAAAGAGCGTACTCAGCTCCCTGAGGCTAATGCAGCCTCAGGGAGATCAGCTGTAAATGTAAAAAAGCTAAAAATAGAATAATAAAATTTCCCTAACATGTCCCCTCATGTGACACTGTCACGTGAGTTGGGACATGTCCATAATTTTTACAAAAACTTTATTAAAATTTTTAAAAACCTATATGAAACCTCATCCCGCCCGTGGATGAGGTTTCATGTTTTTTCTATTCCCCGCCAGGGTTCCTGGCCTGCCCACCAACCTTAAGGTTGGATAGGCAGGGCCTTTAATTAGTTAAATGACTTTGTCAATGGCCTTGATTGGCTATGACAGGTTGGCGGGCGCACAGCTGATTTTGCTGCACCCCCACCTACCTAAAAATTTAAATGGGGCGCGGTGATGTCGGGAGTTCTGCCCAACGTCACTGCGCTTCATTTTACGCGTCGGCGAGTGGGCCCCACCACCCACCCTCCCGCTTGCTGACGGGAAAACACTGCCCCATGAGTTTACAGTTCACTTCTGTACCTCAAAGTTGCAATCAGTGCCCCATGTACATTATACAATCCCCGTTTGTATATCGCAGTGGTCTCCCACCTCAGACAAACCAGTGTTCTGACTGCACATGTCAGGAACATATCCCAGATAATGGCATCCACAACATCAGCATAAATAAGGGTAAATGGCCCAATGCTATTTTAATGAAATCAACATCTCGCAGGCTCTGGAAATCTGAAATGTTATTTTCAGTCTGTTAATTTAAACCAGTAACAAGCATTTAAAATGGCTCTATTATTTGTAAACTATAGAACCATAGAAAAGTTACGGCACAAAAAGAGGCCATTCAGCCCATTGTGTCTGTGCCAGCCAAACAAGAAAAAGAAAAATCTATCTGCCCATTCTAATCCCCTCTTCCAGAACCTGGTCTGTAGCCTTGTAGGTTATAGCACTTCAGGTGCAGACCCAGGTATCTATTTAAATGAGCTGAGGATTTCTGCCTCCACCACCAAACCAAGCAACAAATTCCAAACACCCACCACCCTCTGAGTGAAGATGTTTTTCTTCATTTCCTTTCTAATCCTTTTACCAATCACTTTAAACTTGTGCCCCCTGGTAATTGACTGCTCTGCTAGGGGAATCAGGGCTATCCTGTCTACCCTATCAAGATCCCTCATAATCTTGTACAGATCAATTAGGTCATCCCTCGCCTCCTTAGTTCTAAGAAAACAACCCTAGCCTATCCAACATTTCTTTATAGTTGCAATTTCCAAACTCTGGCAACATTTTTTAAAATCGCCTCTGTACTCTCTCCAGAGTGATTATGTCCTTCCTTTAATGTGGTGGCCAGAACTGTACACAAAATTCCAGCTGTGGCCTAACCAGCATTTTACACAGTTCCATCACTGGATCCCTGCCTTTGTATTCTACACCTTGCCCAATAAAGGAAAACATTCCATATGTTTTCTTTAACACCTTACCCACCTATGCTGCCACCTTCAGGGACCTGCGGACATGCACTCCATGGTCTCTCACTTTCTCTACCCCTCCCAATATTCTCCCATTTATTGTTTGCCTTCCCCAAATACATATTGTTTGCCATGCTTTGTTTGCCTTCCCCAAATGCATTACCTCAGACTTCTCTGGATTGAATTCCATCTGCCATTCTTCCGCCCACACAACCAAACCATTTATATCATTCTGGAGACAACAGCTATGCTTTTCACTATCAAGTACATGGCCAATTTTTGTGTCATCTGCAAATTTCCCAATCATGCCACCTACACTTAAACGCAAATCATTTATATATACAATAAACAGCAAACTGAGCCCTGTGAAATGCCACATTTCCATTCACAAAAGCATCCATCAACCATTACCCTTTGTTCCATGTCGCTGAGCCAATTTTGGATCCAACTCGCCATATTCTCCTGTATCCCATGACCTTTTACTTTTCTGACCAGATATGTAGGATATTGTCAAATGCATTACTAAAATCCATGTACACAACATCCATAGCACTACCCTCATCAATCCTCCTTGGTTACTTCCTCAAAACAGACAATTAAATTATAAAGCACAACCTTCCCTAACAAAACCATACTGTCTATCCCTGATAAATCCATTCCTTGCTAAGTGACAGTTTATCCTGTCTCTCAGGATTGATTCAAATAATTTACCCATGACTGAGGTCAGACCAACTGGCTTATGATTATTTGGCCTATCCCTCGCACCCTTTTAAGTAATGGTACAAAATTCACAGATCTCCAATCCTCTGGTACCTCACCTGTGTCGAGTGAGGATTGGAAAATGATTCCCAAAGCATCGGTTATTTCCTCCTTGGCTTCCTTTAGCAACCTATGATACAATCCATCTGGCCTTGGTGATTTATCTACCTTCAAGGATGCCAGTCCTTCCAGTACATCCCCTCTCACTATGCTTATTGTTTCTAATGTTTCAAACTCCTCCTCTTTAACTAGAATATCTGCACCATCCCTCTCCTTAGTGAAGACAGAGACGAAGTACTCATTGAGAACCCTGCCCATATCTTCAGCATCAGTGCACAAGTTACCATGTACATCTCTAATAGGCCCTACCCTTTCCTTAGTTATTCGCTTGCCCTTAATGTATTGGTAAAACATCTTTGTGTTCATGTTTGCAATATCATTACATCCATCGCACAGAGGCATTCTTTGTCAATACTCTGATAACATCAGAAACTGCTGAAGGGAATCTGGAGTAGTGTAAGATCCTAATCTTTAAACTCACTGCCACTCATTTGTTTTCTATGTTTTTATATAAACATAATTGCTTGTAATTAGCATTGTGCTGAGATTCATGTATGAAGCTTCACTAGGATCATAAGAAATTCTTTTGTCTGAAATTTCAATGAAGGGGTTAATAGATTACTTCTCCATTAACTAATGGCAACATTAACTGAGGAATTAACAGGTTAGCACCTCCACCAATCAATGTTTTGATTTTCATCACTAATTGCATCAGGCAGCATTGATATGGTTTAAATTAATTAACATTGAGAGCAAGGTCCAAAGCTGGAGTACTTTATCTTTCGAAATGGTAGCAAAACATTATAAGGGTACAAATAAGGATGTACGTGGATATTTTAGCGAGATATATGGCAAAAAGAAGCAAAGCAAAATGAGTTAAGTTCATTGCTATACTCGAGGCAATTTGCATCACTTTTCCAAAAGCTTTGCTTGACAGGGTGCGTATTGATTGTTATTAGGACTCAGCCTACCAATCTTTCTAAAAGAGTGTGCAAAGCTATAAAAACATTTGCCTTGTTTTCTAAGTGCTTAGAGCAGACCTCCAGAGAAAGATAACTCATGTCAAATTCATGCTGTTAACATTTATTTGTAGAAGCTAACAAACAAGAAGCTAACAAACAGCCAAAATAGAAATGCCTTCAGCATAAATGCCAGATCCCAGCATCAATCCTCAATTCTACTGATCTGTTTGAGAGGGAGTATAACATCTCTCCAGGGTGCACAAGCACATCAAGTGGTAATGAAGACACTCTGCATTATGTCCAACACAGCACAAAAAAGCTTAAAAGAACGTTTTATATAAAGCTATTTAACATGTTGCTGATGTTGTAATAGTCACTCTTGGAAATGTAATAGAACTACAGAAAAACTGCTTTGTAAATTAGACTATTTTCAATGGCTGGCTGAAATCTTAACTTGTAAGTCTTTTGTGCAGTTGCACAACATGCAAAGGTTTGCTGTTGTTCAAGTTACTGCAAATCTGCAGTAACTGAACTTGCTAAAGGATCTCATGGGAAAATTAACCACCACGATTAAACAGAGTTATCAAGAAAAAATATTTTAATATGTGTTTTACTAAAATATTGAAGGCTGTTTCCTCACTTGTGCAATATAACGCCTCTTTTTTAATTTAACTAGTTAACTTTAAAGTCAAATCAATCTGATACAAAATGTCTTCTTTTTGAAGTTTAAATGGCCAACAGCTTCATGAATGAGTGCTTGAGTTCTAAAGTATTTTTGTCACAATAACTTGATCATAAGAGAAGAAGGAGCTTTGATGCAATTTACATTGACTTTTATGTTCATTGGGAAAAAATGTTTGCCAAAGAATTTTTAACCAATATTTTTTTCACTCGTGCAAAAATTGGACTCTCTGCACCTTGGGAATATGTTCTTATTGTTCTCCAGATTGTTGAGACGAATGATCTGGATTTTCTTTTAAGTTACCATATGTTCCTAAGCACCTTTGAGCAGTCTAACTTACTTAAATGAGGTGGTAGGGTTTCCTGCATTAAAATTGCTACTAGAAAATAAACTGTGCCTAAACTCTCTACTGATAAAAAAACCCCTCATCTTTAAAACCTGCCTGAAATTGCCCTGCCGAATTCAAACCTCAGTAGGTTGCCATAGGCAACAATCCTGCTTGGCTCCCCAGCTTTCATCTCAATCCTGAGCCAAAGTAAAACCATCGCTATAGAACTGGTGATACAAATAACACTCTGGTGTCTTAAAGGTGCGTGCTTGTTTATTGAAACTGAAGGATTGTGGTCCTAAGCTTGCATATTGATTTCAATTGTTTGTGGCTCTGGAGGTTCTGTCAAGAATTTTCCTCCCATATTTAGTAGTCCAACAGAAAGTGCAGTTTTGGTCAAACATTTATTTCCTTTCTCATCCAAGGCTCATGAAAAGAGATATGCTACCTTTTAACTTATAAAAAAAAGTTGATGTCAACACGTGGAGAGTTTGTGGCTCTGGAAAACGGAAAGTTGTGGATATGGACTGGGTGCGAGTTGTGGGTCTGGACAGGGTGTGATATGTGAATCTGGACAGGGTGAGAATTGTGGATCTGGACAGGGTGTGAGTTGTGGATTTAGACAGGGTGTGAACTGGGGATCTGGGCAGGGTGTGAGTTGTGGATTTGGACAGGGTGTGAGATGTGGATTTGGACAGGGTGTGAGTTGTGGATCTGGGTAGGGTGTGAGTTGAGGATCTGGGCAGGGTGTGAGTTGAGGATCTGGGCAGGGTGTGAGTTGTGGATCTGGACAGGGTGTGAGTTGTGGATCTGGAAAGGGTGTGAGTTGTGGTTCTGGACAGGGTGTCGGTTGCGGATCCGGACAGGGTGTGAGTTGTGGATCTGGACAGGGTGAGAGTTGTGGATCTGGACAGGGTGAGAGTTGTGGATCTGGACAGTTTAGGGGATGTCGATGTGGACAGATTGTGAGGTGTGAAAATGGACAGTGTCAGAGTTGAGGATCTCGGCAGGGTGAGAATTGTGGATCTGGACAGGGTGTGAGTTGTGGAACAGGACAGGAAGTGAGTTGTGGATCTGGACAGGGTGTGAGTTGTGGATCTGGACAGGGTGAGAGATGTGGATCTGAATGGGGTGTGAGTTGTGAATCTAGACAGGGTGAGATTTGTGGATCTGGACATGATCTGAGTTGCAGATCTAGACAGTGCATGAGTTGTGGATCTGGACACGGTGTGGCGTTGATATGGACAGGGTTTGACTTGTCATCCTCTCCAGCATGTGAGTTGTCAATCTGTTCAAAATTTGAATTGTGGATCTGGATAGGGTGTGAGTTGTGGATCTAGACAGGGTGTGAGTTGTGGATCTGGACAGGGTGCGAGTTGCGGATCAGGACAGGGTGATCATTGTGGATCTGGACATGGTGTGAGTTATTAATCAGGACAGTGTATGAGTTGTGGATCTGGACTTGGGGGGAGTAGTGAGACTGGACAGGGTCTGAGGTGTGGACCTGAACAGGGTATAAGAGTTGTGGATCTGGGCAGGGTGTTAGTTGTGGATCTGGGCCGAGTGTTAGTTGTGGATCTCGACATGATGTGAGTTGTGGAGCTGGGCATGGTGTGAGTTGTGGATCTAGAGAGGGTGATAGTTGTGGATATGGACATGATGGGAGTTCTGGATCTGGACACGCTGTGAGTTATGGATCTGGACAGGGTGTAAGTTGTGGATCAGGACAGGCTGCTTGTTGTGGATCCTGACATGGTGAGAATTGAGGATCTGGACACGGTGTGAGTTGTGGATCTGGACAGGGTGTGAGATGTCAGTCTGGACAGGGTGAGAGTGCTGGATATAGACAAGGTGTGAGTTGCGGATGTGGGCAGATTGTCAGTTGTGGATCTGGACAGGGAGTGAGATGTTGTTCTGGACAGAGTGTAAGTTGTGGATGTGGACAAGGGGCGAGTAGTAAGACTGGACAGTTTAAGATTTGAGGATCTGGAAAGGGTGTAATTTGTCAACATGGACAGGGTGAGATTGTGGATTATGGCAGGGAGTGAGTTATGGATCTGCACAGGGTGTGAGTTGTGGATCTGGACAGGGTGTGAGTTGTGGATCAGGACAGGATGTGTGGATCTGGACATGGTGTGTGTTGTGGATCTGGACAGGGTGTGAGTTGTGGATCAGGACAGGGTGAGAATTGCAGATCTGAACGGGTTGTGAGTTGTGAATCTGGACAGGGTGTGAGTTGTGAATCTGGACAGGATGAGATTTATGGATCTGGACAGGATCTGAGTTGCAGATCTGGACAGTGCATGAGTTGTGGATCTGGACATGGTGTGGCATAGATCTGTACATGGTGCGAGTTGTCAATCTATCCAGCATGTGAGTTGTCAATCTGTCCAGCATGTGAGTTGTGGATCTAGACAGGTTGAGAGTTGTGGATCTGGACAGGTTGAGAGTTGTGGATTTGGACAGGTTGAGAGTTGTGGATCTGGACAGGTTGTGAGTTGTGGATCTGGGCATGTTGAGAGTTGTGGATCTGGGCAGGGTGTTAGTTGTGGATCTGGGCATGATCTGAGTTGCAGATCTGGACAGTGCGTGAGTTGTGGATGTGGACACGGTGTGGCATTGATCAGGACAGGGTTTGACTTGTCAACCTCTCCAGCATGTGAGTTGGCAATCTGTCCAAAATGTGAATTGTGGATCTGGATAGGGTGTGAGTTGTGGAGCTGGACAGGGTATGAGTTCTGGATCTGGGCAGGGTGTGAGTTGTGAATCCGGACAGGGTGTGAGTTGCGGATCTGGACAGGGTGATCATTGTGTATCTGGACATGGTGTGAGTTGTGGATCTGGACAGGGTATGAGTTGTGGATCTGGACATGGGGTGAGTAGTGAGACTGGACAGGGTCGGAAGTGTGGATCTGAACAGGCTATGAAAGTTGTGGATCTGGGCAGGGTGTGAGTTGCAGATCTGGACAGTGTGTGAGTTGCGGATGTGGACACGGTGTGGCATTGATCAGGGCAGGGTTTGACTTGTCAACCTCTCCAGCATGTGAGTTGGCAATCTGTCCAAAATGTGAATTGTGGATCTGGATAGGGTGTGAGTTGTGGAGCTGGACAGGGTGTGAGTTCTGGATCTGGGCAGGGTGTGAGTTGTGAATCTGGACAGGGTGTGAGTTGTGGATCTGGACAGGGTGATCATTGTGTAGCTGGACATGGTGTGAGTTGTGGATCTGGACAGGGTATGAGTTGTGGATCTGGACATGGGGGGAGTAGTGAGACTGGACAGGGTCGGAAGTGTGGATCAGAACAGGCTATGACAGTTGTGGATCTGGGCAGGGTGTGAGTTGCAGATCTGGACAGTGCGTGAGTTGCGGATGTGGACACGGTGTGGCATTGATCAGGGCAGGGTTTGACTTGTCAACCTCTCCAGCATGTGAGTTGGCAATCTGTCCAAAATGTGAATTGTGGATCTGGATAGGGTGTGAGTTGTGGAGCTGGACAGGGTGTGAGTTGTGGATCTGGACAGGGTGATCATTGTATATCTGGACATGGTGTGAGTTGTGGATCTGGGCAGGGTATGAGTTGTGGATCTGGACATGGGGGGAGTAGTGAGACTGGACAGAGTCAGAAGTGTGGATCTGAACAGGCTATGAGAGTTGTGGATCTGGGCAGGGTGTGAGTTGTGGATCTGGGCAGGGTGTTAGTTGTGGATCTAGTCATGATGTGAGTTGTGGAGCTGGACACGGTGTGTGTTGTGGATCTGGAGAAGGTGATAGCTGTGGATATGGACATGATGTGAGTTCTGGATCTGGACAGGGTGTGAGTGATGGATCTGGACAGAGTGTAAGTTGTGGATCAGGACAGGGTGATTGTTGTGGATACTGACATGGAGAGGTTTGAGGATCTGGACAGGGTGTGAGTTGTCAATCTGGAGAGGGCATGAGTTGTGGATCTGGACATGGGGAGAGTAGTGAGTCTGGAGAGGGTCTGAGATGTGTATCTGGACAGGGTGAGAGTTGTGGATCTGGGCAGGGTGTTAGTTGTGGATCTAGACATGATGTTAGATGTGTATCTGGACATGAAGTGAGTTATGGCTCTGGATAGGGTATGAGATATCAATCTGGACAGGGTGAGAGGTCTGGATCTGGACAGGGTGTGAGTTGCAGATGTGGGCAGATTGTCGGGTTGTGAGTTGAAAATCAGGGTAGGCAGTGAGATGTGGATCTGGACGTGGTGCGAATTGTGAATCTGGACAAGGTGAAATTTGTGTATCTGGACAGGATCTGAATTGCATATCTGGACAGTGCATGAGTTGCAGATCTGGACAGGGAGTGAGATGTTGTTCTTGACAGAGTGTAAGTTGTGGATCTGGACACAGGGAGAGTAGTGAGACGGGGCAATGTGAGAGTTGTAGGTGTGGACAAGGTGCGAGTTGTCAATATGGCAGGGTGTGAGCTGTGGATCTGCACAGGGTGAGAGTTGTGGATCTGGACAGGGTGTGATTTTCGGATATGGACATATTGTCATTTGTGGATCTGGGCATGGAGCTAGTTGTGTGTCTGGACAGGGTGTGAGTTATGGATCTAGATAGAGTATGAGATGTCAATCTGGACAGGGTGAGAGGTCTGGATCTGGACAGGGTAGGAGTTGCGGATGTGGGCAGGTTGTCAGTTGCGGATCTGGACAGTTTGAGAGTTGTGGATCTGGACAGGTTGAGAGATGTGGATCTAGGCATGTTGAGAGTTGTAGATCTGGGCAGGGTGTTAGTTGTGGATATGGACGTGATTTGAGTTCTGGACACGGTGTGAGTTATGGATCTGGATAGAGTGTAAGTTGTGGATCAGGACAGGATGATCATTGTGGATCTGGACATAGTGAGATTTGAGGATCTGGACAGGTTGTGAGTTGTCAATCTGGACAGGGTATGACTTGTGGATCTGGACATGGGGGGAGTAGTGAGACTGGACAGGGTCAGAAGTGTGGATCTGAACAGGCTATGAGAGTTGTGGATCTGGACAGGGTGTGAGTTGTGGATCTGGGCAGGGTGTTAGTTGTGGATCTAGTCTGGATAGAGTCTGAGGTGTGGATCTGTACAGGGTATGAGAGTTGTGGATCTGGACAGGGTGTGAGTTGTGGATCTGGACAGGGTGTGAGTTGTGGATCAGGGCAGGGTGTGAGTTGTAGACCTGGACAGGGTGTGAGTTGTGGATCTGGACAGGGTGTGAGTTGTGGATCTGGACAGGGTTTGAGTTGTGGATCTGGACAGGTGGGAGCTGTGGTTCGGAATGGGGTGTGAGTTGCCAATCAGGGCAGGGTGTGAGATGTAGATCCGGACAGGTTGTGTGTTGTAAATCTAGACAGGGTGAGATTTGTGAATCTGGAATTGATCTGAGTTGCAGATCTGGACAGTGTGTGAGTAGTGGACCTGGACACGGTGTGGCATTGATCATTACAGGGTTTGACTTGTCAACTCCTCCAGCATGTTTGTTGTCAATCTGTCCAAAATATGAATTGTGGATCTGGATAGGGTGTGAATTGTGGATCTGGACAGGGTGTGCATTCTAGATCTGGACAGGGTTTGAGTTGTGGATCTGGACAGGTTGAGAGTTGTGGATCTGAACAGGGAGTGAGTGGTCAATCAGGGCAGGGGGTGAGATCTGGATCCTGACAGGATGTGAGTTGTGAAACTAGACAGGGTGACATTTGTGGATCTGGACAGGATCTGAGTTGCCGATCTGGACAGTGTCTGAGTAGTGGACCTGGACACGGTGTGGCATTGGTCATTACAGGGTTTGACTTATCAACCCCTCCAGCATGTTTGTTGTCAATCTGTCCAAAATATGAATTGTGGATCTGGATAGGGTGTAAATTGTGGATCTTGACTGGGTGTGCGTTCTAGATCTGGACAGGGTTTGAGTTGTGAATCTGGACAGGTTGAGAGTTGTGGATCTGAACAGGGAGTGAGTGGTCAATCAGGGCAGGGGGTGAGAGCTGGATCTGGACAGGATGTGAGTTGTGAAACTAGACACGGTGACATTTGTGGATCTGGACAGGATCTGAGTTGCCGATCTGGACAGTGCGTGAGTTGTGGATCTGGACACGATGTGGTGTGGATCTGGACAGGGTGTGAGTTGTCAATCTGTCCAGCATGTGAGTTTTCAATTTGTCCAACATGTGAGTTTTCAATCTGTCCAGCATGTGAGTTTGTCAATCTGGCCAGGGTGTGAGTTGTGGATCTGGACAGGGTGAGAGTTGTGGATCCGGGCAGGAAGTTAGTCGTGGATCTGGACATGATATGAGTTGTGGATCTGGTCATGGTCCCAGTTGTGGATCTGAACGGGTTGCGAGTTGTCTATCAGGACAGGGTGTGAGTTGTAGATCTGTACAGGGTGTGAGTTGTGGATCTGGACAGGGTGTGAGTTGTGGATCTGGACAGGGTGTGAGTTGTGGATCTGGACACGGGGAGAGTAGTGAGACTGGGCAGTGTGAGAGTTGTAGGTGTGGACAGGGTGTGAGTTGTCAATATGGACAGGGTGAGATTTGTGAATAAAGGCAGGGTGTGAGCTGTGGATCTCGATAGGGTGTGAGTTCTGGATCTGGGTAGGGTGTGAGTTCTGGATCTGGACAAGGTGTGAGTTGTGGATCTGGACAGGGTGAGAATTGCGGATCTGAATGGGTTGTGAGTTGTCAATCAGGGCAGGGTGTGAAATGTGGATCTGGACAGGGTGTGAGTTGTGAATCTGGACAGGGTGAGATTTGTGGATCTGGACAGGATCTGAGTTGCAGATCTGGAGAGTGCATGAGCTGTGGATCTGCACATGGTGTGGCGTGGATCCGGACAGGGTGTGAGTTGCCAATCTCTGCAGCATGTGAGCTGTCAATCTGTCCAGCATGTGAGTTGTGGAAATGGACAGGCTAAGAGTTCTGGATGTGGAGAGGTTGAGAGTTGTGGATCTGGACATGTTGAGAGTTGTGGATCTGGACATGTTGAGAGTTGTGGATCTGGACATGTTGAGAGTTGTGGATCTGGACATGTTGAGAGTTGTGGATCTGGGCTGGGTGTTAGTTGTGGATTTTGACAGGGTGTTAGTTGTGGATATGGATGTGATATGAGTTCTGGATCTGGACACGATGTGAGTTATGGATCTGGACAGAGTGTAAGCTGTGGATCAGGACAGGGTGATCATTGTGGATCTGGAGATGGTGAGATTTGAGGATCTGGACAGGATGTGAGTTGTCAATCTGGACAGAGTATGAGTTGTGGATCTGGACATGGGGGAGCAGTGAGACTGGATAGGGTCTGAGGTGTGGATATGTACAGGGTATGAGAGTTGCGGATCTGTACAGGGAGTGAGTTGTGGATCTGGACAGCATGAGAGTTGTGGATCTGAATGGGGTGTGAGTTGCCAATCAGGACAGTGTGTGAGATGTGGATCTGGACAGGGTGTGAGTTGTAAATCTAGACAGGGTGAGATTTGTGAATCTGGACTTGATCTGAGTTGCAGATCGGAACAGTGCGTGAGTTGTGGATCTGGACACTGTGTGGCATTGATCATTACAGGGTTTGACTTGTCAAACTCTCCAGGATGTGCATTGTCAATCTGTCCAAAATGTGAATTGTGGATCTGGATAGGGTGTGAGTTCTGGATCTGGACAAGGTGTGGCATGGATCTGAATAGAGTGTGAGTTGTCAATCTCTCCAGCATGTGAGTTGTCAATCTCTCCAGCATGTGAGTTGTCAATCTGTCCAGAATATGAGTTGTGGATCTGAATAGGGTGTGAGTTGTGTATCTGGACAGGGTGTGAGTTGTGGGTTTGGAAAGGGTGTGAGTTGTCAATCTGTCCAGCATGTGAGTTGTCAATCTGTCCAGAATATGAGTTGTGGAGCTGGACAGGTTGAGAGTTGTGGATCTGGACAGGTTGAGAGTTGTGGATCTCCACATGTTGAGAGTTGTGGATCTGGCAGGGTGTTAGTTGTGGATCCTGGCAGGTTGTTAGTTGTGAATCTGAATGGGGCGAGAGTTGTGGATCTGAACGGGGTGAGACTTGTCAATCAGGGCAGGGTGTGAGATGTGGATCTTGATAGCGTGTGAGTTGTGAATCCAGACAGGGTTAGAGTTGTGGATCTGGACAGGATCAGAGTTGCAGATCTGGACAATGCGTGAGTTGTGGATTTCGACACGATGTGGCGTGGATCTGGACAGGGTGTGAGTTGTCAATCTGTCCAGCATGTGAGTTTTCAATCTGTCCAGCATATGAGTTGTTAATCGGTCCAGCATGTGAGTGGTCAATCTGGCGAGGGTGTGAGTTGTGGATCTGGACAGGGTGTGAGTTGTGAATCTAGACAGGGTGGGATTTGTCAATCTGGACTTGATCTGAGTTGCAGATCTGGACAGTGGGTGAGTTGTGGATGTGGACACAGTATGGCATTGCTCAGGACAGGGATTGACTTGTCAACCTCTCCAGAATGTGAGTTGTCAATCTGTCTAAAATGTGAATTGTGGATCTGGATAGGGTGTGAGTTGTGGAGCTGGACAGGGTGTGAGTTGTGGAGCTGGACAGGGTGTGAGTTGCAGAGCTGGACATGGTGTGAGTTGTGGAGCTGGGCAGGATGTGAATTGTGGAGCTGGACAGGGTGTGAGTTGTGGAGTTGGACGGTGTGTGAGTTGTGGATCTGGACAGGGTGTGAGTTGTGGATCTGGCAGGGTATGAGTTGTGGATCTGGACAGGGTGTAAGATGTGGAACTGGACAGGTTGTGAGTTGTATATCTGAACAGGGTGTGAGTTGTGGATCTGGACAGGGTGATCGTTGTGGATCAGGACATGGTGATATTTGAGGATCTGGACATGATGTGAGTTGTGGAGATGGACACAGTGCGAGTTGTGGATCTGGACAGGGTGTGAATTTTGGATGTGGATAGATTGTCAGTTGTGGATCTGGCCATGGTGTAAGTTGTGTATCACGACATGAAGTGAGTTATGGATCTGGATAGGGTATGAGATGTCAATCTGGACAGAGTGAGAGGGCTGGATCTGGACAGGGTGTGAGTTGCAGATGTGGGCAGATTGTCAGTTGCGCATCTGGGCAGGGAGTGAGATGTTGTTCTGGACAGAATGTAAGTTGTGGATCTGGACACGGGGAGAGTAGTGAGACTGGGCAATGTGAGAGTTGTAGGTGTGGACAAGGTGCGAGTTGTCAATATGGACAGGGGGGGATTTGTTAATAAGTGCAGGGTGTGAGCTGTGGATCTGCACAGGGTGTGAGTTGTGGATATGGATAGGTTGTGTGTTGTGGATATGGATAGGTTGTGAGTTGTGGATCTGGACAGGGTGTGAGTTGTGGATCTGGACGGGGTGAGAATTGTGGATCTGAACGGATTGTGAGTTGTCAGTCAGGGCTGGGTGTGAAATGTGGATCTGGACAGGGTGTGAGTTGTGAATCTGGAATGGGTGAGAGTTGTGGATCTGGACAGGATCTGAGTTGCAGATCTGGACAGTGCATGAGCTGTTGATCTGGACATGGTGTGGCATGGATCTCGATGAGGTGTGAGTTGCCAATCTCGTTATCATGCGAGTTGTCAATCTGGCCAGCATGTGAGTTGTGGATCTGGTCAGGTTGAGAGTTGTTGATATGGACAGGTTGACAATTGTGGATAAAGACAGGTTGAGAGTTGTGGATCTGGACATGTTGAGTGTTGTGGATCTGGCCATGTCGAGAGTTGTGGACCTTGGCAGCGTGTTCGTTGTGGACCTGGGCAGGGTGTTAGTTGTGGATATGGATGTAATGTGAGATCTGGATCTGGACACCGTGTCAGTTATGGATCTGGACAGAGTGTAAATTGTGGATCAGGGCAGGGTGATTATTGTGGATCTGGAGATGGTGAGATTTGAGGTTCTGGACAGGATGTGAGTTGTCAATCTGGACAGGGTATGAGTTGTGGATCTGGACATGGGGGGAGTAGTGAGACAAGACAGCACCTGAGGTGTGGATCTGTACAGGGTGTGTGTTGTGGATCTGGACAGGGTGTGAGTTGTGGATCTGGACAGGGTGTGCGTTGTGGATCTGGACAGGGTGTGAGTTATGAATCTGGACAGGGTGTGAGTTGTGGATCTTGACAGTGTGTGAGTTGTGAATCTGGACAGAGTGGGATTTGTGGATCTGAACATGTTCTGAGCTGCAGATCTGGACAGTGCATGAGTTGTGGATCTGGACATGGTGTGGCATGGAACCGAACAGGTTGTGAGTTGTCAATCTCTCCAGCATGTGAGTTGTCAATCTCTCCAGCATGTGAGTTATCAATCTGTCCAGCATGTGAGTTGTGGGTCTGGATAGGGTGACAATTGTGATTCTGGACATGGTGAGATTTGAGGATCTGGACAGGATGTGAGTTTTCAATTTGGACGGGGTATGAGTTTTGGATCTGGACATGGGGGGAGTAGTGAGACAGGACCGGGTCTGAGGTGTGGATCTGTACAGGGTATGAGAGTTGTGAATCTGGACAGGGTGAGAGTAGTGGATCTGGACAGGGTGTGAGTTGTGCACCTGGACAGGGTGAGAGTTGTGGATCTGAACGGGGTGAGAGTTGTCAATCAGGGCAGGTTGTGAGATGTGGATCTGGACAGGGTGTGAGTTGTGAATCTAGACAGGCTGCGATTTGTCCATCTGGACTTGATCTGAGTTGCAGCTCTGGACAGTGGGTGAGTTATGGATCTGGATACAGTGGGGCATTGATCAGGACAGGGTTTGATTTGTCAATCTCTCCAGCATGTGAGTTGTCAATCTGTCCAAAATGTGAATTGTGGATCTGGATAGTGTGTGAGTTGTGGAGCTGGACAGGATGTGAGTTGTGGAGCTGGACAGGGTGTGAATTGTGGACAAGGACAGGATGTGAGTAGTGGATCTGGACAGGGTCTGAGTTGTGGATTTGGACAGGGTGTAAGTTGTGGATCTGGACAGGGTATGAGTTGTGGATCGGTACAAGGGGGGAGTAGTGAGACTGGAAAAGGTCTGAGATATGGATTGGAACAGGGTATGAGAGTTGTGGATCTGAGCAGGGTGTTAGTTGTGGATCTGGGCAGGGTGTTAGTTGTGGATCTGGACATGATGTGAGTTGTGGAGCTGGATACAGTGTGAGTTGTGGATCAGGACAGGGTGATGGTTGTGGATCCTGACATGTTGAGATTTGCGGATCTGGACATGATGTGAGTTGTGGAGATGGACATGGTGTGAGTTGTGGATCTGGACAGGCTGTGAATTTTGGATGTGGATACATTGTCAGTTGTGGATCTGGCCATGGTGTTAGTTGTGTATCTGGACATGAAGTGAGTTATGGATCTGGATGGAGTATGAGATCTCAATCTGGACAGGGTGAGAGGGCCGGATCTGGACAGGGTGTGAGTTGCAGATGTGGGCAGATTGTCAATTGCGGATCTGGACAGGGAGTGAGATGTTATTCTGGACAGAATGTAAGTTGTGGATCTGGAAACGGGGAGAGTAGTGAGACTGGGCAATGTGAGAGTTGTAGGTGTGGACAAGGTGCGAGTTGTCAATATGGACGGGGGGGATTTGTTAATAAGTGCAGGGTGTGAGCTGTGGATCAGCATAGGGTGAGAATTGTGGATCTGAACGTGTTGTGAGTTGTCAGTCAGGAATGGGTGTGAAATGTGGATCTGGACAGGGTGCGAGTTGTGAATCTGGACAGGTTGAGTTGTGGATCTGGACAGGATCTGAGTTGCCTGTCTGGACAGTGCATGAGCTGAGTATCTGGACATGGTGTGGCATGGATTTCGACAGGGTGTGAGTTGTCAATCTCGCTAGCATGAGTTGTCAATCTGTCCAGCATGTGTGTTGTGGATCTGGACAGGTTGAGAGTTGTGGATCTGGACAGGTTGACAGTTGTGGATAAGGACAGGTTGAGAGTTTTGGATCTGGGCAGCGTGTTAGTTGTGGATATGGACGTAATGTGAGATCTGGATCTGGACAAAGTGTCAGTTATGGATCTGGACAGAGTGTAAGCTGTGGATCAGGACAGGGTGTGAGTTGTGGATCTGGACATGGTGAAATTTGAGGATCTGGACTGGGTGTGAGTTGTCAATCTAGACAGGGTATGAGTTGCGGATCTGGACATGGGGGGAGAAGTGAGACAGGACTGCATCTGAAGTGTGGATCTGTACAGGGTGTGTGTTGTGGATCTGGACAGGGTGTGAGTTGTGGATATGGACAGGGTGTGAGTTGTGGATCTGGATAGGTTGTGAGTTGCACATCTCGACAGGGTGTGAGTTGTGGATCTGGACATGTTTTGAGTTGTGGATCTGGACAGAGTGTGAGTTGTCAATCTCTCCAGCATGTGAGTTGTGTATCTAGAAGTTTGAGAGTTGTGGATCTGGACAGGTTGAGAGTTGTGGATCTGACAGGGTGTTAGTTGTGGATCCTGGCAGGGTGTTAGGTGTGGATCTGGGCAGGGTGTTAGTTGTTGATGTGGGCCTGGTGTTAGTTGTTGATGTGGGCCTGGTGTTAGTTGTGGATCTGGACATGATGTGAATTGTGGAGCTGTACACGGTGTGAGTTGTGGATCTGGAGAGCATGATAGTTGTGGATATGGATGTGATGTGAGGTGTGGATCTGGACACCGTTTAAATTATGAATCTGGACAGAGTGTAAGTTGTGGATCAGGACAGGGTGATCATTGTGGATCTGGACATGGTGAGATTTGAGGATCTGGACAGGTTGTGAGTTGTCATTCTGGACAGGGTATGAGTTGTGGAACTGGACATGAGGAGAGTAGTGAGACAGGACCGGGTCTGAACTGTGGATCTGTACAGGGTATGAGAGTTGTGGATCTGCGCAGGGTGTTAGTTGATGGTCTGGGCAGGGTATTAGTTGTGGATCTGGGCAAGGTGTTAGTTGTGGATCAGGACATGAAGTGGGTTATGGATCTGGATAGGGTATGAGATGTCACTCTGGACAGGGTGAGAGGTCTGGATCTGATCAGGGTGTGAGTTGTGGATCTGGACATGGTGAAATTTGAGGATCTGGACTGGGTGTGAGTTGTCAATCTAGACAGGGTATGAGTTGCGGATCTGGACATGGGGGGAGAAGTGAGACAGGACTGCATCTGAAGTGTGGATCTGTACAGGGTGTGTGTTGTGGATCTGGACAGGGTGTGAGTTGTGGATATGGACAGGGTGTGAGTTGTGGATCTGGATAGGTTGTGAGTTGCACATCTCGACAGGGTGTGAGTTGTGGATCTGGACATGTTTTGAGTTGTGGATCTGGACAGAGTGTGAGTTGTCAATCTCTCCAGCATGTGAGTTGTGTATCTAGAAGTTTGAGAGTTGTGGATCTGGACAGGTTGAGAGTTGTGGATCTGACAGGGTGTTAGTTGTGGATCCTGGCAGGGTGTTAGGTGTGGATCTGGGCAGGGTGTTAGTTGTTGATGTGGGCCTGGTGTTAGTTGTTGATGTGGGCCTGGTGTTAGTTGTGGATCTGGACATGATGTGAATTGTGGAGCTGTACACGGTGTGAGTTGTGGATCTGGAGAGCATGATAGTTGTGGATATGGATGTGATGTGAGGTGTGGATCTGGACACCGTTTAAATTATGAATCTGGACAGAGTGTAAGTTGTGGATCAGGACAGGGTGATCATTGTGGATCTGGACATGGTGAGATTTGAGGATCTGGACAGGTTGTGAGTTGTCATTCTGGACAGGGTATGAGTTGTGGAACTGGACATGAGGAGAGTAGTGAGACAGGACCGGGTCTGAACTGTGGATCTGTACAGGGTATGAGAGTTGTGGATCTGCGCAGGGTGTTAGTTGATGGTCTGGGCAGGGTATTAGTTGTGGATCTGGGCAAGGTGTTAGTTGTGGATCAGGACATGAAGTGGGTTATGGATCTGGATAGGGTATGAGATGTCACTCTGGACAGGGTGAGAGGTCTGGATCTGATCAGGGTGTGAGTTGTGGATCTGGACAGGGTGTGAGTTGTGGATCAGGACAGGGTGATCGTTGTGGATCCTGACATGGTGAGATTTGAGGATCTGGACATGATGTGATTTGTGGCGCTGGACACAGTTTGAGTTGTGGATCTGGACAGGGTGTGATTTTTGGATGTGGATAGATTGTCAGTTGTGGATCTGGGCATGGTGTTAGTTGTGTATCTGGCCATTAAGTGAATTATGGATCTGGATAGGGTATGAGATGTCAATCTGGACAGGGTGAGAGGGCTGGATCTGGACAGGGTGTGAGTTGTGGATCTGGACAGGGTGTGAGTTGTGGATCTGGACAGGATGTGAGTTGTGGATCAGGACAGGGTGATCGTTGCGGATCTGGACATCGTGAAATTTGAGGATCTGGACTGGGTGTGAGTTGTCAGTGACGACAGGGTATGAGTTGTGGATCTGGACTTGGGGTGAGTAGTGAGACAGGAAAAGGTCTGAGGTGTGGATCTGAACATAGTTTGAGAGTTGTGGATCTGGGCAGGGTGTTAGTTGTGGATCTAAACAGGGTGTTAGTTGTGGATCTGGACATGATGTGAGTTGTGGAGCTGGACACGGTGTGAGTTGTGGATCAGGACAGGGTGATCGTTGTGGATCCTGACATGTTGAGAGTTGTGGATCTGGACATGATGTGATTTGTGGAGCTGGACACGATGTGAGTTGTGGATCTGGACAGGGTGTGATTTTTGGATGTGGATAGATTGTCAGTTGTGGATCTGGGCATGGCGTTAGTTGTGTATCCGGCAATTAAGTGAGTTATGGATCTGGATAGGGTATGAGATGTCAGTCTGGACAGGGTGAGAGGGCTGGATCTGGACAGGGTGTGAGTTGCAGATGTGGGCAGATTGTCAGTTGCGGATCTGGACAGGGAGTGAGATGTTGTTCTGGACAGAGTGTAAGTTGTGGATCTGGACATGGGGAGCGTAGTGAGACTGGACAATGTGAGAGTTGTAGATGTGGACAAGGTGCGAGTTGTCAGTATGGATTAGGAGAGATTTGTTAAAAAGGGAAGGGTGTGAGCTGTGGATCTGCACAGGGTGTGAGTTGTGGATGTGGAGAGCGTGGGAATTGTGGATCTGAACGAGTTGTGAGTTGTCAGTCAGGGCTGAGTGTGAAATGTGGATCTGGATAGGGTATGAGTTGTGTATCTGGACAGGATGAGAGTTGTGGATCTGGACAGGATCTGAGTTGCAGATCTGGACAGTGCATGAGTTGTGGATCTGGACAATGGGTGGCGTGGATCTTGATGAGGTGTGAGTTGTCAATCTCGCCAGCATGTGAGTTGCCAATCTAGCATGTGAGTTGTGGATCTGGACAGTTTGAGAGATGTGGATCTGGACAGGTTGAGATTTGTGGATCTGGACATGTTGAGAGTTGTGGATCTGGGCAGCGTGTTCGTTGTTGATCTGGGCAGGGTGTTAGTTGTGGATATTGACGTAATGTGAGATCTGGATCTGGACACCATGTGAGTTATGGATCTGGACAGAGTGTAAGTTGTGGATCAGGACAGGGTGATTATTGTGGATCTGGAGATGGTGAGATTTGAGGATCTGGACAGGATGTGAGTTGTCAATCTGGACAGGGTATGGATTGTGGATCTGGACATGGGGGGAGTAGTGAGACAGGACAGCATTTGAGGTGTGGATCTGTACAGGGCGTATGTTGTGGATCTGGACAGGGTGTGAGTGGTGGATCTCGACATGTTTTGAGTTGTGGATCTGGACAGGGTGTGAGTTTCAATCTTGTCCAGCATGTGAGATGTGGTTCTGGACAGGTTGAGAGTTGTGGATCTGGACAGGTTGAGGGTTGTGGATCTGGACAGGTTGAGAGTTGTGGATCTTGACATGTTGGGAGTTGTGGATCTGGCAGGGTGTTCGTTGTGGATCCTGGCAGGGTGTTAGGTGTTGATCTGGGCAGGGTGTTAGTTGTGGATCTGGGCTGGGTGTTAGTTGTGGATCTGGACATAATGTGAATTGTGGAGCTGGACACGGTGTGGGTTGGTCATCTGGAGAGCGTGATAGTTGTGGACATGGATGTGATGTGAGGTGTGGATCTGGACACCATGTAAGTTATGGATCTGGACAGAGTGTAAGTTGTGGATCAGGACAGGGTGATCATTGTGGATGTGGAGATGGTGAGATTTGAGGATCTGGACAGGATGTGAGTTGTCAATCTGGAGAGGGTATGAATTGTGGATCTGGACATGGGGGGAGTGGTGAGACAGGACAGCATTTGAGGTGTGGATCTGTACAGGGTGTGTGTTGTGGATCTGGACAGGGTGTGAGTGGTGGATCTCGACATGTTTTGAGTTCTGGATCTGGACAGGGCGTGAGTTTCAATCTGTCCAGCATGTGACTTGTGGATCTGGACATGTTGAGAGTTGTGGATCTGGACATGTTGAGAGTTGTGGATCTGGCAGCGTGTTAGTTGTGGATCCTGGCAGGGTGTTAGGTGTTGATCTGGGCAGGGTGTTAGTTGTGGATCTGGGCTGGGTGTTAGTTGTGGATCTGGACATAATGTGAATTGTGGAGCTGGACATGGTGTTAGTTGTGGATCTGGAGAGCGTGATAGTTGTGGACATGGATGTGATGTGAGGTGTGGATCTGGACACCATGTAAGTTATGGATCTGGACAGAGTGTAAGTTGTGGATCAGGACAGGGTGATCATTGTGGATCTGGAGATGGTGAGTTTTGAGGATCTGGACAGGATGAGAGTTGTCAATCTGGACAGGGTTTGAGTTGTGGATCTGGACATCGGGGGATTAGTGAGACAGGACAGCATCAGAGGTGTGGATCTGTACAGGGTGTGTGTTGTGGATCTGGAAAGGGTGTGAGTTGTGTATCTGCACAGTGTGTGAATGGTGGATCTGGACATGTTTTGAGTTGTGGATCTGGACAGGGTGTGAGTTGTCAGTCTGTCTAGCATGTGAGTTGTGGATCTGGACAGGTTGAGAGCTGTGGATCTGGACATGTTGAGAGTTATGGATCTGGCAGGGTGTAAGGTGTGGATCTGGGCAGGGTGTAAGGTGTGTATCTGGGCAGGGTGTTAGTTAATGATCTGGGCCAGGTGTTAGTTGTGGATCTGGACATGATGTGAATTGTGGAGATGGACACGGTGTGAGTTGTGCATCTGGAGATCATGATAGTTGTGGATATGGATGTGATGTGAGGTGTGGATCTGGACGCCGTGTAAGTTATGGATCTGGACAGAGTATAAGTTGTGGATGAGAACAGGGTTAATATTGTGGATCTGGACATGGTGAGATTTGAGGATCTGGACAGGATGTGACTTGTCAATCTGGACAAGGTATGAGTTGTGGATCTGGACATTGGGGGGTGTGGGGGGGGGGGGGGGTTGGGGGGAGTACTGAGACAGGACAGCATTTGAGGTGTGGATCTGTACAGGGTGTGTGCTGTGGATCTGGACAGGGTTTGAGTTGTGGATCTGGACAGGGTGTGAGTTATGGACCTGGACAGGGTGTGAGTTGTGGATCTGGACACGTTTTGAGTTGTGGATCTGGACAGGGTGTGAGTTGTGGATCTGGACATCTTGAATTTTGTGGATCTGGCAGGGTGTTAGTTGTAGATCCTGGCAGGGTGCTGGTGTGGATCTGGGCAGGGTGTGAATTGTGGAGGTGTACACGGTGTGAGTTGTGGATCTGGAGAGCATGATAGTTGTGGATATGGATGTGATGTGAAGTGTGGATCTGGACACCGTGTAAGTTATGGATCTGGACAGAGTGTAAGTTGTGGATCAGGACAGGGTGATCATTGTGGATCTGGACATGGTGAGATTTGAGGATCTGGACAGGATGTGAGTTGTTAATCTGGTATGAGTTATGGAACTGGACATGAGGGGAGTAGTGAGACAAGACAGCATCTGAGGTGTGGATCTGTAAAGGGTATGAGAGTTGTCGATCTGAGCCGTGTGTTAGTTGATGGTCTGGGGAGGGTATTAGTTGTGGATCTGGGCATGGTGTTAGTTGTGGATCTGGACATGAAGTGAGTTATGGATCTGGATAGGTTATGAGATGTCACTCTGGACAGGGTGAGAGGTCTGGATCAGGACAGGGTGTGAGTTGTGGATCTGGACGGGGTGTGAGTTGTGGATCAGGACAGGATGATCGTTGTGGATCTGCACATGGTGAAATTTTAGGATCTGGACTGGGTGTGAGTTGTCAATGTGGACAGTGTATGGGTTGTGGATCTGGACATGGGGTGAGTAGTGAGACTGGAAAGGGTCTGAGGTGTGGATCTGAACATGGTATGAGAGTTGTGGATCTGGGTAGGGTGTTAGTTGTGGATATGGACATAATGTGAGATCTGGATGTGGACACCATGTGAGTTATGGATCTGGACAGCATGTAGCTTGTGGATAAGGACAGGGTGATCATTGTGGATCTGGAGATGGTGAGATTTGAGGATCTGTACAGGATGTGAGTTGTCAATCTGGACAGGGTATGAATTGTGGATCTGGACATGGGGGGAGTAGTGAGACAGGACAACATCTGAGATGTGGATCTGTACAGGGTGTGTATTGTGGATCTGGACAGGGTGTGAGTAGTGGATCTGGACAGGTTGTGAGTTGTCAATCTATCCAGCATGTGAGTTGTGGATCTGGACAGGTTGATAGTTGTGGATCTGGACAGGTTGAGGGTTGTGGATCTGGACAGGTTGCGAGTTGTGGATCTGGACATGTTGAGAGTTGTGGATCTGGCAGGGTGTTTGTTGTGGATCCTGGCAGGGTGTTAGGTGTTGATCTGGGCAGGGTGTTAGTTGTGGATCTGGGCCGGGTGTTAGTTGTGGATCTGGACATGATGTGAATTGTGGAGCTGGACACGGTGTGAGTTGTGGATCTGGAGAGCGTGATAGTTGTGGATATGGATGTAATGTGAGGTGTGGATCTGGACACCATGTAAGTTATGGATCTGGACAGAGTGTAAGTTGTGGATCAGGAAAGGGTGATCATTGTGGATGTGGAGATGGTGAGATTTGAAGATCTGGACAGGATGTGAGTTGTCAATCTGGACAGGGTATGAATTGTGGATCTGGACATGGGGGGAGTAGTTAGACAAGACAGCATCTGAGGTGTGGATATGTACAGGGTGTGTGTTGTGGATCTGGACAGGGTGAGTTGTGGATCTGGACAGGGTGTACGTTGTATATCTGGAAGTGTGTGAGTGGTGGATCTGGACATGTTTTGAGTTGTGGATCTGGACAGGGTGTGAGTTGTCAATCTGTCTAGCATGTGAGATGTGGATCTGGACAGGTTGAGAGTTGTGGATCTGGACATGTTGAGAGTTGTGAATCTGGCAGGGTGTAAGGTGTGGATCTGGGCGGGTGTTAGTTATTGATCTGGGCCGAGTGTTAGTTGTGGATCTGGACATGATGTGAAATGTGGAACTGGACATGGTATGAGTTGTCAATCTGGACAGGGTATGAGTTGTGGATCTGGACAAGCGGGGAGTACTGAGACAGGACAGCATCTGAAGTGTGAATCTGTACAGGGTGTGTGCTGTGGATCTGGACAGGGTGTGAGTTGTCAATCTGTCCAGCATGTGAGTTGTGGATCTGGACAGGTTGAGAGTTGTGGATCTGGACAGGTTGAGGGTTGTGGATCTGGATAGGTTGAGAGTTGTGGATGTTGACATGTTGAGAGTTGTGGATCTGGCAGGGTGTTAGTTTTAGATGCTGGCAGGGTGTTAGGTGTGGATCTGGGCAGGTTGTTAGTTGTGGATGTGGGCCGGATGTTAGTTGTAGATCTGGACATGATGTGAATTGTGGAGCTGGACACGGTGTGAGGTGTAGATCTGGAGAGCATGATAGTTGTGGATATGGATGTGATGTGAGGTGTGGATCTGTACAGGGTGTGTGCTGTGGATCTGGACAGGGTGTGAGTTGTGGATCTGCACAGTGTGTGAGTTGTGGATATGGATAGGTTGTGAGTTGTGGATCAGGACAGGGTGTGAGTTGTGGATCTGGACAGGGTGTGAGTTGTGAATCTGGAGATGCTGACAATTGTGGATCTGAAGGAGTTGTGAGTTATCAGTCAGGGATGAGTGCGAAATGTGGATCTGGACAGTGCATGAGTTGTGAATCTGGACAGGGTGAGAGTTGTGGATCTGGAAAGGATCTGAGTTGCAGATCTGGACAGTGCATGAGTTGTGGATCTGGACATGGTGTGGCGTGGATCTCAACAGGGTGTGAGTTGTCAATTTCACAAGCATGTGAGTTGTAAATCTGTCCAGCATGTGAGTTGTGGATCTGGACATGTTGAGAGATGTGGATCTGGGCAAGGTGTTCATTGCGGATCTGGGCAGGGTGTTAGTTGTGGATATGGACGTAATGTGAGATCTGGATCTGGACACCATGTGAGTTATGGATAAGGACAGAGTGTAAGTTGTGGAACAGGACAGGGTGATCATTGTGGAACTGGATATGGTGAGTTTTGGGGTTCTGGACAGGATGTGAGTTGTCAATCTGAACAGGGTATGAGTTGTGAATCTGGACAGGGTGAGAGTTGTGGATCTGGACAGGATCTGAGTTGCAGATCTGGACAGTGCATGAGTTGTGGATCTGGACATGGTATGGCGTGGATGTCGACAGGGTGTGAGTCGTCAATCTCGCCAGCATGTGAGTTGTCAATCTGTCTAGCTTATGAGTTGTGGATCTGGACAGCGTGTGATTTTTGGATGTGGATAGATTGTCAGTTGTGGATCTGGGCATGGTGTTAGTTGTGTATCTGGCCATTAAGTGAATTATGGATCTGGATAGGGTATGAGATGTCAAACTGGACAGGGAGAGAGGGCTGGATCTGGACAGGGTGTGAGTTGCAGAAGTGGGCAGATTGTCAGTTGTGGATCTGGGCAGGGAGTGAGATGTTGTTCTGGACAGAGTGTAAGTTGTGGATCTGGACATGAGGAGAGTAGTGATACTGGACAATGTGAGAGTTGTAGATGTGGACAAGGTGCAAGTTGTCAGTAATGACAAGGAGAGATTTTTTAAAAAGGGCAGGGTGTGAGCTGTGGATCTGCACAGGGTGTGAGTTGTGAATCAGAAGAGGGTGACAATTGTGGATCTGAAGGAGTTGTGAGTTATCAGTCAGGGCTGAGTGCAAAATGTGGATCTGGACAGGGTATGATTTGTGAATCTGGACAGGGTGAGAGTTGTGGATCTGGACAGGATCTGAGTTGCAGATCTGGACAGTGCATAAGTTGTGGATCTGGACATGGTGTGGTGTGGATCTGGTCAGGGTGTGAGTTGTCAATCTCGCCAGCATGTGAGTTGTGGATCTGGACAGGTTGAGAGTTGTGGATCTGGACAGGTTGAGCCTTGTGGATCTGGACAGGTTGGGATTTGTGGATCTGGATTTGTTGAGAGTTGTGGATCTGGGCAGGGTGTTCGTTGTGGATCTGGACAGGGTGTGAGTTGTGCATCTGGACAGTTTGAGAGTTATGGATCTCAACGGGGTGAGAGTTGTCAATCAGGGCAGGGTGTGAGATCTGGATCTGGACAGTGTGCAAGTTGTGAATCTAGACAAGGTTAAATTTGTGTATCTGGACTTGTTCTGAGTTGCAGATCTTGACAGTGGGTGAGTTGTGGATGTGCACACAGTGTGGCATTAATCAGGACAGGTTTTGACTTGTCAACCTCTCCAGCAGGGGAGTTGTCAATCTGTCCAAAATGTGAATTATGGATCTGGATAGGGTGTGAGTTGTGGAACTGGACAGGGTGTGAGTTGAGGAGCTGGTCAAGGTGTGAGTTGCGGAGCTGGACAGGGTGTGAGTTGTGCAGCTGGACGGGGTGTATGTTATGGATCTGGACAGAGTGTAAGTTGTGGATCAGGACAGGGTGATCATTGTGGATCGGGAGATGGTGAGATTAGTGGATGTGGACAGGATGTGAGTTGTCAATCTGGACAGGGTCTGAGGTGTGGATCTGTACAGGGTATGAGAGTTGTGGATCTGGACAGGGTGAGAGTTTTGGATCGGAGCATGAAGTGAGTTATGGATATGGATAGGGCATCAGATGTCAATCTGGACAGGGTGAGAGGTCTGGATCTGGACAGGGTGTGAAAGGTTGTTCTGGAAAGAGTGTGAGTTGTAGATCTGGACAGGGTGTGAGTTGTGCATCTGGACAGTTTGAGAGTTATGGATCTCTATGGGGTGAGAGTTGTCAATCAGGGCAGAGTGTGAGATGAGGATCTGGACAGTGTGCAAGTTGTGAATCTAGACAAGGTGAGATTTGTGAATCTAGACTTGTTCTGAGTTGCAGATCTGGACAGTGGGTGAGTTGTGGATGTGCACATAGTGTGGCATTGATCAGGACATGGTTTGACTTGTCAACCTCTCCAGCAGGGGAGTTGTCAATCTGTCCAAAATGTGAATTATGGATCTGGATAGGGTGTGAGTTGTGGAGCTGGACAGGGTGTGAGTTGTGGATCTGGTCATGGTGTGAGTTGCGGAGCTGAACTGGAATTGAGTTGTGGAGCTGGATAGGGTGATCATTGTGGATCAGGACAGGGTGATCATCGTGGATCTGGACATGGTGAGATTAGTGGATGTGGATAGGATGTGAGTTGTCAATCTGGACGGGGTATGAGAGTTGTGGATCTGGACAGCGTGAGAGTTTTGGAACTGGGCATGAAGTGAGTTATGCATCTGGATAGTGTATGAGATGTCAACCAGGACAGGGTGAGAGGTCTGGATCTGGATAGAGTGTGAGATGTGGATCTGGACAAGGTGCGAGTTGTGAATCTAGACAGGGTGAGATTTGTGAATCTGGACTTGATCTGAGTTGCAGAACTGGACAGTGGGTGAGTTGTTGATGTGGACACAGTGTGGCATTGTTCAGGACAGGCTTTGACTTGCCAACCTCTCCAGCATGTGAGATGTCAATCTGTCCAAAATGTGAATTGTGGATCTGGATAGTGTGTTAGTTGTGAATCTGGACAGGGTGTGAGTTGTGGATCTGGACAGGATCTGAGTTGCAGATCTGGACGGTGCATGAGTTGTGGATCTGGACATGGTGTGGCATGGATCTCGACAGGGTGTGAGTTGCCAATCTCGCCAGCATGTGAGTTGTCAATCTGTCCAGCATGTGAGTTGTGGATCTGGACAGGTTGAGAGTTGTGGAGCTGGACAGGTTGAGAGTTGTGGATCTGGACAGGTTGAGATTTGTGGATCTGGACATGTTGAGAGTTGTGGATCTGGGCAGGGTGTTCGTTGTGGATATGGACGTAATGTGAGATCTGGATCTGGACACCATGTGAGCTATGGATCTGGACAGAGTGTAAGTTGTGGAACAGGACAGGGTGATGATTGTGGATCTGTATATGGTGAGATTTGAGGATCTGGACAGGATGTGAGTTGTCAATCTGGACAGGGTATGAGTTGTGGATCTGGACATGGGGGGAGTACTGAGACAGGACAGCATCTGAGGTGTGGATCTGTACAGAGTGTGTGCTGTGGATCTGGACAGGGTGTGAGTTGTGGATCTGGACAGAGTGTTAGTTGTGGATCCGGACAGAGTGTGAGTTGTGGATCTGGAAATGGTGACAATTGTGGATCTGAACGAGTTGTGAGTTGTCAGTCAGGACTGAGTGTGAAATGTGGATCTGGACAGGATCTGAGTTGCAGATCTGGACAGTGCATGAGTTGTGGATCTGGACATGGTGTGGCGTGGATCTCGACAGGGTGTGAGTTGTCGATCTCGCCAGCATGTGAGTTGTCAATCTGGACAGTGTATGAGTTGTGGATCTGGACATGGGGGGAGTACTGAGACAGGACAGCATCTGAGGTGTGGATCTGTACAGGGTGTGTGCTGTGGATCTGGACGGGATGTGAGTTGTGGATCAGGACAGGGTGTGAGTTGTGGATGCGGACATGGAGTGAGTTGTGGATCTGGACAGTGTGTGAGTTGTCAATCTGTCCAGCATGTGAGTTGTGGATCTGGACAGGTTGAGAGTTTTGGACGTTGACATGTTGAGAGTTGTGGATCTGGCAGAGTGTTAGTTTTGGATCCTGGCAGGGTGTTAGTTGTGGCTCTGGGCAGGGTGTTAGTTGTGGATGTGGGCCGGGTGTTAGTTATGGATCAGGACATGATGTTAATTGTGGAGCTGGACATGGTGTGAGGTGTAGATCTGGAGAGCGTGATAGTTGTGGATATGAATGTGATGTGAGGTGTGGATCTGGACACCAATAAGTTATGGATCTGGAAAGTGTGTAAGTTGTGGATCAAGACTGGGTGATCGTTGTTGATGTGGAGATGGTGAGTTTTGAGGATCTGGACAGGATGTGAGGTGTCAATCTGGACAGGGTATGAGTTGTGGATCTTGACATGGGGGGATTAGTGAGACAGGACAGCATCTGATGTGTGGATCTGTACAGGGTGTGTGTTGTGGATCTGGACAGGGTGTGTGTTGTGGATCTGGACAGGGTGTGAGATGTGGATCTGGACAGGGTGTGAGTTGTGCATCTGGTCATGGGGGAGTAGTGAGACAGGACAGCATCTGAGGAGTGGATCTGTACAGGGTATGAGAGTTGTGGATCTGGACAGGGTGATAGTTGTGGATCTGGGCATGGTGTTAGTTGTGGATCTGGACATGAATTGAGTTGTGGATCTGGATAGGGTATGAGATGTCACTCTGGACAGGGTGAGAGGTCTGGATCTGGACAGGGTGTGAAAGGTTGTTCTGGAAAGAGTATGAGTTGTGGATCTGGATAGCGTGTGAGTTGTGGATCTGGACAGGGTGTGAGTTGTGCATCTGGACAGTTTGAGAGTTATGGATCTCAACGGGGTGTGAGTTGTCAATCAGGGCAGGGTGTGAGATCTGGATCTGGACAGTGTGCAAGTTGTGAATCTAGACAAGGTGAGATTTGTGAAAATGGACGTGTTTTGAGTTGCAGATCTGGACAGTGGGTGAGTTGTGGATGTGCACACAGTGTGGCATTGATCAGGACAGGGTTTGACATGTCAACCTCTCCAGCAGGTGAGTTGTCAATCTGTCCAAAATGTGAATTATGGATCTGGATAGGGTGTGAGTTGTGGAGATGAACAGGGTGTGAGTTGTGGAGCTGGACATGGTGTGAGTTGTGGATCTCGACAGGGTGATCATTGTGGATCTGGACATGGTGAGATTAGTGGATGTGGACAGGATGTGAGTTGTCAATCTGGACAGGGTCTGAGGTGTGGATCTGTACAGGGTATGAGAGTTTTGGATCTGGACAGCGTGAGAGTTTTGGATCTGGGCATGAAGTGAGTTATGTATCTGGATAGGGTATGAAATGTCACTCTGGACAGGGTGAGAGGTCTGGATCTGGATAGAGTGTGAGATGTGGATCTGTTCAGTGTGCGAGTTGTGAATCTAGACAGGGTGAGATTTGTGAATCTGGACTTGATCTGAGTTGCAGAACTGGACAGTGGGTGAGTTGTTGATGTGGACACAGTGTGGCATTGTTCAGGACAGGCTTTGACTTGCCAACCTCTCCAGCATGTGAGATGTCAATCTGTCCAAAATGTGAATTGTGGATCTGGATAGACTGTGAGTTGTGAATCTGGACAGGGTGAGAGTTGTGGATCTGGACAGGATCTGAGTTGCAGATCTGGACGGTGCATGAGTTGTGGATCTGGACATGGTGTGGCGTGGATCTCGATAGTGTGTGAGTTGTCAATCTCGCCAGCATGTGAGTTGTCAATCTGTCCAGCATGTGAGTTGTGGATCTGGAAAGGTTGAGAGTTGTGGATCTGGAAAGGTTGAGAGTTGTGGATCTGGACAGGTTGAGATTTGTGGATCTGAACATGTTGAGAGTTGTGGATCTGGGCAGGGTGTTTGTTGTGGATCTGAGCAAGGTGTTAGTTGTGGATATGGACGTAAAGTGAGATCTGGATCTGGACACCATGTGAGTTATGGATCTGGACAGAGTGTAAGTTGTGGATCAGGACAGGGTGATCATTGTGCATGTGGAGATGGTGAGATTTGAGGATCTGGACAGGATGTGAGTTGTCAATCTGGACAGGGTATGAGTTGTGGATCTGGACATGGGGGGAGTACTGAGACAGGACAGCATCTGAGGTATGGATCTTGGCAGGGTGTGTGCTGTGGGTCTGGTCAGGCTGTGTGCTGTGGATCTGGACAGGGTGTGTGTTGTGGATCTGGACAGTGTGTGAGTTGTGGATCTGGACAGATTGTGAGTGGTGCATCTGGACATGTTTTGAGTTGTGGATCTGGACAGGGTGTGAGTTGTCAATCTGTCCAGCATGTGAGTTGTGGATCTGGACAGGTTGAGAGTTGTGGATCTGGACAGGTTGAGGGTTGTGGATCTGGACAGGTTGAGAGTTGTGGATGTTGCCATGTTGAGAGTTGTGGATCTGGCAGAGTGTTAGTTTTGGATCCTGGCAGGGTGTTAGGTGTGGCTCTGGGCATGGTGTTAGTTGTGGATCTGGGCCGGGTGTTAGTTGTGGATCTGGACATGATGTGAATTGTGGAGCTGGACATGGTGTTAGGTTTAGATCTGGAGAGCGTGATAGTTGTGGATATAGCTGTGATGTGATGTGTGGATCTGGACACAGAATAAGTTATGGATCTGGACAGAGTTTAAGTTGTGGATCAAGACAGGGTGATCATTGTTGATCTGGAGATGATGAGTTTTGAGGATCTGGACAGGATGTGAGTTGTCAATCTGGACAGGGTATGAGTTGTGGCTCTGGGCATGGGGGGTTAGTGAGACAGGACGGCATCTGATGTGTGGATCTGTATAGGGTGTGTGTTGTGGATCTGGACAGGGTGTGTGTTGTGGATCTGGACAGGATGTGAGTTGTGGATCTGGACAGGGTGTGAGTTGTGCATCTGGACATGGAGGAGTAGTGAGACAGGACAGGGTCTGAGGTGTGGATCTGGACAGGGTGAGAGTTGTGGATCTGGGCATGGTGTTAGTTGTGGATCTGGACATGAATTGAGTTGTGGATCTGGATAGGGTATGAGATGTCACTCTGGACAGTGTGAGAGGTCTGGATCTGGACAGGGTGTGAAAGGTTGTTCTGGAAAGAGTGTGACTTGTGGATCTGGATAGAGTGTGAGTTGTGGATCTGGACAGTTTGAGAGTTATGGATCTCAACGGGGTGTGAGTTGTCAATCAGGGCAGGGTGTGAGATGTGGATCTGGACAGTGTGCAAGTTGTGAATCTAGACAAGGTGAGATTTGTGAATCTGGACTTGTTCTGAGTTGCAGATCTGGACGTTGGTTGAGTTGTGGATGTGGACACAGTGTGGCATTGATCAGCACAGGGTTTGACTTGTCAACCTCTCCAGCAGGTGAGTTGTCAATCTGTCCAAAATATGAATTATGGATCTGGATAGGGTGTGAGTTGTGAATCTGGACAGTGTGAGAGTTGTGGATCTGGACAGGATCTGAGTTGCAGATCTGGACGGTGCATGAGTTGTGGATCTGGACATGGTGTGGCGTAGATCTCGACAGGGTGTGAGTTGTCAATCTCGCCAGCATGTGAGTTGTCAATCTGTCCAGCATGTGAGTTGTGGATCTGGACAGGTTGAGAGTTGTGGATCTGGACAGGTTGAGGTTTGTGGATCTGGACAGGTTGAGATTTGTGGATCTGGACATGTTGAGTGTGTGGATCTGGGCATGGTGTTTGTTGTGGATCTGGGCAGGGTGTTAGTTGTGGATATGGACGTAAATTGAGATCTGGATCTGGACACCATGTGGGTTATGGATCTTGACAGAGTGTAAGTTTTGAAACAGGACAGGGTGATCGTTGTGCATCTGTATATGGTGAGATTTGAGGATCTGGACAGGATGTGAGTTGTCAATCTGGACAGGGTATGAGTTGTGGATCTGGACATAAGGGGAGTACTGAGACAGGACAGCATCTGAGGTATGGATCTGTACAGGGTGTGTGCTGTGGATCTGGTCAGGCTGTGTGTTGTGGATCTGGACAGTGTGTGAGTTGTGGATCTGGACAGCGTGTGAGTGGTGGATCTGGAGAGATTGTGAGTGGTGCATCTGGACATGTTTTGAGTTGTGGATCTGGACAGGGTGTGAGTTGTCAATCTGTCCAGCATGTGAGTTGTGGATCTGGACAGGTTGAGAGTTGTGGATCTGGACAGGTTGAGGGTTGTGGATCTGGACAGGTTGAGAGTTGTGGATGTTGCCATGTTGAGAGTTGTGGATCTGGCAGAGTGTTAGTTTTGGATCCTGGCAGGGTGTTAGGTGTGGCTCTGGGCATGGTGTTAGTTGTGGATCTGGGCCGGGTGTTAGTTGTGGATCTGGACATGATGTGAATTGTGGAGCTGGACATGGTGTGAGGTGTAGATTTGGAGAGCGTGATAGTTGCCCATATAGATGTGATGTGATGTGTGGATCTGGACACCAAATAAGTTATGGATCTGGACAGAGTTTAAGTTGTGGATCAAGACAGGGTGATCATTGTTGATCTGGAGATGATGAGTTTTGAGGATCTGGACAGGATGTGAGTTGTCAATCTGGACAGGGTATGAGTTGTGGATCTGGACATGGGGGCTTAGTGAGACAGGACAGCATCTGATGTGTGGATCTGTACAGGGTGTGTGTTGTGGATCTGGACAGGGTGTGAGTTGTGCATCTGGACATGGGGGAGTAGTGAGACAGGACAGGGTCTGAGGTGTGGTTCTGGACAGGGTGAGAGTTGTGGATCTGGTCATGGTGTTAGTCGTGGATCTGGACATGAATTGAGTTGTGGATCTGGATAGGGTATGAGATGTCACTCTGGACAGTGTGAGAGGTCTGGATCTGGACAGGGTGTGAATGGTTGTTCTGGAAAGAGTGTGACTTGTGGATCTGGATAGAGTGTGGGTTGTGGATCTGGACAGGGTGTGAGTTGTGCATCTGGACAGTTTGAGAGTTATGGATCTCAACGGGGTGTGAGTTGTCAATCAAGGCAGGGTGTGAGATGTGGATCTGGACAGTGTGCAAGTTGTGAATCTAGACAAGGTGAGATATGTGAATCTGGACTTGTTCTGAGTTGCAGATCTGGACGTTGGTTGAGTTGCGGATGTGGACACAGTGTGGCATTGATCAGGACAGGGTTTGACTTGTCAACCTCTCTAGCAGGTGAGTTGTCAATCTGTCCAAAATGTGAATTATGGATCTGGACAGGGTGTGAGTTGTGGAGCTGGTCAGGTTGTGAGTTGCGGAGCTGGACAGGTTGTGAGTTGTGGAGCTGGACAGCGTGTAAGTTGTGGCTCCTGGCAGTGTGTTAGTTGTGGATCTGGGCAGGGTGTTGGTTGTTGATCTGGGCAGTGTGTTAGTTGTGGATCTTGACATGGTGTGAGTTCTGGACACGTTGTGAGTTGTCGATGCAGAAAAGTTGATCGTTGTGGATCTGGACATGGTGTGGCATGGATCTTGACAGGGTGTGAGTTGTCATTCTCTCCAGCATGTAAGTTGTGGTTCTGGACATGTTGAGAGTTGTGGATCTGGACATGTTGAGAGTTGTGGATCTGGGCAGGGTGTTAGTAGTGGATCTGGGCATGGTGTTAGTTGTGGATATGGACGTGATGTGAGATCTGGATCTGGACATGGTGTGAGTTATGGATCTGGACAGAGTGTAAGTTGTGGATGAGGACAGGGTGATCATTGTGGATCTGGAGAGGGTGAGATTTTAGGATCTGGACTGGAAGCGGGTTGTCAATCTAGACAGGGTGTGAGCTGTGGATCTGCACAGGGTGTGTGTTGTGGATCTGGATAGAGTGTGAGTTGTGGATCTGGACAGTCTGTGAGTTGTGGATCTGGACATTGGGGAAGTAGTGAGACTGGAAATGGTATGAGGTGTGGATCTTGTCAGGATGCTATTTGTGGATCTGGACCTGATGTGAGTCATGGATCTGGACAGGGTGTGAGTTGGGGATCTGGACAGTGCAGGAGTTGTGCATCTGGATACGGTGTGGCATTGATCAGGGAAGGGTTTGACTTGTCAACCTCTTCAGCATGTGAGTTGTCAATCTGTCCAAAATGTGAATTGTGGATCTGGATAGGGTGTGAGTTGTGGAGCTGGACAGGATGTAAGTTGTGGATCTTGACAGGGTGTTAGTTGTGGATCTGGACAGGGTGTTAGTTGTTGATCTGGGCAGTGTGTTAGTTGTGGATCTTGACATGATGTGAGGTCTGGACACGGTGTGAGTTGTCGATCCGGAAAGGGTAATCATTGTGGATATGGACAAGATGTGAGGTCTGGATCTGAACACTGTGTGAATTATGGATCTGGACAGAGTGTAAGTTGTGGATCAGGACAGGGTTATCATTGTGGATTTGGACAGGCTGAGATTTGAGGATCTGGACAGGATGTGAGTTGTGGAGCTGGACAGGGTGTGAGTTGCGGTGCTGGACAGGTTGTGAGTGTGGAGCTGGACAGGGTGCGGGTTGTGTAGCTGAACAGGGTGTGAGTTGTGGATCTGGACAAGATGTGAGTTGTGGATCTGGACAGGGTGTGAGTTGTGGATCTGGACAGGGTGTGAGTTGTGTATCTGGACAGGGTGTGAGTTGTGGATCAGGACATGTGGGGAGTAGTGAGACTGGAAAGGGTCTGAGGTGTGGATCGGAACATGGTATGAGAGTTTTGGATCTGGGCAGGGTGTTAGTTGTGGATCTGGAAACGATGTGAGTTGTGGAGCTGGACACGGTGAGAGGACTGCATCTGGACAGGGTGTGATTTTCGGATGTGGACAGATTGTCAGTTGTGGATCTGGGCATGGTGTTAGTTATGTATCTGGACATGATGTGAGTTATGGATCTGGATAGGTTATGAGATGTCAATCTGGACAGGGTGAGAGGTCTGGATCTGGACAGGGTGTGAGTTGTAGATATGGGCAGATTGTCAGTTACGGATCTGGACACAGAGTGAGATGATTTTCTGGACAGCATGTAAGTTGTGGATCTGGACATGGGGAGAGTAGTGAGACTGGGTAATGTGAGAGTTGCATGTGTGGACAGGGTGCGAGTTGTCAATATGAACAGAGTGAGATTTGTGGATAAGGGCAGGGAGTGAGCTGTGGACCTGCACAGGGTGTGTGTTGTGGATCTGGATATGGTGTGAGTTGTGGATCTGGTCAGGATGTGAGTTGTGGATCTGGACATGCGGGAGTAGTGAAACTGGAATGGGTATGAGGTGTGGATATCAGCAGGGTGTTAGTTGTTGGATCTGGACATGATATGAGTTGTGGATCTGGACAGGGTGTGGGTTGGGGATCTGGACAGTGCGTGAGTTGCGGATCTGGACACGGTGTGGCATTGATCAGGAAAGGGTTTGACTTGTCAACCTCTTCAGCATGTGAGTTGTCGATCTGTCCATAATGTGAATTGTGGATCTGGATAGGGTGTGAGTTGTGGAGCTGGACAGCGTGTAAGTTGTGGATCCTGGCAGGGTGTTAGTTGTGGATCTGGGCAGGGTGTTAGTTGTTTATCTGGGCAGTGTGTTAGTTGTGGATCTTGACATGGTGTGAGGTCTGGACACGGTGTGAGTTGTTGATCCGGAAAGGGTAATCGTTGTGGATATGGACAAGATGTGAGGTCTGGATCTGAACACTGTGTGAATTATGGACCTGGACAGAGTGTAAGTTGTGGATCAGGACAGGGTTATCATTGTGGATCTGGACAGGCTGAGATTTGAGGATCTGGACAGGATGTGAGTTGTCAATCTGGACAAGGTATGAGTTGTGGATCTGGAGATGGGGGGAGTAGTGGGACAGGACAGGGTCTGAGGTGTGGATCTGTACAGGGTGAAAATTGCGGATCTGGGCATGGTGTTAGTTGTGGATCTGGACATGAAGTGAGTTATGGATCTGCATAGGTTATGAGACGTCACTCTGGACAGGGTGGGAGGTCTAGATCTGGACAGCATGTGAGGTGTTGTTCTGGACAGAGTGTGAGTTGTGGATCTGGACAGAGTGTGATTTGTGGATCTGGACAGGTTCACAGTTGTGGATAAGGAGAGGTTGAGAGTTGTTGATCTGGACATGTTGATAGTTGTGGATCTGGTCAGCGTGTTCATTGTGGATCTGGACAGGGTTTTAGCTGTGGATATAGAAGTAATGTGAGATCTGGATCTGGACACCATGTGGGTTATGGATCTGGACAGTGTGCAAGTTGTGGATCAGGACAGGGTGATCATTGTGGATCTGGAGATGGTGAGATTCGAGGATCTGGACAGGATGTGAGTTGTCAATCTGGACAAGGCATGAATTGTGGATCTGGACATGGGGGGAGTATTGAGACAGGACAGCATCTGAGGTGTGGAACTGTACAGGGTGTGTGTTGTGGATCTGGACAGGGTGTGAGTTGTGGATCTGGACAGGGTGTGAGTTGTGGATCTGGACAGGGTATGAGATGTGGATCTGGATATGATTTGAGATGTGGATCTGGACAGTGTGTGAGTTGTGGATCTGGACAGTTTGTTAGTTGTGGATCTGGAGAGAGTGTGAGTTTGAATCTGGACAGGGTGAGATTTGTGGATCTGAACAGGTTCTGAGCTGCATATGGACAGTGAATGAGTTGTGCATCTGGACATGGTGTGGCATGGAGCTCGACAGGGTGTGAGTTGTCAATCTCTGCAGCATGTGAGCTGTCAATCTCTCCAGCATGTGAGTTGTCAATCTGTCCAGCATGTGAGTTGTGGATCTGGATAGAGTGATCATTGTGGATCTGGACATGGTGAGATTTGAGGATCTGGACAGGATGTGAGTTGCCAATCTGGACAGGGTATGAGTTGTGTATCTGGACATGGTGGGAGTAGTGAGACAGGACCGGGTTTGAGGTGTGGATCTGTACAGGGTATGAGAGTTGTGGATCTGGACAGGGTGAGAGTTGTGGAACTAGACAGGGTGTCAGTTGTGCATCTGGACAGGGTGAGAGTTGTGGATCTGAACGGGGTAAGAGTTGTCAATCAGGGCAGGGTGTGAGATGTGGATCTGGACAGGGTGTGAGTTGTGAATCTAGACAGGGTGGGATTTGTCAATCTGGACTTGATCTGAGTTGCAGAGGTTGTCAGTGGTTGAGTCGTGGATCTGGACACAGTGTGGCATTGATCAGGACAGGGTTTGACTTGTCAACCTCTCCAGCATGTGAGTTGTCAATCTGTCCAAAATGTGAATTGTGGATTTGGATAGGGTGTGAGTGGTGGAGCTGGACAGGATGTGAGTTTTGGAGCTGGACAGGGTGTGAGTTGTGGAGCTGGACAGGGTGTGAGTTGTGGACCTGGACAGGGTGTGAGTTGTGGAGCTGGACACGGGGACAGTAGTGAGACTGGGCAGGTGAGAGTTCTAGGTCTGGATAGAGTGCGAGTTGTCAATATGGACAGGGTGAGATTTGTGGATAGGGGCAGGGTGTGAGCTGTGGATCTGCAAAGGGTATGAGTTGTGGATCTGGATAGGGTGTGAGATGTGGATCTGGACAGATTGAGAATTGTGGATCTGGACAGGGTGTGAGTTGTGGATCTGGACAGGGTGTGAGTTGTGGATCTGGACAGGGTGTGAGTTGTGGATCTGGACAGGGTGTGAGTTGTGAATCTGAACAGGGTGAGATTTGTGAATCTAGACAGGTTCTGAGCTGTACATCTGGACAGTGCATGAATTGTGGATTGGGACATGGTGTGGCATGGATCTGAACAGGGTGTGAGTAGTCAATCTCTCCAGCATGTGAGTTGTCAATTGCTCCAGCATGTGAGTTGTCAATCTGTCCAGCATGTGAATTGTGGATCTGGATAGGTTGATCATTGTGGACCTGGACATGGTGAGATTTATGGATCTCGACAGGATGTGAGTTGTCAATATGGACAGGGTATGAGTTGTGGATCTGGACATGAGGGGAGTAGTGAGACTGGACCGTGTCTGAGGTGTGTATCTGTACAGGGTATGAGAGTTGTGGATCTGGACAGGGTGTGAGTTGTGGATCTGGACAGGGTGTGAGTTGTGGATCTGGGCAGGGTGTGAGTTGTGGATCTGGACAGGGTGTGAGTTGTGAACCTGGACATGGTGTGATTTTTACATGTAGACAGAATGTCAGTTGTGGATATTGGCATGGTATTAGTTGTGTTTCTGGGCATGAATTGAGTTATGGATCTGTTTAGTGTATGAGATGTCAATCTGGACAGGGTGAGAGTTCTGGATCTGGACAGGGTGTGATTTGCGGTTGTGGGCAGATTGTCAGTTGCGAATCTGGACAGGGAGTGAGATGTTGTTCTGGACAGAGTATAATTTGTGTGTCTGGGCATGGGAACAGTTGTGAGACTGGGCCCTTGAGGGTTGTAGGTCTGGATAGAGTACAAGTTGTCAATATGGACAGGGTGAGATTTGTGGATAGGGTCAGGGTATGAGCTGTGGATCTGCACAGGGTATGAGTTGTGGATCTGGATAGGGTGTGAGATGTGGATCTGGACAGGGTGTGAGTTGTGGATCTGGACAGGGTGTGAGTTGTGGATCTGGGTAGGGTGTGAGTTGTGAATCTGGACAGGGTGAGATTTGTGGATCTGGACAGGTTATGAGCTGCAGATCTGGACAGTGCATGAGTTGTGGATCTGGACATGGTGTGGCATGCATCTGAACAGGGTGTGAGTTTTCATCTCTCCAGCATGTGAGTTGTCAATCTCTCCAGCATGTGAGTTGTCAATCTATCCAGCCTGTGAGTTTTTGATCTGCATAGGATGATCATTGTGGATCTGGACATGGTGAGATTTGAGGATCTGGACAGGATATGAGTTGTCAATCTGGACAGGGTGTGAGTTGTGGATCTGGACATGCGGGGTGTAGTGAGACAGGATTGGTTCTGAGGTGTGGATCTGTACAGGGTATGAGAGTTGTGCATCTGGACAGGGTGAGATTTGAGAATCTGGACTGGGTGTGAGATGTCAATCTGTCCAGCATGTGAGTTGTGGATCTTGTCAGGTTGAGAGTTGTGGATCTGGACAGGTTGACAGTTGTGGATAAGGACAGGTTGAGAGTTGTGGATCTGGACATGTTGAGAGTTGTGGATCTGGTTAGCGTGTTAGTTGTGGATCTGGACATGAAATGAGTTATGGTTCTGGATAGGGTATGAGATGTCACTCTGGACTTGGTGAGACGTCTGGATCTGGACAGTGTGTGAGATGTTGTTCTGCACAGGGTGTGAGTTGTGGATCTGGACAGGGTGTCCGTTGTGCCTCTGAACAGGGTGAGAGTTGTGGATCTGAATGGTTTGAGGGTTGTCAATCAGGGCAGGGTGTGAGATGTGCATCTGGACAGGGTGTGAGTTGTGAATCTAGACAGGGTGGGATTTGTCAATCTGGACTTGATCTGAGTTGCAGATCTGGACAGTGGGTGAGTTGTGGATGTGGATACAGTATGGCATTGATCAGGACAGGGATGGAGTTATCAACCTCTCCAGCATGTGAGTTGTCAATCTGTCCAAAATGTGAGTTATGGATCTTAATAGGGTGTGAGATGTGGATCTGCATATGGTGTGAGTTGTGTATCTGGACAGGGTGTGAGTTGTTGATCAGGACAGGGTGATCGTTGTGCATCTGGACAGGGTGAGATTTGAGAATCTGGACTGGGTGTGAGATGTCAATCTGTCCAGCATATGAGTTGTGGATCTTGTCAGGTTGAGAATTGTGGATCTGGACAGGTTGACATTGTGGATAAGGACAGGTTGAGAGTTGTGGATCTGGACATGTTGAGAGTTGTGGATCTGGTCAGTGTGTTCATTGTAGATCTGGGCATGGTGTTAGTTGTGGAAATAGACGTAATGTGAGATCTGGATCTGGACACCGTGTGGGTTATGGATCTGGACAGAGTGCAAGTTGTGGATCAGGACAGGGTGATCATTGTGGATCTGGAGATGGTGAGATTTGAGGATCTGGACAGGATGTGAGTTGTCAGTCTGGACAAGGTATGAATTGTGAGTCTGGACATGGGGGGATTATTGAGACAGGACAGCATCTGAGGTGAGGAACTGTACAGGGTGTGTGTTGTGGATCTGGACAGGGTGTGAGTTGTGGATCTGGACAGGGTGTGAGTTGTGGATCTGGACAGGGTGTGAGTTGTGGATCTGGACAGGGTATGAGTTGTGCATCTGGATATGGTTTGAGATGTGGATCTCGACAGGGTGTAAGTTGTGGATCTGGACAGTGTGTTAGTTGTGGATCTGGACATGGTGAGATTTGAGGATCTGGACAGGATGTGAGTTGTCAACCTGGACAGGGTATGAGTTGTGGATCTGGACATGGGGGGAGTAGTGAGACAGGACCGGGTCTGAGGTGTGGATCTGTACAGGGTATGAGAGTTCTGGATCTGGACAAGGTGAGAGTTGTGGATCTTGGCATGGTGTTAGTTGTGGATCTAGACATGAAGTGAGTTATGGTTCTGGATAGGGTATGAGATGTCACACTGGACAGGGTGAGAGGTCTGGATCTGGACAGGTTGTGAGATGTTTTTCTGGACAGAGTGTGAGTTGTGGATCTCAACAGGGTGTCAGCTGTGAATCTGAACAGGGTGAGAGTTGTGGATCTGAACGGGGTTTGAGTTGTGGAGCTGGAAAGGGTGTGAGTTGTGGAGCTGGACAGAGTGTGAGTTGTGGATTTGGACAGGATGTGAGTTGTGGATCTGGATAGGATGTGAGTTGAGGATTTGGACAGGGTGTGAGTTGTGGATCCGGACAGGGTGTAAGTTGTAGATCTGGACAGGTTGAGAGTTGTGTATCTGGACAGGGTGAGTTGTGGATCAGGACAGGGTGATCGTTGTGCATCTGTACATGGTGAGATTTGAGGATCTGGAGTGAGTTGTCAATCTGTACAGCATGTGAGTTGTGGATCTGCTCATGTTGAGTGTTGTGGATCTGGACAGGTTGACAGTTGTGGATTATGACAGTTTGAGAGTTGTGGATCTGGACATGTTGAGAGTTGTGGATCTGGTCAGCGTGTTAGTTGTGGATCTGGGCAGGGTGTTAGTTGTGGATATGGATGTAATGTAAGATCTGGATCTGGACACCGTGTGAATTATGGATCTGGACAGAATGTAAGTTGTGGATCAGGACAGGGTGATCACTGTGGATCTGGAGATGGTGCGAATTGAGGATCTGGACAGGATGTGTGTTGTCAATCTGGACAGGGTATGTATTGTTCATCAGGACATGGGGGGAGTAGTGAGACACACAGCTTCTGAGGTGTGGATCTGTACAGTGTGTGTGTTGTGGATCTGGACAGGGTGTGAGTTGTGGATCTGGACAGGTTGTGAGATCTGGATCTGGACAGAGTGTGAGTTGTGGATCTGGAAAGGGTGTGAGTTGTGGATCTGGATAGGGTGTGAGATGTGGATCTGGACAGGGCGTGAGTTGTGGATCTGGACAGGATGAGAGTTGTGGATCAGGACAGCCTGTGAATTGTGAATCTGGACAGGGTGAGATTTGTGGATCTGGACAAGTTCTGAGCTGCAGATCTGGACTGTGCATTAGTTGTGGATCTGGACATGGTGTGGTATGGATCTGAACAGGGTGTGAGTTGTCAATCTCTCCAGCATATGAGTTGTCAATCTCTCCAGCATGTGAGAAGTCAATCTGTCCAGCATGTGAGTTGTGGATCTGGATAGTGTGATAATTGTGGATACAGACATGGTGAGATTTGCGGATCTGGACAGGATGTGAGTTGTCAATTTGGACAGAGTATGAGTTGTGGATCTGGACATGGGGGGAGTAGTGAGATAGGACCGGGTCTGAGGTGTGGATCTGTACAGGGTATGAGAGTTGTGGATCTGGACAGAGTGAGAGTTGTGTATCTGAACGGGGTGAGAGTTGTCAATCAGGGAAGGGTGTGAGATGTAGATCTGGAAAGGGTGTGAGTTGTGAATCTAGACAGGGTGGGATTTGTCAATCCGGACTTGATCTGAGTTGCAGATCTGGACAGTGGGTGAGTTGTGGATGTAGACATAGTATGGCATTTATCAGGCCAGGGTTTGAATTGTCAACCTCTCCAGCATGTGATTTGTCAATCTGTCTAAAATGTGAATTGTGGATCTGGTAGGGTGTGAGTTGTGGAGCTGGACAGGGTGTGAGTTGTGGAGCTGGAGAGGGTGTGAGTTGTGGATCTGGACATGGTGTGGCATGGATCTGAACAGGGTGTGAGTTGTCAATCTCTCCAGCATGTGAGTTGTCAATCTGTCCAGCATGTGAGTTTTGAATCTGAATAAGGTGAGGAGGTGTGTATCTGGACAGGATAGGAGTAGTGCAGCTGGACAGGATGTGAGTTGTGGAGCTGGACAGGGTGTGAGTTGTGGAGCTGGACACGGGGTCAGTAGTGAGACTGGGCAGGTGACAGTTGTAGGTCTGCATAGAGTGCGCGTTGTCAACATGGACAGGGTGAGCTTTGTGGATAGGGGCAGGGTGTGTGCTGTGGACCTGCACAGGGTATGAGTTGTGGATTTGGATAGGGTGTGAGATGTGGATCTGGACAGGGTGTGGGTTGTGGATCTGGACAGGGTGTCAGTTGTGGATCTGGACAGGGTGTGAGTTGTGAATTTGGACAGGGTGAGATTTGTGGAACTGGACAGGTTCTGAGCTGCAGATCTGGACAGTGCATGAGTTGTGGATCTGGACATGGTGTGGCATGGATCTGAACAGGGTGTGAGTTGTTAATCTCTCCAGCATGTGAGTTGTCAATCTCTCCAGCATGTGAGTTGTGGATCTGAATAGGCTGTGAATTGTGTATCTGGACAGGATGGGAGTTGTGGATCTGGACAGGGTGTGAGTTGTGGGTCTGGAAAGGGTGTGAGTTGTCAATCTCTCCAGCATGTGAGTTGTGGATCTGGACAGGTTGAGAGTTGTGGATCTGAACAGGTTGAGAGTTGTGGATCTCCACATGTTGAGAGTTGTGCAATTGGCAGTGTGTTAGTTGTGGATCCTGGCAGGGTATTAGTTGTGGATCTGGGCAGGGTGTTAGTTGTGAATCTGAATGGGGTGAGAGTTGTGGATCTGAACAGGGTGAGACTTGTCAATCACGGCAGGGTGTGAGATGTGGATCTTGATGGCGTATGAGTTGTGAATCCAGACAGGGTGAGATTTGTGGATCTGGACAGGATCTGAGTTGCAGAACTGGACAGTGCATGAGTTGTGGATCTCGACACGATGTTAAGTGGATCTGGGCAGGGTGTGAGTTGTCAATCTCTCCAACATGTGAGTTTTCAATCTGTCCAACATATGAGTTGTCAATCGGTCCAGCATGTGAGTTGTCAATCTGGCGAGGGTGTGAGTTGTGGATCTCGACAGGGTGTGAATTGTGGATCTGTGCTGGGCATTACTTTTGGATATGGACATGATGTGAGTTGTGGAGCTGGATGCGGTGTGAGTTGTGGATATGGACAATGACATAGTTGTGGATATGGATGTGATGTGAGTTCTGGATCTGAACACGGTGTGAGTTATGAATCTGGAGAGAATATAAGTTGTGGATCAGGAAAGGGTGATCATTGTGGATCTGGACAGCGTGTGAGATTTGAGGATCTGAACAGGGTGTGTGTTGTCCATCTGGAGAGTGTATGAATTGTGGATCTGGACCTGTGGGGGATTAGGGAGACAGGACAGGGTCTGAGGTGTGGATCTAGACAGGGACTAAGTTGTGGATCTGGAAAGGGTATGAGAGTTGTGGATCTGTACAAGGAGGTAGTTGTGGATCTGTGCAGGGTGTAAAATGTGGATATGGATGTGATGTGAGTTTTGGATCTGGACACGGTGTGAGTTATGGTTCTGGATAGAATGTAAGTTGTGGATCAAGACAGTGTAATCATTGTAGATCTGGACAGGGTGTGAGATATGAGGATCTGCACAGGGTGAGATTTATGGATTTGGGCAGGTGTTAGTTGTGGATCTGGACATGATGCGAGTAGTGGAGCTGGAGATGGTCCGAGTTGTGGATCTGAACGGGTTGTGAGTTGTCAATAAGGGCAGGGTGTGTGAGTTTTGGATCTGTAAAGTTTGTGAGTTTTGGATATTGACAGGGTGTGAGTTGTGGATCTGGAAAGGGTGAGAATTGTGGATCTAAACGGGTTGTGAGTTGTCAATAAGGCCAGGGTGTGAAATGTGGATCTGGAAATGGTGTGAGTTGTGAATCTGGCCAGGTGAGATTTGTGGATCTGGACAGGATTTGAGTTGCAGATTTGGACAGTGCATGAGTTGTGGATCTGGACATGGTGTGGCGTGGATCTGGACAGGGTGTGAGTTGTCAATCTGTCCAGCATGTGAGTTGTCAAACTCTCCAGCATGTGAGTTGTGGATCTGGATAGGATGATCATTGTGGATTTGGATATGGTGAGATTTGAGGATCTGGACAGGATGTGATTTGTCAATCTGGACAGAGTATGAGTTGTGGATCTGGACATAGGGGGAGTAGTGAGACAGGACTGGGTCTGAGGTGTGGATCAGTACAGGGTATGAGAGTTGTGGATCTGGACAGGGTTTGAGTTGTGGATCTTGGCGTGGTGTTAGTTGTGGATCTGGACATGAAGTGAGTTATGGTTCTGGATAGGGTATGAGATGTCACTCTGGACAGGGTGAGAGGTCTGGATCTGGACAGGGTGTGAGATGATGTTCTGGACAGAGTGTGAGTTGTGTATCTGGACAGAGTGTGAGTTGTGGATCTGGACAGGGTGTCAGTTGTGCATCTGGACAGGGTGAGAGTTGTGGATCTGAACGGGGTGAGAGTTGTCAATCAGGGCAGGGTGTGAGATGTGGATCTGGACAGGGTGTGAGTTGTGAATCTAGAAAGGGAGGGATTTGTCAATCTGGACTTCATCTGAGTTGCAGATATGGACAGTGGGTGAGTTGTGGACGTGGACACAGTATGGCATTGATCAGGACAGGGATGGAGTTGTCAACCTCTCCAGCATGTGAGTTGTCAATCTGTCCAAAATGTGAATTGTGGATTTGGATAGGGTGTGAGTTGTGGAGTTGGACAGGGTGTGAGTTGCAGAGCAGGACTGGGTGTGAGTTGTGTAGTTGGACAGGGTGTGAGTTGTGGAGCTGGTCAGTGCGTGAGGTGTCGATCTGGAAAGGTTTTGAGTTGTGTATCTGGACAGGATGAGATTTGTGGAAATGGACAGGGTGTGAGTTGTGGATCTGGACAGGGTGTAATTTCTAGATCTGGACAGGGTGTGAATTGTGTCTCTGGACAGGGTGTGAGTTGTGGATCAGGACAGGGTGATCGTTGTGGATCTGGACATGGTGAGATTTGAGGATCTGGACTGGGTGTGAGTTGTCAATCTGGACAGGGTATGTATTGTTGATCAGGACATGGGGGGAGTTATGAGACACACAGCTTCTGATGTGTGGGTCTGTACAGTGTGTGTGTTGTGGATCTGGACAGGGAGTGAGGTGTGGATCTAGACAGGGTGTGAGTTGTGGATCTGGACAGGGTGTGAGATGTGGATGTGAACACGGTGTGAGTTGTGGATCTGGATAGGGTGTGAGATGTGGATCTGGACAGGGTGTGAGTTGTGGATCTGGACAGGTTGAGAGTTGTGGATCTGGACAGACTGTGAGTTGTGAATCTGGACAGGGTGAGATTTGTGGATCTGGACCGGTTCTGAGCTGCAGATCTGGACAGTGCATGAGTTGTGGATCTGGACATGGTATGGCATGGATCTGAACAGGGTGTGAGTTGTCAATCTCTCCAGCATGTGAGTTGTCAATCTCTCCAGCATGTGAGAAGTCAATTTGTCCAGCATGTGAGTTGTGGGTCTGGTTAGGGTGATCATTGTGGATCTGGACATGGTGAGATTTGCGGATCTGGACAGGGTATGAGTTGTCAATTTGGCCAGAGTATGAGTTGTGGATCTGGACATGGGAGGAGTAGTGAGTCAGGACCGGGCCTGAGGTATGGATCTGTACATGGTATGAGAGTTGTGGATCTGGACAGGGTGAGAGTTGTGGATCTGAACGGGGTGAGAGTTGTCAAACAGGTCAGGGTGTGAGATCTAGATCTGGAAAGGGTGTGAGTTGTGAATTTAGACAGGGTGGGATTTGTCAATCTGGATTTGATCTGAGTTGCAGATCTGGACAGTGGATGAGTTGTGGATGTGGACACGTATGTCATTTATCAGGCCAGGGTTTGAATTGTCAACCTCTCCAGCATGTGATTTGTCAATCTGTCCAAAATGTGAATTATGGAATTGGATAGGGTGTGAGTTGTGGAGCTGGACAGGGTGTGAGTTGTGGAGCTGGACAGGGTGTGAGTTGTGGAGCTGGACAGGGTGTGAATTGTGAATCTGGAAAGGGTGTTAGTTGTGTATCTGGACAGGATGGGAGTTGTGGATGTGGACAGGGTTTGACTTGCGGATCTGGACAGTGTGTAAGTTCTGGATCTGGACAGGGTGTGAATTGTGTCTCTGGACAGGGTGTGAGTTGTGGATCAGGACAGGGTGATATTTGTGGAACTGGGCATGGTGAGATTTGAGGATCTGGACTGGGTGTGAGTTGTCAGTCTGGACAGGGTGTGAGTTGTTGATCTGGACATGGGGGGAGTTGTGAGACTGGAAAGGGTCTGAGGTATTGATTGGAACAGGGTATGAGAGTTGTGGATTTGGGCAGGGTGTTAGTTGTGGAACTGGGCAGGGAGTTAGTTGTGGATCTGGACATGATGTGAGTTGTGGATCTGGACAGGGTGTGAGTTGTAGGTCTGGAAAGGTTGTGAGTTGTCAATCTGTCCATCATGTGAGTTGTGGATCTGGACAGGTTGAGAGTTGTGGATCTGGACAGGTTGAGAGTTGTGGATCTCTACATGTTGAGAGCTGTGGATCTAGCAGGGTGTTAGTTGTGGATCCTGACAGTGTGTTAGTTGTGGATCTGGGCAGGTTGTGAGTTATGAATCTGATGGGGTGAGAGTTGTGGATCTGAACGGGGTGAGACTTGTCAATCATGGCAGGATGTGAGATGTGGATCTTGATAGAGTGAGAGTTGTGAATCCAGACAGGGTGAGATTTGTGGATCTGGACAGGATCTGATTTGCAGATCTGGACAGTGCATGAGTTGTGGATCTTGACACGATGTTGCATGGATCTCGACAGGGTGTGAGTTGTCAATCTGGCGAGGGTGTGAGTTGTGGATCACGATAGGGTGTGAGTTGTGGATCTGTGCTGGGCATTACTTTTGGATATGGACATGATGTGAGTTGTGGAGCTGGATGCGGTGTGAGTTGTGGATCTGGACAAGGTCATAGTTGTGGATGTGGACGTGATGTGAGTTCTGGATCTGGACACGGTGTGAGTTATGAATCTGGATAGAATGTAAGTTGTGGATCAGGACAGGGTGATCGTTGTGGATCTGGACAGGGTGTGAGATGTGGATCTGGAAAGGGTATGAGAGTTGTGGATCTGTACAAGGAGGTAGTTGTGGATCTATGCAGGGTGTTAATTGTTGATATGGATGTGATGTGAGTTTTGGATCTGGACACGGTGTGAGTTATGGATCTGCATAGAATGTAAGTTGTGGATCGGGACAGGGTGTGAGATATGAGGATCTCGACAGTGTGAGAGTTGTGGATTTGGGCAGGGTGTTAGTTGTGGATCTGGACATGATGCAAGAAGTGGAGCTGGAGATGGTCCGAGTTGTGGATCTGAACGGGTTCTGAGTTGTCAATAAGGGCAGGGTGTGGGTTTTGGATATGGACAGGGTGTGAGTTGTGGATCTGGACAGGTGTGTGAGTTGTGGATCTGGACAAGGTGTGACCTGTGGATCTGTAAAGGCTGAGACTTGTGGATCTGAACGGGTTGTGAGTTGTCAATCAGGCCAGGGTGTAAAATGTGGATCTGGACATGGTGTGAGTTGTGAATCTGGACAGGGTGTGATTTGTGGATCTGGACAGAATCTGAGTTGCAGATTTGGACAGTGCATGAGTTGTGGATCTGGACATGGTGTGGTGTGGATCTGGACAGGGTGTGAGTTGTCAATCTGTCCATCATGTGAGTTGTCAACCTCTCCAGCATGTGAGTTGTCAATCTGTCCAGCATGTGAGTTGTGGATCTGGATAGGATGATCATTGTGGATCTGGACATGGTGAGATTTGAGGATCTGGACAGGATGTGAGTTGTCAATCTGGACAGGGTATGAGTTGTGGATCTGGACATGAGGGGAGTAGTGAGACAGGACCGGGTCTGAGGTGTGGATCTGTACAGGGTATGAGAGTTGTGGATCTGGACATGAAGTGAGTTATGGTTCTGCATAGGGTATGGGATGTCACTCTGGACAGGGTGAGCGGTCTGGATCTGGACAGGGTGTGAGATGTTGTTCTGGACAGATTGTGAGTTGTATATCTGGACAGAGTGTGAGTTGTGGATCTGGACAGTGTGTCAGTTGTGCATCTGGACAGGGTGTGAGTTGTGGATCTGAACGGGGTGAGTGTTGTCAATCAGGGCAGGGTGTGAGATGTGGATTTGGACAGGGTGTGAGTTGTGAATCTAGAAAGGGTGGGATTTGTGAATCTGGACTTCATCTGAATTGCAGATCTGGACAGTGCGTGAGTTGTGGATGTGGACACGGTGTGGCATTGATCAGGACAGGGATTGACTTGTCAACCTCTCCAGCATGTGAGTTGTCAATCTGTCCAAAATGTGAATTGTGGATCTGGATAGGGTGTGAGCTGTGGAGCTGGACAGGGTGTGAGTTGTGGAGCTGGACAGGGTGTGAGTTGTGTAGCTGGACAGGGTGTGAGTTGTGGAGCTGGTCAGTGCATGAGTTGTCGAATTGGAAGGGGTTTGAGTTGTGTATCTGCACAGGATGGGATTTGTGGATATGGACAGGGTGTGAGTTGTGGATCTGGACAGGGTGTAATTTCTGGATCTGGACAGCGTGTGAATTGTGTCTCTGGACAGGGTGTGAGTTGTGGATCAGGACAGGGTGATTGTTGTGGATCTGGACATGGTGAGATTTGAGGATCTGGACTGGGTGTAAGTTGTCAATCTGGACAGGGTATGTATTGTTGATCTGGACATGGGGGCAGTAGTGAGACACACAGCTTCTGAGGTGTGGGTCTGTACAGTCTGTGTGTTGTGGATCTGGACAGGGTGTGAGGTGTGGATCTGGACAGGGTGGGAGTTGTGGATCTGAACAGGGTGTGAGATGTAGATCTGGACATGGTGTGAGTTGTGGATCTGGGCAAGGTGTGAGTTATGGATTTGGATAGGGTGTGAGTTGTGAATCTGGACAGGGCGAGATTTGTGGATCTGGACCGGTTCTGAGCTGCAGATCTGGACAGTGCATGAGTTGTGGATCTGGACATGGTGTGGCATGGATCTGAACAGGGTGTGAGTTGTCAATCTCTCCAGCATGTGAGTTGTCAAACTCTCCAGCATGTGAGTTGTCAATTTGTCCAGCATGTGAGTTGTGGATCTGGTTAGGGTGATCATTGTGGATCTGGACATGGTGAGATTTGCGGATCTGGACAGGATGTGAGTTGTCAATTTGGCCAGAGTATGAGTTGTGGATTTGGACATGGGGGCAGTAGTGAGACAGGACCGGGCCTGAGATGTGGATCTGTACAGGGTATGAGAGTTGTGGATCTGGACAGGGTGAGAGTTGTGGGTCTGAACGGGGTGAGAGTTGTCAATCAGGGCAGGGCGTGAGATCTAGATCTGGAAAGGGTGTGAGTTGTGAATCTAGACAGGGTGGGAATTGTCAATCTGGACTTGATCTGAGTTGCAGATCTGGACAGTGGGTGAGTTGTGGATGTCGAGACGTATGGCATTTATCAGGTAAGGGTTTGAAATGTCAACCTCTCCAGAATGTGATTTGTCATTCTGTCCAAAATGTGAATTGTGGATCTGGATAGGGTGTGAGTTGTGGAGCTGGACAGGGTGTGAGTTGCAGAGCAGGACAGGGTGTGTGTTGTGGAGCTGGACAGGGTGTGAGTTGTGGAGCTGGTCAGTGTGTGAGTTGTGTATCTGGAAAGGGTGTGAGTTGTGTATCTGGACATGATGGGAGTTGTGGATATGCACAGGGTGTGAGTTGCGGATCTGGACAGGGTGTAACTTCTGGATCTGGACAGGGTGTGAATTGTGTCTCTGGACAGGGTGTGAGTTGTGGATCAGGACAGGGTGATATTTGTGGATCAGGACATGGTGAGATTTGAGGATCTGGACTGGGTGTGAGTTGTCAGTCTGGACAGGGTATGAGTTGTGGATCTGGACATGGGGGGAGTTGTGAGATTGGAAAGGGTCTGAGGAATGGATTGGAACAGGGTATGAGAGTTGTGGATTTGGGCAGGGTGTTAGTGTGGAACTGGTCAGGGTGTTAGTTGTGGATCTGGACAGGGTGTGAGTTGTGGATCTGGAAAGGGTCTGAGTTGTCAATCTGTCCATCATGTGAGTTGTGGATTTGGACAGGTTGAGAGTTGTGGATCTGGACAGGTTGAGAGTTGTGGATCTCCACATGTTGAGAGTTGTGGATCTAGCAGGGTGTTAGTTGTGGATCCTGGCAGGGTGTGAGTTGTGAATCTGAATGGGGTGAGAGTTGTGGATCTGAACGGGGTGAGACTTGTCAATCACGGCAGAGTGTGAGATGTGGATCTTGATAGCATTTGAGTTGAGAATCCATACAGGGTGAGATTTGTGGATCTGGACAAGATCTGATTTGCAGATCTGAACAGTGCATGAGTTGTGGATCTCGACACGATGTTAAGTGGATCTGGGCAGGGTGTGAGTTGTCAATCTGTCCAGCATGTGAGTTTTCAATCTGTCCAGCATATGAGTTGTCAATCGGTCCAGCATGTGAGTTGTCAATCTGGCGAGGGTGTGAGTTGTGGATCACGACAGGTTGTGAGTTGTGGATCTGTGCTGGGCATTACATGTGGATATGGACATGATGTGAGTTGTGGAGCTGGATGTGGTGTGAGTTGTGGATCTGGACAAGGTGAGATTTGTGGATCTGGACATGATCTGAGTTGCAGATTTGGACAGTGCATGAGTTGTGGATCTGGACATGATGTGGTGTGGATCTGAACAGGGTGTGAGTTGTCAATCTGTCCAGCATGTGAGTTTGTGAATCTGGATAGGATGATCATTGTGGATCTGGACATGGTGAGATTTGAGGATCTGGACAGGATGTGAGTTGTCAATCTGGACAGGGTATGAGTTGTGGATCTGGACATGAGGGGAGCAGTGAGACAGGACTGGGTCTGAAGTGTGGATCTGTACAGGGTATGAGAGTTGTGGATCTGGACAGGGTGTGAGTTGTGGATCTTTGTGTGGTGTTAGTTGTGGAATTGGACATGAAGTGAGTTATGGTTCTGGATAGGGTATGAGATGTCACTCTGGACAGGGTGAGCGGTCTGGATCTGGACAGGGTGTGAGATGTTGTTCTGGACAGAGTATGAGTTGTGTATCTGGACAGAGTGTGAGTTGTGGATCTGGACAGAGTGTGAGTTGTGGATCTGGACAGGGTGTGAGTTGTGCATCTGGACAGGGTGAGAGTTGTGGATCTGAACGGGGTGAGAGTTGTCAATCAGGGCAGGGTGTGAAATTTGGATCTGGTCAGGGTGTGAGTTGTGAATCTGGACAGGGTGGGATTGTCAATCTGGACTTGATCTGAGTTGCTGATCTGGACAGTGGGTGAGTTGTGGATGTGGACACAGTATGGCATTGATCAGGACAGGGAAGGAATAGTCAAGCTCGCGAGCATGTGAGTTGTCAATCTGTCCAAAATGCGAATTGTGGATCTGGAAAGGATGTGAGTGGTGGAGCTGGAAAGGGTGTGAGTTGTGGAGCTGGACAGGATGTGAGTTGCAGAGCTGGACAGGGTGTGCGTTGCGGAGCAGGACAGGGTGTGAGTTGTGGAGCTGGACAGGGTGTGAGTTGTGGAGCTGGTCAGTGGGTGAGTTGTGTCTCCAGAGAGGGTGAGATTTGTGGATCTGGACAGGATCTGAGTTGCAGATCTGCACAGTGCAAGAGTTGAGGATCTCGACACGATGTGGCATGGATCTGCAAAGGGTGTGAGTTGTCAATCAGTCCAGCATGTGAATTGTCAATCTGGACTGGGTGTGAGTTGTGCATCACGACAGGGTGTGAGTTGTGGATCTGTGCTGGGCATTACTTGTGGATATGGACGTGATGTGAGTTCTGGATCTGGACACAGTGTGAGTTATGAATCTGGATAGAACGTAAGTTGTGGATCAGGACAGGGTGATCGTTGTGGATCTGGACAGGGTGTGAGATGTGGATCTGGAAAGGGTATGAGAGTTGTGGATCTGTACAAGGTGGTAGTTGTGGATCTGTGCAGGGTGTTAATTGTTGACATGGATGTGATGTGAGGTTTGGACCTGGGCACGGTGTGAGTTATGGATCTGCACAGAAAGTAAGTTGTGGATCGGGACAGGGTGTGAGATATGAGGATCTGCACAGGGTGAGAGTTGTGGATTTGGGCAGGGTGTTAGTTGTGGATCTAGACATGATGCAAGTAGTGGAGCTGGAGATGGTACGAGTTGTGTATCTGAATGGGTTGTGAGTTGTCAATAAGGGCAGGGTGTGTGAGTTTTGGATCTGTAAAATTTGTGACTTTTGGATATGGACAGGGTGTGAGTTGTGGATCTGGAAGGGTGTGTGAGTTGTGGATCTGGACAGGGTGTGACCTGTGGATCTGGAAAGGGTGAGAATTGTGGATCTGAACGGGTTGTGAGTTGTCAATCAGGCCAGGATGTGAAATGTAGAGCTGGACATAATGTGAGTTATGAATCTGGACAGGGTGAGATTTGTGGATCTGGACAGGATCTGAGATGCAGATTTGGACAGTGCATGAGTTGTGGATCTGGACATGGTGTGGTGTAGATCTGGACAGGGTGTGAGTTGTCAATCTGTCCAGCATGTGAGTTGTCATCCTCTCCAGCATATGAGTTGTTAATCTGTCCAGCATGTGAGTTGTGGATCTGGATAGGATGATCATTGTGGATCTGGACATGGTGAGATTTGAGGATCTGGACAGGATGTGAGTTGTCAATCAGGACAGGGTATGATTTGTAGATCTGGACATGAGGGGAGTAGTGAGACAGGACGGGGTCTGAGGTGTGGATCTGGACAGGGTATGAGAGTTGTGGATCTGGACAGGGTTTGAGTTGTGGATCTTTGCATGGTGTTAGTTGTGGATCTGGACATGAAGTGAGTAATGGTTCTGGATAGGGCATGAGATGTCACTCTGGACAGGGTGAGTGGTCTGGATCTGGACAGGGTGTGAGATGTTGTTCTGGACAGAGTGTGAGTTGTGTATCTGGACAGAGTGTGAGTTGTGGATCTGGACAGAGTGTGAGTTTTGGATCTGGACAGTGTGTCAGTTGTGCATCTGGACAGGGTGAGAGTTGTGTATCTGAACGTGGTGTGAGTTGTCAATCAGGGCAGGGTGTGAGATTTGGATCTGGACAGGGTGTGAGTTGTGAATCTAGACAGGGTGGGATTGTCAATCTGGACTTGATCTGAGTTGCAGGTCTGGACAGTGGGTGAGTTGTGGATCTGGATACAGTATGGCATTGATCAGGACAGGGATGGAGTTGTCAACCTCTCCAGCATGTGAGTTGTCAATCTGTCAAAAATGTGAATTGTGGATCTGGATAGGGTGTAAGTTGTGGAGCTGGACAGGGTGTGAGTTGTGGAGCTGGACAGGATGTGAGTTGCAGAGCTGGACAGGGTGTGCATTGTGGAGCAGGACAGAGTGTGAGTTGTGGAGCTGGACAAGGTGTGAGTTGTGGAGCTGGTCAGTGGGTGAGTTGTGACTCCAGACAGGGTGAGATTTGAGGATGTGGGCAGGATCTGAGTTGCAGATCTGCACATTGCATGAGTTGTGGATCTCGACACGATGTGGCATGGATCTGCACAGGGTGTGAGTTGTCAATCTGTCCAGCATGTGAGTTTTCAATCTGTCTAGCATATGAGTTGTCAATCAGTCCAGCAAGTGAGTTGTCAATCTGGCGAGGGTGTGAGTTGTGCATCACGACAGGGTGTGAGTTGTGGATCTGTGCTGGGCATTACTTTTGGATATGGACATGATGTGAGTTGTGGAGCTGGATGCGGTGTGAGTTGTGGATCTGGACAAGGTCATAGTTGTGGATATGGACGTGATGTGAGTTCTGGATCTGGACACGGTGTGAGTTATGAATCTGGATAGAATGTAAGTTGTGGATCAGGACAGGGTGATCGTTGTGGATCTGGACAGGGTGTGAGATGTGGATCTGGAAAGGGTATGAGAGTTGTGGATCTGTACAAGGAGGTAGCTGTGGATCTATGCAGGGTGTTAATTGTTGATATGGATGTGATGTGAGTTTTGGATCTGGACATGGTGTGAGTTATGGATCTGCATAGAATGTAAGTTGTGGATCAGGACAGGGTGTGAGATATGAGGATCTGCACAGGGTGAGAGTTGTGGATTTGGGCAGCGTGTTAGTTGTGGATCTGGACATGATGCGAGTAGTGGAGCTGGAGATGGCCCGAGTTGTGGATCTGAACGGGTTGTGAGTTGTCAATAAGGGCAGGGTGTGTGAGTTTTGGATCTGTGAAGTTTGTGTGTTTTGGATATGGACAGGGTGTGAGTTGTGGATCTGGACAGGGTGTTTGAGTTGTGGATCTGTACAGGGTGTGACCTGTGGATCTGGAAAGGGTGAGCATTGTGGATCTGAACGGGTTGTGAGTTGTCAATCAGGCCAGGGTGTGAAATGTGGATCTGGACATGGTGTGAGTTGTGAATCTGGACAGAGTGAGATTTGTGGATCTGGACATGATCTGAGTTGCAGATTTGGACAGTGCATGAGTTGTGGATCTGGACAGGTTGAGAGTTGTGGATCTCCACATGTTGAGAGTTGTGGATCTATCAGCGTGTTAGTTGTGGATCCTGGCAGGGTGTGAGTTGTGAATCTGAATGGGGTGAGAGTTGTGGATCTGAACGGGGTGAGACTTGTCAATCACGGCAGGGTGTGAGATGTGGATTTTGGTAGCGTGTGAGTTGTGAATCCAGACAGGCTGAGATTTGTGGATCTGGACACGATCTGATTTGCAGATCAGGACAGTGCATGAGTTGTGGATCTCGACACGATGGTAAGTGGATCTGGGCAGGGTGTGTGTTGTCAATCTGTCCAGCATGTGAGTTTTCAATCTGTCCAGCATATGAGTTGTCAATCGGTCCAGCATGTGAGTTGTCAATCTGGCGAGGGTGAGAGTTGTGCATCACGACAGGTTGTGAGTTATGGATCTGTGCTGGGCATTACATGTGGATATGGACATGATGTGAGTTGTGCAGCTGGATGCGGTGTGAGTTGTGGATCTGGACAAGGTCATAGTTGTGGATATGGACGTGATGTGAGTTCTGGATCTGGACACGGTGTGAGTTATGAATCTGGATAGAATGTAAGTTGAGGATCAGGACAGGGTGTGAGATGTGAATCTGGAAAGTGTATGAGAGTTGTGGATCTGTACAAGGAGGTAGTTGTGGATCTAAGCAGGGTGTTAATTGTTGATATGGATCTGATGTGAGTTTTGGATCTGGATTCGGTGTGAGTTATGGATCTGCATAGAATGTAAGTTGTGGATCGGGACAGGGTGTGAGATATGAGGATCTGCACAGGGTGAGAGTTGTGGATTTGGGCAGGGTGTTAGTTGTGGATCTGGACATGTTGCGAGTAGTGGACCTGGAGATGGTCCGAGTTGTGGATCTGAAAGGGTTGTGAGTTGTCAATAAGGGCAGGGTGTGTGAGTTTTGGATCTGTGAAGTTTGTGTGTTTTGGATATGGACAGGGTGTGACTTGTGGATCTGGACAGGGTGTTTGAGTTGTGGATCTGTACAGGGTGTGACCTGTGGATCTGGAAAGGGTGAGCATTGTGGATCTGAACGGGTTGTGAGTTGTCAATCAGGCCAGGGTGTGAAATGTGGATCTGGACATGGTGTGAGTTGTGAATCTGGACAGAGTGAGATTTGTGGATCTGGACATGATCTGAGTTGCAGATTTGGACAGTGCATGAGTTGTGGATCTGGACAGGTTGAGAGTTGTGGATCTCCACATGTTGAGAGTTGTGGATCTATCAGCGTGTTAGTTGTGGATCCTGGCAGGGTGTGAGTTGTGAATCTGAATGGGGTGAGAGTTGTGGATCTGAACGGGGTGAGACTTGTCAATCACGGCAGGGTGTGAGATGTGGATTTTGGTAGCGTGTGAGTTGTGAATCCAGACAGGCTGAGATTTGTGGATCTGGACACGATCTGATTTGCAGATCAGGACAGTGCATGAGTTGTGGATCTCGACACGATGGTAAGTGGATCTGGGCAGGGTGTGTGTTGTCAATCTGTCCAGCATGTGAGTTTTCAATCTGTCCAGCATATGAGTTGTCAATCGGTCCAGCATGTGAGTTGTCAATCTGGCGAGGGTGAGAGTTGTGCATCACGACAGGTTGTGAGTTATGGATCTGTGCTGGGCATTACATGTGGATATGGACATGATGTGAGTTGTGCAGCTGGATGCGGTGTGAGTTGTGGATCTGGACAAGGTCATAGTTGTGGATATGGACGTGATGTGAGTTCTGGATCTGGACACGGTGTGAGTTATGAATCTGGATAGAATGTAAGTTGAGGATCAGGACAGGGTGTGAGATGTGAATCTGGAAAGTGTATGAGAGTTGTGGATCTGTACAAGGAGGTAGTTGTGGATCTAAGCAGGGTGTTAATTGTTGATATGGATCTGATGTGAGTATTGGATCTGGATTCGGTGTGAGTTATGGATCTGCATAGAATGTAAGTTGTGGATCGGGACAGGGTGTGAGATATGAGGATCTGCACAGGGCGAGAGTTGTGGATTTGGGCAGGGTGTTAGTTGTGGATCTGGACATGTTGCGAGTAGTGGACCTGGAGATGGTCCGAGTTGTGGATCTGAAAGGGTTGTGAGTTGTCAATAAGGGCAGGGTGTGTGAGTTTTCGATCTGTAAAGTTTGTGAGTTTTGGATATGGACAGGGTGTGAGTTGTGGATCTGGACAGGGTGTGTGAGTTGTGGATCTGTACAGGGTGTGACCTGTGGATCTGGAAAGGGTGAGAATTGTGGATCTGGACGGGTTGTGAGTTGTCAATCAGGCCAGGGTGTGAAATGTGGATCTGGACATGGTGTGAGTTGTGAATCTGGACAGGGTGAGATTTGTGGATCTGGACATGGTCTGAGTTGCAGATTTGGACAGTGCATGAGTTGTCAATCTGGACATGGTGTGGTGTGGATCTGGACAGGGTGTGAGTTGTCAATCTGTCCATCATGTGAGTTGTCAACCTCTCCAGCATGTGAGTTGTCAATCTGTCCAGCATGTGAGTTTGTGAATCTGGATGGGATGATCATTGTGGATCTGGACATGGTGAGATTTGAGGATCTGGACAGGATGTGAGTTGTCAATCTGGACAGGGTATGAGTTCTGGATCTGGACATGAGGGGAGTAGTGAGACTGGACCGGGTCTGAGGTGTGTATCTGTACAGGGTATGAGAGTTGTGGATCTGGACAGGGTGTGAGTTGTGGATCTTTGTGTGGTGTTAGTTGTGGAACTGGACATGAAGTGAGTTATGGTTCTGGATAGGGTATGAGATGTCACTCTGGACAGGGTGAGTGGTCTGGATCTGGACAGGGTGTGAGATGTTGTTCTGGACAGAGTGTGAGTTGTGTATCTGGACAGAGTGTGAGTTGTGGATCTGGACAGGGTGTGAGTTGTCCATCTGGACAGGGTGAGAGTTGTGTATCTGAACTGGGTGAGAGTTGTCAATCAGGGCAGGGTGTGAAATTTGGATCTGGACAGGGTGTGAGTTGTGAATCTAGACAGGGTGGGATTGTCAATCTGGACTTGATCTGAGTTGCAGATCTGGACAGGGGTGAGTTGTGGATCTGGACACAGTATGGCATTGATCAGGACAGGGAAGGAGTTGTCAACCTCGCCAGCATGTGAGTTGTCAATCTTTCCAAAATGTGAATTGTGGATCTGGAAAGGGTGTGAGTGGTGGAGCTGGACAGGGTGTGAATTGTGGAGCTGGACAGGATGTGAGTTGCAGAGCTGGACAGGATGTGCGTTGCGGAGCAGGACAGGGTGTGAGTTGTGGAGCTGGACAGGGTGTGAGTTGTGGAGCTGGTCAGTGGGTGAGTTGTGACTCCAGACAGGGTGAGATTTGTGGATCTGGACAGGATCTGAGTTGCAGATCTGCACAGTGCATGAGTTGAGGATCTCGACACGATGTGGCATGGATCTGCACAGGGTGTGAGTTATCAATCTGTCCAGCATGTGAGTTTTCAATCTGTCTAGCATATGAGTTGTCAATCAGTCCAGCATGTGAATTGTCAATCTGGACTGGGTGTGCGTTGTGCATCACGACAGGGTGTGAGTTGTGGATCTGTGCTGGGCATTACTTGTGTATATGGACATGATGTGAGTTGTAGATCTGGATGCGGTGTGAGTTGTGGATCTGTAGAAGGTCATAGTTGTGGATATGGACGTGATGTGAGTTCTGGATCTGGACACAGTGTGATTTATGAATCTGCATAGACTGTAAGTTTTGGATCAGGACAGGGTGATCGTTGTGGATCTGGACAGGGTGTGAGATGTGGATCTGGAAAGGGTATGAGAGTTGTGGATCTGTACAAGGAGGTTGTTGTGGATCTGTGAAGCGTGTTAATTGTTGATATGGATGTGATATGAGGTTTGGACCTGGGCACGGTGTGAGTTATGGATCTGCATAGAAAGTAAGTTGTGGATCAGGACAGGCTGTGAGATATGAGGATCTGCACAGGGTGAGAGTTGTGGATTTGGGCAGGGTGTTAGTTGTGGATCGGGACATGATGCGAGTAGTGGAGCTGGAGATGGTCTGAGTTGTGTATCTGAACGGGTTGTGAGTTGTCAATAAGGGCAGGGTGTGTGAGTTTTGGATCTGTAAAGTTTGTGAGTATTGGATATGGACAGGGTGTGAGTTGTGGATCTGGACAGGGTGTGTGAGTTGTGGATCTGGACAGGGTGTGACCTGTGGATCTGGAAAGGGTGAGAATTGTGGATCTGAACGGGTTGTGAGTTGTCAATCAGGCCAGGGTGTGAAATGTGGATCTGGAAATGGTGTGAGTTGTGAATCTGGACAGGGTGAGATTTGTGGATCTGGACAGGATCTGAGTTGCAGATTTGGACAGTGCATGAGTTGTGGATCTGGACATGGTGTGGTGTGGATCTGGACAGGGTGTGAGTTGTCAATCTGTCCAGCATGTGAGTTGTCAACCTCTCCAGCATGTGAGTTGTCAATCTGTCCAGCATGTGAGTTGTGGATCTGGATAGGATGATCATTGTGGATGTGGACATCGTGAGATTTGAGGATCTGGACAGGATGTGAGTTGTCAATCTGGACAGGGTGTGATTTATAGATCTGGACATCAGGGCAGTAGTGAGACAGGACGGGGACTGAGGTGTGGATCTGTACAGGGTATGAGAGTTGTGGATCTGGGTAGGGTTTGAGTTGTGGATCTTTGCATGGTGTTAGTTGTGGATCTGGACATGAAGTGAGTAATGGTTCTGGATATGGTATGAGATGTCACTCTGGACAGGGTGAGTGGTCTGGATCTGGACAGGGTGTGAGATGTTGTTCTGGAAAGAGTGTTTGTTGTGGATATGGACAGAGTGTCAGTTGTCCATCTGGACAGGGTGAGTGTTATGTATCTGAACGGGGTGTGAGTTGTCAATCAGGGCAGGTGTGAGATTTGGATCTGGACAGGGTGTGAGTTGTGAATCTAGACAGGGTGGGATTGTCAATCTGGACTGGATCTGAGTTGCAGATCTGGACAGTGGGTGAGTTGTGGATCTGGACACAGTATGGCATTGATCAGAACAGGGAAGGTGTTGTCAACCTCTCCAGCATGTGAGTTGTCAATCTGTCCAAAATGTGAATTGTTGATCTGGATAGGGTGTGAGTTGTGGAGCTGGACAGGGTGTGAGTTGTGGAGCTGGACAGGATGTGAGGTGCAGAGCTGGACAGGGTGTGCATTGTGGAGCAGGACAGAGTGAGAGTTCTGCAGCTGGACAGGGTGTGAGTTGTGGAGCTGGTCATTGGGTGAGTTGTGACTCCAGACAGGGTGAGATTTGAGGATGTGGACAGGATCTGAGTTGCAGATCTGCACATTGCATCAGTTGTGGATCTTGACATGATGTGTCAAGGATCTGCACAGGGTGTGAGTTGTCAATCTCTCTAGCATGTGAGTTTTCAATCTGTTTAGCATATGAGTTGTCAATCAGTCCAGCATGTGAGTTGTCAATCTGGACTGGGTGTGAGTTGTGCATCATGACAGGGTGTGAGTTGTGGATCTGTGCTGGGCATTACTTTTGGATATGGACATGATGTGAGTTGTGGAGCTGGATGCGGTGTGAGTTGTGGATCTGGACAAGGTCATAGTTGTGGATATGGACGTGATGTGAGTTCTGGATCTGGACACGGTGTGAGTTATGAATCTGGATAGAATGTAAGTTGTGGATCTGGACAGGGTGATCGTTGTGGATCTGGACAGTGTGTGAGATGTGGATCTGGAAAGGGTATGAGAGTTGTGGATCTGTACAAGGAGGTAGTTGTGGATCTATGCAGGGTGTTAATTGTTGATATGGATGTGATGTGAGTTTTGGATCTGGACACGGTGTGAGTTATGGATCTGCATAGATTGTAAGTTGTGGATCGGGACAGGGTATGAGTTATGAGGATCTGGACAGTGTGAGAGTTGTGGATTTGGGCAGGGTGTTAGTTGTGGATCTGGACATGATGCGAGTAGTGGACCTGGAGATGGTCCGAGTTGTGGATCTGAACGGGTTGTGAGTTGTCAATAAGGGCAGGGTGTGTGAGTTTTGGATCTGTAAAGTTTTTGAGTTTTGGATATGGACAGGGTATGAGTTGTGGATCTGGACAGGGTGTGACCTGTGGACCTGGAAAGGGTGAGAATTGTGGATCTGAATGGGTTGTGAGTTGTCAATCAGGCCAGGGTGTGAAATGTGGATCTGGACATGGTGTGAGTTGTGAATCTGGACAGGGTGAGATTTGTGGATCTGGACATGATCTGAGTTGCAGATTTGGACAGTGCATGAGTTGTCGATCTGGACATGGTGTGGTGTGGATCTGGACAGGGTGTGAGTTGTCAATCTGTCCATCATGTGAGTTGTCAACCTCTCCAGCATGTGAGTTGTCAATCTGTCCAGCATGTGAGTTTGTGAATCTGGATGGGATGATCATTGTGGATCTGGACCTGGTGAGATTTGAGGATCTGGACAGGATGTGAGTTGTCAATCTGGACAGGGTATGAGTTCTGGATCTGGACATGAGGGGAGTAGTGAGACAGGACCGGGTCTGAGGTGTGTATCTGTACAGGGTATGAGAGTTGTGGATCTGGACAGGGTGTGAGTTGTGGATCTTTGTGTGGTGTTAGTTGTGGAACTGGACATGAAGTGAGTTATGGTTCTGGATAGGGTATGAGATGTCACTCTGGACAGGGTGAGCGGTCTGGATCTGGACAGGGTGTGAGATGTTGTTCTGGACAGAGTGTGAGTTGTGTATCTGGACAGAGTGTGAGTTGTGGATCTGGACAGGGTGTGAGTTGTCCATCTGGACAGGGTGAGAGTTGTGTATCTGAACTGGGTGAGAGTTGTCAATCAGGGCAGGGTGTGAAATTTGGATCTGGACAGGGTGTGAGTTGTGAATCTAGACAGGGTGGGATTGTCAATCTGGACTTGATCTGAGTTGCAGATCTGGACAGGGGTGAGTTGTGGATCTGGACACAGTATGGCATTGATCAGGACAGGGAAGGAGTTGTCAACCTCGCCAGCATGTGAGTTGTCAATCTTTCCAAAATGTGAATTGTGGATCTGGAAAGGGTGTGAGTGGTGGAGCTGGACAGGGTGTGAATTGTGGAGCTGGACAGGATGTGAGTTGCAGAGCTGGACAGGGTGTGTGTTGCGGAGCAGGACAGGGTGAGAGTTGTGGAGCTGTACAGGGTGTGAGTTGTGGAGCTGGTCAGTGGGTGAGTTGTGACTCCAGAAAGGGTGAGATTTGAGGATGTGGACAGGATCTGAGTTGCAGATCTGCACATTGCATGAGTTGTGGATCTCGACATGATGTGTCAAGGATCTGCACAGGGTGTGAGTTGTCAATCTCTCTAGCATGTGAGTTTTCAATCTGTCTAGCATATGAGTTGTCAATCAGTCCAGCATGTGAGTTGTCAATCTGGACTGGGTGTGAGTTGTGCATCATGACAGGGTGTGAGTTGTGGATCTGTGCTGGGCATTACTTTTGGATATGGACATGATGTGAGTTGTGGAGCTGGATGCGGTGTGAGTTGTGGATCTGGACAAGGTCATAGTTGTGGATATGGACGTGATGTGAGTTCTGGATCTGGACACGGTGTGAGTTATGAATCTGGATAGAATGTAAGTTGTGGATCTGGACAGGGTGATCGTTGTGGATCTGGACAGGGTGTGAGATGTGGATCTGGAAAGGGTATGAGAGTTGTGGATCTGTACAAGGAGGTAGTTGTGGATCTATGCAGGGTGTTAATTGTTGATATGGATGTGATGTGAGTTTTGGATCTGGACACGGTGTGAGTTATGGATCTGCATAGAATGTAAGTTGTGGATCGGGACAGGGTATGAGTTATGAGGATCTGGACAGTGTGAGAGTTGTGGATTTGGGCAGGGTGTTAGTTGTGGATCTGGACATGATGCGAGTAGTGGACCTGGAGATGGTCCGAGTTGTGGATCTGAACGGGTTGTGAGTTGTCAATAAGGGCAGGGTGTGTGAGTTTTGGATCTGTAAAGTTTTTGAGTTTTGGATATGGACAGGGTATGAGTTGTGGATCTGGACAGGGTGTGACCTGTGGATCTGGAAAGGGTGAGAATTGTGGATCTGAATGGGTTGTGAGTTGTCAATCAGGCCAGGGTGTGAAATGTGGATCTGGACATGGTGTGAGTTGTGAATCTGGACAGGGTGAGATTTGTGGATCTGGACATGATCTGAGTTGCAGATTTGGACAGTGCATGAGTTGTCGATCTGGACATGGTGTGGTGTGGATCTGGACAGGGTGTGAGTTGTCAATCTGTCCATCATGTGAGTTGTCAACCTCTCCAGCATGTGAGTTGAGTTGTCAATCGGTCCAGCATGTGAGTTGTCAATCTGGCGAGGGTGAGAGTTGTGCATCACGACAGGTTGTGAGTTATGGATCTGTGCTGGGCATTACATGTGGATATGGACATGATGTGAGTTGTGCAGCTGGATGCGGTGTGAGTTGTGGATCTGGACAAGGTCATAGTTGTGGATATGGACGTGATGTGAGTTCTGGATCTGGACACGGTGTGAGTTATGAATCTGGATAGAATGTAAGTTGAGGATCAGGACAGGGTGTGAGATGTGAATCTGGAAAGTGTATGAGAGTTGTGGATCTGTACAAGGAGGTAGTTGTGGATCTAAGCAGGGTGTTAATTGTTGATATGGATCTGATGTGAGTTTTGGATCTGGATTCGGTGTGAGTTATGGATCTGCATAGAATGTAAGTTGTGGATCGGGACAGGGTGTGAGATATGAGGATCTGCACAGGGTGAGAGTTGTGGATTTGGGCAGGGTGTTAGTTGTGGATCTGGACATGTTGCGAGTAGTGGACCTGGAGATGGTCCGAGTTGTGGATCTGAAAGGGTTGTGAGTTGTCAATAAGGGCAGGGTGTGTGAGTTTTGGATCTGTGAAGTTTGTGTGTTTTGGATATGGACAGGGTGTGAGTTGTGGATCTGGACAGGGTGTTTGAGTTGTGGATCTGTACAGGGTGTTACCTGTGGATCTGGAAAGGGTGAGCATTGTGGATCTGAACGGGTTGTGAGTTGTCAATCAGGCCAGGGTGTGAAATGTGGATCTGGACATGGTGTGAGTTGTGAATCTGGACAGAGTGAGATTTGTGGATCTGGACATGATCTGAGTTGCAGATTTGGACAGTGCATGAGTTGTGGATCTGGACAGGTTGAGAGTTGTGGATCTCCACATGTTGAGAGTTGTGGATCTATCAGCGTGTTAGTTGTGGATCCTGGCAGGGTGTGAGTTGTGAATCTGAATGGGGTGAGAGTTGTGGATCTGAACGGGGTGAGACTTGTCAATCACGGCAGGGTGTGAGATGTGGATTTTGGTAGCGTGTGAGTTGTGAATCCAGACAGGCTGAGATTTGTGGATCTGGACACGATCTGATTTGCAGATCAGGACAGTGCATGAGTTGTGGATCTCGACACGATGGTAAGTGGATCTGGGCAGGGTGTGTGTTGTCAATCTGTCCAGCATGTGAGTTTTCAATCTGTCCAGCATATGAGTTGTCAATCGGTCCAGCATGTGAGTTGTCAATCTGGCGAGGGTGAGAGTTGTGCATCACGACAGGTTGTGAGTTATGGATCTGTGCTGGGCATTACATGTGGATATGGACATGATGTGAGTTGTGCAGCTGGATGCGGTGTGAGTTGTGGATCTGGACAAGGTCATAGTTGTGGATATGGACGTGATGTGAGTTCTGGATCTGGACACGGTGTGAGTTATGAATCTGGATAGAATGTAAGTTGAGGATCAGGACAGGGTGTGAGATGTGAATCTGGAAAGTGTATGAGAGTTGTGGATCTGTACAAGGAGGTAGTTGTGGATCTAAGCAGGGTGTTAATTGTTGATATGGATCTGATGTGAGTTTTGGATCTGGATTCGGTGTGAGTTATGGATCTGCATAGAATGTAAGTTGTGGATCGGGACAGGGTGTGAGATATGAGGATCTGCACAGGGTGAGAGTTGTGGATTTGGGCAGGGTGTTAGTTGTGGATCTGGACATGTTGCGAGTAGTGGACCTGGAGATGGTCCGAGTTGTGGATCTGAAAGGGTTGTGAGTTGTCAATAAGGGCAGGGTGTGTGAGTTTTGGATCTGTGAAGTTTGTGTGTTTTGGATATGGACAGGGTGTGAGTTGTGGATCTGGACAGGGTGTGTGAGTTGTGGATCTGTAAAGGGTGTGACCTGTGGATCTGGAAAGGGTGAGAATTGTGGATCTGGACGGGTTGTGAGTTGTCAATCAGGCCAGGGTGTGAAATGTGGATCTGGACATGGTGTGAGTTGTGAATCTGGACAGGGTGAGATTTGTGGATCTGGACATGGTCTGAGTTGCAGATTTGGACAGTGCATGAGTTGTCAATCTGGACATGGTGTGGTGTGGATCTGGACAGGGTGTGAGTTGTCAATCTGTCCATCATGTGAGTTGTCAACCTCTCCAGCATGTGAGTTGTCAATCTGTCCAGCATGTGAGTTTGTGAATCTGGATGGGATGATCATTGTGGATCTGGACATGGTGAGATTTGAGGATCTGGACAGGATGTGAGTTGTCAATCTGGACAGGGTATGAGTTCTGGATCTGGACATGAGGGGAGTAGTGAGACTGGACCGGGTCTGAGGTGTGTATCTGTACAGGGTATGAGAGTTGTGGATCTGGACAGGGTGTGAGTTGTGGATCTTTGTGTGGTGTTAGTTGTGGAACTGGACATGAAGTGAGTTATGGTTCTGGATAGGGTATGAGATGTCACTCTGGACAGGGTGAGTGGTCTGGATCTGGACAGGGTGTGAGATGTTGTTCTGGACAGAGTGTGAGTTGTGTATCTGGACAGAGTGTGAGTTGTGGATCTGGACAGGGTGTGAGTTGTCCATCTGGACAGGGTGAGAGTTGTGTATCTGAACTGGGTGAGAGTTGTCAATCAGGGCAGGGTGTGAAATTTGGATCTGGACAGGGTGTGAGTTGTGAATCTGGACAGGGTGGGATTGTCAATCTGGACTTGATCTGAGTTGCAGATCTGGACAGGGGTGAGTTGTGGATCTGGACACAGTATGGCATTGATCAGGACAGGGAAGGAGTTGTCAACCTCGCCAGCATGTGAGTTGTCAATCTTTCCAAAATGTGAATTGTGGATCTGGAAAGGGTGTGAGTGGTGGAGCTGGACAGGGTGTGAATTGTGGAGCTGGACAGGATGTGAGTTGCAGAGCTGGACAGGATGTGCGTTGCGGAGCAGGACAGGGTGTGAGTTGTGGAGCTGGACAGGGTGTGAGTTGTGGAGCTGGTCAGTGGGTGAGTTGTGACTCCAGACAGGGTGAGATTTGTGGATCTGGACAGGATCTGAGTTGCAGATCTGCACAGTGCATGAGTTGAGGATCTCGACACGATGTGGCATGGATCTGCACAGGGTGTGAGTTATCAATCTGTCCAGCATGTGAGTTTTCAATCTGTCTAGCATATGAGTTGTCAATCAGTCCAGCATGTGAATTGTCAATCTGGACTGGGTGTGCGTTGTGCATCACGACAGGGTGTGAGTTGTGGATCTGTGCTGGGCATTACTTGTGTATATGGACATGATGTGAGTTGTGGAGCTGGATGCGGTGTGAGTTGTGGATCTGTAGAAGGTCATAGTTGTGGATATGGACGTGATGTGAGTTCTGGATCTGGACACAGTGTGAGTTATGAATCTGCATAGACTGTAAGTTTTGGATCTGGACAGGGTGATCGTTGTGGATCTGGACAGGGTGTGAGATGTGGATCTGGAAAGGGTATGAGAGTTGTGGATCTGTACAAGGAGGTAGTTGTGGATCTGTGAAGCGTGTTAATTGTTGATATGGATGTGATATGAGGTTTGGACCTGGGCACGGTGTGAGTTATGGATCTGCATAGAAAGTAAGTTGTGGATCAGGACAGGCTGTGAGATATGAGGATCTGCACAGGGTGAGAGTTGTGGATTTGGGCAGGGTGTTAGTTGTGGATCGGGACATGATGCGAGTAGTGGAGCTGGAGATGGTCCGAGTTGTGTATCTGAACGGGTTGTGAGTTGTCAATAAGGGCAGGGTGTGTGAGTTTTGGATCTGTAAAGTTTGTGAGTATTGGATATGGACAGGGTGTGAGTTGTGGATCTGGACAGGGTGTGTGAGTTGTGGATCTGGACAGGGTGTGACCTGTGGATCTGGAAAGGGTGAGAATTGTGGATCTGAACGGGTTGTGAGTTGTCAATCAGGCCAGGGTGTGAAATGTGGATCTGGAAATGGTGTGAGTTGTGAATCTGGACAGGGTGAGATTTGTGGATCTGGACAGGATCTGAGTTGCAGATTTGGACAGTGCATGAGTTGTGGATCTGGACATGGTGTGGTGTGGATCTGGACAGGGTGTGAGTTGTCAATCTGTCCAGCATGTGAGTTGTCAACCTCTCCAGCATGTGAGTTGTCAATCTGTCCAGCATGTGAGTTGTGGATCTGGATAGGATGATCATTGTGGATGTGGACATCGTGTGATTTGAGGATCTGGACAGGATGTGAGTTGTCAATCTGGACAGGGTGTGATTTATAGATCTGGACATCAGGGCAGTAGTGAGACAGGACGGGGACTGAGGTGTGGATCTGTACAGGGTATGAGAGTTGTGGATCTGGGTAGGGTTTGAGTTGTGGATCTTTGCATGGTGTTAGTTGTGGATCTGGACATGAAGTGAGTAATGGTTCTGGATATGGTATGAGATGTCACTCTGGACAGGGTGAGTGGTCTGGATCTGGACAGGGTGTGAGATGTTGTTCTGGAAAGAGTGTTTGTTGTGGATATGGACAGAGTGTCAGTTGTCCATCTGGACAGGGTGAGTGTTATGTATCTGAACGGGGTGTGAGTTGTCAATCAGGGCAGGTGTGAGATTTGGATCTGGACAGGGTGTGAGTTGTGAATCTAGACAGGGTGGGATTGTCAATCTGGACTGGATCTGAGTTGCAGATCTGGACAGTGGGTGAGTTGTGGATCTGGACACAGTATGGCATTGATCAGAACAGGGAAGGTGTTGTCAACCTCTCCAGCATGTGAGTTGTCAATCTGTCCAAAATGTGAATTGTTGATCTGGATAGGGTGTGAGTTGTGGAGCTGGACAGGGTGTGAGTTGTGGAGCTGGACAGGATGTGAGGTGCAGAGCTGGACAGGGTGTGCATTGTGGAGCAGGACAGAGTGAGAGTTCTGCAGCTGGACAGGGTGTGAGTTGTGGAGCTGGTCATTGGGTGAGTTGTGACTCCAGACAGGGTGAGATTTGAGGATGTGGACAGGATCTGAGTTGCAGATCTGCACATTGCATCAGTTGTGGATCTTGACATGATGTGTCAAGGATCTGCACAGGGTGTGAGTTGTCAATCTCTCTAGCATGTGAGTTTTCAATCTGTTAGCATATGAGTTGTCAATCAGTCCAGCATGTGAGTTGTCAATCTGGACTGGGTGTGAGTTGTGCATCATGACAGGGTGTGAGTTGTGGATCTGTGCTGGGCATTACTTTTGGATATGGACATGATGTGAGTTGTGGAGCTGGATGCGGTGTGAGTTGTGGATCTGGACAAGGTCATAGTTGTGGATATGGACGTGATGTGAGTTCTGGATCTGGACACGGTGTGAGTTATGAATCTGGATAGAATGTAAGTTGTGGATCTGGACAGGGTGATCGTTGTGGATCTGGACAGTGTGTGAGATGTGGATCTGGAAAGGGTATGAGAGTTGTGGATCTGTACAAGGAGGTAGTTGTGGATCTATGCAGGGTGTTAATTGTTGATATGGATGTGATGTGAGTTTTGGATCTGGACACGGTGTGAGTTATGGATCTGCATAGAATGTAAGTTGTGGATCGGGACAGGGTATGAGTTATGAGGATCTGGACAGTGTGAGAGTTGTGGATTTGGGCAGGGTGTTAGTTGTGGATCTGGACATGATGCGAGTAGTGGACCTGGAGATGGTCCGAGTTGTGGATCTGAACGGGTTGTGAGTTGTCAATAAGGGCAGGGTGTGTGAGTTTTGGATCTGTAAAGTTTTTGAGTTTTGGATATGGACAGGGTATGAGTTGTGGATCTGGACAGGGTGTGACCTGTGGACCTGGAAAGGGTGAGAATTGTGGATCTGAATGGGTTGTGAGTTGTCAATCAGGCCAGGGTGTGAAATGTGGATCTGGACATGGTGTGAGTTGTGAATCTGGACAGGGTGAGATTTGTGGATCTGGACATGATCTGAGTTGCAGATTTGGACAGTGCATGAGTTGTCGATCTGGACATGGTGTGGTGTGGATCTGGACAGGGTGTGAGTTGTCAATCTGTCCATCATGTGAGTTGTCAACCTCTCCAGCATGTGAGTTGTCAATCTGTCCAGCATGTGAGTTTGTGAATCTGGATGGGATGATCATTGTGGATCTGGACCTGGTGAGATTTGAGGATCTGGACAGGATGTGAGTTGTCAATCTGGACAGGGTATGAGTTCTGGATCTGGACATGAGGGGAGTAGTAAGACAGGACCGGGTCTGAGGTGTGTATCTGTACAGGGTATGAGAGTTGTGGATCTGGACAGGGTGAGAGTTGTGGATCTTTGTGTGGTGTTAGTTGTGGAACTGGACATGAAGTGAGTTATGGTTCTGGATAGGGTATGAGATGTCACTCTGGACAGGGTGAGCGGTCTGGATCTGGACAGGGTGTGAGATGTTGTTCTGGACAGAGTGTGAGTTGTGTATCTGGACAGAGTGTGAGTTGTGGATCTGGACAGGGTGTGAGTTGTCCATCTGGACAGGGTGAGAGTTGTGTATCTGAACTGGGTGAGAGTTGTCAATCAGGGCAGGGTGTGAAATTTGGATCTGGACAGGGTGTGAGTTGTGAATCTAGACAGGGTGGGATTGTCAATCTGGACTTGATCTGAGTTGCAGATCTGGACAGGGGTGAGTTGTGGATCTGGACACAGTATGGCATTGATCAGGACAGGGAAGGAGTTGTCAACCTCGCCAGCATGTGAGTTGTCAATCTTTCCAAAATGTGAATTGTGGATCTGGAAAGGGTGTGAGTGGTGGAGCTGGACAGGGTGTGAATTGTGGAGCTGGACAGGATGTGAGTTGCAGAGCTGGACAGGGTGTGTGTTGCGGAGCAGGACAGGGTGAGAGTTGTGGAGCTGTACAGGGTGTGAGTTGTGGAGCTGGTCAGTGGGTGAGTTGTGACTCCAGAAAGGGTGAGATTTGAGGATGTGGACAGGATCTGAGTTGCAGATCTGCACATTGCATGAGTTGTGGATCTCGACATGATGTGTCAAGGATCTGCACAGGGTGTGAGTTGTCAATCTCTCTAGCATGTGAGTTTTCAATCTGTCTAGCATATGAGTTGTCAATCAGTCCAGCATGTGAGTTGTCAATCTGGACTGGGTGTGAGTTGTGCATCATGACAGGGTGTGAGTTGTGGATCTGTGCTGGGCATTACTTTTGGATATGGACATGATGTGAGTTGTGGAGCTGGATGCGGTGTGAGTTGTGGATCTGGACAAGGTCATAGTTGTGGATATGGACGTGATGTGAGTTCTGGATCTGGACACGGTGTGAGTTATGAATCTGGATAGAATGTAAGTTGTGGATCTGGACAGGGTGATCGTTGTGGATCTGGACAGGGTGTGAGATGTGGATCTGGAAAGGGTATGAGAGTTGTGGATCTGTACAAGGAGGTAGTTGTGGATCTATGCAGGGTGTTAATTGTTGATATGGATGTGATGTGAGTTTTGGATCTGGACACGGTGTGAGTTATGGATCTGCATAGAATGTAAGTTGTGGATCGGGACAGGGTATGAGTTATGAGGATCTGGACAGTGTGAGAGTTGTGGATTTGGGCAGGGTGTTAGTTGTGGATCTGGACATGATGCGAGTAGTGGACCTGGAGATGGTCCGAGTTGTGGATCTGAACGGGTTGTGAGTTGTCAATAAGGGCAGGGTGTGTGAGTTTTGGATCTGTAAAGTTTTTGAGTTTTGGATATGGACAGGGTATGAGTTGTGGATCTGGACAGGGTGTGACCTGTGGATCTGGAAAGGGTGAGAATTGTGGATCTGAATGGGTTGTGAGTTGTCAATCAGGCCAGGGTGTGAAATGTGGATCTGGACATGGTGTGAGTTGTGAATCTGGACAGGGTGAGATTTGTGGATCTGGACATGATCTGAGTTGCAGATTTGGACAGTGCATGAGTTGTCGATCTGGACATGGTGTGGTGTGGATCTGGACAGGGTGTGAGTTGTCAATCTGTCCATCATGTGAGTTGTCAACCTCTCCAGCATGTGAGTTGTCAATCTGTCCAGCATGTGAGTTTGTGAATCTGGATGGGATGATCATTGTGGATCTGGACATGGTGAGATTTGAGGATCTGGACAGGATGTGAGTTGTCAATCTGGACAGGGTATGAGTTGTGGATCTGGACATGAGGGGAGTAGTGAGACTGGACCGCGTCTGAGGTGTGTATCTGTACAGGGTATGAGAGTTGTGGATCTGGACAGGGTGTGAGTTGTGGATCTTTGTGTGGTGTTAGTTGTGGAACTGGACATGAAGTGAGTTATGGTTCTGGAAAGGGTATGAGATGTCACTCTGGACAGGGTGAGTGGTCTGGATCTGGACAGGGTGTGAGATGTTGTTCTGGACAGAGTGTGAGTTGTGTATCTGGACAGAGTGTGAGTTGTGGATCTGGACAGGGTGTGAGTTGTCCATCTGGACAGGGTGAGAGTTGTGTATCTGAACTGGGTGAGAGTTGTCAATCAGGGCAGGGTGTGAAATTTGGATCTGGACAGGGTGTGAGTTGTGAATCTGGACAGGGTGGGATTGTCAATCTGGACTTGATCTGAGTTGCAGATCTGGACAGGGGTGAGTTGTGGATCTGGACACAGTATGGCATTGATCAGGACAGGGAAGGAGTTGTCAACCTCGCCAGCATGTGAGTTGTCAATCTTTCCAAACTGTGAATTGTGGATCTGGAAAGGGTGTGAGTGGTGGAGCTGGACAGGGTGTGAATTGTGGAGCTGGACAGGATGTGAGTTGCAGAGCTGGACAGGGTGTGCGTTGCGGAGCAGGACAGGGTGTGAGTTGTGGAGCTGGACAGGGTGTGAGTTGTGGAGCTGGTCAGTGGGTGAGTTGTGACTCCAGACAGGGTGAGATTTGTGGATCTGGACAGGATCTGAGTTGCAGATCTGCACAGTGCATGAGTTGAGGATCTCGACACGATGTGGCATGGATCTGCACAGGGTGTGAGTTATCAATCTGTCCAGCATGTGAGTTTTCAATCTGTCTAGCATATGAGTTGTCAATCAGTCCAGCATGTGAATTGTCAATCTGGACTGGGTGTGCGTAGTGCATCACGACAGGGTGTGAGTTGTGGATCTGTGCTGGGCATTACTTGTGTATATGGACATGATGTGAGTTGTGGAGCTGGATGCGGTGTGAGTTGTGGATCTGTAGAAGGTCATAGTTGTGGATATGGACGTGATGTGAGTTCTGGATCTGGACACAGTGGGAGTTATGAATCTGCATAGAATGTAAGTTTTGGATCAGGACAGGGTGATCGTTGTGGATCTGGACAGGGTGTGAGATGTGGATCTGGAAAGGGTATGAGAGTTGTGGATCTGTACAAGGAGGTAGTTGTGGATCTGTGAAGCGTGTTAATTGTTGATATGGATGTGATATGAGGTTTGGACCTGGGCACGGTGTGAGTTATGGATCTGCATAGAAAGTAAGTTGTGGATCAGGACAGGCTGTGAGATATGAGGATCTGCACAGGGTGAGAGTTGTGGATTTGGGCAGGGTGTTAGTTGTGGATCGGGACATGATGCGAGTAGTGGAGCTGGAGATGGTCCGAGTTGTGTATCTGAACGGGTTGTGAGTTGTCAATAAGGGCAGGGTGTGTGAGTTTTGGATCTGTAAAGTTTGTGAGTATTGGATATGGACAGGGTGTGAGTTGTGGATCTGGACAGGGTGTGTGAGTTGTGGATCTGGACAGGGTGTGACCTGTGGATCTGGAAAGGGTGAGAATTGTGGATCTGAACGGGTTGTGAGTTGTCAATCAGGCCAGGGTGTGAAATGTGGATCTGGAAATGGTGTGAGTTGTGAATCTGGACAGGGTGAGATTTGTGGATCTGGACAGGATCTGAGTTGCAGATTTGGACAGTGCATGAGTTGTGGATCTGGACATGGTGTGGTGTGGATCTGGACAGGGTGTGAGTTGTCAATCTGTCCAGCATGTGAGTTGTCAACCTCTCCAGCATGTGAGTTGTCAATCTGTCCAGCATGTGAGTTGTGGATCTGGATAGGATGATCATTGTGGTTCTGGACATGGTGAGATTTGAGGATCTGGACAGGATGTGAGTTGTCAATCTGGACAGGGTATGATTTATAGATCTGGACATGAGGGCAGTAGTGAGCCAGGACCGGGTCTGAGGTGTGGATCTGTACAGGGTATGAGAGTTGTGGATCTGGACAGGGTTTGAGTTGTGGATCTTTGCATGGTGTTAGTTGTGGATCTGGACATGAAGTGAGTAATGGTTCTGGATAGGGTATGAGATGTCACTCTGGACAGGGTGAGCGGTCTGGATCTGGACAGGGTGTGAGATGTTGTTCTGGACAGAGTGTTTGTTGTGGATATGGACAGAGTGTCAGTTGTCCATCTGGACAGGGTGAGTGTTATGTATCTGAACGGGGTGTGAGTTGTCAATCAGGGCAGGTGTGAGATTTGGATCTGGACAGGGTGTGAGTTGTGAATCTAGACAGGGTGGGATTGTCAATCTGGACTGGATCTGAGTTGCAGATCTGGACAGTGGGTGAGTTGTGGATCTGGACACAGTATGGCATTGATCAGAACAGGGAAGGTGTTGTCAACCTCTCCAGCATGTGAGTTGTCAATCTGTCCAAAATGTGAATTGTTGATCTGGATAGGGTGTGAGTTGTGGAGCTGGACAGGGTGTGAGTTGTGGAGCTGGACAGGATGTGAGGTGCAGAGCTGGACAGGGTGTGCATTGTGGAGCAGGACAGAGTGAGAGTTGTGGAGCTGGACAGGGTGTGAGTTGTGGAGCTGGTCATTGGGTGAGTTGTGACTCCAGACAGGGTGAGATTTGAGGATGTGGACAGGATCTGAGTTGCAGATCTGCACATTGCATCAGTTGTGGATCTCGACATGATGTGTCAAGGATCTGCACAGGGTGTGAGTTGTCAATCTCTCTAGCATGTGAGTTTTCAATCTGTCTAGCATATGAGTTGTCAATCAGTCCAGCATGTGAATTGTCAATCTGGACTGGGTGTGAGTTGTGCATCACGACAGGGTGTGAGTTGTGGATCTGTGCTGGGCATTACTTTTGGATATGGACATGATGTGAGTTGTGGAGCTGGATGCGGTGTGAGTTGTGGATCTGGACAAGGTCATAGTTGTGGATATGGACGTGATGTGAGTTCTGGATCTGGACACGGTGTGAGTTATGAATCTGGATAGAATGTAAGTTGTGGATCAGGACAGGGTGATCGTTGTGGATCTGGACAGGGTGTGAGATGTGGATCTGGAAAGGGTATGAGAGTTGTGAATCTGTACAAGGAGGTAGTTGTGGATCTATGCAGGGTGTTAATTGTTGATATGGATGTGATGTGAGTTTTGGATCTGGACACGGTGTGAGTTATGGATCTGCATAGAATGTAAGTTGTGGATCAGGACAGGGTATGAGTTATGAGGATCTGGACAGTGTGAGAGTTGTGGATTTGGGCAGGGTGTTAGTTGTGGATCTGGACATGAAGCGAGTAGTGGACCTGGAGATGGTCCGAGTTGTGGATCTGAACGGGTTGTGAGTTGTCAATAAGGGCAGGGTGTGTGAGTTTTGGATCTGTAAAGTTTTTGAGTTTTGGATATGGACAGGGTATGAGTTGTGGATCTGGACAGGGTGTGACCTGTGGATCTGGAAAGGGTGAGAATTGTGGATCTGAATGGGTTGTGAGTTGTCAATCAGGCCAGGGTGTGAAATGTGGATCTGGACATGGTGTGAGTTGTGCATCTGGACAGGGTGAGATTTGTGGATCTGGACATGATCTGAGTTGCAGATTTGGACAGTGCATGAGTTGTCGATCTGGACATGGTGTGGTGTGGATCTGGACAGGGTGTGAGTTGTCAATCTGTCCATCATGTGAGTTGTCAACCTCTCCAGCATGTGAGTTGTCAATCTGTCCAGCATGTGAGTTTGTGAATCTGGATGGGATGATCATTGTGGATCTGGACCTGGTGAGATTTGAGGATCTGGACAGGATGTGAGTTGTCAATCTGGACAGGGTATGAGTTCTGGATCTGGACATGAGGGGAGTAGTGAGACTGGACCGCGTCTGAGGTGTGTATCTGTACAGGGTATGAGAGTTGTGGATCTGGACAGGGTGTGAGTTGTGGATCTTTGTGTGATGTTAGTTGTGGAACTGGACATGAAGTGAGTTATGGTTCTGGATAGGGTATGAGATGTCACTCTGGACAGGGTGAGCGGTCTGGATCTGGACAGGGTGTGAGATGTTGTTCTGGACAGAGTGTGAGTTGTGTATCTGGACAGAGTGTGAGTTGTGGATCTGGACAGGGTGTGAGTTGTCCATCTGGACAGGGTGAGAGTTGTGTATCTGAACTGGGTGAGAGTTGTCAATCAGGGCAGGGTGTGAACTTTGGATCTGGACAGGGTGTGAGTTGTGAATCTAGACAGGGTGGGATTGTCAATCTGGACTTGATCTGAGTTGCAGATCTGGACAGGGGTGAGTTGTGGATCTGGACACAGTATGGCATTGATCAGGACAGGGAAGGAGTTGTCAACCTCGCCAGCATGTGAGTTGTCAATCTTTCCAAAATGTGAATTGTGGATCTGGAAAGGGTGTGAGTGGTGTAGCTGGACAGGGTGTGAATTGTGGAGCTGGACAGGATGTGAGTTGCAGAGCTGGACAGGGTGTGCGTTGCGGAGCAGGACAGGGTGTGAGTTGTGGAGCTGGTCAGTGGGTGAGTTGTGACTCCAGACAGGGTGAGATTTGTGGATCTGGACAGGATCTGAGTTGCAGATCTGCACAGTGCATGAGTTGAGGATCTCGACACGATGTGGCATGGCTCTGCACAGGGTGTGAGTTATCAATCTGTCCAGCATGTGAGTTTTCAATCTGTCTAGCATATGAGTTGTCAATCAGTCCAGCATGTGAGTTGTCAATCTGGACTGGGTGTGCGTTGTGCATCACGACAGGGTGTGAGTTGTGGATCTGTGCTGGGCATTACTTGTGTATATGGACATGATGTGAGTTGTGGAGCTGGATGCGGTGTGAGTTGTGGATCTGGACAAGGTCATAGTTGTGGATATGGACGTGATGTGAGTTCTGGATCTGGACACGGTGTGAGTTATGAATCTGGATAGAATGTAAGTTTTGGATCAGGACAGGGTGATCGTTGTGGATCTGGACAGGGTGTGAGATGTGGATCTGGAAAGGGTATGAGAGTTGTGGATCTGTACAAGGAGGTAGTTGTGGATCTATGCAGGGTGTTAATTGTTGATATGGATGTGATGTGAGTTTTGGATCTGGACACGGTGTGAGTTATGGATCTGCATAGAATGTAAGTTGTGGATCGGGACAGGGTATGAGTTATGAGGATCTGGACAGTGTGAGAGTTGTGGATTTGGGCAGGGTGTTAGTTATGGATCTGGACATGATGCGAGTAGTGGACCTGGAGATGGTCCGAGTTGTGGATCTGAACGGGTTGTGAGTTGTCAATAAGGGCAGGGTGTGTGAGTTTTGGATCTGTAAAGTTTTTGAGTTTTGGATATGGACAGGGTATGAGTTGTGGATCTGGACAGGGTGTGACCTGTGGATCTGGAAAGGGTGAGAATTGTGGATCTGAATGGGTTGTGAGTTGTCAATCAGGCCAGGGTGTGAAATGTGGATCTGGACATGGTGTGAGTTGTGCATCTGGACAGGGTGAGATTTGTGGATCTGGACATGATCTGAGTTGCAGATTTGGACAGTGCATGAGTTGTGGATCTGGACATGGTGTGGTGTGGATCTGGACAGGGTGTGAGTTGTCAATCTGTCCATCATGTGAGTTGTCAACCTCTCCAGCATGTGAGTTGTCAATCTGTCCAGCATGTGAGTTTGTGAATCTGGATGGGATGATCATTGTGGATCTGGACCTGGTGAGATTTGAGGATCTGGACAGGATGTGAGTTGCAGAGCTGGACAGGGTGTGCGTTGCGGAGCAGGACAGGGTGAGAGTTGTGGAGCTGTACAGGGTGTGAGTTGTGGAGCTGGTCAGTGGGTGAGTTGTGACTCCAGAAAGGGTGAGATTTGAGGATGTGGACAGGATCTGAGTTGCAGATCTGCACATTGCATGAGTTGTGGATCTCGACATGATGTGTCAAGGATCTGCACAGGGTGTGAGTTGTCAATCTCTCTAGCATGTGAGTTTTCAATCTGTCTAGCATATGAGTTGTCAATCAGTCCAGCATGTGAGTTGTCAATCTGGACTGGGTGTGAGTTGTGCATCATGACAGGGTGTGAGTTGTGGATCTGTGCTGGGCATTACTTTTGGATATGGACATGATGTGAGTTGTGGAGCTGGATGCGGTGTGAGTTGTGGATCTGGACAAGGTCATAGTTGTGGATATGGACGTGATGTGAGTTCTGGATCTGGACACGGTGTGAGTTATGAATCTGGATAGAATGTAAGTTGTGGATCTGGACAGGGTGATCGTTGTGGATCTGGACAGGGTGTGAGATGTGGATCTGGAAAGGGTATGAGAGTTGTGGATCTGTACAAGGAGGTAGTTGTGGATCTATGCAGGGTGTTAATTGTTGATATGGATGTGATGTGAGTTTTGGATCTGGACACGGTGTGAGTTATGGATCTGCATAGAATGTAAGTTGTGGATCGGGACAGGGTATGAGTTATGAGGATCTGGACAGTGTGAGAGTTGTGGATTTGGGCAGGGTGTTAGTTGTGGATCTGGACATGATGCGAGTAGTGGACCTGGAGATGGTCCGAGTTGTGGATCTGAACGGGTTGTGAGTTGTCAATAAGGGCAGGGTGTGTGAGTTTTGGATCTGTAAAGTTTTTGAGTTTTGGATATGGACAGGGTATGAGTTGTGGATCTGGACAGGGTGTGACCTGTGGATCTGGAAAGGGTGAGAATTGTGGATCTGAATGGGTTGTGAGTTGTCAATCAGGCCAGGGTGTGAAATGTGGATCTGGACATGGTGTGAGTTGTGAATCTGGACAGGGTGAGATTTGTGGATCTGGACATGATCTGAGTTGCAGATTTGGACAGTGCATGAGTTGTCGATCTGGACATGGTGTGGTGTGGATCTGGACAGGGTGTGAGTTGTCAATCTGTCCATCATGTGAGTTGTCAATCTGTCCAGCATGTGAGTTGTCAATCTGTCCAGCATGTGAGTTTGTGAATCTGGATGGGATGATCATTGTGGATCTGGACATGGTGAGATTTGAGGATCTGGACAGGATGTGAGTTGTCAATCTGGACAGGGTATGAGTTGTGGATCTGGACATGAGGGGAGTAGTGAGACTGGACCGCGTCTGAGGTGTGTATCTGTACAGGGTATGAGAGTTGTGGATCTGGACAGGGTGTGAGTTGTGGATCTTTGTGTGGTGTTAGTTGTGGAACTGGACATGAAGTGAGTTATGGTTCTGGAAAGGGTATGAGATGTCACTCTGGACAGGGTGAGTGGTCTGGATCTGGACAGGGTGTGAGATGTTGTTCTGGACAGAGTGTGAGTTTTGTATCTGGACAGAGTGTGAGTTGTGGATCTGGACAGGGTGTGAGTTGTCCATCTGGACAGGGTGAGAGTTGTGTATCTGAACTGGGTGAGAGTTGTCAATCAGGGCAGGGTGTGAAATTTGGATCTGGACAGGGTGTGAGTTGTGAATCTGGACAGGGTGGGATTGTCAATCTGGACTTGATCTGAGTTGCAGATCTGGACAGGGGTGAGTTGTGGATCTGGACACAGTATGGCATTGATCAGGACAGGGAAGGAGTTGTCAACCTCGCCAGCATGTGAGTTGTCAATCTTTCCAAAATGTGAATTGTGGATCTGGAAAGGGTGTGAGTGGTGGAGCTGGACAGGGTGTGAATTGTGGAGCTGGACAGGATGTGAGTTGCAGAGCTGGACAGGGTGTGCGTTGCGGAGCAGGACAGGGTGTGAGTTGTGGAGCTGGACAGGGTGTGAGTTGTGGAGCTGGTCAGTGGGTGAGTTGTGACTCCAGACAGGGTGAGATTTGTGGATCTGGACAGGATCTGAGTTGCAGATCTGCACAGTGCATGAGTTGAGGATCTCGACACGATGTGGCATGGATCTGCACAGGGTGTGAGTTATCAATCTGTCCAGCATGTGAGTTTTCAATCTGTCTAGCATATGAGTTGTCAATCAGTCCAGCATGTGAATTGTCAATCTGGACTGGGTGTGCGTAGTGCATCACGACAGGGTGTGAGTTGTGGATCTGTGCTGGGCATTACTTGTGTATATGGACATGATGTGAGTTGTGGAGCTGGATGCGGTGTGAGTTGTGGATCTGTAGAAGGTCATAGTTGTGGATATGGACGTGATGTGAGTTCTGGATCTGGACACAGTGGGAGTTATGAATCTGCATAGAATGTAAGTTTTGGATCAGGACAGGGTGATCGTTGTGGATCTGGACAGGGTGTGAGATGTGGATCTGGAAAGGGTATGAGAGTTGTGGATCTGTACAAGGAGGTAGTTGTGGATCTGTGAAGCGTGTTAATTGTTGATATGGATGTGATATGAGGTTTGGACCTGGGCACGGTGTGAGTTATGGATCTGCATAGAAAGTAAGTTGTGGATCAGGACAGGCTGTGAGATATGAGGATCTGCACAGGGTGAGAGTTGTGGATTTGGGCAGGGTGTTAGTTGTGGATCGGGACATGATGCGAGTAGTGGAGCTGGAGATGGTCCGAGTTGTGTATCTGAACGGGTTGTGAGTTGTCAATAAGGGCAGGGTGTGTGAGTTTTGGATCTGTAAAGTTTGTGAGTATTGGATATGGACAGGGTGTGAGTTGTGGATCTGGACAGGGTGTGTGAGTTGTGGATCTGGACAGGGTGTGACCTGTGGATCTGGAAAGGGTGAGAATTGTGGATCTGAACGGGTTGTGAGTTGTCAATCAGGCCAGGGTGTGAAATGTGGATCTGGAAATGGTGTGAGTTGTGAATCTGGACAGGGTGAGATTTGTGGATCTGGACAGGATCTGAGTTGCAGATTTGGACAGTGCATGAGTTGTGGATCTGGACATGGTGTGGTGTAGATCTGGACAGGGTGTGAGTTGTCAATCTGTCCAGCATGTGAGTTGTCAACCTCTCCAGCATGTGAGTTGTCAATCTGTCCAGCATGTGAGTTGTGGATCTGGATAGGATGATCATTGTGGTTCTGGACATGGTGAGATTTGAGGATCTGGACAGGATGTGAGTTGTCAATCTGGACAGGGTATGATTTATAGATCTGGACATGAGGGCAGTAGTGAGCCAGGACCGGGTCTGAGGTGTGGATCTGTACAGGGTATGAGAGTTGTGGATCTGGACAGGGTTTGAGTTGTGGATCTTTGCATGGTGTTAGTTGTGGATCTGGACATGAAGTGAGTAATGGTTCTGGATAGGGTATGAGATGTCACTCTGGACAGGGTGAGCGGTCTGGATCTGGACAGGGTGTGAGATGTTGTTCTGGACAGAGTGTTTGTTGTGGATATGGACAGAGTGTCAGTTGTCCATCTGGACAGGGTGAGTGTTATGTATCTGAACGGGGTGTGAGTTGTCAATCAGGGCAGGTGTGAGATTTGGATCTGGACAGGGTGTGAGTTGTGAATCTAGACAGGGTGGGATTGTCAATCTGGACTGGATCTGAGTTGCAGATCTGGACAGTGGGTGAGTTGTGGATCTGGACACAGTATGGCATTGATCAGAACAGGGAAGGTGTTGTCAACCTCTCCAGCATGTGAGTTGTCAATCTGTCCAAAATGTGAATTGTTGATCTGGATAGGGTGTGAGTTGTGGAGCTGGACAGGGTGTGAGTTGTGGAGCTGGACAGGATGTGAGGTGCAGAGCTGGACAGGGTGTGCATTGTGGAGCAGGACAGAGTGAGAGTTGTGGAGCTGGACAGGGTGTGAGTTGTGGAGCTGGTCATTGGGTGAGTTGTGACTCCAGACAGGGTGAGATTTGAGGATGTGGACAGGATCTGAGTTGCAGATCTGCACATTGCATCAGTTGTGGATCTCGACATGATGTGTCAAGGATCTGCACAGGGTGTGAGTTGTCAATCTCTCTAGCATGTGAGTTTTCAATCTGTCTAGCATATGAGTTGTCAATCAGTCCAGCATGTGAATTGTCAATCTGGACTGGGTGTGAGTTGTGCATCACGACAGGGTGTGAGTTGTGGATCTGTGCTGGGCATTACTTTTGGATATGGACATGATGTGAGTTGTGGAGCTGGATGCGGTGTGAGTTGTGGATCTGGACAAGGTCATAGTTGTGGATATGGACGTGATGTGAGTTCTGGATCTGGACACGGTGTGAGTTATGAATCTGGATAGAATGTAAGTTGTGGATCAGGACAGGGTGATCGTTGTGGATCTGGACAGGGTGTGAGATGTGGATCTGGAAAGGGTATGAGAGTTGTGGATCTGTACAAGGAGGTAGTTGTGGATCTATGCAGGGTGTTAATTGTTGATATGGATGTGATGTGAGTTTTGGATCTGGACACGGTGTGAGTTATGGATCTGCATAGAATGTAAGTTGTGGATCAGGACAGGGTATGAGTTATGAGGATCTGGACAGTGTGAGAGTTGTGGATTTGGGCAGGGTGTTAGTTGTGGATCTGGACATGAAGCGAGTAGTGGACCTGGAGATGGTCCGAGTTGTGGATCTGAACGGGTTGTGAGTTGTCAATAAGGGCAGGGTGTGTGAGTTTTGGATCTGTAAAGTTTTTGAGTTTTGGATATGGACAGGGTATGAGTTGTGGATCTGGACAGGGTGTGACCTGTGGATCTGGAAAGGGTGAGAATTGTGGATCTGAATGGGTTGTGAGTTGTCAATCAGGCCAGGGTGTGAAATGTGGATCTGGACATGGTGTGAGTTGTGCATCTGGACAGGGTGAGATTTGTGGATCTGGACATGATCTGAGTTGCAGATTTGGACAGTGCATGAGTTGTCGATCTGGACATGGTGTGGTGTGGATCTGGACAGGGTGTGAGTTGTCAATCTGTCCATCATGTGAGTTGTCAACCTCTCCAGCATGTGAGTTGTCAATCTGTCCAGCATGTGAGTTTGTGAATCTGGATGGGATGATCATTGTGGATCTGGACCTGGTGAGATTTGAGGATCTGGACAGGATGTGAGTTGTCAATCTGGACAGGGTATGAGTTCTGGATCTGGACATGAGGGGAGTAGTGAGACTGGACCGCGTCTGAGGTGTGTATCTGTACAGGGTATGAGAGTTGTGGATCTGGACAGGGTGTGAGTTGTGGATCTTTGTGTGATGTTAGTTGTGGAACTGGACATGAAGTGAGTTATGGTTCTGGATAGGGTATGAGATGTCACTCTGGACAGGGTGAGCGGTCTGGATCTGGACAGGGTGTGAGATGTTGTTCTGGACAGAGTGTGAGTTGTGTATCTGGACAGAGTGTGAGTTGTGGATCTGGACAGGGTGTGAGTTGTCCATCTGGACAGGGTGAGAGTTGTGTATCTGAACTGGGTGAGAGTTGTCAATCAGGGCAGGGTGTGAACTTTGGATCTGGACAGGGTGTGAGTTGTGAATCTAGACAGGGTGGGATTGTCAATCTGGACTTGATCTGAGTTGCAGATCTGGACAGGGGTGAGTTGTGGATCTGGACACAGTATGGCATTGATCAGGACAGGGAAGGAGTTGTCAACCTCGCCAGCATGTGAGTTGTCAATCTTTCCAAAATGTGAATTGTGGATCTGGAAAGGGTGTGAGTGGTGTAGCTGGACAGGGTGTGAATTGTGGAGCTGGACAGGATGTGAGTTGCAGAGCTGGACAGGGTGTGCGTTGCGGAGCAGGACAGGGTGTGAGTTGTGGAGCTGGTCAGTGGGTGAGTTGTGACTCCAGACAGGGTGAGATTTGTGGATCTGGACAGGATCTGAGTTGCAGATCTGCACAGTGCATGAGTTGAGGATCTCGACACGATGTGGCATGGCTCTGCACAGGGTGTGAGTTATCAATCTGTCCAGCATGTGAGTTTTCAATCTGTCTAGCATATGAGTTGTCAATCAGTCCAGCATGTGAGTTGTCAATCTGGACTGGGTGTGCGTTGTGCATCACGACAGGGTGTGAGTTGTGGATCTGTGCTGGGCATTACTTGTGTATATGGACATGATGTGAGTTGTGGAGCTGGATGCGGTGTGAGTTGTGGATCTGGACAAGGTCATAGTTGTGGATATGGACGTGATGTGAGTTCTGGATCTGGACACGGTGTGAGTTATGAATCTGGATAGAATGTAAGTTGTGGATCAGGACAGGGTGATCGTTGTGGATCTGGACAGGGTGTGAGATGTGGATCTGGAAAGGGTATGAGAGTTGTGGATCTGTACAAGGAGGTAGTTGTGGATCTATGCAGGGTGTTAATTGTTGATATGGATGTGATGTGAGTTTTGGATCTGGACACGGTGTGAGTTATGGATCTGCATAGAATGTAAGTTGTGGATCGGGACAGGGTATGAGTTATGAGGATCTGGACAGTGTGAGAGTTGTGGATTTGGGCAGGGTGTTAGTTGTGGATCTGGACATGATGCGAGTAGTGGACCTGGAGATGGTCCGAGTTGTGGATCTGAACGGGTTGTGAGTTGTCAATAAGGGCAGGGTGTGTGAGTTTTGGATCTGTAAAGTTTTTGAGTTTTGGATATGGACAGGGTATGAGTTGTGGATCTGGACAGGGTGTGACCTGTGGATCTGGAAAGGGTGAGAATTGTGGATCTGAATGGGTTGTGAGTTGTCAATCAGGCCAGGGTGTGAAATGTGGATCTGGACATGGTGTGAGTTGTGCATCTGGACAGGGTGAGATTTGTGGATCTGGACATGATCTGAGTTGCAGATTTGGACAGTGCATGAGTTGTCGATCTGGACATGGTGTGGTGTGGATCTGGACAGGGTGTGAGTTGTCAATCTGTCCATCATGTGAGTTGTCAACCTCTCCAGCATGTGAGTTGTCAATCTGTCCAGCATGTGAGTTTGTGAATCTGGATGGGATGATCATTGTGGATCTGGACCTGGTGAGATTTGAGGATCTGGACAGGATGTGAGTTGCAGAGCTGGACAGGGTGTGCGTTGCGGAGCAGGACAGGGTGAGAGTTGTGGAGCTGTACAGGGTGTGAGTTGTGGAGCTGGTCAGTGGGTGAGTTGTGACTCCAGAAAGGGTGAGATTTGAGGATGTGGACAGGATCTGAGTTGCAGATCTGCACATTGCATGAGTTGTGGATCTCGACATGATGTGTCAAGGATCTGCACAGGGTGTGAGTTGTCAATCTCTCTAGCATGTGAGTTTTCAATCTGTCTAGCATATGAGTTGTCAATCAGTCCAGCATGTGAGTTGTCAATCTGGACTGGGTGTGAGTTGTGCATCATGACAGGGTGTGAGTTGTGGATCTGTGCTGGGCATTACTTTTGGATATGGACATGATGTGAGTTGTGGAGCTGGATGCGGTGTGAGTTGTGGATCTGGACAGGGTGTGAGTTGTCCATCTGGACAGGGTGAGAGTTGTGTATCTGAACTGGGTGAGAGTTGTCAATCAGGGCAGGGTGTGAAATTTGGATCTGGACAGGGTGTGAGTTGTGAATCTAGACAGGGTGGGATTGTCAATCTGGACTTGATCTGAGTTGCAGATCTGGACAGGGGTGAGTTGTGGATCTGGACACAGTATGGCATTGATCAGGACAGGGAAGGAGTTGTCAACCTCGCCAGCATGTGAGTTGTCAATCTTTCCAAAATGTGAATTGTGGATCTGGAAAGGGTGTGAGTGGTGGAGCTGGACAGGGTGTGAATTGTGGAGCTGGACAGGATGTGAGTTGCAGAGCTGGACAGGGTGTGCGTTGCGGAGCAGGACAGGGTGAGAGTTGTGGAGCTGTACAGGGTGTGAGTTGTGGAGCTGGTCAGTGGGTGAGTTGTGACTCCAGAAAGGGTGAGATTTGAGGATGTGGACAGGATCTGAGTTGCAGATCTGCACATTGCATGAGTTGTGGATCTCGACATGATGTGTCAAGGATCTGCACAGGGTGTGAGTTGTCAATCTCTCTAGCATGTGAGTTTTCAATCTGTCTAGCATATGAGTTGTCAATCAGTCCAGCATGTGAGTTGTCAATCTGGACTGGGTGTGAGTTGTGCATCATGACAGGGTGTGAGTTGTGGATCTGTGCTGGGCATTACTTTTGGATATGGACATGATGTGAGTTGTGGAGCTGGATGCGGTGTGAGTTGTGGATCTGGACAAGGTCATAGTTGTGGATATGGACGTGATGTGAGTTCTGGATCTGGACACGGTGTGAGTTATGAATCTGGATAGAATGTAAGTTGTGGATCTGGACAGGGTGATCGTTGTGGATCTGGACAGGGTGTGAGATGTGGATCTGGAAAGGGTATGAGAGTTGTGGATCTGTACAAGGAGGTAGTTGTGGATCTATGCAGGGTGTTAATTGTTGATATGGATGTGATGTGAGTTTTGGATCTGGACACGGTGTGAGTTATGGATCTGCATAGAATGTAAGTTGTGGATCGGGACAGGGTATGAGTTATGAGGATCTGGACAGTGTGAGAGTTGTGGATTTGGGCAGGGTGTTAGTTGTGGATCTGGACATGATGCGAGTAGTGGACCTGGAGATGGTCCGAGTTGTGGATCTGAACGGGTTGTGAGTTGTCAATAAGGGCAGGGTGTGTGAGTTTTGGATCTGTAAAGTTTTTGAGTTTTGGATATGGACAGGGTATGAGTTGTGGATCTGGACAGGGTGTGACCTGTGGATCTGGAAAGGGTGAGAATTGTGGATCTGAATGGGTTGTGAGTTGTCAATCAGGCCAGGGTGTGAAATGTGGATCTGGACATGGTGTGAGTTGTGAATCTGGACAGGGTGAGATTTGTGGATCTGGACATGATCTGAGTTGCAGATTTGGACAGTGCATGAGTTGTCGATCTGGACATGGTGTGGTGTGGATCTGGACAGGGTGTGAGTTATCAATCTGTCCATCATGTGAGTTGTCAACCTCTCCAGCATGTGAGTTGTCAATCTGTCCAGCATGTGAGTTTGTGAATCTGGATGGGATGATCATTGTGGATCTGGACATGGTGAGATTTGAGGATCTGGACAGGATGTGAGTTGTCAATCTGGACAGGGTATGAGTTGTGGATCTGGACATGAGGGGAGTAGTGAGACTGGACCGCGTCTGAGGTGTGTATCTGTACAGGGTATGAGAGTTGTGGATCTGGACAGGGTGTGAGTTGTGGATCTTTGTGTGGTGTTAGTTGTGGAACTGGACATGAAGTGAGTTATGGTTCTGGAAAGGGTATGAGATGTCACTCTGGACAGGGTGAGTGGTCTGGATCTGGACAGGGTGTGAGATGTTGTTCTGGACAGAGTGTGAGTTTTGTATCTGGACAGAGTGTGAGTTGTGGATCTGGACAGGGTGTGAGTTGTCCATCTGGACAGGGTGAGAGTTGTGTATCTGAACTGGGTGAGAGTTGTCAATCAGGGCAGGGTGTGAAATTTGGATCTGGACAGGGTGTGAGTTGTGAATCTGGACAGGGTGGGATTGTCAATCTGGACTTGATCTGAGTTGCAGATCTGGACAGGGGTGAGTTGTGGATCTGGACACAGTATGGCATTGATCAGGACAGGGAAGGAGTTGTCAACCTCGCCAGCATGTGAGTTGTCAATCTTTCCAAAATGTGAATTGTGGATCTGGAAAGGGTGTGAGTGGTGGAGCTGGACAGGGTGTGAATTGTGGAGCTGGACAGGATGTGAGTTGCAGAGCTGGACAGGGTGTGCGTTGCGGAGCAGGACAGGGTGTGAGTTGTGGAGCTGGACAGGGTGTGAGTTGTGGAGCTGGTCAGTGGGTGAGTTGTGACTCCAGACAGGGTGAGATTTGTGGATCTGGACAGGATCTGAGTTGCAGATCTGCACAGTGCATGAGTTGAGGATCTCGACACGATGTGGCATGGATCTGCACAGGGTGTGAGTTATCAATCTGTCCAGCATGTGAGTTTTCAATCTGTCTAGCATATGAGTTGTCAATCAGTCCAGCATGTGAATTGTCAATCTGGACTGGGTGTGCGTAGTGCATCACGACAGGGTGTGAGTTGTGGATCTGTGCTGGGCATTACTTGTGTATATGGACATGATGTGAGTTGTGGAGCTGGATGCGGTGTGAGTTGTGGATCTGTAGAAGGTCATAGTTGTGGATATGGACGTGATGTGAGTTCTGGATCTGGACACAGTGGGAGTTATGAATCTGCATAGAATGTAAGTTTTGGATCAGGACAGGGTGATCGTTGTGGATCTGGACAGGGTGTGAGATGTGGATCTGGAAAGGGTATGAGAGTTGTGGATCTGTACAAGGAGGTAGTTGTGGATCTGTGAAGCGTGTTAATTGTTGATATGGATGTGATATGAGGTTTGGACCTGGGCACGGTGTGAGTTATGGATCTGCATAGAAAGTAAGTTGTGGATCAGGACAGGCTGTGAGATATGAGGATCTGCACAGGGTGAGAGTTGTGGATTTGGGCAGGGTGTTAGTTGTGGATCGGGACATGATGCGAGTAGTGGAGCTGGAGATGGTCCGAGTTGTGTATCTGAACGGGTTGTGAGTTGTCAATAAGGGCAGGGTGTGTGAGTTTTGGATCTGTAAAGTTTGTGAGTATTGGATATGGACAGGGTGTGAGTTGTGGATCTGGACAGGGTGTGTGAGTTGTGGATCTGGACAGGGTGTGACCTGTGGATCTGGAAAGGGTGAGAATTGTGGATCTGAACGGGTTGTGAGTTGTCAATCAGGCCAGGGTGTGAAATGTGGATCTGGAAATGGTGTGAGTTGTGAATCTGGACAGGGTGAGATTTGTGGATCTGGACAGGATCTGAGTTGCAGATTTGGACAGTGCATGAGTTGTGGATCTGGACATGGTGTGGTGTGGATCTGGACAGGGTGTGAGTTGTCAATCTGTCCAGCATGTGAGTTGTCAACCTCTCCAGCATGTGAGTTGTCAATCTGTCCAGCATGTGAGTTGTGGATCTGGATAGGATGATCATTGTGGTTCTGGACATGGTGAGATTTGAGGATCTGGACAGGATGTGAGTTGTCAATCTGGACAGGGTATGATTTATAGATCTGGACATGAGGGCAGTAGTGAGCCAGGACCGGGTCTGAGGTGTGGATCTGTACAGGGTATGAGAGTTGTGGATCTGGACAGGGTTTGAGTTGTGGATCTTTGCATGGTGTTAGTTGTGGATCTGGACATGAAGTGAGTAATGGTTCTGGATAGGGTATGAGATGTCACTCTGGACAGGGTGAGCGGTCTGGATCTGGACAGGGTGTGAGATGTTGTTCTGGACAGAGTGTTTGTTGTGGATATGGACAGAGTGTCAGTTGTCCATCTGGACAGGGTGAGTGTTATGTATCTGAACGGGGTGTGAGTTGTCAATCAGGGCAGGTGTGAGATTTGGATCTGGACAGGGTGTGAGTTGTGAATCTAGACAGGGTGGGATTGTCAATCTGGACTGGATCTGAGTTGCAGATCTGGACAGTGGGTGAGTTGTGGATCTGGACACAGTATGGCATTGATCAGAACAGGGAAGGTGTTGTCAACCTCTCCAGCATGTGAGTTGTCATTCTGTCCAAAATGTGAATTGTTGATCTGGATAGGGTGTGAGTTGTGGAGCTGGACAGGGTGTGAGTTGTGGAGCTGGACAGGATGTGAGGTGCAGAGCTGGACAGGGTGTGCATTGTGGAGCAGGACAGAGTGAGAGTTGTGGAGCTGGACAGGGTGTGAGTTGTGGAGCTGGTCATTGGGTGAGTTGTGACTCCAGACAGGGTGAGATTTGAGGATGTGGACAGGATCTGAGTTGCAGATCTGCACATTGCATCAGTTGTGGATCTCGACATGATGTGTCAAGGATCTGCACAGGGTGTGAGTTGTCAATCTCTCTAGCATGTGAGTTTTCAATCTGTCTAGCATATGAGTTGTCAATCAGTCCAGCATGTGAATTGTCAATCTGGACTGGGTGTGAGTTGTGCATCACGACAGGGTGTGAGTTGTGGATCTGTGCTGGGCATTACTTTTGGATATGGACATGATGTGAGTTGTGGAGCTGGATGCGGTGTGAGTTGTGGATCTGGACAAGGTCATAGTTGTGGATATGGACGTGATGTGAGTTCTGGATCTGGACACGGTGTGAGTTATGAATCTGGATAGAATGTAAGTTGTGGATCAGGACAGGGTGATCGTTGTGGATCTGGACAGGGTGTGAGATGTGGATCTGGAAAGGGTATGAGAGTTGTGGATCTGTACAAGGAGGTAGTTGTGGATCTATGCAGGGTGTTAATTGTTGATATGGATGTGATGTGAGTTTTGGATCTGGACACGGTGTGAGTTATGGATCTGCATAGAATGTAAGTTGTGGATCAGGACAGGGTATGAGTTATGAGGATCTGGACAGTGTGAGAGTTGTGGATTTGGGCAGGGTGTTAGTTGTGGATCTGGACATGAAGCGAGTAGTGGACCTGGAGATGGTCCGAGTTGTGGATCTGAACGGGTTGTGAGTTGTCAATAAGGGCAGGGTGTGTGAGTTTTGGATCTGTAAAGTTTTTGAGTTTTGGATATGGACAGGGTATGAGTTGTGGATCTGGACAGGGTGTGACCTGTGGATCTGGAAAGGGTGAGAATTGTGGATCTGAATGGGTTGTGAGTTGTCAATCAGGCCAGGGTGTGAAATGTGGATCTGGACATGGTGTGAGTTGTGCATCTGGACAGGGTGAGATTTGTGGATCTGGACATGATCTGAGTTGCAGATTTGGACAGTGCATGAGTTGTCGATCTGGACATGGTGTGGTGTGGATCTGGACAGGGTGTGAGTTGTCAATCTGTCCATCATGTGAGTTGTCAACCTCTCCAGCATGTGAGTTGTCAATCTGTCCAGCATGTGAGTTTGTGAATCTGGATGGGATGATCATTGTGGATCTGGACCTGGTGAGATTTGAGGATCTGGACAGGATGTGAGTTGTCAATCTGGACAGGGTATGAGTTCTGGATCTGGACATGAGGGGAGTAGTGAGACTGGACCGCGTCTGAGGTGTGTATCTGTACAGGGTATGAGAGTTGTGGATCTGGACAGGGTGTGAGTTGTGGATCTTTGTGTGATGTTAGTTGTGGAACTGGACATGAAGTGAGTTATGGTTCTGGATAGGGTATGAGATGTCACTCTGGACAGGGTGAGCGGTCTGGATCTGGACAGGGTGTGAGATGTTGTTCTGGACAGAGTGTGAGTTGTGTATCTGGACAGAGTGTGAGTTGTGGATCTGGACAGGGTGTGAGTTGTCCATCTGGACAGGGTGAGAGTTGTGTATCTGAACTGGGTGAGAGTTGTCAATCAGGGCAGGGTGTGAACTTTGGATCTGGACAGGGTGTGAGTTGTGAATCTAGACAGGGTGGGATTGTCAATCTGGACTTGATCTGAGTTGCAGATCTGGACAGGGGTGAGTTGTGGATCTGGACACAGTATGGCATTGATCAGGACAGGGAAGGAGTTGTCAACCTCGCCAGCATGTGAGTTGTCAATCTTTCCAAAATGTGAATTGTGGATCTGGAAAGGGTGTGAGTGGTGTAGCTGGACAGGGTGTGAATTGTGGAGCTGGACAGGATGTGAGTTGCAGAGCTGGACAGGGTGTGCGTTGCGGAGCAGGACAGGGTGTGAGTTGTGGAGCTGGTCAGTGGGTGAGTTGTGACTCCAGACAGGGTGAGATTTGTGGATCTGGACAGGATCTGAGTTGCAGATCTGCACAGTGCATGAGTTGAGGATCTCGACACGATGTGGCATGGCTCTGCACAGGGTGTGAGTTATCAATCTGTCCAGCATGTGAGTTTTCAATCTGTCTAGCATATGAGTTGTCAATCAGTCCAGCATGTGAGTTGTCAATCTGGACTGGGTGTGCGTTGTGCATCACGACAGGGTGTGAGTTGTGGATCTGTGCTGGGCATTACTTGTGTATATGGACATGATGTGAGTTGTGGAGCTGGATGCGGTGTGAGTTGTGGATCTGGACAAGGTCATAGTTGTGGATATGGACGTGATGTGAGTTCTGGATCTGGACACGGTGTGAGTTATGAATCTGGATAGAATGTAAGTTGTGGATCAGGACAGGGTGATCGTTGTGGATCTGGACAGGGTGTGAGATGTGGATCTGGAAAGGGTATGAGAGTTGTGGATCTGTACAAGGAGGTAGTTGTGGATCTATGCAGGGTGTTAATTGTTGATATGGATGTGATGTGAGTTTTGGATCTGGACACGGTGTGAGTTATGGATCTGCATAGAATGTAAGTTGTGGATCGGGACAGGGTATGAGTTATGAGGATCTGGACAGTGTGAGAGTTGTGGATTTGGGCAGGGTGTTAGTTGTGGATCTGGACATGATGCGAGTAGTGGACCTGGAGATGGTCCGAGTTGTGGATCTGAACGGGTTGTGAGTTGTCAATAAGGGCAGGGTGTGTGAGTTTTGGATCTGTAAAGTTTTTGAGTTTTGGATATGGACAGGGTATGAGTTGTGGATCTGGACAGGGTGTGACCTGTGGATCTGGAAAGGGTGAGAATTGTGGATCTGAATGGGTTGTGAGTTGTCAATCAGGCCAGGGTGTGAAATGTGGATCTGGACATGGTGTGAGTTGTGCATCTGGACAGGGTGAGATTTGTGGATCTGGACATGATCTGAGTTGCAGATTTGGACAGTGCATGAGTTGTCGATCTGGACATGGTGTGGTGTGGATCTGGACAGGGTGTGAGTTGTCAATCTGTCCATCATGTGAGTTGTCAACCTCTCCAGCATGTGAGTTGTCAATCTGTCCAGCATGTGAGTTTGTGAATCTGGATGGGATGATCATTGTGGATCTGGACCTGGTGAGATTTGAGGATCTGGACAGGATGTGAGTTGCAGTGCTGGACAGGGTGTGCATTGCGGAGCAGGACAGGGTGAGAGTTGTGGAGCTGTACAGGGTGTGAGTTGTGGAGCTGGTCAGTGGGTGAGTTGTGACTCCAGAAAGGGTGAGATTTGAGGATGTGGACAGGATCTGAGTTGCAGATCTGCACATTGCATGAGTTGTGGATCTCGACATGATGTGTCAAGGATCTGCACAGGGTGTGAGTTGTCAATCTCTCTAGCATGTGAGTTTTCAATCTGTCTAGCATATGAGTTGTCAATCAGTCCAGCATGTGAGTTGTCAATCTGGACTGGGTGTGAGTTGTGCATCATGACAGGGTGTGAGTTGTGGATCTGTGCTGGGCATTACTTTTGGATATGGACATGATGTGAGTTGTGGAGCTGGATGCGGTGTGAGTTGTGGATCTGGACAGGGTGTGAGTTGTCCATCTGGACAGGGTGAGAGTTGTGTATCTGAACTGGGTGAGAGTTGTCAATCAGGGCAGGGTGTGAAATTTGGATCTGGACAGGGTGTGAGTTGTGAATCTAGACAGGGTGGGATTTTCAATCTGGACTTGATCTGAGTTGCAGATCTGGACAGGGGTGAGTTGTGGATCTGGACACAGTATGGCATTGATCAGGACAGGGAAGGAGTTGTCAACCTCGCCAGCATGTGAGTTGTCAATCTTTCCAAAATGTGAATTGTGGATCTGGAAAGGGTGTGAGTGGTGGAGCTGGACAGGGTGTGAATTGTGGAGCTGGACAGGATGTGAGTTGCAGAGCTGGACAGGGTGTGCGTTGCGGAGCAGGACAGGGTGAGAGTTGTGGAGCTGTACAGGGTGTGAGTTGTGGAGCTGGTCAGTGGGTGAGTTGTGACTCCAGAAAGGGTGAGATTTGAGGATGTGGACAGGATCTGAGTTGCAGATCTGCACATTGCATGAGTTGTGGATCTCGACATGATGTGTCAAGGATCTGCACAGGGTGTGAGTTGTCAATCTCTCTAGCATGTGAGTTTTCAATCTGTCTAACATATGAGTTGTCAATCAGTCCAGCATGTGAGTTGTCAATCTGGACTGGGTGTGAGTTGTGCATCATGACAGGGTGTGAGTTGTGGATCTGTGCTGGGCATTACTTTTGGATATGGACATGATGTGAGTTGTGGAGCTGGATGCGGTGTGAGTTGTGGATCTGGACAAGGTCATAGTTGTGGATATGGACGTGATGTGAGTTCTGGATCTGGACACGGTGTGAGTTATGAATCTGGATAGAATGTAAGTTGTGGATCTGGACAGGGTGATCGTTGTGGATCTGGACAGGGTGTGAGATGTGGATCTGGAAAGGGTATGAGAGTTGTGGATCTGTACAAGGAGGTAGTTGTGGATCTATGCAGGGTGTTAATTGTTGATATGGATGTGATGTGAGTTTTGGATCTGGACACGGTGTGAGTTATGGATCTGCATAGAATGTAAGTTGTGGATCGGGACAGGGTATGAGTTATGAGGATCTGGACAGTGTGAGAGTTGTGGATTTGGGCAGGGTGTTAGTTGTGGATCTGGACATGATGCGAGTAGTGGACCTGGAGATGGTCCGAGTTGTGGATCTGAACGGGTTGTGAGTTGTCAATAAGGGCAGGGTGTGTGAGTTTTGGATCTGTAAAGTTTTTGAGTTTTGGATATGGACAGGGTATGAGTTGTGGATCTGGACAGGGTGTGACCTGTGGATCTGGAAAGGGTGAGAATTGTGGATCTGAATGGGTTGTGAGTTGTCAATCAGGCCAGGGTGTGAAATGTGGATCTGGACATGGTGTGAGTTGTGAATCTGGACAGGGTGAGATTTGTGGATCTGGACATGATCTGAGTTGCAGATTTGGACAGTGCATGAGTTGTCGATCTGGACATGGTGTGGTGTGGATCTGGACAGGGTGTGAGTTGTGAATCTAGACAGGGTGGGATTGTCAATCTGGACTTGATCTGAGTTGCAGATCTGGACAGGGGTGAGTTGTGGATCTGGACACAGTATGGCATTGATCAGGACAGGGAAGGAGTTGTCAACCTCGCCAGCATGTGAGTTGTCAATCTTTCCAAAATGTGAATTGTGGATCTGGAAAGGGTGTGAGTGGTGTAGCTGGACAGGGTGTGAATTGTGGAGCTGGACAGGATGTGAGTTGCAGAGCTGGACAGGGTGTGCGTTGCGGAGCAGGACAGGGTGTGAGTTGTGGAGCTGGTCAGTGGGTGAGTTGTGACTCCAGACAGGGTGAGATTTGTGGATCTGGACAGGATCTGAGTTGCAGATCTGCACAGTGCATGAGTTGAGGATCTCGACACGATGTGGCATGGCTCTGCACAGGGTGTGAGTTATCAATCTGTCCAGCATGTGAGTTTTCAATCTGTCTAGCATATGAGTTGTCAATCAGTCCAGCATGTGAGTTGTCAATCTGGACTGGGTGTGCGTTGTGCATCACGACAGGGTGTGAGTTGTGGATCTGTGCTGGGCATTACTTGTGTATATGGACATGATGTGAGTTGTGGAGCTGGATGCGGTGTGAGTTGTGGATCTGGACAAGGTCATAGTTGTGGATATGGACGTGATGTGAGTTCTGGATCTGGACACGGTGTGAGTTATGAATCTGGATAGAATGTAAGTTGTGGATCAGGACAGGGTGATCGTTGTGGATCTGGACAGGGTGTGAGATGTGGATCTGGAAAGGGTATGAGAGTTGTGGATCTGTACAAGGAGGTAGTTGTGGATCTATGCAGGGTGTTAATTGTTGATATGGATGTGATGTGAGTTTTGGATCTGGACACGGTGTGAGTTATGGATCTGCATAGAATGTAAGTTGTGGATCGGGACAGGGTATGAGTTATGAGGATCTGGACAGTGTGAGAGTTGTGGATTTGGGCAGGGTGTTAGTTGTGGATCTGGACATGATGCGAGTAGTGGACCTGGAGATGGTCCGAGTTGTGGATCTGAACGGGTTGTGAGTTGTCAATAAGGGCAGGGTGTGTGAGTTTTGGATCTGTAAAGTTTTTGAGTTTTGGATATGGACAGGGTATGAGTTGTGGATCTGGACAGGGTGTGACCTGTGGATCTGGAAAGGGTGAGAATTGTGGATCTGAATGGGTTGTGAGTTGTCAATCAGGCCAGGGTGTGAAATGTGGATCTGGACATGGTGTGAGTTGTGCATCTGGACAGGGTGAGATTTGTGGATCTGGACATGATCTGAGTTGCAGATTTGGACAGTGCATGAGTTGTGGATCTGGACATGGTGTGGTGTGGATCTGGACAGGGTGTGAGTTGTCAATCTGTCCATCATGTGAGTTGTCAACCTCTCCAGCATGTGAGTTGTCAATCTGTCCAGCATGTGAGTTTGTGAATCTGGATGGGATGATCATTGTGGATCTGGACCTGGTGAGATTTGAGGATCTGGACAGGATGTGAGTTGCAGAGCTGGACAGGGTGTGCGTTGCGGAGCAGGACAGGGTGAGAGTTGTGGAGCTGTACAGGGTGTGAGTTGTGGAGCTGGTCAGTGGGTGAGTTGTGACTCCAGAAAGGGTGAGATTTGAGGATGTGGACAGGATCTGAGTTGCAGATCTGCACATTGCATGAGTTGTGGATCTCGACATGATGTGTCAAGGATCTGCACAGGGTGTGAGTTGTCAATCTCTCTAGCATGTGAGTTTTCAATCTGTCTAGCATATGAGTTGTCAATCAGTCCAGCATGTGAGTTGTCAATCTGGACTGGGTGTGAGTTGTGCATCATGACAGGGTGTGAGTTGTGGATCTGTGCTGGGCATTACTTTTGGATATGGACATGATGTGAGTTGTGGAGCTGGATGCGGTGTGAGTTGTGGATCTGGACAAGGTCATAGTTGTGGATATGGACGTGATGTGAGTTCTGGATCTGGACACGGTGTGAGTTATGAATCTGGATAGAATGTAAGTTGTGGATCTGGACAGGGTGATCGTTGTGGATCTGGACAGGGTGTGAGATGTGGATCTGGAAAGGGTATGAGAGTTGTGGATCTGTACAAGGAGGTAGTTGTGGATCTATGCAGGGTGTTAATTGTTGATATGGATGTGATGTGAGTTTTGGATCTGGACACGGTGTGAGTTATGGATCTGCATAGAATGTAAGTTGTGGATCGGGACAGGGTATGAGTTATGAGGATCTGGACAGTGTGAGAGTTGTGGATTTGGGCAGGGTGTTAGTTGTGGATCTGGACATGATGCGAGTAGTGGACCTGGAGATGGTCCGAGTTGTGGATCTGAACGGGTTGTGAGTTGTCAATAAGGGCAGGGTGTGTGAGTTTTGGATCTGTAAAGTTTTTGAGTTTTGGATATGGACAGGGTATGAGTTGTGGATCTGGACAGGGTGTGACCTGTGGATCTGGAAAGGGTGAGAATTGTGGATCTGAATGGGTTGTGAGTTGTCAATCAGGCCAGGGTGTGAAATGTGGATCTGGACATGGTGTGAGTTGTGAATCTGGACAGGGTGAGATTTGTGGATCTGGACATGATCTGAGTTGCAGATTTGGACAGTGCATGAGTTGTCGATCTGGACATGGTGTGGTGTGGATCTGGACAGGGTGTGAGTTGTCAATCTGTCCATCATGTGAGTTGTCAATCTGTCCAGCATGTGAGTTGTCAATCTGTCCAGCATGTGAGTTTGTGAATCTGGATGGGATGATCATTGTGGATCTGGACATGGTGAGATTTGAGGATCTGGACAGGATGTGAGTTGTCAATCTGGACAGGGTATGAGTTGTGGATCTGGACATGAGGGGAGTAGTGAGACTGGACCGCGTCTGAGGTGTGTATCTGTACAGGGTATGAGAGTTGTGGATCTGGACAGGGTGTGAGTTGTGGATCTTTGTGTGGTGTTAGTTGTGGAACTGGACATGAAGTGAGTTATGGTTCTGGAAAGGGTATGAGATGTCACTCTGGACAGGGTGAGTGGTCTGGATCTGGACAGGGTGTGAGATGTTGTTCTGGACAGAGTGTGAGTTTTGTATCTGGACAGAGTGTGAGTTGTGGATCTGGACAGGGTGTGAGTTGTCCATCTGGACAGGGTGAGAGTTGTGTATCTGAACTGGGTGAGAGTTGTCAATCAGGGCAGGGTGTGAAATTTGGATCTGGACAGGGTGTGAGTTGTGAATCTGGACAGGGTGGGATTGTCAATCTGGACTTGATCTGAGTTGCAGATCTGGACAGGGGTGAGTTGTGGATCTGGACACAGTATGGCATTGATCAGGACAGGGAAGGAGTTGTCAACCTCGCCAGCATGTGAGTTGTCAATCTTTCCAAAATGTGAATTGTGGATCTGGAAAGGGTGTGAGTGGTGGAGCTGGACAGGGTGTGAATTGTGGAGCTGGACAGGATGTGAGTTGCAGAGCTGGACAGGGTGTGCGTTGCGGAGCAGGACAGGGTGTGAGTTGTGGAGCTGGACAGGGTGTGAGTTGTGGAGCTGGTCAGTGGGTGAGTTGTGACTCCAGACAGGGTGAGATTTGTGGATCTGGACAGGATCTGAGTTGCAGATCTGCACAGTGCATGAGTTGAGGATCTCGACACGATGTGGCATGGATCTGCACAGGGTGTGAGTTATCAATCTGTCCAGCATGTGAGTTTTCAATCTGTCTAGCATATGAGTTGTCAATCAGTCCAGCATGTGAATTGTCAATCTGGACTGGGTGTGCGTAGTGCATCACGACAGGGTGTGAGTTGTGGATCTGTGCTGGGCATTACTTGTGTATATGGACATGATGTGAGTTGTGGAGCTGGATGCGGTGTGAGTTGTGGATCTGTAGAAGGTCATAGTTGTGGATATGGACGTGATGTGAGTTCTGGATCTGGACACAGTGGGAGTTATGAATCTGCATAGAATGTAAGTTTTGGATCAGGACAGGGTGATCGTTGTGGATCTGGACAGGGTGTGAGATGTGGATCTGGAAAGGGTATGAGAGTTGTGGATCTGTACAAGGAGGTAGTTGTGGATCTGTGAAGCGTGTTAATTGTTGATATGGATGTGATATGAGGTTTGGACCTGGGCACGGTGTGAGTTATGGATCTGCATAGAAAGTAAGTTGTGGATCAGGACAGGCTGTGAGATATGAGGATCTGCACAGGGTGAGAGTTGTGGATTTGGGCAGGGTGTTAGTTGTGGATCGGGACATGATGCGAGTAGTGGAGCTGGAGATGGTCCGAGTTGTGTATCTGAACGGGTTGTGAGTTGTCAATAAGGGCAGGGTGTGTGAGTTTTGGATCTGTAAAGTTTGTGAGTATTGGATATGGACAGGGTGTGAGTTGTGGATCTGGACAGGGTGTGTGAGTTGTGGATCTGGACAGGGTGTGACCTGTGGATCTGGAAAGGGTGAGAATTGTGGATCTGAACGGGTTGTGAGTTGTCAATCAGGCCAGGGTGTGAAATGTGGATCTGGAAATGGTGTGAGTTGTGAATCTGGACAGGGTGAGATTTGTGGATCTGGACAGGATCTGAGTTGCAGATTTGGACAGTGCATGAGTTGTGGATCTGGACATGGTGTGGTGTGGATCTGGACAGGGTGTGAGTTGTCAATCTGTCCAGCATGTGAGTTGTCAACCTCTCCAGCATGTGAGTTGTCAATCTGTCCAGCATGTGAGTTGTGGATCTGGATAGGATGATCATTGTGGTTCTGGACATGGTGAGATTTGAGGATCTGGACAGGATGTGAGTTGTCAATCTGGACAGGGTATGATTTATAGATCTGGACATGAGGGCAGTAGTGAGCCAGGACCGGGTCTGAGGTGTGGATCTGTACAGGGTATGAGAGTTGTGGATCTGGACAGGGTTTGAGTTGTGGATCTTTGCATGGTGTTAGTTGTGGATCTGGACATGAAGTGAGTAATGGTTCTGGATAGGGTATGAGATGTCACTCTGGACAGGGTGAGCGGTCTGGATCTGGACAGGGTGTGAGATGTTGTTCTGGACAGAGTGTTTGTTGTGGATATGGACAGAGTGTCAGTTGTCCATCTGGACAGGGTGAGTGTTATGTATCTGAACGGGGTGTGAGTTGTCAATCAGGGCAGGTGTGAGATTTGGATCTGGACAGGGTGTGAGTTGTGAATCTAGACAGGGTGGGATTGTCAATCTGGACTGGATCTGAGTTGCAGATCTGGACAGTGGGTGAGTTGTGGATCTGGACACAGTATGGCATTGATCAGAACAGGGAAGGTGTTGTCAACCTCTCCAGCATGTGAGTTGTCAATCTGTCCAAAATGTGAATTGTTGATCTGGATAGGGTGTGAGTTGTGGAGCTGGACAGGGTGTGAGTTGTGGAGCTGGACAGGATGTGAGGTGCAGAGCTGGACAGGGTGTGCATTGTGGAGCAGGACAGAGTGAGAGTTGTGGAGCTGGACAGGGTGTGAGTTGTGGAGCTGGTCATTGGGTGAGTTGTGACTCCAGACAGGGTGAGATTTGAGGATGTGGACAGGATCTGAGTTGCAGATCTGCACATTGCATCAGTTGTGGATCTCGACATGATGTGTCAAGGATCTGCACAGGGTGTGAGTTGTCAATCTCTCTAGCATGTGAGTTTTCAATCTGTCTAGCATATGAGTTGTCAATCAGTCCAGCATGTGAATTGTCAATCTGGACTGGGTGTGAGTTGTGCATCACGACAGGGTGTGAGTTGTGGATCTGTGCTGGGCATTACTTTTGGATATGGACATGATGTGAGTTGTGGAGCTGGATGCGGTGTGAGTTGTGGATCTGGACAAGGTCATAGTTGTGGATATGGACGTGATGTGAGTTCTGGATCTGGACACGGTGTGAGTTATGAATCTGGATAGAATGTAAGTTGTGGATCAGGACAGGGTGATCGTTGTGGATCTGGACAGGGTGTGAGATGTGGATCTGGAAAGGGTATGAGAGTTGTGGATCTGTACAAGGAGGTAGTTGTGGATCTATGCAGGGTGTTAATTGTTGATATGGATGTGATGTGAGTTTTGGATCTGGACACGGTGTGAGTTATGGATCTGCATAGAATGTAAGTTGTGGATCAGGACAGGGTATGAGTTATGAGGATCTGGACAGTGTGAGAGTTGTGGATTTGGGCAGGGTGTTAGTTGTGGATCTGGACATGAAGCGAGTAGTGGACCTGGAGATGGTCCGAGTTGTGGATCTGAACGGGTTGTGAGTTGTCAATAAGGGCAGGGTGTGTGAGTTTTGGATCTGTAAAGTTTTTGAGTTTTGGATATGGACAGGGTATGAGTTGTGGATCTGGACAGGGTGTGACCTGTGGATCTGGAAAGGGTGAGAATTGTGGATCTGAATGGGTTGTGAGTTGTCAATCAGGCCAGGGTGTGAAATGTGGATCTGGACATGGTGTGAGTTGTGCATCTGGACAGGGTGAGATTTGTGGATCTGGACATGATCTGAGTTGCAGATTTGGACAGTGCATGAGTTGTCGATCTGGACATGGTGTGGTGTGGATCTGGACAGGGTGTGAGTTGTCAATCTGTCCATCATGTGAGTTGTCAACCTCTCCAGCATGTGAGTTGTCAATCTGTCCAGCATGTGAGTTTGTGAATCTGGATGGGATGATCATTGTGGATCTGGACCTGGTGAGATTTGAGGATCTGGACAGGATGTGAGTTGTCAATCTGGACAGGGTATGAGTTCTGGATCTGGACATGAGGGGAGTAGTGAGACTGGACCGCGTCTGAGGTGTGTATCTGTACAGGGTATGAGAGTTGTGGATCTGGACAGGGTGTGAGTTGTGGATCTTTGTGTGATGTTAGTTGTGGAACTGGACATGAAGTGAGTTATGGTTCTGGATAGGGTATGAGATGTCACTCTGGACAGGGTGAGCGGTCTGGATCTGGACAGGGTGTGAGATGTTGTTCTGGACAGAGTGTGAGTTGTGTATCTGGACAGAGTGTGAGTTGTGGATCTGGACAGGGTGTGAGTTGTCCATCTGGACAGGGTGAGAGTTGTGTATCTGAACTGGGTGAGAGTTGTCAATCAGGGCAGGGTGTGAACTTTGGATCTGGACAGGGTGTGAGTTGTGAATCTAGACAGGGTGGGATTGTCAATCTGGACTTGATCTGAGTTGCAGATCTGGACAGGGGTGAGTTGTGGATCTGGACACAGTATGGCATTGATCAGGACAGGGAAGGAGTTGTCAACCTCGCCAGCATGTGAGTTGTCAATCTTTCCAAAATGTGAATTGTGGATCTGGAAAGGGTGTGAGTGGTGTAGCTGGACAGGGTGTGAATTGTGGAGCTGGACAGGATGTGAGTTGCAGAGCTGGACAGGGTGTGCGTTGCGGAGCAGGACAGGGTGTGAGTTGTGGAGCTGGTCAGTGGGTGAGTTGTGACTCCAGACAGGGTGAGATTTGTGGATCTGGACAGGATCTGAGTTGCAGATCTGCACAGTGCATGAGTTGAGGATCTCGACACGATGTGGCATGGCTCTGCACAGGGTGTGAGTTATCAATCTGTCCAGCATGTGAGTTTTCAATCTGTCTAGCATATGAGTTGTCAATCAGTCCAGCATGTGAGTTGTCAATCTGGACTGGGTGTGCGTTGTGCATCACGACAGGGTGTGAGTTGTGGATCTGTGCTGGGCATTACTTGTGTATATGGACATGATGTGAGTTGTGGAGCTGGATGCGGTGTGAGTTGTGGATCTGGACAAGGTCATAGTTGTGGATATGGACGTGATGTGAGTTCTGGATCTGGACACGGTGTGAGTTATGAATCTGGATAGAATGTAAGTTGTGGATCAGGACAGGGTGATCGTTGTGGATCTGGACAGGGTGTGAGATGTGGATCTGGAAAGGGTATGAGAGTTGTGGATCTGTACAAGGAGGTAGTTGTGGATCTATGCAGGGTGTTAATTGTTGATATGGATGTGATGTGAGTTTTGGATCTGGACACGGTGTGAGTTATGGATCTGCATAGAATGTAAGTTGTGGATCGGGACAGGGTATGAGTTATGAGGATCTGGACAGTGTGAGAGTTGTGGATTTGGGCAGGGTGTTAGTTGTGGATCTGGACATGATGCGAGTAGTGGACCTGGAGATGGTCCGAGTTGTGGATCTGAACGGGTTGTGAGTTGTCAATAAGGGCAGGGTGTGTGAGTTTTGGATCTGTAAAGTTTTTGAGTTTTGGATATGGACAGGGTATGAGTTGTGGATCTGGACAGGGTGTGACCTGTGGATCTGGAAAGGGTGAGAATTGTGGATCTGAATGGGTTGTGAGTTGTCAATCAGGCCAGGGTGTGAAATGTGGATCTGGACATGGTGTGAGTTGTGCATCTGGACAGGGTGAGATTTGTGGATCTGGACATGATCTGAGTTGCAGATTTGGACAGTGCATGAGTTGTCGATCTGGACATGGTGTGGTGTGGATCTGGACAGGGTGTGAGTTGTCAATCTGTCCATCATGTGAGTTGTCAACCTCTCCAGCATGTGAGTTGTCAATCTGTCCAGCATGTGAGTTTGTGAATCTGGATGGGATGATCATTGTGGATCTGGACCTGGTGAGATTTGAGGATCTGGACAGGATGTGAGTTGCAGAGCTGGACAGGGTGTGCGTTGCGGAGCAGGACAGGGTGAGAGTTGTGGAGCTGTACAGGGTGTGAGTTGTGGAGCTGGTCAGTGGGTGAGTTGTGACTCCAGAAAGGGTGAGATTTGAGGATGTGGACAGGATCTGAGTTGCAGATCTGCACATTGCATGAGTTGTGGATCTCGACATGATGTGTCAAGGATCTGCACAGGGTGTGAGTTGTCAATCTCTCTAGCATGTGAGTTTTCAATCTGTCTAGCATATGAGTTGTCAATCAGTCCAGCATGTGAGTTGTCAATCTGGACTGGGTGTGAGTTGTGCATCATGACAGGGTGTGAGTTGTGGATCTGTGCTGGGCATTACTTTTGGATATGGACATGATGTGAGTTGTGGAGCTGGATGCGGTGTGAGTTGTGGATCTGGACAGGGTGTGAGTTGTCCATCTGGACAGGGTGAGAGTTGTGTATCTGAACTGGGTGAGAGTTGTCAATCAGGGCAGGGTGTGAAATTTGGATCTGGACAGGGTGTGAGTTGTGAATCTAGACAGGGTGGGATTTTCAATCTGGACTTGATCTGAGTTGCAGATCTGGACAGGGGTGAGTTGTGGATCTGGACACAGTATGGCATTGATCAGGACAGGGAAGGAGTTGTCAACCTCGCCAGCATGTGAGTTGTCAATCTTTCCAAAATGTGAATTGTGGATCTGGAAAGGGTGTGAGTGGTGGAGCTGGACAGGGTGTGAATTGTGGAGCTGGACAGGATGTGAGTTGCAGAGCTGGACAGGGTGTGCGTTGCGGAGCAGGACAGGGTGAGAGTTGTGGAGCTGTACAGGGTGTGAGTTGTGGAGCTGGTCAGTGGGTGAGTTGTGACTCCAGAAAGGGTGAGATTTGAGGATGTGGACAGGATCTGAGTTGCAGATCTGCACATTGCATGAGTTGTGGATCTCGACATGATGTGTCAAGGATCTGCACAGGGTGTGAGTTGTCAATCTCTCTAGCATGTGAGTTTTCAATCTGTCTAACATATGAGTTGTCAATCAGTCCAGCATGTGAGTTGTCAATCTGGACTGGGTGTGAGTTGTGCATCATGACAGGGTGTGAGTTGTGGATCTGTGCTGGGCATTACTTTTGGATATGGACATGATGTGAGTTGTGGAGCTGGATGCGGTGTGAGTTGTGGATCTGGACAAGGTCATAGTTGTGGATATGGACGTGATGTGAGTTCTGGATCTGGACACGGTGTGAGTTATGAATCTGGATAGAATGTAAGTTGTGGATCTGGACAGGGTGATCGTTGTGGATCTGGACAGGGTGTGAGATGTGGATCTGGAAAGGGTATGAGAGTTGTGGATCTGTACAAGGAGGTAGTTGTGGATCTATGCAGGGTGTTAATTGTTGATATGGATGTGATGTGAGTTTTGGATCTGGACACGGTGTGAGTTATGGATCTGCATAGAATGTAAGTTGTGGATCGGGACAGGGTATGAGTTATGAGGATCTGGACAGTGTGAGAGTTGTGGATTTGGGCAGGGTGTTAGTTGTGGATCTGGACATGATGCGAGTAGTGGACCTGGAGATGGTCCGAGTTGTGGATCTGAACGGGTTGTGAGTTGTCAATAAGGGCAGGGTGTGTGAGTTTTGGATCTGTAAAGTTTTTGAGTTTTGGATATGGACAGGGTATGAGTTGTGGATCTGGACAGGGTGTGACCTGTGGATCTGGAAAGGGTGAGAATTGTGGATCTGAATGGGTTGTGAGTTGTCAATCAGGCCAGGGTGTGAAATGTGGATCTGGACATGGTGTGAGTTGTGAATCTGGACAGGGTGAGATTTGTGGATCTGGACATGATCTGAGTTGCAGATTTGGACAGTGCATGAGTTGTCGATCTGGACATGGTGTGGTGTGGATCTGGACAGGGTGTGAGTTGTGAATCTAGACAGGGTGGGATTGTCAATCTGGACTTGATCTGAGTTGCAGATCTGGACAGGGGTGAGTTGTGGATCTGGACACAGTATGGCATTGATCAGGACAGGGAAGGAGTTGTCAACCTCGCCAGCATGTGAGTTGTCAATCTTTCCAAAATGTGAATTGTGGATCTGGAAAGGGTGTGAGTGGTGTAGCTGGACAGGGTGTGAATTGTGGAGCTGGACAGGATGTGAGTTGCAGAGCTGGACAGGGTGTGCGTTGCGGAGCAGGACAGGGTGTGAGTTGTGGAGCTGGTCAGTGGGTGAGTTGTGACTCCAGACAGGGTGAGATTTGTGGATCTGGACAGGATCTGAGTTGCAGATCTGCACAGTGCATGAGTTGAGGATCTCGACACGATGTGGCATGGCTCTGCACAGGGTGTGAGTTATCAATCTGTCCAGCATGTGAGTTTTCAATCTGTCTAGCATATGAGTTGTCAATCAGTCCAGCATGTGAGTTGTCAATCTGGACTGGGTGTGCGTTGTGCATCACGACAGGGTGTGAGTTGTGGATCTGTGCTGGGCATTACTTGTGTATATGGACATGATGTGAGTTGTGGAGCTGGATGCGGTGTGAGTTGTGGATCTGGACAAGGTCATAGTTGTGGATATGGACGTGATGTGAGTTCTGGATCTGGACACGGTGTGAGTTATGAATCTGGATAGAATGTAAGTTGTGGATCAGGACAGGGTGATCGTTGTGGATCTGGACAGGGTGTGAGATGTGGATCTGGAAAGGGTATGAGAGTTGTGGATCTGTACAAGGAGGTAGTTGTGGATCTATGCAGGGTGTTAATTGTTGATATGGATGTGATGTGAGTTTTGGATCTGGACACGGTGTGAGTTATGGATCTGCATAGAATGTAAGTTGTGGATCGGGACAGGGTATGAGTTATGAGGATCTGGACAGTGTGAGAGTTGTGGATTTGGGCAGGGTGTTAGTTGTGGATCTGGACATGATGCGAGTAGTGGACCTGGAGATGGTCCGAGTTGTGGATCTGAACGGGTTGTGAGTTGTCAATAAGGGCAGGGTGTGTGAGTTTTGGATCTGTAAAGTTTTTGAGTTTTGGATATGGACAGGGTATGAGTTGTGGATCTGGACAGGGTGTGACCTGTGGATCTGGAAAGGGTGAGAATTGTGGATCTGAATGGGTTGTGAGTTGTCAATCAGGCCAGGGTGTGAAATGTGGATCTGGACATGGTGTGAGTTGTGCATCTGGACAGGGTGAGATTTGTGGATCTGGACATGATCTGAGTTGCAGATTTGGACAGTGCATGAGTTGTGGATCTGGACATGGTGTGGTGTGGATCTGGACAGGGTGTGAGTTGTCAATCTGTCCATCATGTGAGTTGTCAACCTCTCCAGCATGTGAGTTGTCAATCTGTCCAGCATGTGAGTTTGTGAATCTGGATGGGATGATCATTGTGGATCTGGACCTGGTGAGATTTGAGGATCTGGACAGGATGTGAGTTGCAGAGCTGGACAGGGTGTGCGTTGCGGAGCAGGACAGGGTGAGAGTTGTGGAGCTGTACAGGGTGTGAGTTGTGGAGCTGGTCAGTGGGTGAGTTGTGACTCCAGAAAGGGTGAGATTTGAGGATGTGGACAGGATCTGAGTTGCAGATCTGCACATTGCATGAGTTGTGGATCTCGACATGATGTGTCAAGGATCTGCACAGGGTGTGAGTTGTCAATCTCTCTAGCATGTGAGTTTTCAATCTGTCTAGCATATGAGTTGTCAATCAGTCCAGCATGTGAGTTGTCAATCTGGACTGGGTGTGAGTTGTGCATCATGACAGGGTGTGAGTTGTGGATCTGTGCTGGGCATTACTTTTGGATATGGACATGATGTGAGTTGTGGAGCTGGATGCGGTGTGAGTTGTGGATCTGGACAAGGTCATAGTTGTGGATATGGACGTGATGTGAGTTCTGGATCTGGACACGGTGTGAGTTATGAATCTGGATAGAATGTAAGTTGTGGATCTGGACAGGGTGATCGTTGTGGATCTGGACAGGGTGTGAGATGTGGATCTGGAAAGGGTATGAGAGTTGTGGATCTGTACAAGGAGGTAGTTGTGGATCTATGCAGGGTGTTAATTGTTGATATGGATGTGATGTGAGTTTTGGATCTGGACACGGTGTGAGTTATGGATCTGCATAGAATGTAAGTTGTGGATCGGGACAGGGTATGAGTTATGAGGATCTGGACAGTGTGAGAGTTGTGGATTTGGGCAGGGTGTTAGTTGTGGATCTGGACATGATGCGAGTAGTGGACCTGGAGATGGTCCGAGTTGTGGATCTGAACGGGTTGTGAGTTGTCAATAAGGGCAGGGTGTGTGAGTTTTGGATCTGTAAAGTTTTTGAGTTTTGGATATGGACAGGGTATGAGTTGTGGATCTGGACAGGGTGTGACCTGTGGATCTGGAAAGGGTGAGAATTGTGGATCTGAATGGGTTGTGAGTTGTCAATCAGGCCAGGGTGTGAAATGTGGATCTGGACATGGTGTGAGTTGTGAATCTGGACAGGGTGAGATTTGTGGATCTGGACATGATCTGAGTTGCAGATTTGGACAGTGCATGAGTTGTCGATCTGGACATGGTGTGGTGTGGATCTGGACAGGGTGTGAGTTGTGAATCTAGACAGGGTGGGATTGTCAATCTGGACTTGATCTGAGTTGCAGATCTGGACAGGGGTGAGTTGTGGATCTGGACACAGTATGGCATTGATCAGGACAGGGAAGGAGTTGTCAACCTCGCCAGCATGTGAGTTGTCAATCTTTCCAAAATGTGAATTGTGGATCTGGAAAGGGTGTGAGTGGTGTAGCTGGACAGGGTGTGAATTGTGGAGCTGGACAGGATGTGAGTTGCAGAGCTGGACAGGGTGTGCGTTGCGGAGCAGGACAGGGTGTGAGTTGTGGATCTGGACATGAGGGGAGTAGTGAGACTGGACCGCGTCTGAGGTGTGTATCTGTACAGGGTATGAGAGTTGTGGATCTGGACAGGGTGTGAGTTGTGGATCTTTGTGTGGTGTTAGTTGTGGAACTGGACATGAAATGAGTTATGGTTCTGGAAAGGGTATGAGATGTCACTCTGGACAGGGTGAGTGGTCTGGATCTGGACAGGGTGTGAGATGTTGTTCTGGACAGAGTGTGAGTTTTGTATCTGGACAGAGTGTGAGTTGTGGATCTGGACAGGGTGTGAGTTGTCCATCTGGACAGGGTGAGAGTTGTGTATCTGAACTGGGTGAGAGTTGTCAATCAGGGCAGGGTGTGAAATTTGGATCTGGACAGGGTGTGAGTTGTGAATCTGGACAGGGTGGGATTGTCAATCTGGACTTGATCTGAGTTGCAGATCTGGACAGGGGTGAGTTGTGGATCTGGACACAGTATGGCATTGATCAGGACAGGGAAGGAGTTGTCAACCTCGCCAGCATGTGAGTTGTCAATCTTTCCAAAATGTGAATTGTGGATCTGGAAAGGGTGTGAGTGGTGGAGCTGGACAGGGTGTGAATTGTGGAGCTGGACAGGATGTGAGTTGCAGAGCTGGACAGGGTGTGCGTTGCGGAGCAGGACAGGGTGTGAGTTGTGGAGCTGGACAGGGTGTGAGTTGTGGAGCTGGTCAGTGGGTGAGTTGTGACTCCAGACAGGGTGAGATTTGTGGATCTGGACAGGATCTGAGTTGCAGATCTGCACAGTGCATGAGTTGAGGATCTCGACACGATGTGGCATGGATCTGCACAGGGTGTGAGTTATCAATCTGTCCAGCATGTGAGTTTTCAATCTGTCTAGCATATGAGTTGTCAATCAGTCCAGCATGTGAATTGTCAATCTGGACTGGGTGTGCGTAGTGCATCACGACAGGGTGTGAGTTGTGGATCTGTGCTGGGCATTACTTGTGTATATGGACATGATGTGAGTTGTGGAGCTGGATGCGGTGTGAGTTGTGGATCTGTAGAAGGTCATAGTTGTGGATATGGACGTGATGTGAGTTCTGGATCTGGACACAGTGGGAGTTATGAATCTGCATAGAATGTAAGTTTTGGATCAGGACAGGGTGATCGTTGTGGATCTGGACAGGGTGTGAGATGTGGATCTGGAAAGGGTATGAGAGTTGTGGATCTGTACAAGGAGGTAGTTGTGGATCTGTGAAGCGTGTTAATTGTTGATATGGATGTGATATGAGGTTTGGACCTGGGCACGGTGTGAGTTATGGATCTGCATAGAAAGTAAGTTGTGGATCAGGACAGGCTGTGAGATATGAGGATCTGCACAGGGTGAGAGTTGTGGATTTGGGCAGGGTGTTAGTTGTGGATCGGGACATGATGCGAGTAGTGGAGCTGGAGATGGTCCGAGTTGTGTATCTGAACGGGTTGTGAGTTGTCAATAAGGGCAGGGTGTGTGAGTTTTGGATCTGTAAAGTTTGTGAGTATTGGATATGGACAGGGTGTGAGTTGTGGATCTGGACAGGGTGTGTGAGTTGTGGATCTGGACAGGGTGTGACCTGTGGATCTGGAAAGGGTGAGAATTGTGGATCTGAACGGGTTGTGAGTTGTCAATCAGGCCAGGGTGTGAAATGTGGATCTGGAAATGGTGTGAGTTGTGAATCTGGACAGGGTGAGATTTGTGGATCTGGACAGGATCTGAGTTGCAGATTTGGACAGTGCATGAGTTGTGGATCTGGACATGGTGTGGTGTAGATCTGGACAGGGTGTGAGTTGTCAATCTGTCCAGCATGTGAGTTGTCAACCTCTCCAGCATGTGAGTTGTCAATCTGTCCAGCATGTGAGTTGTGGATCTGGATAGGATGATCATTGTGGTTCTGGACATGGTGAGATTTGAGGATCTGGACAGGATGTTAGTTGTCAATCTGGACAGGGTATGATTTATAGATCTGGACATGAGGGCAGTAGTGAGCCAGGACCGGGTCTGAGGTGTGGATCTGTACAGGGTATGAGAGTTGTGGATCTGGACAGGGTTTGAGTTGTGGATCTTTGCATGGTGTTAGTTGTGGATCTGGACATGAAGTGAGTAATGGTTCTGGATAGGGTATGAGATGTCACTCTGGACAGGGTGAGCGGTCTGGATCTGGACACGGGTGTGAGATGTTGTTCTGGACAGAGTGTTTGTTGTGGATATGGACAGAGTGTCAGTTGTCCATCTGGACAGGGTGAGTGTTATGTATCTGAACGGGGTGTGAGTTGTCAATCAGGGCAGGTGTGAGATTTGGATCTGGACAGGGTGTGAGTTGTGAATCTAGACAGGGTGGGATTGTCAATCTGGACTGGATCTGAGTTGCAGATCTGGACAGTGGGTGAGTTGTGGATCTGGACACAGTATGGCATTGATCAGAACAGGGAAGGTGTTGTCAACCTCTCCAGCATGTGAGTTGTCAATCTGTCCAAAATGTGAATTGTTGATCTGGATAGGGTGTGAGTTGTGGAGCTGGACAGGGTGTGAGTTGTGGAGCTGGACAGGATGTGAGGTGCAGAGCTGGACAGGGTGTGCATTGTGGAGCAGGACAGAGTGAGAGTTGTGGAGCTGGACAGGGTGTGAGTTGTGGAGCTGGTCATTGGGTGAGTTGTGACTCCAGACAGGGTGAGATTTGAGGATGTGGACAGGATCTGAGTTGCAGATCTGCACATTGCATCAGTTGTGGATCTCGACATGATGTGTCAAGGATCTGCACAGGGTGTGAGTTGTCAATCTCTCTAGCATGTGAGTTTTCAATCTGTCTAGCATATGAGTTGTCAATCAGTCCAGCATGTGAATTGTCAATCTGGACTGGGTGTGAGTTGTGCATCACGACAGGGTGTGAGTTGTGGATCTGTGCTGGGCATTACTTTTGGATATGGACATGATGTGAGTTGTGGAGCTGGATGCGGTGTGAGTTGTGGATCTGGACAAGGTCATAGTTGTGGATATGGACGTGATGTGAGTTCTGGATCTGGACACGGTGTGAGTTATGAATCTGGATAGAATGTAAGTTTTGGATCAGGACAGGGTGATCGTTGTGGATCTGGACAGGGTGTGAGATGTGGATCTGGAAAGGGTATGAGAGTTGTGGATCTGTACAAGGAGGTAGTTGTGGATCTATGCAGGGTGTTAATTGTTGATATGGATGTGATGTGAGTTTTGGATCTGGACACGGTGTGAGTTATGGATCTGCATAGAATGTAAGTTGTGGATCAGGACAGGGTATGAGTTATGAGGATCTGGACAGTGTGAGAGTTGTGGATTTGGGCAGGGTGTTAGTTGTGGATCTGGACATGAAGCGAGTAGTGGACCTGGAGATGGTCCGAGTTGTGGATCTGAACGGGTTGTGAGTTGTCAATAAGGGCAGGGTGTGTGAGTTTTGGATCTGTAAAGTTTTTGAGTTTTGGATATGGACAGGGTATGAGTTGTGGATCTGGACAGGGTGTGACCTGTGGATCTGGAAAGGGTGAGAATTGTGGATCTGAATGGGTTGTGAGTTGTCAATCAGGCCAGGGTGTGAAATGTGGATCTGGACATGGTGTGAGTTGTGCATCTGGACAGGGTGAGATTTGTGGATCTGGACATGATCTGAGTTGCAGATTTGGACAGTGCATGAGTTGTGGATCTGGACATGGTGTGGTGTGGATCTGGACAGGGTGTGAGTTGTCAATCTGTCCATCATGTGAGTTGTCAACCTCTCCAGCATGTGAGTTGTCAATCTGTCCAGCATGTGAGTTTGTGAATCTGGATGGGATGATCATTGTGGATCTGGACCTGGTGAGATTTGAGGATCTGGACAGGATGTGAGTTGTCAATCTGGACAGGGTATGAGTTCTGGATCTGGACATGAGGGGAGTAGTGAGACTGGACCGCGTCTGAGGTGTGTATCTGTACAGGGTATGAGAGTTGTGGATCTGGACAGGGTGTGAGTTGTGGATCTTTGTGTGATGTTAGTTGTGGAACTGGACATGAAGTGAGTTATGGTTCTGGATAGGGTATGAGATGTCACTCTGGACAGGGTGAGCGGTCTGGATCTGGACAGGGTGTGAGATGTTGTTCTGGACAGAGTGTGAGTTGTGTATCTGGACAGAGTGTGAGTTGTGGATCTGGACAGGGTGTGAGTTGTCCATCTGGACAGGGTGAGAGTTGTGTATCTGAACTGGGTGAGAGTTGTCAATCAGGGCAGGGTGTGAACTTTGGATCTGGACAGGGTGTGAGTTGTGAATCTAGACAGGGTGGGATTGTCAATCTGGACTTGATCTGAGTTGCAGATCTGGACAGGGGTGAGTTGTGGATCTGGACACAGTATGGCATTGATCAGGACAGGGAAGGAGTTGTCAACCTCGCCAGCATGTGAGTTGTCAATCTTTCCAAAATGTGAATTGTGGATCTGGAAAGGGTGTGAGTGGTGTAGCTGGACAGGGTGTGAATTGTGGAGCTGGACAGGATGTGAGTTGCAGAGCTGGACAGGGTGTGCGTTGCGGAGCAGGACAGGGTGTGAGTTGTGGAGCTGGTCAGTGGGTGAGTTGTGACTCCAGACAGGGTGAGATTTGTGGATCTGGACAGGATCTGAGTTGCAGATCTGCACAGTGCATGAGTTGAGGATCTCGACACGATGTGGCATGGCTCTGCACAGGGTGTGAGTTATCAATCTGTCCAGCATGTGAGTTTTCAATCTGTCTAGCATATGAGTTGTCAATCAGTCCAGCATGTGAGTTGTCAATCTGGACTGGGTGTGCGTTGTGCATCACGACAGGGTGTGAGTTGTGGATCTGTGCTGGGCATTACTTGTGTATATGGACATGATGTGAGTTGTGGAGCTGGATGCGGTGTGAGTTGTGGATCTGGACAAGGTCATAGTTGTGGATATGGACGTGATGTGAGTTCTGGATCTGGACACGGTGTGAGTTATGAATCTGGATAGAATGTAAGTTGTGGATCAGGACAGGGTGATCGTTGTGGATCTGGACAGGGTGTGAGATGTGGATCTGGAAAGGGTATGAGAGTTGTGGATCTGTACAAGGAGGTAGTTGTGGATCTATGCAGGGTGTTAATTGTTGATATGGATGTGATGTGAGTTTTGGATCTGGACACGGTGTGAGTTATGGATCTGCATAGAATGTAAGTTGTGGATCGGGACAGGGTATGAGTTATGAGGATCTGGACAGTGTGAGAGTTGTGGATTTGGGCAGGGTGTTAGTTGTGGATCTGGACATGATGCGAGTAGTGGACCTGGAGATGGTCCGAGTTGTGGATCTGAACGGGTTGTGAGTTGTCAATAAGGGCAGGGTGTGTGAGTTTTGGATCTGTAAAGTTTTTGAGTTTTGGATATGGACAGGGTATGAGTTGTGGATCTGGACAGGGTGTGAACTGTGGATCTGGAAAGGGTGAGAATTGTGGATCTGAATGGGTTGTGAGTTGTCAATCAGGCCAGGGTGTGAAATGTGGATCTGGACATGGTGTGAGTTGTGCATCTGGACAGGGTGAGATTTGTGGATCTGGACATGATCTGAGTTGCAGATTTGGACAGTGCATGAGTTGTCGATCTGGACATGGTGTGGTGTGGATCTGGACAGGGTGTGAGTTGTCAATCTGTCCATCATGTGAGTTGTCAACCTCTCCAGCATGTGAGTTGTCAATCTGTCCAGCATGTGAGTTTGTGAATCTGGATGGGATGATCATTGTGGATCTGGACCTGGTGAGATTTGAGGATCTGGACAGGATGTGAGTTGCAGAGCTGGACAGGGTGTGCGTTGCGGAGCAGGACAGGGTGAGAGTTGTGGAGCTGTACAGGGTGTGAGTTGTGGAGCTGGTCAGTGGGTGAGTTGTGACTCCAGAAAGGGTGAGATTTGAGGATGTGGACAGGATCTGAGTTGCAGATCTGCACATTGCATGAGTTGTGGATCTCGACATGATGTGTCAAGGATCTGCACAGGGTGTGAGTTGTCAATCTCTCTAGCATGTGAGTTTTCAATCTGTCTAGCATATGAGTTGTCAATCAGTCCAGCATGTGAGTTGTCAATCTGGACTGGGTGTGAGTTGTGCATCATGACAGGGTGTGAGTTGTGGATCTGTGCTGGGCATTACTTTTGGATATGGACATGATGTGAGTTGTGGAGCTGGATGCGGTGTGAGTTGTGGATCTGGACAGGGTGTGAGTTGTCCATCTGGACAGGGTGAGAGTTGTGTATCTGAACTGGGTGAGAGTTGTCAATCAGGGCAGGGTGTGAAATTTGGATCTGGACAGGGTGTGAGTTGTGAATCTAGACAGGGTGGGATTTTCAATCTGGACTAGATCTGAGTTGCAGATCTGGACAGGGGTGAGTTGTGGATCTGGACACAGTATGGCATTGATCAGGACAGGGAAGGAGTTGTCAACCTCGCCAGCATGTGAGTTGTCAATCTTTCCAAAATGTGAATTGTGGATCTGGAAAGGGTGTGAGTGGTGGAGCTGGACAGGGTGTGAATTGTGGAGCTGGACAGGATGTGAGTTGCAGAGCTGGACAGGGTGTGCGTTGCGGAGCAGGACAGGGTGAGAGTTGTGGAGCTGTACAGGGTGTGAGTTGTGGAGCTGGTCAGTGGGTGAGTTGTGACTCCAGAAAGGGTGAGATTTGAGGATGTGGACAGGATCTGAGTTGCAGATCTGCACATTGCATGAGTTGTGGATCTCGACATGATGTGTCAAGGATCTGCACAGGGTGTGAGTTGTCAATCTCTCTAGCATGTGAGTTTTCAATCTGTCTAGCATATGAGTTGTCAATCAGTCCAGCATGTGAGTTGTCAATCTGGACTGGGTGTGAGTTGTGCATCATGACAGGGTGTGAGTTGTGGATCTGTGCTGGGCATTACTTTTGGATATGGACATGATGTGAGTTGTGGAGCTGGATGCGGTGTGAGTTGTGGATCTGGACAAGGTCATAGTTGTGGATATGGACGTGATGTGAGTTCTGGATCTGGACACGGTGTGAGTTATGAATCTGGATAGAATGTAAGTTGTGGATCTGGACAGGGTGATCGTTGTGGATCTGGACAGGGTGTGAGATGTGGATCTGGAAAGGGTATGAGAGTTGTGGATCTGTACAAGGAGGTAGTTGTGGATCTATGCAGGGTGTTAATTGTTGATATGGATGTGATGTGAGTTTTGGATCTGGACACGGTGTGAGTTATGGATCTGCATAGAATGTAAGTTGTGGATCGGGACAGGGTATGAGTTATGAGGATCTGGACAGTGTGAGAGTTGTGGATTTGGGCAGGGTGTTAGTTGTGGATCTGGACATGATGCGAGTAGTGGACCTGGAGATGGTCCGAGTTGTGGATCTGAACGGGTTGTGAGTTGTCAATAAGGGCAGGGTGTGTGAGTTTTGGATCTGTAAAGTTTTTGAGTTTTGGATATGGACAGGGTATGAGTTGTGGATCTGGACAGGGTGTGACCTGTGGATCTGGAAAGGGTGAGAATTGTGGATCTGAATGGGTTGTGAGTTGTCAATCAGGCCAGGGTGTGAAATGTGGATCTGGACATGGTGTGAGTTGTGAATCTGGACAGGGTGAGATTTGTGGATCTGGACATGATCTGAGTTGCAGATTTGGACAGTGCATGAGTTGTCGATCTGGACATGGTGTGGTGTGGATCTGGACAGGGTGTGAGTTGTCAATCTGTCCATCATGTGAGTTGTCAACCTCTCCAGCATGTGAGTTGTCAATCTGTCCAGCATGTGAGTTTGTGAATCTGGATGGGATGATCATTGTGGATCTGGACATGGTGAGATTTGAGGATCTGGACAGGATGTGAGTTGTCAATCTGGACAGGGTGTGAGTTGTCAATCTGTCCAGCATGTGAGTTGTCAACCTCTCCAGCATGTGAGTTGTCAATCTGTCCAGCATGTGAGTTGTGGATCTGGATAGGATGATCATTGTGGTTCTGGACATGGTGAGATTTGAGGATCTGGACAGGATGTGAGTTGTCAATCTGGACAGGGTATGATTTATAGATCTGGACATGAGGGCAGTAGTGAGCCAGGACCGGGTCTGAGGTGTGGATCTGTACAGGGTATGAGAGTTGTGGATCTGGACAGGGTTTGAGTTGTGGATCTTTGCATGGTGTTAGTTGTGGATCTGGACATGAAGTGAGTAATGGTTCTGGATAGGGTATGAGATGTCACTCTGGACAGGGTGAGCGGTCTGGATCTGGACAGGGTGTGAGATGTTGTTCTGGACAGAGTGTTTGTTGTGGATATGGACAGAGTGTCAGTTGTCCATCTGGACAGGGTGAGTGTTATGTATCTGAACGGGGTGTGAGTTGTCAATCAGGGCAGGTGTGAGATTTGGATCTGGACAGGGTGTGAGTTGTGAATCTAGACAGGGTGGGATTGTCAATCTGGACTGGATCTGAGTTGCAGATCTGGACAGTGGGTGAGTTGTGGATCTGGACACAGTATGGCATTGATCAGAACAGGGAAGGTGTTGTCAACCTCTCCAGCATGTGAGTTGTCAATCTGTCCAAAATGTGAATTGTTGATCTGGATAGGGTGTGAGTTGTGGAGCTGGACAGGGTGTGAGTTGTGGAGCTGGACAGGATGTGAGGTGCAGAGCTGGACAGGGTGTGCATTGTGGAGCAGGACAGAGTGAGAGTTGTGGAGCTGGACAGGGTGTGAGTTGTGGAGCTGGTCATTGGGTGAGTTGTGACTCCAGACAGGGTGAGATTTGAGGATGTGGACAGGATCTGAGTTGCAGATCTGCACATTGCATCAGTTGTGGATCTCGACATGATGTGTCAAGGATCTGCACAGGGTGTGAGTTGTCAATCTCTCTAGCATGTGAGTTTTCAATCTGTCTAGCATATGAGTTGTCAATCAGTCCAGCATGTGAATTGTCAATCTGGACTGGGTGTGAGTTGTGCATCACGACAGGGTGTGAGTTGTGGATCTGTGCTGGGCATTACTTTTGGATATGGACATGATGTGAGTTGTGGAGCTGGATGCGGTGTGAGTTGTGGATCTGGACAAGGTCATAGTTGTGGATATGGACGTGATGTGAGTTCTGGATCTGGACACGGTGTGAGTTATGAATCTGGATAGAATGTAAGTTGTGGATCAGGACAGGGTGATCGTTGTGGATCTGGACAGGGTGTGAGATGTGGATCTGGAAAGGGTATGAGAGTTGTGGATCTGTACAAGGAGGTAGTTGTGGATCTATGCAGGGTGTTAATTGTTGATATGGATGTGATGTGAGTTTTGGATCTGGACACGGTGTGAGTTATGGATCTGCATAGAATGTAAGTTGTGGATCAGGACAGGGTATGAGTTATGAGGATCTGGACAGTGTGAGAGTTGTGGATTTGGGCAGGGTGTTAGTTGTGGATCTGGACATGAAGCGAGTAGTGGACCTGGAGATGGTCCGAGTTGTGGATCTGAACGGGTTGTGAGTTGTCAATAAGGGCAGGGTGTGTGAGTTTTGGATCTGTAAAGTTTTTAAGTTTTGGATATGGACAGGGTATGAGTTGTGGATCTGGACAGGGTGTGACCTGTGGATCTGGAAAGGGTGAGAATTGTGGATCTGAATGGGTTGTGAGTTGTCAATCAGGCCAGGGTGTGAAATGTGGATCTGGACATGGTGTGAGTTGTGCATCTGGACAGGGTGAGATTTGTGGATCTGGACATGATCTGAGTTGCAGATTTGGACAGTGCATGAGTTGTCGATCTGGACATGGTGTGGTGTGGATCTGGACAGGGTGTGAGTTGTCAATCTGTCCATCATGTGAGTTGTCAACCTCTCCAGCATGTGAGTTGTCAATCTGTCCAGCATGTGAGTTTGTGAATCTGGATGGGATGATCATTGTGGATCTGGACCTGGTGAGATTTGAGGATCTGGACAGGATGTGAGTTGTCAATCTGGACAGGGTATGAGTTCTGGATCTGGACATGAGGGGAGTAGTGAGACTGGACCGCGTCTGAGGTGTGTATCTGTACAGGGTATGAGAGTTGTGGATCTGGACAGGGTGTGAGTTGTGGATCTTTGTGTGATGTTAGTTGTGGAACTGGACATGAAGTGAGTTATGGTTCTGGATAGGGTATGAGATGTCACTCTGGACAGGGTGAGCGGTCTGGATCTGGACAGGGTGTGAGATGTTGTTCTGGACAGAGTGTGAGTTGTGTATCTGGACAGAGTGTGAGTTGTGGATCTGGACAGGGTGTGAGTTGTCCATCTGGACAGGGTGAGAGTTGTGTATCTGAACTGGGTGAGAGTTGTCAATCAGGGCAGGGTGTGAACTTTGGATCTGGACAGGGTGTGAGTTGTGAATCTAGACAGGGTGGGATTGTCAATCTGGACTTGATCTGAGTTGCAGATCTGGACAGGGGTGAGTTGTGGATCTGGACACAGTATGGCATTGATCAGGACAGGGAAGGAGTTGTCAACCTCGCCAGCATGTGAGTTGTCAATCTTTCCAAAATGTGAATTGTGGATCTGGAAAGGGTGTGAGTGGTGTAGCTGGACAGGGTGTGAATTGTGGAGCTGGACAGGATGTGAGTTGCAGAGCTGGACAGGGTGTGCGTTGCGGAGCAGGACAGGGTGTGAGTTGTGGAGCTGGTCAGTGGGTGAGTTGTGACTCCAGACAGGGTGAGATTTGTGGATCTGGACAGGATCTGAGTTGCAGATCTGCACAGTGCATGAGTTGAGGATCTCGACACGATGTGGCATGGCTCTGCACAGGGTGTGAGTTATCAATCTGTCCAGCATGTGAGTTTTCAATCTGTCTAGCATATGAGTTGTCAATCAGTCCAGCATGTGAGTTGTCAATCTGGACTGGGTGTGCGTTGTGCATCACGACAGGGTGTGAGTTGTGGATCTGTGCTGGGCATTACTTGTGTATATGGACATGATGTGAGTTGTGGAGCTGGATGCGGTGTGAGTTGTGGATCTGGACAAGGTCATAGTTGTGGATATGGACGTGATGTGAGTTCTGGATCTGGACACGGTGTGAGTTATGAATCTGGATAGAATGTAAGTTGTGGATCAGGACAGGGTGATCGTTGTGGATCTGGACAGGGTGTGAGATGTGGATCTGGAAAGGGTATGAGAGTTGTGGATCTGTACAAGGAGGTAGTTGTGGATCTATGCAGGGTGTTAATTGTTGATATGGATGTGATGTGAGTTTTGGATCTGGACACGGTGTGAGTTATGGATCTGCATAGAATGTAAGTTGTGGATCGGGACAGGGTATGAGTTATGAGGATCTGGACAGTGTGAGAGTTGTGGATTTGGGCAGGGTGTTAGTTGTGGATCTGGACATGATGCGAGTAGTGGACCTGGAGATGGTCCGAGTTGTGGATCTGAACGGGTTGTGAGTTGTCAATAAGGGCAGGGTGTGTGAGTTTTGGATCTGTAAAGTTTTTGAGTTTTGGATATGGACAGGGTATGAGTTGTGGATCTGGACAGGGTGTGAACTGTGGATCTGGAAAGGGTGAGAATTGTGGATCTGAATGGGTTGTGAGTTGTCAATCAGGCCAGGGTGTGAAATGTGGATCTGGACATGGTGTGAGTTGTGCATCTGGACAGGGTGAGATTTGTGGATCTGGACATGATCTGAGTTGCAGATTTGGACAGTGCATGAGTTGTGGATCTGGACATGGTATGGTGTGGATCTGGACAGGGTGTGAGTTGTCAATCTGTCCATCATGTGAGTTGTCAACCTCTCCAGCATGTGAGTTGTCAATCTGTCCAGCATGTGAGTTTGTGAATCTGGATGGGATGATCATTGTGGATCTGGACCTGGTGAGATTTGAGGATCTGGACAGGATGTGAGTTGCAGAGCTGGACAGGGTGTGCGTTGCGGAGCAGGACAGGGTGAGAGTTGTGGAGCTGTACAGGGTGTGAGTTGTGGAGCTGGTCAGTGGGTGAGTTGTGACTCCAGAAAGGGTGAGATTTGAGGATGTGGACAGGATCTGAGTTGCAGATCTGCACATTGCATGAGTTGTGGATCTCGACATGATGTGTCAAGGATCTGCACAGGGTGTGAGTTGTCAATCTCTCTAGCATGTGAGTTTTCAATCTGTCTAGCATATGAGTTGTCAATCAGTCCAGCATGTGAGTTGTCAATCTGGACTGGGTGTGAGTTGTGCATCATGACAGGGTGTGAGTTGTGGATCTGTGCTGGGCATTACTTTTGGATATGGACATGATGTGAGTTGTGGAGCTGGATGCGGTGTGAGTTGTGGATCTGGACAAGGTCATAGTTGTGGATATGGACGTGATGTGAGTTCTGGATCTGGACACGGTGTGAGTTATGAATCTGGATAGAATGTAAGTTGTGGATCTGGACAGGTTGATCGTTGTGGATCTGGACAGGGTGTGAGATGTGGATCTGGAAAGGGTATGAGAGTTGTGGATCTGTACAAGGAGGTAGTTGTGGATCTATGCAGGGTGTTAATTGTTGATATGGATGTGATGTGAGTTTTGGATCTGGACACGGTGTGAGTTATGGATCTGCATAGAATGTAAGTTGTGGATCGGGACAGGGTATGAGTTATGAGGATCTGGACAGTGTGAGAGTTGTGGATTTGGGCAGGGTGTTAGTTGTGGATCTGGACATGATGCGAGTAGTGGACCTGGAGATGGTCCGAGTTGTGGATCTGAACGGGTTGTGAGTTGTCAATAAGGGCAGGGTGTGTGAGTTTTGGATCTGTAAAGTTTTTGAGTTTTGGATATGGACAGGGTATGAGTTGTGGATCTGGACAGGGTGTGACCTGTGGATCTGGAAAGGGTGAGAATTGTGGATCTGAATGGGTTGTGAGTTGTCAATCAGGCCAGGGTGTGAAATGTGGATCTGGACATGGTGTGAGTTGTGCATCTGGACAGGGTGAGATTTGTGGATCTGGACATGATCTGAGTTGCAGATTTGGACAGTGCATGAGTTGTCGATCTGGACATGGTGTGGTGTGGATCTGGACAGGGTGTGAGTTGTCAATCTGTCCATCATGTGAGTTGTCAACCTCTCCAGCATGTGAGTTGTCAATCTGTCCAGCATGTGAGTTTGTGAATCTGGATGGGATGATCATTGTGGATCTGGACCTGGTGAGATTTGAGGATCTGGACAGGATGTGAGTTGTCAATCTGGACAGGGTATGAGTTCTGGATCTGGACATGAGGGGAGTAGTGAGACTGGACCGCGTCTGAGGTGTGTATCTGTACAGGGTATGAGAGTTGTGGATCTGGACAGGGTGTGAGTTGTGGATCTTTGTGTGATGTTAGTTGTGGAACTGGACATGAAGTGAGTTATGGTTCTGGATAGGGTATGAGATGTCACTCTGGACAGGGTGAGCGGTCTGGATCTGGACAGGGTGTGAGATGTTGTTCTGGACAGAGTGTGAGTTGTGTATCTGGACAGAGTGTGAGTTGTGGATCTGGACAGGGTGTGAGTTGTCCATCTGGACAGGGTGAGAGTTGTGTATCTGAACTGGGTGAGAGTTGTCAATCAGGGCAGGGTGTGAACTTTGGATCTGGACAGGGTGTGAGTTGTGAATCTAGACAGGGTGGGATTGTCAATCTGGACTTGATCTGAGTTGCAGATCTGGACAGGGGTGAGTTGTGGATCTGGACACAGTATGGCATTGATCAGGACAGGGAAGGAGTTGTCAACCTCGCCAGCATGTGAGTTGTCAATCTTTCCAAAATGTGAATTGTGGATCTGGAAAGGGTGTGAGTGGTGTAGCTGGACAGGGTGTGAATTGTGGAGCTGGACAGGATGTGAGTTGCAGAGCTGGACAGGGTGTGCGTTGCGGAGCAGGACAGGGTGTGAGTTGTGGAGCTGGTCAGTGGGTGAGTTGTGACTCCAGACAGGGTGAGATTTGTGGATCTGGACAGGATCTGAGTTGCAGATCTGCACAGTGCATGAGTTGAGGATCTCGACACGATGTGGCATGGCTCTGCACAGGGTGTGAGTTATCAATCTGTCCAGCATGTGAGTTTTCAATCTGTCTAGCATATGAGTTGTCAATCAGTCCAGCATGTGAGTTGTCAATCTGGACTGGGTGTGCGTTGTGCATCACGACAGGGTGTGAGTTGTGGATCTGTGCTGGGCATTACTTGTGTATATGGACATGATGTGAGTTGTGGAGCTGGATGCGGTGTGAGTTGTGGATCTGGACAAGGTCATAGTTGTGGATATGGACGTGATGTGAGTTCTGGATCTGGACACGGTGTGAGTTATGAATCTGGATAGAATGTAAGTTGTGGATCAGGACAGGGTGATCGTTGTGGATCTGGACAGGGTGTGAGATGTGGATCTGGAAAGGGTATGAGAGTTGTGGATCTGTACAAGGAGGTAGTTGTGGATCTATGCAGGGTGTTAATTGTTGATATGGATGTGATGTGAGTTTTGGATCTGGACACGGTGTGAGTTATGGATCTGCATAGAATGTAAGTTGTGGATCGGGACAGGGTATGAGTTATGAGGATCTGGACAGTGTGAGAGTTGTGGATTTGGGCAGGGTGTTAGTTGTGGATCTGGACATGATGCGAGTAGTGGACCTGGAGATGGTCCGAGTTGTGGATCTGAACGGGTTGTGAGTTGTCAATAAGGGCAGGGTGTGTGAGTTTTGGATCTGTAAAGTTTTTGAGTTTTGGATATGGACAGGGTATGAGTTGTGGATCTGGACAGGGTGTGAACTGTGGATCTGGAAAGGGTGAGAATTGTGGATCTGAATGGGTTGTGAGTTGTCAATCAGGCCAGGGTGTGAAATGTGGATCTGGACATGGTGTGAGTTGTGCATCTGGACAGGGTGAGATTTGTGGATCTGGACATGATCTGAGTTGCAGATTTGGACAGTGCATGAGTTGTGGATCTGGACATGGTGTGGTGTGGATCTGGACAGGGTGTGAGTTGTCAATCTGTCCATCATGTGAGTTGTCAACCTCTCCAGCATGTGAGTTGTCAATCTGTCCAGCATGTGAGTTTGTGAATCTGGATGGGATGATCATTGTGGATCTGGACCTGGTGAGATTTGAGGATCTGGACAGGATGTGAGTTGCAGAGCTGGACAGCGTGTGCGTTGCGGAGCAGGACAGGGTGAGAGTTGTGGAGCTGTACAGGGTGTGAGTTGTGGAGCTGGTCAGTGGGTGAGTTGTGACTCCAGAAAGGGTGAGATTTGAGGATGTGGACAGGATCTGAGTTGCAGATCTGCACATTGCATGAGTTGTGGATCTCGACATGATGTGTCAAGGATCTGCACAGGGTGTGAGTTGTCAATCTCTCTAGCATGTGAGTTTTCAATCTGTCTAGCATATGAGTTGTCAATCAGTCCAGCATGTGAGTTGTCAATCTGGACTGGGTGTGAGTTGTGCATCATGACAGGGTGTGAGTTGTGGATCTGTGCTGGGCATTACTTTTGGATATGGACATGATGTGAGTTGTGGAGCTGGATGCGGTGTGAGTTGTGGATCTGGACAAGGTCATAGTTGTGGATATGGACGTGATGTGAGTTCTGGATCTGGACACGGTGTGAGTTATGAATCTGGATAGAATGTAAGTTGTGGATCTGGACAGGGTGATCGTTGTGGATCTGGACAGGGTGTGAGATGTGGATCTGGAAAGGGTATGAGAGTTGTGGATCTGTACAAGGAGGTAGTTGTGGATCTATGCAGGGTGTTAATTGTTGATATGGATGTGATGTGAGTTTTGGATCTGGACACGGTGTGAGTTATGGATCTGCATAGAATGTAAGTTGTGGATCGGGACAGGGTATGAGTTATGAGGATCTGGACAGTGTGAGAGTTGTGGATTTGGGCAGGGTGTTAGTTGTGGATCTGGACATGATGCGAGTAGTGGACCTGGAGATGGTCCGAGTTGTGGATCTGAACGGGTTGTGAGTTGTCAATAAGGGCAGGGTGTGTGAGTTTTGGATCTGTAAAGTTTTTGAGTTTTGGATATGGACAGGGTATGAGTTGTGGATCTGGACAGGGTGTGACCTGTGGATCTGGAAAGGGTGAGAATTGTGGATCTGAATGGGTTGTGAGTTGTCAATCAGGCCAGGGTGTGAAATGTGGATCTGGACATGGTGTGAGTTGTGAATCTGGACAGGGTGAGATTTGTGGATCTGGACATGATCTGAGTTGCAGATTTGGACAGTGCATGAGTTGTCGATCTGGACATGGTGTGGTGTGGATCTGGACAGGGTGTGAGTTGTCAATCTGTCCATCATGTGAGTTGTCAACCTCTCCAGCATGTGAGTTGTCAATCTGTCCAGCATGTGAGTTTGTGAATCTGGATGGGATGATCATTGTGGATCTGGACATGGTGAGATTTGAGGATCTGGACAGGATGTGAGTTGTCAATCTGGACAGGGTATGAGTTGTGGATCTGGACATGAGGGGAGTAGTGAGACTGGACCGCGTCTGAGGTGTGTATCTGTACAGGGTATGAGAGTTGTGGATCTGGACAGGGTGTGAGTTGTGGATCTTTGTGTGGTGTTAGTTGTGGAACTGGACATGAAGTGAGTTATGGTTCTGGAAAGGGTATGAGATGTCACTCTGGACAGGGTGAGTGGTCTGGATCTGGACAGGGTGTGAGATGTTGTTCTGGACAGAGTGTGAGTTTTGTATCTGGACAGAGTGTGAGTTGTGGATCTGGACAGGGTGTGAGTTGTCCATCTGGACAGGGTGAGAGTTGTGTATCTGAACTGGGTGAGAGTTGTCAATCAGGGCAGGGTGTGAAATTTGGATCTGGACAGGGTGTGAGTTGTGAATCTGGACAGGGTGGGATTGTCAATCTGGACTGGATCTGAGTTGCAGATCTGGACAGGGGTGAGTTGTGGATCTGGACACAGTATGGCATTGATCAGGACAGGGAAGGAGTTGTCAACCTCGCCAGCATGTGAGTTGTCAATCTTTCCAAAATGTGAGTTGTGGATCTGGAAAGGGTGTGAGTGGTGGAGCTGGACAGGGTGTGAATTGTGGAGCTGGACAGGATGTGAGTTGCAGAGCTGGACAGGGTGTGCGTTGCGGAGCAGGACAGGGTGTGAGTTGTGGAGCTGGACAGGGTGTGAGTTGTGGAGCTGGTCAGTGGGTGAGTTGTGACTCCAGACAGGGTGAGATTTGTGGATCTGGACAGGATCTGAGTTGCAGATCTGCACAGTGCATGAGTTGAGGATCTCGACACGATGTGGCATGGATCTGCACAGGGTGTGAGTTATCAATCTGTCCAGCATGTGAGTTTTCAATCTGTCTAGCATATGAGTTGTCAATCAGTCCAGCATGTGAATTGTCAATCTGGACTGGGTGTGCGTAGTGCATCACGACAGGGTGTGAGTTGTGGATCTGTGCTGGGCATTACTTGTGTATATGGACATGATGTGAGTTGTGGAGCTGGATGCGGTGTGAGTTGTGGATCTGTAGAAGGTCATAGTTGTGGATATGGACGTGATGTGAGTTCTGGATCTGGACACAGTGGGAGTTATGAATCTGCATAGAATGTAAGTTTTGGATCAGGACAGGGTGATCGTTGTGGATCTGGACAGGGTGTGAGATGTGGATCTGGAAAGGGTATGAGAGTTGTGGATCTGTACAAGGAGGTAGTTGTGGATCTATGCAGGGTGTTAATTGTTGATATGGATGTGATGTGAGTTTTGGATCTGGACACGGTGTGAGTTATGGATCTGCATAGAATGTAAGTTGTGGATCGGGACAGGGTATGAGTTATGAGGATCTGGACAGTGTGAGAGTTGTGGATTTGGGCAGGGTGTTAGTTGTGGATCTGGACATGATGCGAGTAGTGGACCTGGAGATGGTCCGAGTTGTGGATCTGAACGGGTTGTGAGTTGTCAATAAGGGCAGGGTGTGTGAGTTTTGGATCTGTAAAGTTTTTGAGTTTTGGATATGGACAGGGTATGAGTTGTGGATCTGGACAGGGTGTGAACTGTGGATCTGGAAAGGGTGAGAATTGTGGATCTGAATGGGTTGTGAGTTGTCAATCAGGCCAGGGTGTGAAATGTGGATCTGGACATGGTGTGAGTTGTGCATCTGGACAGGGTGAGATTTGTGGATCTGGACATGATCTGAGTTGCAGATTTGGACAGTGCATGAGTTGTGGATCTGGACATGGTATGGTGTGGATCTGGACAGGGTGTGAGTTGTCAATCTGTCCATCATGTGAGTTGTCAACCTCTCCAGCATGTGAGTTGTCAATCTGTCCAGCATGTGAGTTTGTGAATCTGGATGGGATGATCATTGTGGATCTGGACCTGGTGAGATTTGAGGATCTGGACAGGATGTGAGTTGCAGAGCTGGACAGGGTGTGCGTTGCGGAGCAGGACAGGGTGAGAGTTGTGGAGCTGTACAGGGTGTGAGTTGTGGAGCTGGTCAGTGGGTGAGTTGTGACTCCAGAAAGGGTGAGATTTGAGGATGTGGACAGGATCTGAGTTGCAGATCTGCACATTGCATGAGTTGTGGATCTCGACATGATGTGTCAAGGATCTGCACAGGGTGTGAGTTGTCAATCTCTCTAGCATGTGAGTTTTCAATCTGTCTAGCATATGAGTTGTCAATCAGTCCAGCATGTGAGTTGTCAATCTGGACTGGGTGTGAGTTGTGCATCATGACAGGGTGTGAGTTGTGGATCTGTGCTGGGCATTACTTTTGGATATGGACATGATGTGAGTTGTGGAGCTGGATGCGGTGTGAGTTGTGGATCTGGACAAGGTCATAGTTGTGGATATGGACGTGATGTGAGTTCTGGATCTGGACACGGTGTGAGTTATGAATCTGGATAGAATGTAAGTTGTGGATCTGGACAGGGTGATCGTTGTGGATCTGGACAGGGTGTGAGATGTGGATCTGGAAAGGGTATGAGAGTTGTGGATCTGTACAAGGAGGTAGTTGTGGATCTATGCAGGGTGTTAATTGTTGATATGGATGTGATGTGAGTTTTGGATCTGGACACGGTGTGAGTTATGGATCTGCATAGAATGTAAGTTGTGGATCGGGACAGGGTATGAGTTATGAGGATCTGGACAGTGTGAGAGTTGTGGATTTGGGCAGGGTGTTAGTTGTGGATCTGGACATGATGCGAGTAGTGGACCTGGAGATGGTCCGAGTTGTGGATCTGAACGGGTTGTGAGTTGTCAATAAGGGCAGGGTGTGTGAGTTTTGGATCTGTAAAGTTTTTGAGTTTTGGATATGGACAGGGTATGAGTTGTGGATCTGGACAGGGTGTGACCTGTGGATCTGGAAAGGGTGAGAATTGTGGATCTGAATGGGTTGTGAGTTGTCAATCAGGCCAGGGTGTGAAATGTGGATCTGGACATGGTGTGAGTTGTGCATCTGGACAGGGTGAGATTTGTGGATCTGGACATGATCTGAGTTGCAGATTTGGACAGTGCATGAGTTGTGGATCTGGACATGGTGTGGTGTGGATCTGGACAGGGTGTGAGTTGTCAATCTGTCCATCATGTGAGTTGTCAACCTCTCCAGCATGTGAGTTGTCAATCTGTCCAGCATGTGAGTTTGTGAATCTGGATGGGATGATCATTGTGGATCTGGACCTGGTGAGATTTGAGGATCTGGACAGGATGTGAGTTGTCAATCTGGACAGGGTATGAGTTCTGGATCTGGACATGAGGGGAGTAGTGAGACTGGACCGCGTCTGAGGTGTGTATCTGTACAGGGTATGAGAGTTGTGGATCTGGACAGGGTGTGAGTTGTGGATCTTTGTGTGATGTTAGTTGTGGAACTGGACATGAAGTGAGTTATGGTTCTGGATAGGGTATGAGATGTCACTCTGGACAGGGTGAGCGGTCTGGATCTGGACAGGGTGTGAGATGTTGTTCTGGACAGAGTGTGAGTTGTGTATCTGGACAGAGTGTGAGTTGTGGATCTGGACAGGGTGTGAGTTGTCCATCTGGACAGGGTGAGAGTTGTGTATCTGAACTGGGTGAGAGTTGTCAATCAGGGCAGGGTGTGAACTTTGGATCTGGACAGGGTGTGAGTTGTGAATCTAGACAGGGTGGGATTGTCAATCTGGACTTGATCTGAGTTGCAGATCTGGACAGGGGTGAGTTGTGGATCTGGACACAGTATGGCATTGATCAGGACAGGGAAGGAGTTGTCAACCTCGCCAGCATGTGAGTTGTCAATCTTTCCAAAATGTGAATTGTGGATCTGGAAAGGGTGTGAGTGGTGTAGCTGGACAGGGTGTGAATTGTGGAGCTGGACAGGATGTGAGTTGCAGAGCTGGACAGGGTGTGCGTTGCGGAGCAGGACAGGGTGTGAGTTGTGGAGCTGGTCAGTGGGTGAGTTGTGACTCCAGACAGGGTGAGATTTGTGGATCTGGACAGGATCTGAGTTGCAGATCTGCACAGTGCATGAGTTGAGGATCTCGACACGATGTGGCATGGCTCTGCACAGGGTGTGAGTTATCAATCTGTCCAGCATGTGAGTTTTCAATCTGTCTAGCATATGAGTTGTCAATCAGTCCAGCATGTGAGTTGTCAATCTGGACTGGGTGTGCGTTGTGCATCACGACAGGGTGTGAGTTGTGGATCTGTGCTGGGCATTACTTGTGTATATGGACATGATGTGAGTTGTGGAGCTGGATGCGGTGTGAGTTGTGGATCTGGACAAGGTCATAGTTGTGGATATGGACGTGATGTGAGTTCTGGATCTGGACACGGTGTGAGTTATGAATCTGGATAGAATGTAAGTTGTGGATCAGGACAGGGTGATCGTTGTGGATCTGGACAGGGTGTGAGATGTGGATCTGGAAAGGGTATGAGAGTTGTGGATCTGTACAAGGAGGTAGTTGTGGATCTATGCAGGGTGTTAATTGTTGATATGGATGTGATGTGAGTTTTGGATCTGGACACGGTGTGAGTTATGGATCTGCATAGAATGTAAGTTGTGGATCGGGACAGGGTATGAGTTATGAGGATCTGGACAGTGTGAGAGTTGTGGATTTGGGCAGGGTGTTAGTTGTGGATCTGGACATGATGCGAGTAGTGGACCTGGAGATGGTCCGAGTTGTGGATCTGAACGGGTTGTGAGTTGTCAATAAGGGCAGGGTGTGTGAGTTTTGGATCTGTAAAGTTTTTGAGTTTTGGATATGGACAGGGTATGAGTTGTGGATCTGGACAGGGTGTGAACTGTGGATCTGGAAAGGGTGAGAATTGTGGATCTGAATGGGTTGTGAGTTGTCAATCAGGCCAGGGTGTGAAATGTGGATCTGGACATGGTGTGAGTTGTGCATCTGGACAGGGTGAGATTTGTGGATCTGGACATGATCTGAGTTGCAGATTTGGACAGTGCATGAGTTGTGGATCTGGACATGGTGTGGTGTGGATCTGGACAGGGTGTGAGTTGTCAATCTGTCCATCATGTGAGTTGTCAACCTCTCCAGCATGTGAGTTGTCAATCTGTCCAGCATGTGAGTTTGTGAATCTGGATGGGATGATCATTGTGGATCTGGACCTGGTGAGATTTGAGGATCTGGACAGGATGTGAGTTGCAGAGCTGGACAGCGTGTGCGTTGCGGAGCAGGACAGGGTGAGAGTTGTGGAGCTGTACAGGGTGTGAGTTGTGGAGCTGGTCAGTGGGTGAGTTGTGACTCCAGAAAGGGTGAGATTTGAGGATGTGGACAGGATCTGAGTTGCAGATCTGCACATTGCATGAGTTGTGGATCTCGACATGATGTGTCAAGGATCTGCACAGGGTGTGAGTTGTCAATCTCTCTAGCATGTGAGTTTTCAATCTGTCTAGCATATGAGTTGTCAATCAGTCCAGCATGTGAGTTGTCAATCTGGACTGGGTGTGAGTTGTGCATCATGACAGGGTGTGAGTTGTGGATCTGTGCTGGGCATTACTTTTGGATATGGACATGATGTGAGTTGTGGAGCTGGATGCGGTGTGAGTTGTGGATCTGGACAAGGTCATAGTTGTGGATATGGACGTGATGTGAGTTCTGGATCTGGACACGGTGTGAGTTATGAATCTGGATAGAATGTAAGTTGTGGATCTGGACAGGGTGATCGTTGTGGATCTGGACAGGGTGTGAGATGTGGATCTGGAAAGGGTATGAGAGTTGTGGATCTGTACAAGGAGGTAGTTGTGGATCTATGCAGGGTGTTAATTGTTGATATGGATGTGATGTGAGTTTTGGATCTGGACACGGTGTGAGTTATGGATCTGCATAGAATGTAAGTTGTGGATCGGGACAGGGTATGAGTTATGAGGATCTGGACAGTGTGAGAGTTGTGGATTTGGGCAGGGTGTTAGTTGTGGATCTGGACATGATGCGAGTAGTGGACCTGGAGATGGTCCGAGTTGTGGATCTGAACGGGTTGTGAGTTGTCAATAAGGGCAGGGTGTGTGAGTTTTGGATCTGTAAAGTTTTTGAGTTTTGGATATGGACAGGGTATGAGTTGTGGATCTGGACAGGGTGTGACCTGTGGATCTGGAAAGGGTGAGAATTGTGGATCTGAATGGGTTGTGAGTTGTCAATCAGGCCAGGGTGTGAAATGTGGATCTGGACATGGTGTGAGTTGTGAATCTGGACAGGGTGAGATTTGTGGATCTGGACATGATCTGAGTTGCAGATTTGGACAGTGCATGAGTTGTCGATCTGGACATGGTGTGGTGTGGATCTGGACAGGGTGTGAGTTGTCAATCTGTCCATCATGTGAGTTGTCAACCTCTCCAGCATGTGAGTTGTCAATCTGTCCAGCATGTGAGTTTGTGAATCTGGATGGGATGATCATTGTGGATCTGGACATGGTGAGATTTGAGGATCTGGACAGGATGTGAGTTGTCAATCTGGACAGGGTATGAGTTGTGGATCTGGACATGAGGGGAGTAGTGAGACTGGACCGCGTCTGAGGTGTGTATCTGTACAGGGTATGAGAGTTGTGGATCTGGACAGGGTGTGAGTTGTGGATCTTTGTGTGGTGTTAGTTGTGGAACTGGACATGAAGTGAGTTATGGTTCTGGAAAGGGTATGAGATGTCACTCTGGACAGGGTGAGTGGTCTGGATCTGGACAGGGTGTGAGATGTTGTTCTGGACAGAGTGTGAGTTTTGTATCTGGACAGAGTGTGAGTTGTGGATCTGGACAGGGTGTGAGTTGTCCATCTGGACAGGGTGAGAGTTGTGTATCTGAACTGGGTGAGAGTTGTCAATCAGGGCAGGGTGTGAAATTTGGATCTGGACAGGGTGTGAGTTGTGAATCTGGACAGGGTGGGATTGTCAATCTGGACTGGATCTGAGTTGCAGATCTGGACAGGGGTGAGTTGTGGATCTGGACACAGTATGGCATTGATCAGGACAGGGAAGGAGTTGTCAACCTCGCCAGCATGTGAGTTGTCAATCTTTCCAAAATGTGAGTTGTGGATCTGGAAAGGGTGTGAGTGGTGGAGCTGGACAGGGTGTGAATTGTGGAGCTGGACAGGATGTGAGTTGCAGAGCTGGACAGGGTGTGCGTTGCGGAGCAGGACAGGGTGTGAGTTGTGGAGCTGGACAGGGTGTGAGTTGTGGAGCTGGTCAGTGGGTGAGTTGTGACTCCAGACAGGGTGAGATTTGTGGATCTGGACAGGATCTGAGTTGCAGATCTGCACAGTGCATGAGTTGAGGATCTCGACACGATGTGGCATGGATCTGCACAGGGTGTGAGTTATCAATCTGTCCAGCATGTGAGTTTTCAATCTGTCTAGCATATGAGTTGTCAATCAGTCCAGCATGTGAATTGTCAATCTGGACTGGGTGTGCGTAGTGCATCACGACAGGGTGTGAGTTGTGGATCTGTGCTGGGCATTACTTGTGTATATGGACATGATGTGAGTTGTGGAGCTGGATGCGGTGTGAGTTGTGGATCTGTAGAAGGTCATAGTTGTGGATATGGACGTGATGTGAGTTCTGGATCTGGACACAGTGGGAGTTATGAATCTGCATAGAATGTAAGTTTTGGATCAGGACAGGGTGATCGTTGTGGATCTGGACAGGGTGTGAGATGTGGATCTGGAAAGGGTATGAGAGTTGTGGATCTGTACAAGGAGGTAGTTGTGGATCTGTGCAGCGTGTTAATTGTTGATATGGATGTGATATGAGGTTTGGACCTGGGCAGGGTGTGAGTTATGGATCTGCATAGAAAGTAAGTTGTGGATCAGGACAGGGTGTGTGAGATATGAGGATCTGTACAGGGTGTGACCTGTGGATCTGGAAAGGGTGAGAATTGTGGATCTGAATGGGTTGTGAGTTGTCAGTCAGGCCAGGGTGTGAAATGTGGATCTGGAAATGGTGTGAGTTGTGAATCTGGACAGGGTGAGATTTGTGGATCTGGACAGGATCTGAGTTGCAGATTTGGACAGTGCATGAGTTGTGGATCTGGACATGGTGTGGTGTGGATCTGGACAGGGTGTGAGTTGTCAATCTGTCCAGCATGTGACTTGTCAACCTCTCCAGCATGTGAGTTGTCAATCTGTCCAGCGTGTGAGTTGTGGATCTGGATAGGATGATCATTGTGGTTCTGGACATGGTGAGATTTGAGGATCTGGACAGGATGTGAGTTGTCAATCTGGACAGGGTATGATTTATAGATCTGGACATGAGGGCAGTAGTGAGCCAGGACCGGGTCTGAGGTGTGGATCTGTACAGGGTATGAGTTTTGTGGATCTGGACAGGGTTTGAGTTGTGGATCTTTGCCTGGTGTTAGTTGTGGATCTGGACATGAAGTGAGTAATGGTTCTGGATAGGGTATGAGATGTCACTCTGGACAGGGTGAGCGGTCTGGATATGGACAGGGTGTGAGATGTTGTTCTGGACAGAGTGTTTGTTGTGGATATGGACAGTGTGTCAGTTGTCCAGCTGGACAGGGTGAGTGTTGTGTATCTGAACGGGGTGTGAGTTGTCAATCAGGGCAGGGTGTGAGATTTGGATCTGGACAGGGTGTGAGTTGTGAATCTAGACAGGTTGGGATTGTCAATCTGGACTGGATCTGAGTTGCAGATCTGGACAGTGGGTGAGTTGTGGATCTGGACACAGTATGGCATTGATCAGAACAGGGAAGGTGTTGTCAACCTCTCCAGTATGTGAGTTGTCAATCTGGCAAAAATGTGAATTGTTGATCTGGATAGGGTGTGAGTTGTGGAGCTGGACAGGGTGTGAGTTGTGGAGCTGGACAGGATGTGAGTTGCAGAGCTGGACAGGGTGTGCATTGTGGAGCAGGACAGAGTGTGAGTTGTGGAGCTGGACAGGGTGTGAGTTGTGGAGCTGGTCATTGGGTGAGTTGTGACTCCAGACAGGGTGAGATTTGAGGATGTGGGCAGGATCTGAGTTGCAGATCTGCACATTGCATGAGTTGTGGATCTCGACACGATGTGGCATGGATCTGCACAGGGTGTGAGTTGTCAATCTCTCCAGCATGTGAGTTTTCAATCTGTCTAGCATATGAGTTGTCAATCAGTCCAGCATGTGAGTTGTCAATCTGGACTGGGTGTGAGTTGTGCATCATGACAGGGTGTGAGTTGTGGATCTGTGCTGGGCATTACTTTTGGATATGGACATGATGTGAGTTGTGGAGCTGAATGCGGTGTGAGTTGTGGATCTGGACAAGGTCATAGTTGTGGATATGGACATGATGTGAGTTCTGGATCTGGACACGGTGTGAGTTATGAATCTGGATAGAATGTAAGTTGTGGATCAGGACAGGGTGATCGTTGTGGATCTGGACAAGGTGTGAGATGTGGATCTGGAAAGGGCATGAGTGTTGTGGATCTGTACAAGGAGGTAGTTGTGGATCTATGCAGGGTGTTAATTGTTGATATGGATGTGATGTGAGTTTTGGATCTGGACACGGTGTGAGTTATGGATCTGCATAGAATGTAAGTTGTGGATCGGGACAGGGTGTGAGATATGAGGATCTGGACAGTGTGAGAATTGTGGATTTGGGCAGGGTGTTAGTTGCGGATCTGGACATGATGCGAGTAGTGGACCTGGAGATGGTCCGAGTTGTTTATCTGAACGGGTTGTAAGTTGTCAATAAGGGCAGGGTGTGTGAGTTTTGGATCTGTAAAGTTTGTGAGTTTTGGATATGGACAGGCTATGAGTTGTGGATCTGGACAGGGTGTGACCTGTGGATCTGGAAAGGGTGAGAATTGTGGATCTGAACGGGTTGTGAGTTGTCAATCAGGCCAGGGTGTGAAATGTGGATCTGGACATGGTGTGAGTTGTGAATCTGGACAGGGTGAGATTTGTGGAACTGGACAGTATCTGAGTTGCAGATTTGGACAGTGCATGAGTTGTGGATCTGGACATGGTGTGGTGTTGATCTGGACAGGGTGTGAATTGTCCATCTCTCCAGCATGTGAGTTGTCAACCTCTCCAGCATGTGAGTTGTCAATCTGTCCAGCATGTGAGTTGTCGATCTGGATAGGATGATCATTGTGGATCTGGACATGGTGAGATTTGAGGATCTGGACAGGATGTGAGTTGTCAATCTGGACAGGGTATGATTTGTAGATCTGGACATGAGGGCAGTAGTGAGACAGAACGGGGTCTGAGGTGTGGATTGTAGAGGGTATGAGAGTTGTGGATCTGGACAGGGTGTGAGTTGTGGATCTTTGCATGGTGTTAGTTGTGGATCTGGACATGAAATGAGTTATGGTTCTGGATAGGTTTTGAGATGTCACTCTGGACAGGGTGAGCGGTCTGGATCTGGACAGGGTGTGAAATGTTGTTCTGGACAGAGTGTGAAGTGTGTATCTGGACAGTGTGTCAGTTGTCCATCTGGACAGGGTGAGAGTTGTGTATCTGAACGGGGTGTGAGTTGTCAATCAGGGCAGGGTGTGAGATTTGGATCTGGACAGAGTGTGAGTTGTGAATCTAGACAGGGTGGGATTTTCAATCTGGACTGGATCTGAGTTGCATATCTGGACATTGGGTGAGTTGTGGATCTGGATACAGTATGGCATTGATCAGGACAGGGTTGGAGTTCTCAACGTCTCCAGCATGTGAGTTGTCAATCTGTCCAAAATGTGAATTGTGGATCTGGATAGGGTGTAAGTTGTGGAGCTGGACAGGGTGTGAGTTGTGGAGCTGGACAGGATGTGAGTTGCAGAGCTGGACAGGGTGTGCATTGTGGAGCAGGACAGAGTGTGAGTTGTGGAGCTGGACAGGGTGTGAGCTGTCGAGCTGGTCATTGGGTGAGTTGTGACTCCAGACAGGGTGAGATTTGAGGATGTGGACAGGATCTGAGTTGCAGATCTGCACATTGCATGAGTTGTGGATCTCGACACGATGTGGCATGGATCTGCACAGGGTGTGAGTTGTCAATCTGTCCAGCATGCGAGTTTTCAATCTGTCTAGCATATGAATTGTCAATCAGTCCAGCATGTGAGTTGTCAATCTGGTGAGGGTGAGAGTTGTGCATCGTGACAGGGTGTGAGTTGTGGATCTGTGCTGGGCATTACATTTGGATATGGACATGATGTGAATTGTGGAGCTGGATGCGGTGTGAGTTGTGGATCTGGACAAGGTCATAGTTGTGGATATGGACGTGATGTGAGTTCTGGATCTGGACACGGTGTGAGTTATGAATCTGGATAGAATGTAAGTTGTGGATCTGGACAGGGTGATCGCTGTGGATCTGGACAGCGTGGGAGATGTGGATCTGGAAAGGGTATGAGAGTTGTGGATCTGTACAAGGAGGTAGTTGTGGCAGGGTGTTAATTGTTGATATGGATGTGATGTGAGTTTTGGATCTGGACACTGTGTGAGTTATGGATCTGCATAGAATGTAAGTTGTGAATCGGGACAGGGTGTGAGATATGAGGATCTGCACAGGGTGAGAGTTGTGGATTTGGGCAGGCTGTTAGTTGTGGATCTGAACATGATGCGAGTAGTGGAGCTGGAGATGGTCCGAGTTGTGGATCTGAATGGGTTGTGAGTTGTCAATAAGGGCAGGGTGTGTAAGTTTTGGATCTGTAAAGTTTGTGAGTTTTGGATATGGACAGGGTGTGAGATGTGGATCTGGACAGGGTGTGACCTGTGGATCTGGAAAGGGTGAGAATTGTGGATCTGAACTGGTTGTGAGTTGTCAATCAGGCCAGGGTGTGAAATGTGGATCTGGACATGGTCTGAGTTGTGAATCTGGACAGGCTTTGATTTGTGGAAACGGACATGATCTGAGTTGCAGATTTGGACAGTGCATGAGTTGTGGATCTGGACATGGTGAGATTTGAGGATCTGGACAGAATGTGAGTTGTCAATCAGGACAGGGTATGATTTGTAGATCTGGACATGAGGGGAGTAGTGAGACAGGACCGAGTCTGAGGTGTGGATCTGGACAGGGTATGAGAGTTGTGGATCTGGACAGGGTTTGAGTTGTGGATCTTTGCGTGGTGTTAGTTGTGGATCTGGACATGAAGTGAGTAATGGTTCTGGATAGGGTATGAGATGTCACTCTGGACAGGGTGAGCGGTCTGGATCTGGACAGGGTGTGAGATTTTGTTCTGGACAGAGTGTGAGTTGTGGATCTGGACAGGGTGTCAGTCATGCATCTGGACAGGGTGAGAGTTGTGGATCTGAACGGGGTGAGAGTTTTCAATCAGGGCATGTTGTGAGATTTGGATCTGGACAGGGTGTGAGTTGTGTATCTAGACAGCGTGGGATTGTTAGTCAGGACTTGATCTGTCTTGCAGTTCTGGACAGTGGGGGAGTTGTGGATGTGGACAGGTTGAGAGTTGTGGATCTGGACAGATTGAGAGTTGTGGATCTGGATAGGTTGAGATTTGTGGATCTGGACATGTTGAGAGTTGTGGATCTGGTGAGGGTGTTCATTGTTGATCTGGGCAGGGTGTTAGTTGTGGATTTGGAAATAATTTGAGATCTGGATATGGACAAAGTGTGAGTTATGGATCTGGACAAAGTGCAAGTTGTGGATCAGGACAGGGTGATCATTGTGGATGTGGAGATGGTGAGATTTGAGGATCTGGACAGGATGTGAGTTGTCAAACTGGACAGCGTATCAATTGTGGATCAGGACATGGGGGGAGTACTGAGACAGGACAGCATCTGAGGTGTGGATCTGTACAGGGTGTGTGTTGTGGATCTGGACAGGGTGTGAGTTGTCAAACTGTCCGGCATGTGAGTTGTGTATCTGGACAGGTTGAGAGTTGTGGATCTGGACTTGTTGAGAGTTGTGTATCTGGCAGAGTGTTAGTTGTGGATCTGGACATGATGTGAGTTGTGGAGCTGGACACGGTGTGAGTTGTGGATCAGGACAGGGTGATCGTTGTGGATCCTGACATGGTGAGATTTGAGGATCTGGACACAATGTGATTTGTGGAGCTGGACACGGTGTGAGTTGTGGATCTGAACAGGGTGTGATTTTTGGATGTGGTTAGATTGTCAGTTTTGGATCTGGGCATGGTGTTAGTTGTGTATCTGGCCATTAAGTGAGTTATGGATCTGGATAGGGTATGAGATGTCAATCTGGACAGGGTGAGAGGGCTGGATCTGGACAGGGTGTGAGTTGCAGATGTGGCAGATTGTCAGTTGCGGATCTGGACAGGGAGTGAGATGTTGTTCTGGACAGAGTGTAAGTTGTGGATCTGGACAGGGTGTGAATTGTGTCTCTGGACAGGGTGTGAGTTGTGCATCAGGACAGGGTGATATTTGTGGATCTGGACAAGGTGAGATTTGAGGATCTGGACTGGGTGTGAGTTGTCAGTCTGGACAGGGTATGAGTTGTTGATCTGGACATGGGGGCAGTTGTGAGACTGGAAAGGGTCTGAGGTATGGATTGGAACAGGGTATGAGAGTTGTGGATTTGGGCAGGATGTTAGTGGTGGATCTGAACGGATTGTGAATTGTCAATAAGGGCAGGGTGTGAGTTGTGGATCTGTACAGGTTGTGAGTTGTGGATATGGACCGCGTGTGAGTTGTGGATTTGGACAGGGTGTGAGCTGTGGATCTGGAAAGGGTGAGAATTGCGGATCTGAATGGGTTGTGAGTTATCAATCAGGCCAGGGTGTGAAATGTGGATCTGGACATGGTGTGAGTTGTGCATCTGGACATGGTGAGATTTGTGGAGCTGGACAGGATCTGAGTTGCAGTTCTGAACAGTGCATGAGTTGTGGATCTGGACAGGGTGTGAGTTGTCAATCGGTCCAGCATGTGAGTTGTCAATCTCTCCAGCATGTGAGTTGTGGATCTGGATAGGATGATCATTGTGGATCTGGACATGGTGAGATTTGAGGATCTGGACAGGATTTGAGTTGTCAATCTGGACAGCGTATGAGTTGTGAATCTGGACATGGGGGGAATAGTGAGACAGGACCGGGTCTGAGGTGTGGATCTGTACAGCATATGAGAGTTATGGATCTGTACAGGGTGTGAGTTGTGGGTCTTGGCATGGTGTTTGTTGTGGATCTGGACATGAAGTGAGTTATGGTTCTGGATAGGGAATTAGATGTCACTCTGGACAGGGTGAGAAGTCTGGATCTGGCCAGGTTGTGAGATGTTTTTCTGGACAGAGTGTGAGTTGTGGATTTGGACAGGGTGTCAGTTATGCATCTGGACAGGGTGAGAGTTGTGGATCTGAACGGGGTGAGAGTTGTCAATCAGGGCAGGTTGTGAGATGTGGATCTGGAAAGGGTGTGAGTTGTGAATCTAGACAGCGTGGGATTTGTCAATCTGGACTTGATCTGAGTGCAGATCTGGACAGTAGGTGAGCTGTGGATGTGGACACAGTATGGCATTGATCAGGACAGGGATTGACTTGTCAACCTCCCAGCATGTGAGTTGTCAATCTGTCCAAAATGTGAATTGTGATTCTGGATAGGGTGTGAGTTGTGGAGCTGGACAGGGTGTGAATTGTGGAGCCGGACAGGGTGTGAGTTGCGGAGCAGGACAGGGTGTGAGTTCTGGAGCTGGACAGGGTGTGAGTTGTGGAGCTTGTCAGTGTGTGAGTTGTGGAGCTGGACAGAGTGTGAGTTGTGGATCTGGACAGGATGTGTGTTGTGGATCTGGACAGGGTGTAAGTTCTGGATCTGGACAGGGTGTGAATTGTATATCTGGACAAGGTGTGTGTTGTGGATCAGGACAGGGTGATAGTTGTGGATCTGGTCATGGTGAGATTGAGGATCTGGACTGGGTGTGAGTTGTCAGTCTGGACAGTTTAGGAGCTGCTGATCTGGACATGGGTGGAGTAGTGAGACTGGAAAGGGTCTGAGGTATGGATTGGAACAGGGTATGAGAGATGTGGTTCTGGGCAGGGTGTTAGTTTTGGATCTGGAAATGATGTGAGTTGTGGAGCTGGACACGGTGTGAGTTGTGGATCAGGACATGGTGATCGTTGCGGATCTTGACATGGTGAGATTTGAGGATCCGGACATGATGTGAGTTGCGGAGCTGGACATGGTGCCAGTTGTGGATGTGGATAGATTGTCAGTTGTGGATCTGGGCATGGTGTTAGTTGTGTATCTGGACATGAAGTGAGTTATGGATCTGAATAGGGTATGAAGTGTCAATCTGGACAGGGTGAGAGGTCTGGATCTGGACAGGGTGTGAGTTGCAGATGTGGGCAGATTGTCAGTTGTGGATCTGGACAGGGAGTGAGATGTTGTTCTGGACAGAATGTAATTTGTTGATCTGGACACGGGGAAAGTAATGAGACTTGGCAATGTGAGAGTTGTAGGTGTGGACAAGGTGCGAGTTGTCAATATGGACAGGGCGAGATTTGTTAATAAGGGCAGGGTGTGAGCTGTGGATCTGCACAGTGTGTGAGTTGTGGATCTGGATAGGGTGTGAGTTGTTGTTCAGGACAGGATCTGAGTTGCAGATTTGGTCAGTGCATGAGCTGTGGATCAGGACATGGTGTGGCATGGATCTCGATAGGGTGTGAGTTGTCATTCTCGCTAGCATTTGAGTTGCCAAACTTTCCAGCATGTGAGTTGGTTTTCTGGACATGTTGAGAGTTGTGTTTCTGGACAGGTTGACAGTTGTGGATAAGGACAGGTTGAGAGTTGTGGATCTGGACATGTTGAGAGTTGTGGATCTGGGCAGGGTGTTAGTTGTGGATATGGATGTAATGTGAGATCTGGATCTGGACACTGTGTGAGTTTTGGATCTGGACAGAGTGTAAGTTGTGGATCAGAACAGGGTGATCATTGTGGATGTGGAGATGGTGAGATTTGAGGATCTGCACAGGATGTGAGTTGTCAATCTGGACAGGATATGAATTGTGGATCTGAACATTGGGGGAGTAGTAAGACAGGACAGCATCTGAGGTGTGGATCTGTACAGGTTGTGTGTTGTGGATATGGACACGGTCTGAGTTGTGGATCTGGACAGGGTGTGAATTGTGGATCTGGACAGTGAGTTGTGGATCTGGACAGGGTGTGAGTTGTGGAAGTAGACAGGGTATGAGTTGTGGATCTGGATAGGGTCTGAGAAGTGGATCTGTACAGGGTGTAAGTTGTGGATCTGGATGGGGTGTGAGTTGTGAATCTGTACATGGTGAGATTTGTGGATCTGGACAGGTTCTGAGCTGCAGATCTGGACAGTGCATGAGTTGTGGATCTGGATGTGGTGTGGCATGTATCTGAACAGTGTATGAGTTGTCAATCTCTCCAGCATGTGAGTTGTCCATCTCTCCAGCATGTGAGTTGACAATCTGTCCAGCATGTGAGTTGTGGATCTGGACAGGGTGTGATTTTTGGATGTGGAGAGATTGTCAGTTGTGGATCTCAGCATTGTGTTAGTTGTGTATCTGGCCATTAAGTGAGTTATGGATCTGGATAGGGTATGAGATGTCAATCTGGACAGGGTAAGAGTGCTGGATCTGGACAGGGTCTGAGTTGCAAATCTGGACAGTGCATGAGTTGTGGATCTGGACATGGTGTGGTGTGGATCTCGACAGCGTGTGAGTTGTCAATCTGTCCAGCATGTGAGTTGTGGATCTGGACAGGTTGAGAGTTGTGGATCTGGACAGATTGAGAGTTGTGGATCTGGACAGGTTGAGATTTGTGGATCTGGACATGTTGAGAGTTGTGGATCTGGTGAGGGTGTTCATTGTTGATCTGGGCAGGGTGTTAGTTTTGGATCTGGATATAATTTGAGATCTGGATATGGACAAAGTGTGAGTTATGGATCTGGACACAGTGCAAGTTGTGGATCAGGACAGGGTGATCATTGTGGATGTGGAGATGGTGAGATTTGAGGATCTGGACAGGATGTGAGTTGTCAAACTGGACAGCGTATCAATTGTGGATCAGGACATGGGGGGAGTACTGAGACAGGACAGCATCTGAGGTGTGGATCTGTACAGGGTGTGTGTTGTGGATCTGGACAGGGTGTGATTTTTGGATGTGGAGAGATTGTCAGTTGTGGATCTCAGCATTTTGTTAGTTGTGTATCTGGCCATTAAGTGAGTTATGCATCTGGATAGGGTATGAGATGTCAATCTGGACAGGGTAAGAGTGCTGGATCTGGACAGGGTGTGAGTTGCAGATGTGGCAGATTGTCAGTTGCGGATCTGGAGAGGGAGTGAGATGTTGTTCTGGACAGAGTGTAAGTTGTGGATCTGGACACAGTGAGAGTAATGGGACTGGGCAATGTGAGAGTTGTAGGTGCGGACAGGGTGTGAGTTGTCAATATGGACAAGGTGAGATTTGTTAATAATGGCAGGGTGTGAGCTGTGGATCTGCACAGGGTGTGAGTTGTGGATGTGGATAGATTGGGAGTTCTGGATCAGGACATGGAGTGTGTTGTGGATCTGGACAGGGTTTGAATTATGAATCTGGACAGGGTGAGAATTGTGGATCTGAACGAGCTGTGAGTTCTCAGTCAGGGCTGAGTCCGAAATGTGGATCTGGACAGGGTATGAGTTGTGAATCTGGGCAGGGTGAGAGTTGTGGATCTGGACAGGATCTGAGTTGCAGATCTGGACAGTGCATGAGTTGTGGATCTGGACATGGTGTGGTGTGGATCTCGACAGCGTGTGAGTTGTCAATCTGTCCAGCATGTGAGTTGTGGATCTGGACAGGTTGAGAGTTGTGGATCTGGACAGATTGAGAGTTGTGGATCTGGACAGGTTGAGATTTGTGGATCTGGACATGTTGAGAGTTGTGGATCTGGTGAGGGTGTTCATTGTTGATCTGGGCAGTTTGTTAGTTTTGGATTTGGATATAATTTGAGATCTGGATATGGACAAAGTGCGAGTTGTGGATCAGGACAGGGTGATCATTGTGGATGTGGAGATGGTGAGATTTGAGGATCTGGACAGGATGTGAGTTGTCAAACTGGACAGCGTATCAATTGTGGATCAGGACATGGGGGGAGTACTGAGACAGGGCAGCATCTGAGGTGTGGATCTGTACAGGGTGTGTGTTGTGGATCTGGGCAGGGTGTGAGTTGTCAAACTGTCCGGCATGTGAGTTGTGCATCTGGACAGGTTGAGAGTTGTGGATCTGGACTTGTTGAGAGTTGTGTATCTGGCAGAGTGTTAGTTGTGGATCTGGACATGATGTGAGTTGTGGAGCTGGACACGGTGTGAGTTGTGGATCAGGACAGGGTGATCGTTGTGGATCCTGACATGGTGAGATTTGAGGATCTGGACACAATGTGATTTGTGGAGCTGGACACTGTGTGAGTTGTGGATCTGAACAGGGTGTGATTTTTGGATGTGGTTAGATTGTCAGTTTTGGATCTGGGCATGGTGTTAGTTGTGTATCTGGCCATTAAGTGAGTTATGGATCTGGATAGGGTATGAGATGTCAATCTGGACAGGGTGAGAGGGCTGGATCTGGACAGGGTGTGAGTTGCAGATGTGGCAGATTGTCAGTTGCGGATCTGGACAGGGAGTGAGATGTTGTTCTGGACAGAGTGTAAGTTGTGGATCTGGACACAGGGAGAGTATTGAGACTGGGCAATATGAGATCTGTAGGTGTGGACAGGGTGTGAGTTGTCAATATGGACATGGTGAGATTTGTTAATATTAGCAGGGTGTGAGCTGTGGATATGCACAGGGTGTGAGTTGTGGATGGGAATAGGTTGGGAGTTGTGGATCAGGACAGGGTGTGTGTTGAGGATCTGGACAGGGTGTGAGTTGTGAATCTGGACAGGGTGAGAATTGTTGATCTGAACGAGTTGTGAGTTGTCAGTCAGAGCTGAGTGCGAAATGTGGATCTGGACAGTGCATGAGTTGTATATCTGGACATGGGTTTCGTGGATCTCGACAGGGTGTGAGTTGTCAATCCCGCCAGCATGTGAATTGTCAATCTGTCCAGCATGTCAGTTGTGGATCTGGACATGTTGAGAGTTGTGGATCTGGACAGATTGAGAATTGTGGATCTGGACAGGTTGGGATTTGTGGATCTGGACATGTTGAGAGTTGTGGATCTGGGCAGGGTGTTCATTGTGGATCTGGGCAGGGTGTTAGTTGTGGATGTGGACATAATGTGAGATCTGGATCTGGACAAAATGTGAGTTATGGATCTGGACATGTTGAGAGTTGTGGATCTGGGCAGGGTGCTCATTGTGGATCTTGGCATGGATGGGGGCGGGTATTGAGACAGGACAGCATCTGAGGTGTGCATCTGTACAGGGTGTGTGTTGTGGATCTGGGCAGGGTGTGATTTGAGGATCTGCACAGGGTGTGAGTTTTGGATCTGGACAGTGTGTGAGTTGTGGATCTGGACAGGTTTTGAGTGGTGGATCTGGACGTGTTTTGAGTTGTGGATATAGACAGGGTGTGAGTTGTCTATCTGCCCAGCATGTGAGTTGTGGATCTGGACATGTTGAGAGTTGTGGATCTGGCAGGGTATTAGTTGTGGATCTTGGCAGGTTGTTAGGTGTTGATCTGGGCAGGGTGTTAGTTGTGGATCAGGACAGGTTGTGAGTGGTGGATCTAGACATGTTGTGAGTTGTGGATCTGGACAGTGTGTGAGTTGTGGGTCTGGACTTGTTGAGGGTTGTAGATCCGGACAGGTTGAGAGTTGTGGATTGCTACATCTTGAGAGTTGTGGATCTGGCAGGGTGTTAGTTGTGGATCTGGACATGATGTGAGTTGTGGAGCTGCACATGGTGTGAGTTGTGGATCAGGGCAGGGTGATCTTTGTGGATCCTGACATGGTGAGATTTGAGGATCTGGACATGATGTGATTTGTGGAGCTGGACTCAGTGCGAGTTGTGGATCTGGACAGGGTGTGATTTTTGGATGTGGTTAGATTGTCAATTTTGGATCTGGGCATGGTGTTAGTTGTGTATCTGGCCATTAAGTGAGTTATGGATCTGGATAGGGAATGAGATGTCAATCTGGCCAGGGTGAGAGGGCTGGATCTGGACAGGGTGTGAGTTGCAAATGTGGCAGATTGTCAGTTGCGGATCTGGACAGGGAGTGAGATGTTGTTCTGGACAGAGTGTAAGTTGTGGATCTGGACACGGGGGAGTAGTGAGACTGGGCAATATGAGAGCTGTCGGTGTGGACAGGGTGTGAGTTGTCAATATGGACAAGGTGAGATTTGTTAATAATGGCAGCGTGTGAGCCGTGGATCTGCACAGGGTGTGAGTTGTGGATGTGGATAGGTTGGGAGTTGTGGATCAGGACAGGGTGTGTGTTGTGGATCTGGACAGGGTGTGAGTTGTGAATCTGGACAGGGTGAGAATTGTGGATCTGAACGAGTTGTGAGTTGTCAGTCAGGGCTGAGTGCGAAATGTGAATCTGGACAGTGCATGAGTTGAGGATCTGGAGATGGTGTGGCGTGGATCTCGACAGGGTGTGAGTTGTCAATCTCGCCAACTTGTGAGTTGTCAATCTGTCCAGCATGTCAGTTGTGGATCTGGACAGGTTGAGAGTTGTGGATCTGGACCAATTGGGAGTTGTGGATCTGGACAGGTTGAGATTTGTGGATCTGGACATGTTGAGAGTTGTGGATCTGGGCAGGGTGTTCATTTTGGATCTGGGCAGGGTGTTAGTTGTGGATATGGACGTAATATGAGATCTGGATCTGGATAACGTGTGAGTTATGGATCTGGAAAGAGTGTAAGTTGTGGATCAGGACAGGGTGATCATTGTGGATGTGGAGATGGTGAGATTTGAGGATCTGGACATGATGTGAGTTGTCCATCTGGACAGGGTATGAATTGTGGATCTGAAAATGGGGGGAGTAGTGAGACAGGACAACATCTGAGGTGTGCATCTGTACAGGGTGTGTATTGTGGATCTGGACAGGGTGTGAGTTGTGGATCTGCACAGGGTGTGAGTTGTGGATCTGGACAGGGTGTGAGTGGTGGATCTGGACATGTCTTGAGTTGTGGATCTGGACAGGGTGTGAGTTGTCAATCTGTCCAGCATGTGAGATGTGGATCTGGACATGTTGAAAGTTGTGGATCTGGACATGTTGAGAGTTGTGGATCTGGCAGGGTATTAGTTGTGGATCTTGTCAGGTTGTTAGGTGTTGATCTGGGCAGGGTGTTAGTTGTGGATCTGGACAGGTTGCGAGTGATGCATCTGGACATGTTTTGAGTTGTGGATCTGGACAGGGTGTGATTTGTAAATCTGTCTGGCATGTGAGTTGTGGATCTGGACAGGATGAGAGTTGTGGGTCTGGACTGGTTGAGGGTTGTAGATCTGGACAGGTTGAAAGTTGTGGACTGGGACATCTTGAGAGTTATGGATCTGGCACGGTGTTAGTTGTGGATCTGGACATGATGTGAGTTGTGGAGCTGGACATGGTGTGAGTTGTGGATCAGGACAGTGTGATCGTTGTGGATCTGGACATGGTGAGATTTGAGGAGCTGGACATGATGTGATTTGTGGGGCTGGACATGGTGCAAGTTGTGGATCTGGACAGGGTGTGATTTTTGGATGTGGAGAGATTGTCAGTTGTGGATCTCGGCATGGTGCTAGTTGTGTATCTGGCCATTAAGTGAATTATGGATCTGGATAGGGTATGAGATGTCAAACTGGACAGGGTGAGAGGGCTGGATCTGGACAGGGTGTGAGTTGCAGATGTGGGCAGATTGTCAGTTGTGTATCTAGACAGGGAGTGAGATGTTGTTCTGGACAGAGTGTAAGTTGTGGATCTGGACATGGGGAGAGTAGTAATACTGGACAATGTGAGAGTTGTAGATGTGGACAAGGTGCAAGTTGTCAATAAGGACAAGGAGAGATTTGTTAAAAAGGGCAGGGTGTGAGCTGTGGATCTGCACAGGGTGTGTGTTGTGGATATGGATAGGTTGTGAGTTGTGGATCAGGACAGGGTGTGAGTTGTGGATCTGGACAGGGTGTGAGTTGTGAATCAGAAGAGGGTGACAATTGTGGATCTGAAGGAGTTGTGAGTTATCAGTCAGGGCTGAGTGCAAAATGTGGATCTGGACAGGGTATGATTTGTGAATCTGGACAGGGTGAGAGTTGTGGATCTGGACAGGATCTGAGTTGCAGATCTGGACAGTGCATGAGTTGTGGATCAGGACATGGTGTGGTGTGGATCTGGTCAGGGTGTGAGTTGTGGATCTGGACAAGGTGTGAGTTGTGGATCTGGACAGGGTGTGAGTGGTGGATCTGGACATGGTGTGGTGTGGATCTGGTCAGGGTGTGAGTTGTGGATCTGGACAGGGTGTGATTTGTGGATCTGGACAGGGTGTGAGTGGTGGATCTGGACATGTTTTGAGTTGCGGATCTGCTCAGGGTGTAAGTTTTCAATCTGTCTGGCATGTGAGTTGTGGATCTGGACAGGTTGAGAGTTGTGGATTGGGACATCTTGAGAGTTGTGGATCTGGCAGGGTGTTAGTTGTGGATCTGGACATGATGTGAGTTGTGGATCAGGACAAGGTGATCGTTGCGGATCCTGACATGGTGAGATTTGAGGATCTGGACATGATGTGATTTGTGGAGCTGGACACAGTGCGAGTTGTGGATCTGGACAGGGTGTGATTTTTGGATGTGGTTAGATTGTCAGTTTTGGATCTGGGCATGGTGTTAGTTGTGTATCTGGCCATTAAGTGAGTTATGGATCTGGATAGGGTATGAGATGTCAATCTGGACAGGGTGAGAGGGCTGGATCTGGACAGGGTGTGAGTTGCAGATGTGGCAGATTGTCAGTTGCGGATCTGGACAGGGAGTGAGATGTTGTTCTGGACAGAGTGTAAGTTGTGGATCTGGACACGGGGAGAGTAGTGAGACTGGGCAATATGAGAGCTGTAGGTGTGGACACGGTGTGAGCTGTCAGTATGGACAAGGTGAGATTTGTTAATAATGGCAGCGTGTGAGCTGTGGATCTGCACAGGGTGTGAGTTGTGGGTGTGGATAGGTTGGGAGTTGTGGATCAGGACAGGGTGTGTGTTGTGGATCTGGAGAGGGTGTGAGTTGTGAATCTGGACAGGGTGAGAATTGTGCATCTGAACGAGTTGTGAGTTGTCAGTCAGGGCTGAGTGCGAAATGTGGATCTGGACAGTGCATGAGTTGAGGATCTGGAGATGGTGTGGCGTGGATCTCGACACGGTGTGTGTTGTCAATCTGTCCAGCATGTCAGTTGTGGATCTGGACAGGTTGAGAGTTGTGGATCTGGACCGATTGGGAGTTGTGGATCTGGACAGGTTGAGATTTGTGGATCTGGACATGTTGAGAGTTGTGGATCTGGGCAGGGTGTTCATTGTGGATCTGGGCAGGGTGTTAGTTGTGGATATGGACGTAATATGAGATCTGGATCTGGATAACGTGTGAGTTATGGATCTGGACAGAGTGTAAGTTGTGGATCAGGACAGGGTGATCATTGTGGATGTGGAGATGGTGAGATTTGAGGATCTGGACATGATGTGAGTTGTCCATCTGGACAGGGTATGAATTGTGGATCTGAAAATGGGGGGAGTAGTGAGACAGGACTGCATCTGAGGTGTGCATCTGTACAGGGTGTGTATTGTGGATCTGGATAGGGTGTGGGTTGTGGATTTGCACAGGGTGTGAGTTGTGGATCTGGACAGGGTGTGAGTGGTGGATCTGGACATGTTTTGAGTTGTGGATATGGACAGGGTGTGAGTTGTCAATCTGTCCAGCATGTGAGTTGTGGATCTGGACAGGGTGTGAGTTGTGGATCTGGACAGGGTGTGAGTTGTGGATCTGGACAGGGTGTGAGCGGTGGATCTGGACATGTTTTGAGTTGAGGATATGGACATGGTGTGAGTTGTCAATCTGTCCAGCATGTGAGATGTGGATCGGGACATGTTAAAAGTTGTGGATCTGGACATGTTGAGAGTTGTGGATCTGGCAGGGTATTAGTTGTGGATCTTGGCAGGTTGTTAGGTGTTGATCTGGCCAGGTTGCGAGTGGTGGATCTGGACATGTTGTGAGTTGTGGATCTGGACATGGTGTGAATTGTCAATCTGTCTGGCATGTGAGTTGTGTATCTGGACAGGGTGTGAGTTGTGTATCTGGACAGGGTGTGAGTTGTGGATCTGGACAGGATGTGCGTGGTGGATCTGGACATGTTTTGAGTTGTGGATATGGACAGGGTGTGAGTTGTCAATCTGTCCAGCATGTGAGATGTGGATCTGGACATGTTGAGAGTTGTGGATCTGGACATGTTGAGAGTTGTGGATCTGGCAGGGTATTAGTTGTGGATCTTGGCAGGTTGTTAGGTGTTGATCTGGGCAGGGTGTTAGTTGTGGATCTGGACAGGTTGTGAGTGGTGGATCTGGACATGTTGTGAGTTGTGGATCTGGACAGGGTGTGATTTGTCAATCTGTCTGTCATGTGAGTTGTGGATCTGGACAGGATGAGAGTTGTGGGTCTGGACTTGTTGAGGGTTGTAGATCTGGACAGGTTGAAAGTTGTGGATTGGGACATCTTGAGAGTTGTGGATCTGGCAGGGTGTTAGTTGTGGATCTGGACATGATGTGAGTTGTGGAGCTGGACAGGGTATGAATTGTGGATCTGAAAATGGGGCGAGTAGTGAGACAGGACAGCATCTGAGGTGTGCATCTGTACAGGGTGTGTATTGTGGATCTGGACAGGGTGTGGGTTGTGGATCTGCACAGGGTGTGAGTTGTGGATCTGGACAGGGTGTGAGTTGTGGATCTGGACAGGGTGTGAATGGTGGATCTGGTCATGTTTTGAGTTGTGGATATGGACAGGGTTTGAGTTGTCAATCTGTCCAGCATGTGATTTGTGGATCTGGACATGTTGAAAGTTGTGGATCTGGACATGTTGCGAGTTGTGGATCTGGCAGGGTATTAGTTGTGGAACTTGGCAGGTTGTTAGGTGTTGATCTGGGCAGGGTGTTAGTTGTGGATCTGGACAGGTTGCGAGTGGTGGATCTGGACATGTTTTGAGTTGTGGATCTGGACAGGGTGTGAGTTGTCAATCTGTCTGGCATGTGAGTTGTGGATCTGGACAGGATGAGAGTTGTGGGTCTGGACTGGTTGAGGGTTGTAGATCTGGACAGGTTGAAAGTTGTGGATTGGGACATCTTGAGAGTTGTGGATCTGGCAGGGTGTTAATTGTGGATCTGGACATGATGTGAGTTGTGGAGCTGGACACGGTGTGAGTTGTGGATCAGGACAGTGTGATCGTTGTGGATCTGGACATGGTGAGATTTGAGGAGCTGGACATGATGTGATTTGTGGGGCTGGACATGGTGCGAGTTGTGGATCTGGACAGGGTGAGACTTTTGGATGTGGAGAGATTGTCAGTTGTGGATCTCGACATGGTGTTAGTTGTGTATCTGGCCATTAAGTGAATTATGGATCTGGATAGGGTATGAGATTTCAAACTGGACAGGGTGAGAGGGCTGGATCTGGACAGGGTGTGAGTTGCAGATGTGGGCAGATTGTCAGTTGTGGATCTGGACAGGGAGTGAGATGTTGTTCTGGACAGAGTGTAAGTTGTGGACCTGGACACAGGGAGAGTAGTGATACTGGACAATGTGAGAGTTGTAGATGTGGACAAGGTGCAAGTTGTCAATAAGGACAAGGAGAGATTTGTTAAAAAGGGCAGGGTGTGAGCTGTGGATCTGCACAGGGTGTGAGTTGTGGATATGGATAGGTTGTGAGTTGTGGATCAGGACAGGGTGTGAGTTGTGGATCTGGACAGGGTGTGAGTTGTGAATCAGAAGAGGGTAACAATTGTGGACCTGAAGGAGTTGTGAGTTATCAGTCAGGGCTGAGTGCAAAATGTGGATCTGGACAGGGTATGATTTGTGAATCTGGACAGGGTGAGAGTTGTGGATCTGGACAGGATCTGAGTTGCAGATCTGGACAGTGCATGAGTTGTGGATCAGGACATGGTGTGGTGTGGATCTGGTCAGGGTGTGAGTTGTGGATCTGGACAGGGTGTGAGATTTGGATCTGGACAGGGTGTGAGTGGTGGATCTGGACATGTTTTGAGTTGTGGATCTGGTCAGGGTGTGAGTTGTCAATCTGTCCAGCATGTGTCTTGTGGATCTGGACAGGTTGAGAGTTGTGGATCTGGACATTTTGAGAGTTGTGGATATTGCAGGGTGTTAGGTGTTGATCTGGGCAGAGTGTTAGTTGTGAATCTGGACATGATGTGAAATGTGGAGCTGGACACGGTGTGAGTTGTGGATCTGGAGAGCGTGTTAGTTGTTGATATGGATGTCATGTGAGGTGGGGATCTGCACACCGTGTAAGTTATGCATCTGGAAAGAGTGTAAGTTTTGGATCAGGACAGGGTGATCATTGTGGATCTGGAGATGGTGAGTTTTGAGGATCTGGACAGGATGTGAGTTGTCATTCTGGACAGGGTATGAGTTGTGGATCTGGACTGGGTGTGAGTTGTCAATCTGTCTAGCATGTGAGTTGTGGATCTGGACATGTTGTGAGTTGAGAATCTGGCAGCATGTAAGGTGTGGACCTGGGCAGGATGTTAGGTATTGATCTGGGCCGGGTGTTGGTTGTGGATCTGAATATGATGTGAATTGTGGAGTTGGGAACGGTGCGATTTGTGGATTGGGAGATCGTGATAATTGTGGATATGGATGTGATGTGATATGTGGTTCTGGACACCACGTAAGTTATGGATCTGGAGAGAGTGTAAGTTATGGATCAGGACAGGGTTAATATTGTGGATCTGGACATGGTGAGATTTGAGGATCTGGACAGGATGTGAGTTGTCAATCTGGACAGGATGTGAGTTGTCAATCTGGACAGGATGTGAGTTGTCAATCTGGACAGGGTATGAGTTGTGGATCTGGACATGGGGTGAGAACTGAGACCGGACAGCATCTGAGGTGTGGATCTGTACAGGGCGTGTGTTGTGGATCTGGACAGGGTGTGAGTTGTGGATTTGGACATTGTGTATGTTGTGTATCTGGACAGTGTGTGAGTTGTGGATCTGGACAGGTTGTGAGTAGTGGATCTGAACATGTTTTGAGTTGTGGACCTGGACAGGGTGTGAGTTTTCAATCTGTCCAGCATGTGAGTTGTGGATCTGGACAGGTTGAGAGTTGTGGATCTGGACTGGTTGAGGATTGTAGATCTGGACAGGTTGAGAGTTGTGGATCTGGACATGTTGAGAGTTGTGGATCTGGCAGGGTGTTAGTTTTGGTTCCTGGCAGGGTGTTAGGTGTGGATCTGGGCAGAATGTTAATTGTGGATCTGGGCTGGGTATTAGTTGTGGATCTGGACATGATGTGAATTGTGGAGCTGGACATGATGTGAGATGTGGATCAGGACACGGTGTAAATTATGGATCTGGACAGAGTGTAAGTTGTGCATCAGGACAGGGTTATCATTGTCGATCTGGAGATGGTGAGTTTTGAGGAACTGGACAGCATGTGAGTTGTCAATCTGGACAGGGTATGATTGTGGATCTGGACATGAGGGAATTAGTGAGACAGGACAGCATCTGATGTGTCGATATGTACAGGGTGTGTGTTGTGGATCTGGACAGGGTATGAGTTGTGGATCTGGACAGGGTGAGAATTGTGGATCTGAACGAGTTGTGAGTTATCAGTCAGGGCTGAGTGCGAAATGTGGATCTGGACAGTGCATGAGTTGAGGATCTGGACAAGGTGTAGCGTGGATCTCGACAGGGTGTGAGTTGTCAATTTCGCCAGCATGTGAGTTGTCAATCTGTCCAGCATGTGAGTTGTGGATCTGGACAGGTTGAGGGTTGTGGATCTGGACAGATTGAGAGTGTGAATCTGGACAGGTTGAGATTTGTGGATCTGGACATGTTGAGAGTTGTGGATCTGGGCAGGGTGTTAGTTGTGGATATGGACGAAATGTGAGCTCTGGATCTGGACACGGTGTGAGTTATGGATCTGGACAGAGTGTAAGTTGTGGATCAGGACAGGGTGATCATTGTGGATGTGGATATGATGAGATTTGAGGATCTGGACAGGATGTGAGTTGTCAATCTGGACAGGGTATGAATTGTGGATCTGGACATGGGGGGATTAGTGAGACAGGACAGCATCTGATGTGTGGATATGTACAGGGTGTGTGTTGTGGATCTGGACAGGGTGTGAGTTGTGGATGTCGATAGGGTATGAGTTGTGGATCTTGACAGGGTGTGAGTTGTGGTTCTGGACATGTTTTGAGTTGTGGATCGGGACAGGCTGTGAGTTGTCAATCTGTCCAGCATGTGAGTTGTGGATCTGGACAAGTTGAGAGTTGTGGATCTGGAAAGGTTGGGAGTTGTGGATATGGACATGTTGTGAGTTGAGAATCTGGCAGGGTGTAAGGTGTGGATCTGGGCAGGGTGTTAGTTAATGATCTGGGCCGGGTGTTAGTTGTGGATCTGGATATGATGTGAATTGTGGAGCTGGGCATGGTGTGATTTGTGGATCGGGAGATCATGATTGTTGTGGATATGGATGAGATGTGAGGTGTGGTTCTGGACACCGCATAAATTATGGATCTGGACAGAGTGTAAGTTTTGGATCAGGACAGGGTTAATATTGTGGATCTGGACATGGTGAGATTTGAGGATCTGGACAGGATGTGAGTTGTCATTCTGGACAGGGTATGAGTTGTGGATCTGGACATGGGGTGAGTACTGAGACCGGACAGCATCTGAGGTGTGGATCTGTACAGGGTATGTGTTGTGGATCTGGACAGGGTGTGAGTTGTGGATTTGGAAAGGGTGTGTGTTGTGTATCTGTACAGGGTGTGAGTTGTGGATCTGGACAGGTTGTGATTAGTGGATCTGAACATGTTTTGAGTTGTGGACTTGGACAGGATGTGAGTTTTCAATCTGTCCAGCAAGTGAGTTTTGGATCTGGACAGGTTGAGAGTTGTGGATCTGGACATGTTGAGAGTTGTGGATCTGGCAGGGTGTTAGTTTTGGATCCTGGCAGGGAGTTAGGTGTGAATCTGGGCAGAGTGTTAGTGGTGGATCTGGGCTGGGTATTAGTTGTAGATCTGGACATGATGTGAATTGTGGAGCTGGACATGATGTGAAGTGTGGATCTGGAAACCGTGTAAATTATGGATCTGGACAGAGTGTAAGTTGTGGATCAGTACAGGATTATCATTGTGAATGTGGAGATGGTGAGTTTTGAGGATCTGGACAGCATGTGAGTTGTCAATCTGGACAGGGTATGAGTTGTGGATCTTGACATGGGGGGATTAGTGAGACAGGGCAGCATCTGATGTGTCGATATGTACAGGGTGTGTGTTGTGGATCTGGACAGGGTGTGAGTTGTGGATCTGGATAGGGTATGAGTTGTGGATCTGGACAGGGTGAGAATTGTGGATCTGAACGAGTTGTGAGTTGTCAGTCAGGGCTGAGTGCGAAATGTGGATCTGGACAGTGCATGAGTTGAGGATCTGGACATGGTGTGGCATGGATCTCGACAGGGTGTGGGTTGTCAATTTCACCAGCATGTGAATTGTCAATCTGTCCAGCATGTGAGTTGTGGATCTGGACAGGTTGAGAGTTGTGGATCTGGACCGATTGAGAGTTGTGGATCTGGACAGATTGAGAGTTGTGGATCTGGACAGGTTGAGATTTGTGGATCTGGACATGTTGAGAGTTGTGGATCTGGACATGTTGAGAGTTGTGGATCTGGGCAGGGTGTTCATTGTGGATCTGGGCAGGGTGTTAGTTGTGGATATGGACGAAATGTGAGCTCTGGATCTGGACAAAGTGTGAGTTATGGATCTGGACAGAGTGTAAGTTGTGGATCAGGACAGGGTGATCATTGTGGATGTGGAGATGGTGAGATTTGAGGATCTGGACAGGATGTGAGTTGTCAATCTGGACAGGGAATGAATTGTGGATCTGGACATGGGGTGAGTACTGAGACAGGACAGCATCTGATGTGTGGATCTGTACAGGGTTTGTGTTGTGGTTCTGGACAGGGTGTGAGTTGTGGATCTGGACAGGTTGTGAGTTATGGATCTTGACAGGTTGACAGTTGTGGATCTGGACATGTTGTGAGTTGAGAATCTGGCAGAGTGTAAGGTGTGGAACAGGGCAGGGTTTTAGTTATTGATCTGGGCTGAGTGTTAGTTATGGATCTGGACATGATGTGAATTGTGGAACAGGGCACGGTGTGATTTGTGGATCGGTAGATCATGATAGCTGTGGATATGAATGTGATGTGAGGAGTGTTTCTGGACACCGCGGATGTTATGGATCTGGACAGAGTATAAGTTGTGGATCAGGACAGGGTTAATATTGTGGATCTGGACATGATGAGATATGAGAATCTGGACAGGATGTGAGTTGTCAATCTGGAGAGGGTATGAGTTGTGGATCTGGAAATGGTGTGAGTACTGAGACAGGACAGCATCTTTGGTGTGGATCTGTACAGGGTTTGTGTTGTGGATCTGGACAAGGTTTGAGTTGTGGATTTGGACAGGGTGTGTGTTGTGTATCTGGACAGGGTGTGAGTTGTGGATCTGGACAGGTTGTGAGTAGTGGATCTGGACACGTTTTGAGTTGTGGATCTGGACAGGATGTGAGTTGCCAATCTGTCCAGCATGTGAGTTGTGGATCTGGACAGGTTGAGAGTTGTGGATCTGGACTGGTTGAGGGTTGTAGATCTGGACAGGTTGAGAGTTGTGGATCTGGACATGTTGAGAGTTGTGGATCTGGCAGGTTGTTAGTTTTGGATCCTGGCAGGGTGTTATGTGTGGATCTGGCCAGAGTGTTAGATGTGGATCTGGGCATGATGTGAATTGTGGAGCTGGACACAGTGGGAGCTATGGATATGGACAGTTTGAGATTTATGGATCTGAATGGGGTGAGAGTTATCAATCAGGGCAGGGTGTGAGATGTGGATCTGGATAATGTGCGAGTTGTGAATCTTGACAGGGTGAGATTTGTGAATCTGGACCTGATTTGAGTTGCAGATATGGACAGTGGGTGAGTTGTGGATGTGGACACAGTGCCGCATTGAACCGGACAGGGTTTGACTTGTCAACCTCTCCAGCATGTGAGTTGTCAATCTGTCCAAATGTGAATTATGGATCTGGATAGCGTGTGAGTTGTGGAGCTGGACAGGGTGTGAGTTGTGGAGCTGGACAAGGTGTAAGTTGTGGATTAGGACAGGGTGATCATTGTGGATCTGGACATGCTGAGATTAGTGGATCTGGACAGGATGTGAGTTGTCAGTCTGGACAGGGTCTGAGGTGTGGATCTGTACAGGGTATGAGAGTTGTGGATCTGGACAGGGTGAGAGATGTGGATCTGGGCATGAAGTGAGTTATGGATCTGGATAGGGTATGAGATGTCACTCTGGACTGGGTGAGAGGTCTGGATCCAGATAGAGTGTGAGTTTTGGATCTGGACAGGGTGTGAGTTGTGCATCAGGACAGGGTGATCGTTGTGGATCTGGACATGGTGTGATTTAAGGATCTGGAAAGAGTGTGAGTTGTGGATCTGGACATGTGGGGTGTAGTGAGACTGGAAAGGGTCTGAGGTGTGGATCGGAACAGGGTATGCGAGTTGTGGATCTAGGCAGGATGTTAGTTTTGGATCTGGACAGGTGATCGTTGTGGATCCTGACATGGTGAGATTTGAGGATCTGGACATGATGTGAGTTGTGGAGCTGGACACGGTGAGAGGACTGGATCTGGACAGGGTGTGATTTTCGGATGTGGACAGATTGTCCGTTGTGGATCTGGGCATGGTGTTAGTTGTGTATCTGGACATGAAGTGAGATATGGATCTGGATAGGTTATGAGATGTCAATCTGGGCAGGGTGGAGGTCTGGATCTGGACAGGGTGTGACTTGCAGATATGGGCAGATTGTCAGTTATGGATCTGGACACAGATTTAGATGATGTTCTGCACATAATGTAAGTTGTGGATCTGGGCACGGGGAGAGTATTGAGACTGGGCAATGTGAGAGTTGTAGATGTGGACAGGGTGTGAGTTGTCAATATGAACAGGGTGGGATTTGTGGTTAAGGGCAGGGTGTGAGCTGTGGATCTGCACAGGGTGTGTGTTGTGGATCTGGATAGGTTGTGAGTTGTGGATCAGGACAGGGTGTGAGTTGTGGATCTGGACATGGGGGGTGTAGTGAGAATGGAAACGGTACGAGGTGTGGATCTGTGCAGGGTGTTATTTGTGGATCTGGACATGATATGAGTTGTGGATCTGGACACGGTGTGGCATTGATCAGGAAAGGGTTTGACTTATCAACCTCTTCAGCATGTGAGTTGTCAATCTGTCCAAAATGTGAATTGTGGATCTGGTTAGGGTGTGAGTTGTGGATCTGGACATGTGGGGCGTAGTGAGACTGGAAAGGGTCTGAGGCATGGATTGGAACAGGGTATGCGAGTTGTGGATCTAGGCAGGATGTTAGTTGTGGATCTGGACATGTGGGGCGTAGTGAGACTGGAAAGGGTCTGAGGCGTGGATTGGAACAGGGTATGCAAGTTGTGGATCTAGGCAGGGTGTTAGTTGTGGATCTGGACAGGTGATCGTTGTGGATCCTGACATGGTGAGATTTGAGGATCTGGGCATGATGTGAGTTGTGGAGCTGGACACGTTGAGAGGACTGGATCTGGACAGGGTGTGATTTTTGGATGTGGACAGATTGTCAGTTGTGGATCTGGGCATGGTGTTAGTTGTGTATCTGGACATGAAGTGAGATATGGATCTGGATAGGTTATGAGATGTCAATCTGGACAGGGTGGAGGTCTGGATCTGGACAGGGTGTGACTGGCAGATATGGGCAGATTGTCAGTTACGGATCTGGACACAGAGTGAGATGATGTTCTGCACATAATGTAGGTTGTGGATCTGGGCACGGGGAGAGTATTGAGACTGGGCAATGTGAGAGTTGTAGATGTGGACAGGGTGTGAGTTGTCAATATGAACAGGGTGAGATTTGTGGTTAAGGGCAGGATGTGAGCTGTGGATCTGCACAGGGTGTGTGTTGTGGATCTGGATAGGTTGTGAGTTGTGGATCAGGACAGGGTGTGAGTTGTGGATCTGGACATGGGGGGTGTAGTGAGACTGGAAAGGGTATGAGGTGTGGATCTGGGCAGGGTGTTATTTGTGGATCTGGACATGATATGAGTTGTGGATCTGGATAGGGTGTGAGTTGGGGATCAGGACAGTGCATGCGTTGTGGATCTGGACACGGTGTGGCATTGATCAGGAAAGGGTTTGACTTGTCAACCTCTTCAGCATGTGAGTTGTCTATCTGTCCAAAATGTGAATTGTGGATCTGGTTAGTGTGTGAGTTGTGCATCTGGACAGTTTGAGAGTTGTGGATCTGAACGGGGTGAGAGTTGTCAATCAGGGCAGGGTGTGAGATTTGGATCTGGACAGTGTGCGAGTTGTGAATCTAGACAGGGTGAGATTTGTGAATGTGGACTTGATCTCAGTTGCAGATCTGGACAGTGGGTGAGTTGTGGATCTGGACACAGTGTGGCATTGATCAGGACAGGGTTTGACTTGTCAACCTCTCCAGCAGGTGAGTTGTCAATCTGTCCAAAATGTGAATTATGGATCTGGATAGGGTGTGTGTTGCAGTGCTGGACAGGGTGTAAGTTGTGGATCTGGACAGGGTGTGAGTTGCAGATATGGGCAGATTGTCAGTTACAGATCTGGACACAGATTGAGATGATGTTCTGGAAAGAATGAAGGTTTTGGATCTGGACACAGGGAGAGTAGCGAGACTGGGCAATGTGAGAGTTGTAGGTGTGGACAGGGTGAGAGTTGTCAATATGAAAAGGGTGCGATTTGTGGTTAAGGGCAGGGTGTGAGCTGTGGATATGCACAGGGAGTTGTTTGTGGATCTGGATATGGTGTGAGTTGGGATCTGGACAGGGTGTGAGTTGTGGATCTGGACAGGGTGTGAGCTGTGGATCTGGACAGGGTGTGAGCTGTGGATCTGCACAGGGTGTTGTTTGTGGATCTGGATAGGGTGTGAGTTGGGATCTGCACAGGGTGTGAGTTGTGGATCTGGACATGGGGGGAGTAGTGAGACTGGAAATTGTATGAGGTGTGGATCTGGGCAGGGAGTTATTTGTAGATCTGGACATGATATGAGTTGTAGATCTGGACAGGGTGTGAGTTCGGGATCTGGACAGTGCGTGAGTTGTGGATCTGGACACGGTGTGGCATTGCTCAGGAAAGGACTTGACTTGTCAACCTCTTCAGCACGTGAGTTGTCAATCTGTCCAAAATGTGAAATGTGGACCTCGATAGGGTGTGAGTTGTGGAGCTGGACAGGATGTTAGTTGTGGAGCTGGACATGGTGTGAGTTGCGGAGCTGGACAGAGTGTGAGTTGTGGAGCTGGGCAGGATGTGATTTGTGGAGCTGGACAGGATGTGAGTTGTGGATCTGGACATGGTGTGGCATGGATCTCGACAGGGTGTGAGTTGTCATTCTCTCCAGCATGTGAGTTATCAATCTGTCCAGCATGTGAGTTGTGGATCTGGACAGGTTGAGAGTTGTGGATCTGGACAGGTTGAAATTTGTGTATATGGACAGGTTGAGAGTTGTGGAACTGGACAGGGTGAGAATTGTGGATCTGGTCATGTTGTTAGTTGTAGTTCTGGACATGAAGTGAGTTATGGATCTGGATAGGTTATGAGACATCACTCTGGACAGCGAGAGACTTCTGGATCTGGACAGGGTGTGAGATGTTGTACTGGACAGAGTGTGAGTTGTGGATCTGGACAGAGTGTGATTTTTGGATCTGGACAGGTTGTGAGTTGTGCATCTGAACATGGTGAGAGTTGTGGATCTGAATGGGCTTAGAGTTGTCAATCAGGGCAGGGGGTGAGATGTGGATCTGGACAGGGTGTGAGTTGTGAATCTGGAGAGGGTGGGATTCATGAATCTGGACTTGATCTGAGTTGCAGATCTGGCCAGTGTGTGCGTTGTGGATGTGGACATGCTGTGGCACTGATCAGGAAAGGGTTTGACTTTTCAACCTCTCCAGCATGTGAGTTGTCAATCTGTCCACAATGTGAATTGTGGATCTGGATAGGGTGTGAGTTGTGGAGCTGAACAGGGTGTGAGTTGTGGAGCTGGACAGGGTGTGAATTGCAGAGCTGGACAGGGTGTGAGTTGTAGAGCTGGACAGGGTGTGAGTTGTAGAGCTGGACAGGATGTGAGTTGTGGATTTGGACAGGATGTGAGTTGTGGATCTGGACAGGGTGTGTGTTGTGGAGCTGGACAGGGAGTGAGTTGTGGATATGGACAGGGTGTGATTTGTGGATCTGGACAGGGTGTGAGTTGTGGATCAGGACTGGGTGATCCTTGTGGATCTGGACATGGTGAGATTTGAGGATCTGGACAGGTTGTGAGTTTTCAATCTAGAGAGGTTATGCGTTGTTGATCTGTTCATGGGGAGATTAGTGAGTCTCCACAGGGTCTGAGATGCTGATCTGGACAGGGTGAGAGTTGTGCATCTGAACATGGTGAGAGCTGTGGATCTGAATGGGCTTAGAGTTGTCAATCAGGGCAGGGGGTGAGATGTGGATCTGGACAGGGTGTGTGTTGTGGAGCTGGACAGGGAGTGAGTTGTGGATATGGACAGGGTGTGATTTGTGGATCTGGACAGGGTGTGAGTTGTGGATCAGGACTGGGTGATCCTTGTGGATCTGGACATGGTGAGATTTGAGGATCTGGACAGGTTGTGAGTTTTCAATCTAGAGGGGTTATGCGTTGTTGATCTGTTCATGGGGAGATTAGTGAGTCTCCACAGGGTCTGAGATGCTGATCTGGACAGGGTGAGAGTTGTGTATCTGGGCAGCGTGTTAGTTGTGGACTTGGATGTGATGTGAGAACTGGATCTGGACACAGTGTGAGTTATGTATCTGGACGAGTGTAAGTTGTGGATCAGGACAGGGTGATAATTGTGGATCTGGAGATGGTGAGATTTGAGGATCTGGACAGGATGTGAGTTGTTAATCTAAACAGGGTATGAGTTGTGGATCTGGACAGCGTGTGAGTTCGGGATCTGGACGGTGCGTGAGTTGTGGATCTGGACACAGTGTGGCATTGATCAGGAAAGGGTTTGACTTGTCAACCTCTTCAGCATGTGATTTCTCGATCTGTCCAAAATGTGAATGTGGATCTGGGTAGGGTGTGAATTGTAGAGCTGGACTGGCTGTAAGCTGTGGATCCTGGCAGTGTGTTAGCTGTAGATCTGGGCAGGGTGTTAGTTGTTGATCTGGGCAGTGTGTTAGTTGTGGATCTTGACATGATGTGAGGTCTGGACATGGTGTGAGTTGTTGATCCAGAAAGGGTGATCGTTGTGGTTATGGAAATGATGTGAGGTCTGGATCTGGACACTGTGTGAATTATGGACCTGGACAGTGCATGAGTTGTGGATCTGGACACGGTGTGGCATTGATCAGGAAAGGGATTGACTTGTCAACCTCTTCAGCATGTGAGTTGTCAATTTGTCCAAAATGTGAATTGTGGATCTGGATAGGGTGTGAGTTGTGGAGCTGGACAGGGTGTTAGTTGTTGATCCGGGCAGTGTGTTAGTTGTGGATCTTGACATGATGTGAGGTCTGGACACATTGTGAATTGTCGACCCGGAAAGGGTGATCGTTGTGGATATGGACATGATGTGAGGTCTGGATCTGGACACTGTGTGAATCATGGATCTGGACAGAGTGTAAGTTTGGGATCAGGACAGGGTTATCATTGTGGATCTGTACATGGTGAGATTTGAGGATCTGGAGAGGATGTGAGTTGTCAATCTGGACAGGGTATGAGTTGTGGATCTTGAGATGGGGGGAGTAGTGAGACAGGACAGGGTCTGAGGTGTGGATCTGTACAGGGTATGAGAGTTGTGGATCTGGACAGGGTGAGAATTGTGGATCTGGGCATGGTGTTAGATCTGGACATGAAGTGAGATATGGATCTGGATAGGGTATGAGGCTTCACTCTGGACAGTGTGCGAGGTCAGGATCTGGACAGTGTGTGAGATGTTGTTCTGGACAGAGTGTGAGTTGTGGATCTGGACAGAGTGTGATTTGTGGATCTGAACAGTGTGTGATTAGTGCATCTGTAAAAGGTGAGAGTTATGGATCTGAATGGGCTGAGAGTTGTCAATCAGAGCAGGGAGTGAGATGTGGATCTGGACAGGGTGTGAGTTGTGAATCTAGACAGGGTGAGATTCGTGAATCTGGACTTGATCTGAATTGCAGATCTGGCCAGTGCGTGAGTTGTGGATGTGGACATGGTGTGGCACTGATCAGGACAGGTTTTGACTTTTCAACTTCTCCAGCATGTGAGTTGTCAATCTGTCCAAAATGTGAGTTGTGGAGCTGGACAGGGTGTGAGTTGCGGAGCTGGACAGGGTGTGTAATGCAGAGCTGGACAGGGTGTGAGTTGTGGATTTGGACAGGGTGTGAGTTGTGGATCAGGACAGGTCGATCCTTGTGGATCTGGACATGGTGAAATTTGAGTATCTGGACAGGTTGTGAGTTTTCAATCTAGAGAGGTTATAAGTTGTTGATCTGGTCATGGGGAGAGTAGTGAGTCTCCACAGGGTCTGAGATGTGGATCTGGACAGGGTGAGAGTTGTATATCTGGGCAGGGTGTTAGTTGTGGTTCTGGACATGATGTGAGTTGTGGATCGGGACAGAGTGAGAATTGCGGATCTGAATGAGTTGTGAGTTGTCAAACAGGGCAGGGTGTGAAATGTGAATCTGGACAGGGTGAGCGTTGTGGATCTGGACAGGATCTGAGTTGCAGATCTGGTCAGTGCATGAGTTGTGGATCTGGACATGGATCTTGATGGGGTGTGAGTTGTCATTCTCTCCAGCATGTGAGTTGTCAATCTGTCCAGCATGTGAGTTGTGGATCTGGACAGGTTGCGAGTTGTGGATCTGGACAGGGTGAGAAGTGTGGATCTGGGCATGGTGTTAGTTGTAGATCTGGACATGAAGTGAGTTATGGATGTGGATAGGGTATGAGACATCACTCTGGACAGGGTGAGAATTCTGGATCTGGACAGGGTGTGAGATGTTGTTCTGGACAGAGTGTGAGTTGTGGATCTGGACAGAGTGTGGTTTTTTGATCTGGACAGGGTGAGAGTTGTGCATTTGAACATGGTGAGATTTGTGGATCTGAATGGGCTGAGAGTTGCCAATCAGGGCAAGTTGTGAGATGTGGATCTGGACAGGGTATGAGTTGTGAATCTAGACAGGGTGAGATTCGTGAATCTGGACTTGATCTGAGTTGCAGAGTGCTTGAAAGTGCTTGTGTTGTTGATGTGGACATGGTGTGGCACTGATCAGGACAGGGTTTGACTTTTCAACCTCTCCAGCATGTGAGTTGTCAATCTGTCCACAATGTGTAATGTGGATCTGGATAGGGTGTGAGTTGTGGAGCTGGACAGGGTGTGAGTTGCAGAGCTGGACAGGGTGTGAGTTGTAGAGCTGGACAGGGTGTGAGTTGTGGATCTGGACAGGATGTGAGTTGTGGATCTGGACAGGATGTGAGTTGTGGATCTGGACATGGTGTGAGTTTTGGATCTGGACAGGGTGTGAGTTTTGGATCAGGGCAGGACGATCCTTGTGGAGCTGGACATGGTTAGATTTGAGGATTTGGACAGGTTGTGAGTTTTCAACTGGACAGGGTATGAGTTGTTGATCTGGTCTTGGGGAGTGTAGTGAGTCTCTACAGGGTCTGAGATGTGGATCTGGACAGGGTGAGAGTTGTGTATCTGGGCAGTGTGTTAGTTATGGTTCTGGACATGATGTGAGTTGTGGATCTGGACACGGTGCGAGTTGTGGATCTGGACAGTGTGTGAGTTGTGGATCTGGACAGGGTGAGAATTGCGGATCTGAATGGGTTGTGAGTTGTCAATCAGAGCAGGGTATGAAATGTGGATCTGGACAGGGTGTGAGTTGTGAATCTGGACACGGTAAGAGTTGTGAATCTGGACAGGATCTGCGTTGCAGATCTGGACAGTGCATGAGTTGTGGATCTGGACATGGTGTGGCATGGATCTCGACAGGGTGTGAGTTTCATTCTCTCCAGCATGTGAGTTGTCAATCTGTCCAGCATGTGAGTTGTCATTCTCTCCAGCATGTGAGTTGTCACTCTGTCCGGCATGTGAGTTATGGATCAGGACAGTTTGAGAGCTGTGGATCTGGACAGGTTGAGAGTTGTGGATCTGGGCAGAGTGTTAGTTGTAGATATGGATGTGATTTGAGATCTGGATCTGGAAACGGTGTGAGATATGGATCTGGACCGAGTGTAAGTTTTGGATCAGGGCAGGCTGATCATTGTGTTCCTGGAGATGGTGAGATTTGAGGATCTGGACAGGATGTGAGTTGTTAATCTAAACATGGTATGAGTTGTGGATCTTGGCATGGGGGCAGTATTGAGACAGGACAGAGTCTGAGGTGTGGATCTGTACAGGTGTGTGTTGTGGATCTGGACAGGGTGTGAGCTGTGGATCTGGACAGGGTGAGAATTGCGGTTATGAATGGGTTGTGAGTTTTTAATCAGGGCAGGGTGTGAAATGGGAATCTAGACAGGGTGAGAGTTGTGAATCAGGACAGGGTGAGAGTTGTGGATCTGGACAGGATCTGAGTTGCAGATCTGGACAGTGCATGAGTTGTGGATCTGGACATGGTGTAGCATGGATCTCGACGGGATCTGAGTTGTCATTCTCTCCAGCATGTGAGTTGTCAATCTGTCCAGCATGTGAGTTGTGGAACTGGACAGGTTGAGAGTTGTGGATCTGGACAGGTTGAGAGTTGTGGATCTGGACAGGTTGAGAGTTGTGGATATGGACAGGTTGAGAGTTGTGGATCTGGACAGGGTGTGAATTGTGGATCAGGGCATGGTGTTAGTTGTAGATCTGGACATGAAGTGAGTTAAGGATCTGGATAGGGTATGAGTCATCACTCCAGACAACGTGAGACTTCTGGATCTGGACCGGGTTTGAGATGTTCTGGACAGAGTGTGATCTGTGGATCTGGACAGAGAGTGACTTGTGGATGTGGAAAGGGTGTGAGTTGCGCAACTGAACATGGTGAGAGTTGTAGATCTGAATGGGCTGAGTGTTGTCAATCAGGGCAGGGTGTGAGATGTGGATCTGGACATGGTGTGAGTTGTGAATCAAGACAGGGGGGATTCGTGAATCTGGACTTGATCTGAGTTGCAGATCTGGTCAGTGCATGAGTTGTGGATGTGGACATGGTGTGGCACTGATCCGGACAAGTTTGACTATTCAACCTCTCCAGCATGTGAGTTGTCAATCTGTCCAAAATGTGAGTTGTGAATCTGGATAGACTGTGATTTGTGGAGCTGGACAGGGTGTGAGTTGTGGAGCTGGACAGGGTGTGAGTTGCAGAGCTAGACAGGGTGTGAGTTGTAGAGCTGGACAACGTGTGAGTTGTAGAGCTGGACAGGGTGTGAGTTGTGGATCCGGACAGGGTGAGAGTTGTTGATATGGAGAAGGAGTGAGCTGTGGATCTGGACAGGGTGTGAGTTGTGGATCAGGACTGGGCATTCCTTGTGGATCTGGACATGGTGAGATTTGTGTATCTGGACAGGGTGAGAGTTGTGTATCTGGGCAAGGTGTTAGTTGTGGTTCTGGAAATGATGTGAGTTGTGGAACTGGACAGAGTGCGAGTTGTGGATCTGGGCAGTGTGTGAGATGTGGATCTGGACAGGGTGTGAGTTGTGGATCTGGACAGGGTGTGAGTTGTGGATCAGGACAGGGCATTCCTTGTGGATCTGGACATGGTGAGATTTGTGGATCTGGACAGGGTGAGAGTTATGTTTCCGGGCAAGGTGTTAGTTGTGGTTCTGGACATGATGTGAGTTGTGGAACTGGACATGGTGTGAGTTGTGGATCTGGGCAGTGTGTGAGTTGTGGATCTGGACAGGGTGAGAATTGTGGATCTGAACGGGTTGTGAGTTGTAAATCAGGGCAGGGTGTGAAATGTATATCTGGACAGGGTGTGAGTTGTGAATCTGGACATGGTGAGAGTTGTGGATCTGGACAGGATCTGAGTTGCAGATCTGGACAGTGCATGAATTGTTGATCTGGACATGGTGTGGCATGGATCTCGACAGGGTGTGAGTTGTCATTCTCTCCAGCATGTGAGTTGTCAATCTGTCCAGCATGTGAGATGTAGATCAGGACAGGTTGAGAGTTGTGGATCTGGACAGGTTGAGAGTTGTGTATATGGACAGGTTGAGAATTGTGAATCTAGACTGGGTGAGATTCGTGAATCTAGACTTGATCTAAGTTGAAGATCTGAACAGTGCATGAGTTGTGGATGTGGACATGGTGTGGCACTGATAAGGAGAGGGTTTGACCTTTCTACCTCTCCAGCATGTGAGTTGTCAATCTGTCCAAAATGTGAATTGTGGATCTTGAGAGGGTGTGAGTTGTGGATCTGGACAGGGTATGAGTTGTGGATCAGGACAGGGTGTGAGTTGTGGATCTGGTCATGGGGGGAGTAGTGAGACTGGAAAGGGTATGAGGTGTGGATCTGGGCAGGGAGTTATTTGTGGATCTGTACATGATATAAGTTGTGGATCTGGACAGGGTGTGAGTTGGGGAACTGGACAGTGCATGAGTTGTGGATGTGGACATGGTGTGGCACTGATCAGGACAGGGTTCGACTTTTCAACCTCTCCAGCATGTGAGTTGTCAATCTGTCCAAAATGTGAATTGTGGATCTGGATAGGCTGTGATTTGTGGAGCTGGACAGGTTGTGAGTTGTGGAGCTGGACAGGGTGTGAGTTGCAGAGCTGGACAGGGTGTGAGTTGTAGAGCTGGACAGTGTGTGAGTTGTAGAGCTGGACAGGGTGTGAGTTGTGGATCTGGACAGGGTGAGAGTTGTTGATATGGAGAAGGAGTGAGTTGTGGATCTGGACATGGTGTGAGTTGTGGATCAGGACAGGGTGTGAGTTGTGGATATGGACAGGGTGTGAGTTGTGGATCAGGACAGGGCATTCATTGTGGATCTGGACATGGTGAGATTTGTGGATCTGGACAGGGTGAGAGTTGTGGATATGGACAGGGTGTGAGTTGTGGATCAGGACAGGGCATTCATTGTGGATCTGGACATGGTGAGATTTGTGGATCTGGACAGGGTGAGAGTTGTTTATCTGGGCAAGGTGTTAGTTGTGGTTCTGGAAATGATGTGAGTTGTGGAACTGGACAGAGTGCGAGTTGTGGATCTGGGCAGTGTGTGAGTTGTGGATCTGGACAGGGTGAGAATTGTGGATCTGAACGGGTTGTGAGTTGTAAATCAGGGCAGGGTGTGAAATGTATATCTGGACAGGGTGTGAGTTGTGAATCTGGACACGGTGAGAGTTGTGGATCTGGACAGGATCTGAGTTGCAGATCTGGACAGTGCATGAATTGTTGATCTGGACATGGTGTGGCATGGATCTCGACAGGGTGTGAGTTGTCATTCTCTCCAGCATGTGAGTTGTCAATCTGTCCAGCATGTGAGATGTGGATCAGGACAGGTTGAGAGTTGTGGATCTGGACAGGTTGACAGTTTTGTATATGGACAGGTTGAGAATTTTGAATCTAGACTGGGTGAGATTCGTGAATCTAGACTTGATCTAAGTTGAAGATCTGAACAGTGCATGAGTTATGGATGTGGACATGGTGTGGCACTGATAAGGAGAGGGTTTGACTTTTCTACCTCTCCAGCATGTGAGTTGTCAATCTGTCCAAAATGTGAATTGTGGATCTTGAGAGGGTGTGAGTTGTGGATCTGACAGGGTGTGAGTTGTGGATTCGGACAGGGTGTGAGTTGTGGATCTGGTCATGGGGGGAGTAGTGAGACTGGAAAGGGTATGAGGTGTGGATCTGGGCAGGGAGTTATTTGTGGATCTGTACATGATATAAGTTGTGGATCTGGACAGGGTGTGAGTTGGGGATATGGACAGTGCATGAGTTGTGGATGTGGACATGGTGTGGCACTGATCAGGACAGGGTTTGACTTTTCAACCTCTCCAGCATGTGAGTTGTCAATCTGTCCAAAATGTGAATTGTGGATCTGGATAGGCTGTGATTTGTGGAGCTGGACAGGTTGTGAGTTGTGGAGCTGGACAGGGTGTGAGTTGCAGAGCTGGACAGGGTGTGAGTTGTAGAGCTGGACAGCGTGTGAGTTGTAGAGCTGGACAGGGTGTGAGTTGTGGATCTGGACAGGGTGAGAGTTGTTGATATGGAGAAGGAGTGAGTTGTGGATCTGGAAATGGTGTGAGTTGTGGATATGGACAGTGTGTGAGTTGTGGATCAGGACAGGTCATTCATTGTGGATCTGGACATGGTGAGATTTGTGGATCTGGACAGGGTGAGAGTTGTGTATCTGGGCAAGGTGTTAGTTGTGGTTCTGGACATGATGTGAGTTGTGGAACCGGACATGGTGCGAGTTGTGGATCTGGGCAGTGTGTGAGTTGTGGATCTGGACGTGGTGAGAATTGTGGATCTGAACGGGTTGTGAGTTGTAAATCAGGGCAGGGTGTGAAATGTGTATCTGGACAGGGTGTGAGTTGTGAATCTGGACATGGTGAGAGTTGTGGATCTGGACAGGATCTGAGTTGCAGATCTGGACAGTGCATGAATTGTTGATCTGGACATGGTGTGGCATGGATCTCGACAGGGTGTGAGTTGTCATTCTCTCCAGCATGTGAGTTGTCAATCTGTCCAGCATGTGAGATGTGGATCAGGACAGGTTGAGAGTTGTGGATCTGGACAGGTTGAGAGTTGTGTATATGGACAGGTTGAGAATTTTGGATCTAGATTGGGTGAGATTCGTGAATCTAGACTTGATCTAAGTTGAAGATCTGAACAGTGCATGAGTTGTGGATGTGGACATGGTGTGGCACTGATAAGGAGAGGGTTTGACTTTTCTACCTCTCCAGCATGTGAGTTGTCAATCTGTCCAAAATGTGAATTGTGGATCTTGAGAGGGTGTGAGTTGTGGAGCTGGACACGGTTTTATTTGTTAATCTGGGCAGTGTGTTAGTTGTGGATCTTGACATGATGTGATGTCTGGACACGTTGTGAGTTGTCAATCCGGAAAGGGTGATCGTTGTGGTTATGGACATGATGTGAGGTCTGGATCTGGACACTGTGTGAATTATGGAGCTGGACAGAGTCTAAGTTGTGGAACTGGACATGGTGAGATTTCAGGATCTGGAGAGGATGTGAGTTGTCAATCTGGACAGGGTATGAGTTGTGGATCTGGAGATTGGGGGAGTAGTGAGACAGGACAGGGTCTGAGGTGTGGATCTGTACAGGGTATGAGTGTTGTGGATCTGGATAGGGTGAAAATTGTGGGACTGGGCATGGTGTTAGATCTGGACATGAAGTGAGTTATGGATCTGGATACGGTATGAGACATCACTCTGGACTGCGTGAGAGGTCTGGATCTGGACAGGGTGTAAGATGTTTTTCTGGACAGGGTGTGAGTTGTGCATCTGAACATGGTGAGAGTTGTGGATCTGAATGGGCTGAGAGTTGTCAATCAGGGCAGGGTGTGAGATGTGGATCTGGACATGGTGTGAGTTGAGAATCTAGACAGGGAGAGATTCGTGAATCTGGACTTGATCTGAGTTGCAGATCTGGCCAGTGTGTGAGTTGTGGATGTGGACATGGTGTGGCACTGATCAGGACAGGGTTTGACTCCTCAATCTCTCCAGCATGTGTGTTGTCAATCTGTCCAAAATGTGAATTGTGGATCTGGATAGGGTGTGAGATGTGGAGCTGGACAGGGTGTGAGTTGTAGAGCTGGACAGGGTGTGAGTTGCAGTGTTGGACAGGGTGTGAGTTGTAGAGCTGGACAGGGTGTGAGTTGTGGATCTGGACAGGGTATGAGTTGTGGATCTGGACAGGGTGTGAATAGTGAATCTGGACAGGGAGATCCTTGTGGATCTAGACATTGTGAGATTTGAGGATCTGGACACGTTGTGAGTTTTCAATCTGGAGAGGTTATGAATTGTTGATCTGTTCATGGGGAGAGTAGTGAGTCTCCACAGGGTCTGAGATGTGCATCTGGACAGGGTGAGAGTTGTGTATCTGGGCAGGGTGTTAGTTGTGGTTCTGGACATGATGTGAGTTGTAGATCTGGACATGGTGCGAGTTGTGGATCTGGACAGTGTGTGAGTTGTGGATCTGGACAGGGTGAGAATTGCGGATCTGAATGGGTTGTGAATTGTCAATCAGAGCAGGGTGTGAAATATGGATCTGGACAGGGTGTGAGTTGTGAATCTGGACAGCTGAGAGTTGTGGATCTGGACAGGATCTGAGTTGCAGATCTGGACAGTGCATGAGTTGTGGATCTGGACATGGTGTGGCATGGATCTCGACAGGGTGTGAGTTGTCATTCTCTCCAGCATGTGAGTTGTCAATCTGTCCAGCATGTGAGTTGTGGATCTGGACATTTTGAGAGTTGTGGTTCTGGACAAGTTGAGTGTTGTGAATATGTACAGGTTGAGAGTTGTGGATCTGGGCAGCGTGTTAGTTGTGGATATGGACATGATGTGAGATCTGGATCTGGACACGGTGTGAGTTATGTATCTGGACCAATTGTAAGTTGTGGATCAGCACAGGGTGATCATTGTGGATCAGGAGATGGTGAGATTTGAGGATCTGGACAGGATGTGAGTTGTTAATCTAGACAGGGTATGAGATGTGGATCTTGGCATGGTGGGGGGGGGGGGGGTTATTGAGATAGGATAGTGTCTGAGGTGTGGATCTGTACAGGTGTTTGTTGTGGATCTGGACAGGGTGTGAGCTGTGGATCTGCACAGGGTGTTGTTTGTGGATCTGGATAGAGTGTGAGTTGTGGATCTGAACATGGTGTGAGTTGTGGATGTGGACATGGGGGGATTAGTGAGACTGGAAAGGGTATGAGGTGTGGATCTGGGCAGCGTGTGAGTTCGGGATCTGGACAGTGCGTGAGTTGTGAATCAGGACACAGTGTGGCATTGATCAGGAAAGGGTTTGACTTGTCAACCTCTTCAGCATGTGAGTTGTCGATCTGTCCAAAATGTGAATTGTGGATCTGGTAACGGTGTCAGTTGTGGAGCTGGACAGCGTGTAAGTTGTTGATCCTGGCAGGGTGTTAGTTTTGGATCTGGGCAGGGTGTTAGTTGTGGATCATGACACGATGTGAGGTCTGGACAAGTGTGAGTTTTCGATCTGGAAAGGGTGATCGTTGTGGATATGGACATGATATGAGGTCTGGATCTGGACGCTGTGTGAATTATGGACCTGGACAGAGTGTAAGTTGTGGATCAGGACAGGGTTATCATTGTGGATCTGGACCTGGTGAGATTTGAGGATCTGGTGAGGATTTGAGTTGTCAATCTGGACAGGGTATGAGTTGTGGATCTGGAGATGGGGGGTAGTAGTGACTCAGGACAGGGTCTGAGGTGTGGATCTGTACAGGGTATGAGAGTTGTGGATCTGGACAGGGTGACAATTGTGGATCTGGTCATGGTGTTAGTTGTGGAACTGGACATGAAGTGAGATATGGATCTGGATAGGGTATGAGATGTCACTCTGGACAGGGTGAGTGGTCTGGATCTGGACAGGGTGTGAGATATTGTTCTGGACAGTGTGTGAGCTGTGGATCTGGACAGAGTGTGACTTGTGGATCCAGACAGGGTGTGAGTTGTGCATCTGAACATGGTGAGAGTTGTGGATCTGAATGGGCTGAGAGTTGTCAATTGGGGCTGGGTGTGAGATGTGGATCTGGACAGGGTGTGAGTTGTGAATCTAGACAGGGTGAGATTCGTGAATCTGGACTTGATATTAGTTGAAGATCTGGACAGTGTGTGAGTTGTGGATGTGGACATGGTGTGGCACTGATCAGGAGAGGGTTTGAAATTTTTACCTCCCCAGCATGTGAGTTGTCAATCTGTCCAAAATATGAATTGTGGATCTGGATAGGGTGTGAGTTGTGGAGCTTGACAGGATGTGAGTTATGGCTCTGAACAGGGTGTGATTTGTGGATCTGGACAGGGAGTGAGTTGTGGATCTGGACAGGGTGTGAGTTGTGGATCAGGACAGGGCGATCCTTGTGGATCTGGACATGGTGAGATTTGAGGATCTGGACAGGTTGTGAGTTTTCAATCTGGAGAGGGTATGAGTTGTTGATCTGATCATGGGGAGAGTAGTGAGTCTCCACAGCGTCTGAGATGTGGATCTGGACAGGTTTTGAGTTGTGTATCTGGGCAGGGTGTTATTTGTGGTTCTGGACATGATGTGAGTTGTGGATCTGGACACGGTGCAAGTTGTGGATCTGGACACGGTGCGAGTTGTGGATCTGGACAGTGTGTGGGTTGTGAATCTGGACAGGGTGAGAGTTGTGGATCTGGACAGGATCTGAGTTGCAGATCTGGACCGTGCATAAGTTGTGGATCTGGACATGGTGTGGCATGGATCTCGAAAGGGTGTGAGTTGTCATTCTCCCCAGCATGTGAGTTGTCTAAATGTCCAGCATGTGAGTTGTGGATCTGGACAGGTTGAGAGTTGTGGATCTGGACAAGTTGAGAGTTGTGGATATGGACAGGTTGAGAGTTGTGGATCTGGGCAGGGTGTTAGTTGTGGATATGGACGTGATGTGAGATCTGGATCTGGACACGGTGTGGGTTATGGATCTGGACGGAGTGTAAGTTGTGGATCAGGACAAGGCGATCATTGTGGATCAGGAGATGGTGAGATTTGAGGATCTGGACAGGATGTGAGTTATCAATTTGACAGGGTATGAGTTGTGGATTTGGGCATGGGGGGAGTATTGAGACAGGACAGGGTCTGAGGTGTGGAACTGTACAGGGTGTGTGTTTTGGATCTGGACAGGGTGTGAGCTGTGTATCTGCACAGGGTGTGTGTTGTGGATCTGGATAGAGTGTGAGTTGTGGATCTGGACATGGGGGGAGTAGTGAGACTGGAAAGGGTATGAGCTGTGGATCTGGGCAGGTTGTTATTTGTGGATCTGGAGATGATATGAGTTGTGGATCTGGACAGCATGTGAGTTCTGGATCTGGACAGTGCATGAGTTGTGGATCTGGACACAGTGTGGCATTGATCAGGAAAGGGTTTGATTTGTCAACCTCTTCGGCATGTGAGTTGTCGATCTGTCCATAATGTGAATTGTGGATCTGGATAGGGTGTGAGTTGTAGATCTGGACATGAAGTGAGTTATGGATCTGTATAGGGTATGAGACCTCACTTTGGACAGCGTGAGAGGTCTGGATCTGGACAGGGTGTGAGATGTTGTTCTGGACAGAGTGTGAGTTGTGGATCTGGACAGGGTGTGAGTTGTGCATCTGAACATGGTGAGAGTTGTGGATCTGAATGGGCTGAGAGTTGTCAATCAGGGCTGGGCGTGAGATGTGGATCTGGACAGGGTGTGAGTTGTCAATCTAGACTGGTTGAGATTTGTGAATCTGGACTTGATCTGAGTTGCAGACCTGGACAGTGCTTGAGTTGTGGATGTGGACATGGAGTGGAACTGATCAGGACAGGTTTTGACTTTTCAACCTCTCCAGCATGTTAGTTGTCAATCTGTACAAAATGTGAATTGTGGATCTGGATAGGGTGTCAGTTGTGGAGCTGGACAGGGTGTGAGTTGTGGAGCTGGACAGGGTGTGAGTTGCAGAGCTGGACAGGGTGTGAGTTGTAGAAATTGACAGGGTGTGAGTTGTAGTGCTGGACAGGGTGTGAGTTGTGTTTCTGGACAGGAGGCGAATTGTGGATCAGTACAGTGTTTGATTTGTGGATCTGGACAGGGAGTGAGTTGTGGACCTGGACAGGGTGTGAGTTGTGGATCTGGGTATGGGGGCAGTATTGAGACAGGACAGGTTCTGAGGTGTGGATCTGGACAGGGTGTGTTTTGTGGATCTGGACAGGGTTTGAGTTGCGGATCAGGACAGTGCGATCCTTGTGGATCTGGACATGGTGAGATTTGAAGATCTGGACAGGTTGTGAGTTTTCAATCTGGAGAGGGTATGAGTTGCTGATCTGATCATGGGGAGAGTAGTGAGTCTCCACAGGGTCTGAGATGTGGATCTGGACAGGTTTTGAGTTGTGTATCTGGGCAGGGTGTTATTTGTGGTTCTGGACATGATGTGAGTTGTGGATCTGGACACGGTGCGAGTTGTGGATCTGGACACGGTGCGAGTTGTGGATCTGGACAGTGTGTTAGTTGTGAATCTGGACAGGGTGAGAGTTGTGGATCTGGACAGGATCTGAGTTGCAGATCTGGACCGTGCATAAGTTGTGGATCTGGACATGGTGTGGCATGGATCTCGACAGGGTGTGAGTTGTCATTCTCTCCAGCATGTGAGTTGTCTATCTGTCCAGCATGTGAGTTGTGGATCTGGACAGGTTGAGAGTTGTGGATCTGGACAAGTTGAGAGTTGTGGATATGGACAGGTTGAGAGATGTGGATCTGGGCAGGGTGTTAGTTGTGGATATGGACGTGATGTGAGATCTGGATCTGGACATGGTGTAAGTTACGGATCTGGACGGAGTGTAAGTTGTGGATCAGGACAGGGTGATCATTGTGGATCAGGAGATGGTGAGATTTGAGGATCTGGACAGGATGTGAGTTATCAATCTTGACAGGGTATGAGTTGTGGATTTGGACATGGGGGGAGTATTGAGACAGGACAGGGTCTGAGGTGTGGATCTGTACAGGGTGTGTGTTTTGGATCTGGACAGGGTGTGAGCTGTGTATCTGCACAGGGTGTGAGATGTTGTTCTGGACAGAGTGTGAGTTGTGGATCTGGACAGGGTGTGAGTTGTGCATCTGAACATGGTGAGAGTTGTGGATCTGAACGGGCTGAGAGTTGTCAATCAGGGCTGGGCGTGAGATGTGGATCTGGACATGGTGTGAGTTGTCAATCTAGACTGGTTGAGATTTGTGAATCTGGACTTGATCTGAGTTGCAGATCTGGACAGTGCTTGAGTTGTGGATGTGGACATGGAGTGGAACTGATCAGGACAGGTTTTGACTTTTCAACCTCTCCAGCATGTTAGTTGTCAATCTGTCCAAAATGTGAATTGTGGATCTGGATAGGGTGTCAGTTGTGGAGCTGGACAGGGTGTGAGTTGTGGAGCTGGACAGGGTGTGAGTTGCAGAGCTGGACAGGGTGTGAGTTGTAGAAATGGACAGGGTGTGAGTTGGAGTGCTGGACAGGGTGTGAGTTGTGTTTCTGGACAGGAGGTGATTTGTGGATCAGTACAGGGTTTGATTTGTGGATCTGGACAGGGAGTGAGTTGTGGACCTGGACAGGGTGTGAGTTGTGGATCTGGGTATGGGGGCAGTATTGAGACAGGACAGGTTCTGAGGTGTGGATCTGGACAGGGTGTGTTTTGTGGATCTGGACAGGGTTTGAGTTGTGGATCAGGACAGTGCGATCCTTGTGGATCTGGACATGGTGAGATTTGAAGATCTGGACAGGTTGTGAGTTTTCAATCTGGAGAGGGTATGAGTTGTTGATCTGATCATGGGGAGAGTAGTGAGTCTCCAAAGGTTCTAAGATGTGGATCTGGACAGGGTGAGAGTAGTGTATCTGGGCAGGATGTTAATTGTGGTTCAGAACATGATGTAAGTTGTGGATCTGGACAGGGTGTGAGTTGTAGATCTGGACAGAATGTGAGTTTTGGATCTGGAAAGGGTGTGAGTTGTGGATCTGGACAGGGTTTGAGTTGTGGATCGGGACAGGGTGTGAGTTGTGGATCTGGACAGAGAGTGAGTTGTGGATCTGGACAGGGTGTGAGTTTTGGATCAGGACAGGGCGTTCCTTGTGGATCTGGACAGGGTGAAAGTTGAGGATCTGGACAGGATCTGAGTTGCAGATCTGGACAGTGCATGAGTTGTGGATCTGGACATGGTGTGGCATGGATCACGACAGGGTATGAGTTGACATTCTCTCCAGCATGTGAGTTGTCAAGTGAGATGTGGATCTGGACAGGTTGAGAGTTGTGGATCTGGACAGGTTGACAGTTGTGGATATGGACAGGTTGAGAGTTGTGAATCTAGACTGCGTGAGATTTGTGAATCTGGACTTGATCTGAGTTGATGATCTGGACAGTGCGTGAGTTGGGATGTGGACATGGTGTGGCACTGATCAGGAGAGGGGTTGACTTTTCTACCTCTCCAGCATGTGAGTTGTCAATCTGACAAAATGTGAATTGTGGATCTGGATGGGGTGTGAATTGTGGAGATGGGCAGGGTGTGACTTGCAGAGCTGGACAGGGTGTGACTTGCAGAGCTGGACAGGGTGTGAGTTGTGGATCTGGACAGAATGTGAGTTGTGGATCTGGACAGGGTGCGAGTTGTGGATCTGGGCAGGGTGCGAGTTGTGGATCTGGACAGGGTGTGAGTTTTGGTTCAGGACAGGGTGTTCCTTGTGGATCTGGACATGGTGAGATTTGAGGATCTTGACAGGTTGTGAGTTTTCAATCTGGAGAGGGTATGAGTTGTTGATCTGGTCATGGGGAGAGTAGTGAGTCTCCACAGGGTCTGAGATGTGGATCTTGACAGGGTGCGAGTTGTGTATCTGGGCAGCATGTTAGTTGTGGTTGTGGACATGATGTGAGTTGTGGATCTGGACATGGTGCGAGTTGTGGATCTGGACAGGGTGAGAATTGTGGATCTGAACGGGTTGTGAGTTGTAAATCAGGGCAGGGTGTGAAATGTGGATCTGGAAAGGGTGTTAGTTGTGGATATGGACAGGATGTGAGATCTGGATCTGGACACAGTGTGAGTTATGGATCTGGACCGAGTGTAAGTTGTGGATCAGGACAGGGTGAATCATTGTGAATCTGGAGATGGTGAGATTTGATGATCTGGAATGGGTGTGAGTTGTCAATCTGGACAGAGTGTGAGTTGTGGTGCTGGACAGGGTCTGAGTTGCAGAGCTGGACAGGGTGTGAGTTGTAGAGCTGGACAGTGTGTGAGTTGTAGAGCTGGACAGGGTATGAGTTGTGGATCTGGACAGTGTGTGAGTTGTGGATCTGGACAGGGTGAGAATTGCGGATCTGAACGAGTTGTGAGTTTTCAATCAGGGCAGGGTGTGAAATGTGGATCTGGACAGGGTGTGAGTTGTGAATCTGGACAGGGTGAGAGTTGTGGATCTGGAGAGGATCTGAGTTGCACATCTGGGCAGTGCATGAGTTGTGGATCTGGACATGGTGTGGCATGGATCTCGACAGGGTGTGAGTTGTCATTCTCTCCAGCATGTGAGTTGTCAATCTGTCCAGCATGTGAGTTGTGGATCTGGACAGGTTGAGAGTTGTGGATCTGGACAGGTTGAGAGTTGTGGATCTGGACAGGGTGAGAATTGTGGATCTGGGCATGGTGTTAGTTGTGGATCTGGACATGAAGTGAGTGATGGATCTGGATAGGGTATGAGACATCACTCTGGACAGCGTGAGACTTCTGGATCTGGACAGGGTGTGAGGTGTTGTTCTGAATGGGCTGAGAGTTGTCAATCAGGGCAGTGTATGGGTTGTGGATCTGGAGGTAGGGGAGTAGTGAGACAGGACACGGTCTGTGGTGTGGATCTGTAGAGGGTATGAGAGTTGTGGATCTGGACGGGGTGAGAATTGTAGATCTGGGCATGGTGTTAATTGTGGATCTGGACATGAAGTGCGTTATGGATCTGGATAGGGTTTGAGATGTCACTCTGGACAGGGTGAGATGTCTGGATTTGGACAGGGTGTGAGATATTGTTATGGACAGAGTGTCAGTTGTGGATCTGGACAGATTGTCATTTGTGGATCTAGACAGGGTGTGAGATGTTGTTCTGGACAGAGTGTGAGTTGTGGATCTGGACAGAGAGTGATTTTTGGATCTGGACAGGGTGTGAGTTGTGCATCTGAACATGGTGAGAGTTGTGGATCTGAATGGGCTAGAGTTTTCAATCAGGGCAGGGTGTGAGATGTGGATCTGGACAGGATGTGAGTTGTGAATCTAGACTGGGTGAGATTAGTGATTCTGGACTTGATCTGAGTTGAAGATCTGAACAGTGCATGAGTTGTGGATGTGGACATGGTGTGGCACTGATCAGTAGAGGGATTGACTTTTCTACCTCTCCAGCATGTGTGTTGTCAATCTGTCCAAAATGTGAATTGTGGATCTGGATAGGGTGTGAGTTGTGGTCCTGGACAGGGTGTGAGTTGCATTGCTGGACAGGGTGTGAGTTGTAGAGCTGGACAGGGTGTTGGTTGTGGATCTGGTCAGGATCTGAGTTGCAGATCTTGACCGTGCATAAGTTGTGGATCTGGACATAGTGTGGCATGGATCTCGACAGGGTGTGAGTTGTCATTCTCTCCAGCATGTGAGTTGTCTATCTGTCCAGCATGTGAGTTGTGGATCTGGACAGGTTGAGAGTTGTGGATCTGGACAAGTTGAGAGTTGTGGATATGGACAGGTTGAGAGTTGTGGATCTGGGCAGGGTGTTAGTTGTGGATATGGACGTGATGTGAGATCTGGATCTGGACACGGTGTGAGTTATGGATCTGGACGGAGTGTAAGTTGTGGATCTGGACAGGGTGATCATTGTGGATCAGGAGATGGTGAGATTTGAGGATCTGGACAGGATGTGAGTTATCAATCTTGACAGGGTATGAGTTGTGGATTTGGGCATGGGGGGAGTATTGAGACAGGACAGGGTCTGAGGTGTGGATCTGTACAGGGTGTGTGTTTTGGATCTGGACAGGGTGTGAGCTGTGTATCTGCACAGGGTGTGTGTTGTGGATCTGGATAGAGTGTGAGTTGTGGATCTGGACATGGGGGGAGTAGTGAGACTGGAAAGGGTATGAGCTGTGGATCTGGGCAGGTTGTTATTTGTGGATCTGGAGATGATATGAGTTGTGGATCTGGACAGCATGTGAGTTCTGGATCTGTGCAGGGTGTCAGTTGTGGATCTGGACATGATGTGGGCTGTGGAGCTGGACACAGTGTGAGTTGTGATTCTGGACAGGGTGAGATTTGAGGTTCTGGACAGGATGTGAGTTGTCAGTTTGGAAAGGGTATGAGTTGTGGATCTGGATATGGGGTGGAGGAGTGAGACAGGACATGGTCTGAGGTGTGGATCTGTACAGGGTATGAGAGTTGTGGATCTGTACAGAGTGAGAATTGTGGTTCTGGGCAATGTGTTACTTGAGGACTTGGACATGATGTTAATTATGGATCTGGATACGGTATGAGATGTCAATATGAACAGTGTCAGAGGTGTGAATCTGAACAGGGTGTGAGTTGTGGATGTGGAGAGATTGTCAGATGCAGGACAGGGTGCGAGATGTTGTTCTGGACAGAGTGTAAGTTGTGGATCTGGACACAAGGGGAGTAGTGACACTGGGCAGGGGGAGAGCTGTGGGTCTGGACAGGGTGTGAGTTGTCATGATGGAAATGGTGAGATTTGTGGATAAGGGCCGGGAGTGAGTTGTGAATCTGCAGAAGGTGTGAGTTGGGGATCAGGACAGGGAGTGAGTTGTGGATCAGGACAGGGTGTGAGTTGTGCATCAGGACAGGGTGTGAGTTGTGGAGCTGGACAGGGTGTGAGTTGTGGATCTGGGGAGTGTGTGAGTTGTGGATCTGGATAGGGTGTCAGTTGTGGATCTGGACATGGTGTAAGTTGTACATCTGGAGAGGGTGTGAGTTATGGAGCTGGACAGGGTGTGAGTTGTGGATCAGGATAGGGTGTGAGTTTTGCATCAGGACAGGGTGTGAGTTGTGGACCTGGACATAGAGTGAGTTGTGGATCTGGTCAGGGTGTGAGTTGTGGATCTGGACAGGGTGTGAGTTGTGGATCTGGAGACGTTGTGAGATATGGATCTGGACAGGGTGCAAGTTGCGGATTTGGACACGGTGAGGGTTGTGGATCTGGACATCATGTGAGATGTGCATCAGGACCAGGTGTGAGTTGTGGATCTCTGCAGGGTGAGAGTTGTGGATCTGGACAAGGTGTGTGTTGTCAATCTGGGAAGGGTGTGTGCTGTGGATCTGAACAAGGTGAGAGTTGTGGATCTATACAGGGTATGATTTGTGGATCTGCACAGGCTGTGAGCTAAGGATCTGGAAAGGGTATGAGTTACGGATCTGATCATGGTGTGAGTTGCGGATCTGGGCAGGGTGTGAGTTGTCAATCTTGACAGAGTGTGAGTTGTGATTCTGGTCAGGGTCAGAGTTGTAAATCTGTACAGGGTATGGATTGCGGATCTGGACAAGGTGTGAATGTTGGATCTGCACATGGCATGAGTTGAGGCTCTGGAAAATTTATGACTTGCAGATCTGGACGGGTGTGAATTGTGGATCTGGACAGGATTTCAGTTGCAACTCTGGAAAGGGTCTGAGTTGTGGATCTGGAAAGGGTATGAGTTGGGGAACTGGATGGGGTGATAGCTGAGGGTAAGGACAGGGTGAGAGTTGTAGTTCTGTGTAGTGTGTGATTTGTGGATCTGGACTGGGTGAGAGTTGTGGATCTGGACATGATGTTATTTGTCAAATGGACAATATGAATGCTGTATACATGGGCGGGGTGATAGTTGTGAATCTGGACAGGGTGTCAGTTGTGGATCTGTGCAGGGTGTTAGTTGTGGATCTGGACATGATGTGAGGTGTGGAGCTGTACACGGTGTGAGTTAAGATTCTGGACAGGGTGAGATTTGAGGTTCTGGACAGGTTGTGCATTGTCAATTTGGACAGGGTATGAGTTGTGGATCTGGACATGGGGGGAGTAGTGAGACAGCACATGGTCTGAGGTGTGGATCTGTGCAGGGTATGAGAGTTGTGGATCTGTACAGGGTGAGAGTCGTGGATCTGGGCAGTTTATGTGAGTTATGGATCTGGATAGGGTATGAGATATCAATATGAACAGGGTGAGAGGTGTGAATCTGGACAGGGTGTGAGTTGGAGATGTAGAGATATTGTCAGTTGCTGATCGGGACAGGGTGCAAGATGTTGTTTTGGACAGAGTGTAAGTTGTGGATCTGGACATAAGGAGAGTAGTGAGACTGGGCAGGGGGAGAGTTGTGGGTCTGGACCAGGTGTGAGTTGTCATCATGGACAGGGTGAGATTTGTGGATAAGGGCTGGGAGTGATTTGTGAATCTGCAGAAGGTGTGAGTTGGGGATCAGGACAGGGAGTGAGTTGTGGATCAGGACAGGGTGTGAGTTGTGGATCAGGACTGGGTGTGAGTTGTGGAGTTGGACAGGGTGTGTGTTGTGGATCAGGACAGGATGTGAGTTGTGGATCAGGACAGGGTGTGAGTTGTGGATCAGGACAGGGTGTGAATTGTGGATCAGGACAGTTTGTGAGTTGTGCATCTGGACAGGGTGTGAGTTATGGATCTGGAGACGTTGTGAGATGTGCATCGGGACAGGGTGTGAGTTGTGCATCTGGACAGGGTGTGAGTTGTGCAACTGGACAGGGTGTCATTTTCCACTCTGGACAGGGTGCAAGTTGTGAATTTGGACACAGTGAGGGTTGTGGATCTGGACATCATGTGAGATGTGCATCAGGACCAGGTGTGAGTTGTGGATCTCTGCAGAGTGAGAGTTGCGGATCTGGAAAGGGTGTGTGTTGTCAATCTGGACCGGGTGTGAGTTGTGGATCTGGGAAGGGGGTGTGCTGTGGATCTGAACCAGGTGAGAGTTGTGGATCTATACAGGCTATGATTTGTGGATCTGCACAGGCTGTGAGCTATGGATCTGGAAAGGGTATGAGTTACAGATCTGAACATGGTGTGAGTTGTGGATCTGGACAGGGTGTCATGTCACGGATCTGGACAGGGTGTGAGTTGTCAATCTGGAAAAGGTGTGAATTGTCAATATGGAAAGGGTGTGAGTTGTGATTCTAGTCAGGGTCAGAGTTGTAAATCTGTACAGGGAATGGATTGCGGAGCTGGACAGGGTGTGAATGGTGGATCTGCACATGGTGTGAGTTGAGGCTCTGGAAAATTTATGACTTGCAGATCTGGACTGGGTGTGAGTTGTAGATCTGGAAAGGGTGTGAGTTGGGGATCTGGACGGGGTGATAGCTGAGGATGAGGACAGGGTGAGAGTTGTAGTTCTGGGCAGTGTGTGAGTTGTGGATCTGGACTGGGTGAGAGATGTGGATATGGACAGGGTGAGAGTTATGGATCTGGAAAGGTTGTGAGTTGGGGATCTGGACAGGGTGAGAATTGTGGATCTGGACAGGGTGAGAGTTGTGGATCTGGACATGATGTGAGGTGTGGAGCTGTACATGGTGTGAGTTACGATACTGGACTGGGTGGGATTTGAGGTTCTGTACAGGATGTGAGTTGTCAATTTGGACAGGGTATGAGTTGTGGATCTGGACATGGGGGGAGTAGTGAGACAGGACAGTATTTGAAGTGTGGATCTGTACAGGGTATGAGAGTTGTGGATCTGTACAGGGTGAGAGTTGTGGATCTGGGCAGCGTGTTACTTGAGGCCCTGGACATGATGTGAGTTATGGATCTGGATAGGGTATGAGATGTCAATATGAACAGGGCGAGAGGTGTGGATGTGGAGAAACTGTCAGTTGTGGATTGGGACAGTGTGCGACATGTTGTTCTGGACAGACTGTAAGTTGCGGATCTGGACACAAGGAGAGTAGTGAGACTGGGCAGAGGGAGCATTATGGGTTTGGACAGGATGTGAGTTGTCATTATGGACAGGGTGAGATTTGTGGATAAGGGCCGGGAGTGAGTTGTGAATCTGCAGAGGGTGTGAGTTGTGGATCAGGACAGGGTGTGAGTTGTGCATCAGGACAGGGTGTGAGTTGTGGAGCTGGACAGGGTGTGAGTTGTGGATCAGGAAAGGGTGTGAGTTGTGAATCAGGACAGGTTGTGTGTTGTGGAGCTGGACAGGGTGTGAGTTGTGGATCAGGACAGGTTTTGAGTTGTGGATCTGGAGACGTTGTGAGATGTGGATCTGGAGAGGGTGTGAGTTGTGCATTGGGACAGGGTGTGAGTTGTGCATCTGGAAAGGGTGTGAGTTGTGCAACTGGACAGGGTGCGAGTTGCGGATTTGGACACGTTGAATTTTGTGGATCTGGACATCATGTGAGATGTGCATCAGGACCAGGTGTGTGTTGTGGATCTCTTCAGGGTGAGAATTGCAGATCTGCAAAGGGTGTGTGTTGTCAATAAGACCGGGTATGATTTGTGGATCTGGGAAGGGTGTGTGCTGTGGATCTGTACAAGGTGAGACTTGTGGATCTATTCGGGGTATGATTTGTCGATCTGGGCAGTGTGTGTATTGTGGATCTGCACAGGCTGTGAGCTAAAGATCTGGAAAGGGTATAAATTAATGATTTGGATATGGTGTGAGTTGTGGATCTGGACAGGGTATCATGTTGTCAATCTGGAAAAGGTGTGAGTTGTCAAAATGGACAGGGTGTGAGTTGTGATTCTGGTCAGGGTCATCATTGTAAATCTGTACAGGGTATGGATTGCGGATCTAGAAAATGTATGAATGGTGGATCTGCACATGGTGTGAGTTGAGGCTCTGGAAAATTTATGACTTGCAGATCTAGACAGAATGTCAATTGTGGATCTGGACAGGGTGGAATTTGCAGCTCTGAACAGGGTGTGAGTTGTGGATCTGTAAACGGTGTGAGTTGGGGATCTGGACGGGGTGATAGCTGAGGATAAGGACAGTGTGAGAGTTGTAGTTCTGGGCAGTGTGTGAGTTGTGGATCTGGACTGGGTGAGCGTTGTGGATCTGGACGGGGTGAGATTTATGGATCTGGAAAGGGTGTGAGTTGGGGATCTGGATGGCGTGATAGATAAGGATAAGTACAGTGTGAGAGTTTTAGTTCTGGGTAGTGTGTGAGTTGTGGATCTGTGCAGGGTGTTAGTTGTGGATCTGGACATGATCTGAGTTGTGGAGCTGGACAGTGTGAGTTGTGATTCTGGACAGGGTGAGATTTGAGGATCTGGGCAGGATGTGTGTTGTCAATTTGGACAGGGTATGATTTGTGGATCGGAGCAGGATGTGTATTGTGGATCTGCACAGGCTATGATCTAAGGATCTTGAAAGGGTATGAGTTACAGATCTGGACATGGTGTGAGTTGTGGATCTGGACAGGGTGTCATGTTGTGGATCTGGACAGACTGTGAGTTGTCAATCTGGAAAAGGTGTGATTTGTGAATATGGACAGGGTGTGAGTTGTGATTCTGGTCAGGGTCAGAGTTATAAATCTGTACAGGGTATGGATTGCGGAGATGGACAGCATGAAAGTGGTGTATCTGCACATGGCGTGAGTTGAGGCTCTGGAAAATTTATGACTTGCAGATCTGGACAGGGTGTGAGTGGTGGATCTGGACAGGGTGTCAGTTGCAGCTTTGGACAGGGTGTGAGTTGTGGATCTGGAAAGGGTGTGAGTTCGGGATCTGGACGGGGAGTTAGCTGAGGATAAGGACAGGGTGAGAGTTTTAGTTCTGGTCAATGTTTGACTTGTGGATCTGGAGAGGGTGTGAGTTGTGGATATGTGCAGGGTGTTAGTTGTGTATCTTGACATGGTGTGAGTTGTGGAGCTGGACATGATGTGAGTTGTGATTCTGGACAGGGTGCGATTTGAGGATCTGGAAAGAATGTGAGTTGTCAATCTGGACAGGGTATGAGTTGTGGATCTGGACAGGGTATGAGAGTTGTGGATCTGTACAGGTTGAGAATTGTGGATCAGTGCAGTGTGTTACTTGAGGCACTGGAGATGATGTGAGTTATGGATCTGGATAGGGTATGAGATGTCAATATGAACAGGGTGAGAGGTGTGAATCTGGACAGGGTGTGAGGTGTGGATGTGGACAGATTGTCAATTGTGGATTGGGACATGTTGTGAGATGTTGTCCTGGACAGAGTGTAAGTTGTGGATCTAGACACAGGGAGAGTAGTGAGACTGGGCAGGTTGAGAGCTGTGTGTCTGGACAGGGCGTGAGTTGTCATTATGGATAGGGTGAGATTTGTGGAAAAGGGCAGGGAGTGAGTTGTGAACCTGCAGAGTGTGTGAGTTGTGAATCAGGACAGGGTGTGATTTGTGGATCAGGACAAGGTGTGAGTTGTGGATCAGGACAATGTGTTAGTTGTGGATCAGGACAGGGTGTGAGTTGTGGATCTGGAGAATGTGTGAATTGTGGATCTGGACTGGGTGTGAGTTGTGGATCTGGACAGGGTGTCAGTTGTGCATCTGGACAGAGTGTGAGTTGTGCATCTGGACAGCATGTGAGTTGTGCATATGGACAGGGTGTCAATTGTGCATCTGGACAGGGATTGAGTCGTGCATCTAGACAGGGTGTGAGTTGTCAATCTGGAAAAGGTGTGAGTTGTCAATATTGACAGGGTGTGATCCTGGACAGGGTTAGAGTTGTAAATCTATACAGGGTATGGATTGCAGATCAGGACAGGGTGTGAATTTTGGATCTGCACATGGTGTGAGTTGAGGCTTTGGAAAATTTATGAATTACAGATCTGGACAGGGTGTGAGTTGTGGATCTGGACAGGGTGTCTGTTGAAGCTCTGAAGAGGGTGTGAGTTGTGGATCTCGGAAGGGTGTGAGTTGGTGATCTGGACGGGGTGATAGCTGAGGATAAGGATAGGGTGAGAGTTGTAGTTCTGTGTAGTGTGTGAGTTATGGATCTGGACGGGGTGAGAGTTGTGGATCTGGACAGGGTGATAGTTGTGGATCTGGCCAGGGTGTCAGTTGTGGATCTGCGCAGGGTGTTAGTTGTGCATCTGGACATGATGAGAGTTGTGGAGCTGGACATGGTGTGAGTTGTGATTCTGGACAGGGTGAGGCTTGAGGATCTGGACAGGATGCGAGTTGTCAATTTGGACAGGGTATGAGTTGTGTATCTGGACATGGGGGTAGTAGTGAGACAGGACAGGATCTGAGCTGTGGATCTGTACAGGGTATGAGAGTTCTGGATCTGTACAGGTTGAGAGTTCTGGATCAGTGCTGGGTGTTACTTGAGACCCTGGACATGATGTGAGTTATGGATCTGGATAGGGTATGAGATGTCAATATGAACGGGGTGAGAGGTGTGAATCTGGACAGGGTGTGAGGTGTGGATGTGGAAAGATTGTCAGTTGCGGATCAGGACAGGGTGTGAGATGTTGTTCTGGACAGAGTGTGAGTTGTGTATCTGGACACAGGGAGAGTAGTGAGACTGGGCAGGGGGAAAGTAGTGGGTTTGGACAGGGCGTGAGTTGTCATGATGGACAGGGTGAGATGTGTGGAAAAGGGCAGGGAGTGAGTTGTGAATCTGCAGAGGGTGTGAGTTGTGCATCAGGACAGGGTGTGAGTTGTGTATCTGGAAAGGGTGTGAGTTGTGGATCAGGAAAGGGTGTGATTTGTAGATCGGGACAGGGTGTGAGTTGTGGATATCAACAGGGTGTCAGTTGTGCATCAGGACAGGGTGTGAGTTGTGGATCTGGACATGATGTGAGTTGTGGAGCTGGACATGGTGTGAGTTGCGATTCTGGACAGGGGGAGGTTTTAGGATCTGGACAGGATGTGAGTTCTCAATTTGGACAGGGTATGAGTTGTGGATCTGGACATGGGAGTTGTAGTGAGACAGGACAGTGTCTGAGGTGTGCATCTGTACAGGGTGAGAGTTGTGGATCTGGGGAGAGTGTTACTTGAGGACCTGGACATGATGTGGGTTATGGATATGGATAGGGTATGAGAAGTCAATATGAACAGGGTGAGAGGTGTGAATCTGGACAGGGTTTGACTTGTGGATGTGGACAGATTGTCAGTTGCGGATTGGGACAGGGTGTGAGATGTTGATCTGGACAGAGTGTAAGTTGTGGATCTGGACACAGGGAGAGTCGTGAGACTGGGCAGGCGAAGAGTTGTGGGTCTGGACAGGGTGTGAGTTGTCATTATGGACAGGGTGAGATTTGCGGATAAGGGGCAGGAGTGAGTTGTGAATCTGCAGAGGGTGTGAGTTTTGGATCAGGACATGGTTTCAGTTGCGGATCAGGACAGGGTGTGAGTTGTTTATCAGGACAGGGTGTTAGTTGTGGAGCTGGACAGAGTGTGAGTTGTGCATCTAGACAGGGTGTGAGTTGTGCATCTGGACAGGGTGTGAGTTGTGCATCTGGACAGGGTTTGAGTTGTTTTTCAGGACAGGGTGTGAGTTGTGCATATGGACAGGGTGAGAGTTGTGGATCTGGACAGGGTGTCAGTTGCAGCTCTGGACAAGGTGTCAATGGTGGAACTGGAAAGGGGGTCAGTTGCAGCACTGGACAAGGTGTCAGTGGTGGATCTGGAAAGGGTGTGAGTTGGGGATCTGGATATGGTGATAGCTGAGGATAAGGACAAGGTGAGATTTGTAGTTCTGGGCAGTGTGTGAGTTGTGGATCTGGACAGGGTGTCAGTTGTGGATCTGGACATGATGTGAGTTGTGGAGCTGGACACGGAGTGAGTTGTGATTCTGGGCAAGGTGAGATTTGATTATCTGGACTGGATGTGAGTTGTCAATCTGGACAGGGTATGAGTTGTGCATCTGGACATGGGGGGAGTAGTGAGACACGACAGGGTCTGAGGTGTGGAACGGCACAGGGTATGAGAGTTGTGGATCTGTGCAGGGTGAAAGTTGTGGATCTGTGCTGGGTATTATTTGAGGATCTGGACATGATGTGAGTTGTGGATCTGGATAGGGTATGAGATGTCAACATGAACAGGGTGAGAGTTGTGAATCTGGACAGGGTGTGAATTGTGGATGTGGAAAGATTGTCAGTTGTGGATCGTGACAAGGTGTGAGATGTTGTTCTGGACAGAGTGTAAGTTGTGGATCTGGACACAGGGAGAGTAGTGAGACTGGGCAGGGGGAGAGTTGTGGGTCTGGACAGGGTGTGAATTGTCATTGTGGACAGGGTGAGATTTGTGGATAAGGGAGTGAGTTGTGAATCTGCAGAGTGTGTGAGTTGTGGATCAGGACAGGGTGTGAGTTGTGGATCTTGACAGAGTGTGAGTTGTGGATCTGGAGATGTTGTGACTTGTGCATCTTGAATGGGTCTGAGTTGTGGATCTGTACAGTTTGTGAGTTGTGCCTCTGGACAGGGTGGGAGTTGTGCCTCTGGACAGGGTGGGAGTTGTGGAACAGGACAGTGTGTGAGTTGTGGATCAGGAGAGGGTGTGAGCTGTGAATCTGGAGAGGGTGTGAGTTGTGGATCTGGACAGGGTATCATGTTGCGGATCTGGAAAGGGTGTTTGTTGTCAATCTGGAAAAGGTGTGAGTTGTCAAAATGGACAGGGTGTGAGTTGTGATTCTGGTCAGGGTCATCATTGTAAATCTGTACAGGGTATGGATTGCGGATCTAGAAAGTGTATGAATGGTGGATCTGCACATGGTGAGGGTTGAGGCTCTGGAAAATTTATGACTTGCAGATCTAGACAGAATGTCAATTGTGGATCTGGACAGGGTGGAATTTGCAGCTCTGAACAGGGTGTGAGTTGTGGATCTGTAAACGGTGTGAGTTGGGGATCTGGACGGGGTGATAGCTGAGGATAAGGACAGTGTGAGAGTTGTAGTTCTGGGCAGTGTGTGAGTTGTGGATCTGGACTGGGTGAGCGTTGTGGATCTGGACGGGGTGAGATTTATGGATCTGGAAAGGGTGTGAGTTGGGGATCTGGATGGCGTGATAGATAAGGATAAGTACAGTGTGAGAGTTTTAGTTCTGGGTAGGGTGTGAGTTGTGGATCTGTGCAGGGTGTTAGTTGTGGATCTGGACATGATCTGAGTTGTGGAGCTGGACAGTGTGAGTTGTGATTCTGGACAGGGTGAGATTTGAGGATCTGGGCAGGATGTGTGTTGTCAATTTGGACAGGGTATGATTTGTGGATCGGAGCAGGATGTGTATTGTGGATCTGCACAGGCTATGATCTAAGGATCTTGAAAGGGTATGAGTTACAGATCTGGACATGGTGTGAGTTGTGGATCTGGACAGGGTGTCATGTTGTGGATCTGGACAGACTGTGAGTTGTCAATCTGGAAAAGGTGTGATTTGTGAATATGGACAGGGTGTGAGTTGTGATTCTGGTCAGGGTCAGAGTTATAAATCTGTACAGGGTATGGATTGCGGAGATGGACAGCATGAAAGTGGTGTATCTGCACATGGCATGAGTTGAGGCTCTGGAAAATTTATGACTTGTAGATCTGGACAGGGTGTGAGTTGTGGATCTGGACAGGGTGTCAGTTGCAGCTTTGGACAGGGTGTGAGTTGTGGATCTGGAAAGGGTGTGAGTTCGGGATCTGGACGGGGAGTTAGCTGAGGATAAGGACAGGGTGAGAGTTTTAGTTCTGGTCAATGTTTGACTTGTGGATCTGGAGAGGGTGTGAGTTGTGGATATGTGCAGAGTGTTAGTTGTGTATCTTGACATGGTGTGAGTTGTGGAGCTGGACATGATGTGAGTTGTGATTCTGGACAGGGTGCGATTTGAGGATCTGGAAAGAATGTGAGTTGTCAATCTGGACAGGGTATGAGTTGTGGATCTGGACAGGGTATGAGAGTTGTGGATCTGTACAGGTTGAGAATTGTGGATCAGTGCAGTGTGTTACTTGAGGCACTGGAGATGATGTGAGTTATGGATCTGGATAGGGTATGAGATGTCAGTATGAACAGGGTGAGAGGTGTGAATCTGGACAGGGTGTGAGTTGTGCATCTGGACAGGGTTTGAGTTGTTTTTCAGGACAGGGTGTGAGTTGTGCATATGGACAGGGTGAGAGTTGTGGATCTGGACAGGGTGTCAGTTGCAGCTCTGAACAAGGTGTCAATGGTGGAACTGGAAAGGGGGTCAGTTGCAGCACTGGACAAGGTGTCAGTGGTGGATCTGGAAAGGGTGTGAGTTGGGGATCTGGATATGGTGATAGCTGAGGATAAGGACAAGGTGAGATTTGTAGTTCTGGGCAGTGTGTGAGTTGTGGATCTGGACAGGGTGTCAGTTGTGGATCTGGACATGATGTGAGTTGTGGAGCTGGACACGGAGTGAGTTGTGATTCTGGGCAAGGTGAGATTTGATTATCTGGACTGGATGTGAGTTGTCAATCTGGACAGGGTATGAGTTGTGCATCTGGACATGGGGGGAGTAGTGAGACACGGCAGGGTCTGAGGTGTGGAACGGCACAGGGTATGAGAGTTGTGGATCTGTGCAGGGTGGAAAGTTGTGGATCTGTGCTGGGTATTATTTGAGGATCTGGACATGATGTGAGTTGTGGATCTGGATAGGGTATGAGATGTCAACATGAACAGGGTGAGAGGTGTGAATCTGGACAGGGTATGAGTTGTGGATGTGGAAAGATTGTCAGTTGTGGATCGTGACAAGGTGTGAGATGTTGTTCTGGACAGAGTGTAAGTTGTGGATCTGGACACAGGGAGAGTAGTGAGACTGGGTAGGGGGAGAGTTGTGGGTCTGGACAGGGTGTGAATTGTCATTGTGGACAGGGTGAGATTTGTGGATAAGGGAGTGAGTTGTGAATCTGCAGAGTGTGTGAGTTGTGGATCAGGACAGGGTGTGAGTTGTGGATCTTGACAGAGTGTGAGTTGTGGATCTGGAGATGTTGTGACTTGTGCATCTTGAATGGGTCTGAGTTGTGGATCTGTACAGTTTGTGAGTTGTGCCTCTGGACAGGGTGGGAGTTGTGCCTCTGGACAGGGTGGGAGTTGTGGAACAGGACAGTGTGTGAGTTGTGGATCAGGAGAGGGTGTGAGCTGTGAATCTGGAGAGGGTGTGAGTTGTGGATCTGGACAGGGTATCATGTTGCGGATCTGGAAAGGGTGTTTGTTGTCAATCTGGAAAAGGTGTGAGTTGTCAAAATGGACAGGGTGTGAGTTGTGATTCTGGTCAGGGTCATCATTGTAAATCTGTACAGGGTATGGAATGCGGATCTAGAAAGTGTATGAATGGTGGATCTGCACATGGTGAGGGTTGAGGCTCTGGAAAATTTATGACTTGCAGATCTAGACAGAATGTCAATTGTGGATCTGGACAGGGTGGAATTTGCAGCTCTGAACAGGGTGTGAGTTGTGGATCTGTAAACGGTGTGAGTTGGGGATCTGGACGGGGTGATAGCTGAGGATAAGGACAGTGTGAGAGTTGTAGTTCTGGGCAGTGTGTGAGTTGTGGATCTGGACTGGGTGAGCGTTGTGGATCTGGACGGGGTGAGATTTATGGATCTGGAAAGGGTGTGAGTTGGGGATCTGGATGGCGTGATAGATAAGGATAAGTACAGTGTGAGAGTTTTAGTTCTGGGTAGTGTGTGAGTTGTGGATCTGTGCAGGGTGTTAGTTGTGGATCTGGACATGATCTGAGTTGTGGAGCTGGACAGTGTGAGTTGTGATTCTGGACAGGGTGAGATTTGAGGATCTGGGCAGGATGTGTGTTGTCAATTTGGACAGGGTATGATTTGTGGATCGGAGCAGGATGTGTATTGTGGATCTGCACAGGCTATGATCTAAGGATCTTGAAAGGGTATGAGTTACAGATCTGGACATGGTGTGAGTTGTGGATCTGGACAGGGTGTCATGTTGTGGATCTGGACAGACTGTGAGTTGTCAATCTGGAAAAGGTGTGATTTGTGAATATGGACAGGGTGTGAGTTGTGATTCTGGTCAGGGTCAGAGTTATAAATCTGTACAGGGTATGGATTGCGGAGATGGACAGCATGAAAGTGGTGTATCTGCACATGGCATGAGTTGAGGCTCTGGAAAATTTATGACTTGCAGATCTGGACAGGGTGTGAGTTGTGGATCTGGACAGGGTGTCAGTTGCAGCTTTGGACAGGGTGTGAGTTGTGGATCTGGAAAGGGTGTGAGTTCGGGATCTGGACGGGGAGTTAGCTGAGGATAAGGACAGGGTGAGAGTTTTAGTTCTGGTCAATGTTTGACTTGTGGATCTGGAGAGGGTGTGAGTTGTGGATATGTGCAGAGTGTTAGTTGTGTATCTTGACATGGTGTGAGTTGTGGAGCTGGACATGATGTGAGTTGTGATTCTGGACAGGGTGCGATTTGAGGATCTGGAAAGAATGTGAGTTGTCAATCTGGACAGGGTATGAGTTGTGGATCTGGACAGGGTATGAGAGTTGTGGATCTGTACAGGTTGAGAATTGTGGATCAGTGCAGTGTGTTACTTGAGGCACTGGAGATGATGTGAGTTATGGATCTGGATAGGGTATGAGATGTCAGTATGAACAGGGTGAGAGGTGTGAATCTGGACAGGGTGTGAGTTGTGCATCTGGACAGGGTTTGAGTTGTTTTTCAGGACAGGGTGTGAGTTGTGCATATGGACAGGGTGAGAGTTGTGGATCTGGACAGGGTGTCAGTTGCAGCTCTGAACAAGGTGTCAATGGTGGAACTGGAAAGGGGGTCAGTTGCAGCACTGGACAAGGTGTCAGTGGTGGATCTGGAAAGGGTGTGAGTTGGGGATCTGGATATGGTGATAGCTGAGGATAAGGACAAGGTGAGATTTGTAGTTCTGGGCAGTGTGTGAGTTGTGGATCTGGACAGGGTGTCAGTTGTGGATCTGGACATGATGTGAGTTGTGGAGCTGGACACGGAGTGAGTTGTGATTCTGGGCAAGGTGAGATTTGATTATCTGGACTGGATGTGAGTTGTCAATCTGGACAGGGTATGAGTTGTGCATCTGGACATGGGGGGAGTAGTGAGACACGACAGGGTCTGAGGTGTGGAACGGCACAGGGTATGAGAGTTGTGGATCTGTGCAGGGTGAAAGTTGTGGATCTGTGCTGGGTATTATTTGAGGATCTGGACATGATGTGAGTTGTGGATCTGGATAGGGTATGAGATGTCAACATGAACAGGGTGAGAGGTGTGAATCTGGACAGGGTATGAGTTGTGGATGTGGAAAGATTGTCAGTTGTGGATCGTGACAAGGTGTGAGATGTTGTTCTGGGCAGAGTGTAAGTTGTGGATCTGGACACAGGGAGAGTAGTGAGACTGGGCAGGGGGAGAGTTGTGGGTCTGGACAGGGTGTGAATTGTCATTGTGGACAGGGTGAGATTTGTGGATAAGGGAGTGAGTTGTGAATCTGCAGAGTGTGTGAGTTGTGGATCAGGACAGGGTGTGAGTTGTGGATCTTGACAGAGTGTGAGTTGTGGATCTGGAGATGTTGTGACTTGTGCATCTTGAATGGGTCTGAGTTGTGGATCTGTACAGTTTGTGAGTTGTGCCTCTGGACAGGGTGGGAGTTGTGCCTCTGGACAGGGTGGGAGTTGTGGAACAGGACAGTGTGTGAGTTGTGGATCAGGAGAGGGTGTGAGCTGTGAATCTGGAGAGGGTGTGAGTTGTGGATCTGGACAGGGTATCATGTTGCGGATCTGGAAAGGGTGTTTGTTGTCAATCTGGAAAAGGTGTGAGTTGTCAAAATGGACAGGGTGTGAGTTGTGATTCTGGTCAGGGTCATCATTGTAAATCTGTACAGGGTATGGAATGCGGATCTAGAAAGTGTATGAATGGTGGATCTGCACATGGTGAGGGTTGAGGCTCTGGAAAATTTATGACTTGCAGATCTAGACAGAATGTCAATTGTGGATCTGGACAGGGTGGAATTTGCAGCTCTGAACAGGGTGTGAGTTGTGGATCTGTAAACGGTGTGAGTTGGGGATCTGGACGGGGTGATAGCTGAGGATAAGGACAGTGTGAGAGTTGTAGTTCTGGGCAGTGTGTGAGTTGTGGATCTGGACTGGGTGAGCGTTGTGGATCTGGACGGGGTGAGATTTATGGATCTGGAAAGGGTGTGAGTTGGGGATCTGGATGGCGTGATAGATAAGGATAAGTACAGTGTGAGAGTTTTAGTTCTGGGTAGTGTGTGAGTTGTGGATCTGTGCAGGGTGTTAGTTGTGGATCTGGACATGATCTGAGTTGTGGAGCTGGACAGTGTGAGTTGTGATTCTGGACAGGGTGAGATTTGAGGATCTGGGCAGGATGTGTGTTGTCAATTTGGACAGGGTATGATTTGTGGATCGGAGCAGGATGTGTATTGTGGATCTGCACAGGCTATGATCTAAGGATCTTGAAAGGGTATGAGTTACAGATCTGGACATGGTGTGAGTTGTGGATCTGGACAGGGTGTCATGTTGTGGATCTGGACAGACTGTGAGTTGTCAATCTGGAAAAGGTGTGATTTGTGAATATGGACAGGGTGTGAGTTGTGATTCTGGTCAGGGTCAGAGTTATAAATCTGTACAGGGTATGGATTGCGGAGATGGACAGCATGAAAGTGGTGTATCTGCACATGGCATGAGTTGAGGCTCTGGAAAATTTATGACTTGCAGATCTGGACAGGGTGTGAGTTGTGGATCTGGACAGGGTGTCAGTTGCAGCTTTGGACAGGGTGTGAGTTGTGGATCTGGAAAGGGTGTGAGTTCGGGATCTGGACGGGGAGTTAGCTGAGGATAAGGACAGGGTGAGAGTTTTAGTTCTGGTCAATGTTTGACTTGTGGATCTGGAGAGGGTGTGAGTTGTGGATATGTGCAGAGTGTTAGTTGTGTATCTTGACATGGTGTGAGTTGTGGAGCTGGACATGATGTGAGTTGTGATTCTGGACAGGGTGCGATTTGAGGATCTGGAAAGAATGTGAGTTGTCAATCTGGACAGGGTATGAGTTGTGGATCTGGACAGGGTATGAGAGTTGTGGATCTGTACAGGTTGAGAATTGTGGATCAGTGCAGTGTGTTACTTGAGGCACTGGAGATGATGTGAGTTATGGATCTGGATAGGGTATGAGATGTCAGTATGAACAGGGTGAGAGGTGTGAATCTGGACAGGGTGTGAGTTGTGCATCTGGACAGGGTTTGAGTTGTTTTTCAGGACAGGGTGTGAGTTGTGCATATGGACAGGGTGAGAGTTGTGGATCTGGACAGGGTGTCAGTTGCAGCTCTGAACAAGGTGTCAATGGTGGAACTGGAAAGGGGGTCAGTTGCAGCACTGGACAAGGTGTCAGTGGTGGATCTGGAAAGGGTGTGAGTTGGGGATCTGGATATGGTGATAGCTGAGGATAAGGACAAGGTGAGATTTGTAGTTCTGGGCAGTGTGTGAGTTGTGGATCTGGACAGGGTGTCAGTTGTGGATCTGGACATGATGTGAGTTGTGGAGCTGGACACGGAGTGAGTTGTGATTCTGGGCAAGGTGAGATTTGATTATCTGGACTGGATGTGAGTTGTCAATCTGGACAGGGTATGAGTTGTGCATCTGGACATGGGGGGAGTAGTGAGACACGACAGGGTCTGAGGTGTGGAACGGCACAGGGTATGAGAGTTGTGGATCTGTGCAGGGTGAAAGTTGTGGATCTGTGCTGGGTATTATTTGAGGATCTGGACATGATGTGAGTTGTGGATCTGGATAGGGTATGAGATGTCAACATGAACAGGGTGAGAGGTGTGAATCTGGACAGGGTATGAGTTGTGGATGTGGAAAGATTGTCAGTTGTGGATCGTGACAAGGTGTGAGATGTTGTTCTGGGCAGAGTGTAAGTTGTGGATCTGGACACAGGGAGAGTAGTGAGACTGGGCAGGGGGAGAGTTGTGGGTCTGGACAGGGTGTGAATTGTCATTGTGGACAGGGTGAGATTTGTGGATAAGGGAGTGAGTTGTGAATCTGCAGAGTGTGTGAGTTGTGGATCAGGACAGGGTGTGAGTTGTGGATCTTGACAGAGTGTGAGTTGTGGATCTGGAGATGTTGTGACTTGTGCATCTTGAATGGGTCTGAGTTGTGGATCTGTACAGTTTGTGAGTTGTGCCTCTGGACAGGGTGGGAGTTGTGCCTCTGGACAGGGTGGGAGTTGTGGAACAGGACAGTGTGTGAGTTGTGGATCAGGAGAGGGTGTGAGCTGTGAATCTGGAGAGGGTGTGAGTTGTGGATCTGGACAGGGTATCATGTTGCGGATCTGGAAAGGGTGTTTGTTGTCAATCTGGAAAAGGTGTGAGTTGTCAAAATGGACAGGGTGTGAGTTGTGATTCTGGTCAGGGTCATCATTGTAAATCTGTACAGGGTATGGAATGCGGATCTAGAAAGTGTATGAATGGTGGATCTGCACATGGTGAGGGTTGAGGCTCTGGAAAATTTATGACTTGCAGATCTAGACAGAATGTCAATTGTGGATCTGGACAGGGTGGAATTTGCAGCTCTGAACAGGGTGTGAGTTGTGGATCTGTAAACGGTGTGAGTTGGGGATCTGGACGGGGTGATAGCTGAGGATAAGGACAGTGTGAGAGTTGTAGTTCTGGGCAGTGTGTGAGTTGTGGATCTGGACTGGGTGAGCGTTGTGGATCTGGACGGGGTGAGATTTATGGATCTGGAAAGGGTGTGAGTTGGGGATCTGGATGGCGTGATAGATAAGGATAAGTACAGTGTGAGAGTTTTAGTTCTGGGTAGGGTGTGAGTTGTGGATCTGTGCAGGGTGTTAGTTGTGGATCTGGACATGATCTGAGTTGTGGAGCTGGACAGTGTGAGTTGTGATTCTGGACAGGGTGAGATTTGAGGATCTGGGCAGGATGTGTGTTGTCAATTTGGACAGGGTATGATTTGTGGATCGGAGCAGGATGTGTATTGTGGATCTGCACAGGCTATGATCTAAGGATCTTGAAAGGGTATGAGTTACAGATCTGGACATGGTGTGAGTTGTGGATCTGGACAGGGTGTCATGTTGTGGATCTGGACAGACTGTGAGTTGTCAATCTGGAAAAGGTGTGATTTGTGAATATGGACAGGGTGTGAGTTGTGATTCTGGTCAGGGTCAGAGTTATAAATCTGTACAGGGTATGGATTGCGGAGATGGACAGCATGAAAGTGGTGTATCTGCACATGGCATGAGTTGAGGCTCTGGAAAATTTATGACTTGCAGATCTGGACAGGGTGTGAGTTGTGGATCTGGACAGGGTGTCAGTTGCAGCTTTGGACAGGGTGTGAGTTGTGGATCTGGAAAGGGTGTGAGTTCGGGATCTGGACGGGGAGTTAGCTGAGGATAAGGACAGGGTGAGAGTTTTAGTTCTGGTCAATGTTTGACTTGTGGATCTGGAGAGGGTGTGAGTTGTGGATATGTGCAGAGTGTTAGTTGTGTATCTTGACATGGTGTGAGTTGTGGAGCTGGACATGATGTGAGTTGTGATTCTGGACAGGGTGCGATTTGAGGATCTGGAAAGAATGTGAGTTGTCAATCTGGACAGGGTATGAGTTGTGGATCTGGACAGGGTATGAGAGTTGTGGATCTGTACAGGTTGAGAATTGTGGATCAGTGCAGTGTGTTACTTGAGGCACTGGAGATGATGTGAGTTATGGATCTGGATAGGGTATGAGATGTCAGTATGAACAGGGTGAGAGGTGTGAATCTGGACAGGGTGTGAGTTGTGCATCTGGACAGGGTTTGAGTTGTTTTTCAGGACAGGGTGTGAGTTGTGCATATGGACAGGGTGAGAGTTGTGGATCTGGACAGGGTGTCAGTTGCAGCTCTGAACAAGGTGTCAATGGTGGAACTGGAAAGGGGGTCAGTTGCAGCACTGGACAAGGTGTCAGTGGTGGATCTGGAAAGGGTGTGAGTTGGGGATCTGGATATGGTGATAGCTGAGGATAAGGACAAGGTGAGATTTGTAGTTCTGGGCAGTGTGTGAGTTGTGGATCTGGACAGGGTGTCAGTTGTGGATCTGGACATGATGTGAGTTGTGGAGCTGGACACGGAGTGAGTTGTGATTCTGGGCAAGGTGAGATTTGATTATCTGGACTGGATGTGAGTTGTCAATCTGGACAGGGTATGAGTTGTGCATCTGGACATGGGGGGAGTAGTGAGACACGGCAGGGTCTGAGGTGTGGAACGGCACAGGGTATGAGAGTTGTGGATCTGTGCAGGGTGAAAGTTGTGGATCTGTGCTGGGTATTATTTGAGGATCTGGACATGATGTGAGTTGTGGATCTGGATAGGGTATGAGATGTCAACATGAACAGGGTGAGAGGTGTGAATCTGGACAGGGTATGAGTTGTGGATGTGGAAAGATTGTCAGTTGTGGATCGTGACAAGGTGTGAGATGTTGTTCTGGACAGAGTGTAAGTTGTGGATCTGGACACAGGGAGAGTAGTGAGACTGGGTAGGGGGAGAGTTGTGGGTCTGGACAGGGTGTGAATTGTCATTGTGGACAGGGTGAGATTTGTGGATAAGGGAGTGAGTTGTGAATCTGCAGAGTGTGTGAGTTGTGGATCAGGACAGGGTGTGAGTTGTGGATCTTGACAGAGTGTGAGTTGTGGATCTGGAGATGTTGTGACTTGTGCATCTTGAATGGGTCTGAGTTGTGGATCTGTACAGTTTGTGAGTTGTGCCTCTGGACAGGGTGGGAGTTGTGCCTCTGGACAGGGTGGGAGTTGTGGAACAGGACAGTGTGTGAGTTGTGGATCAGGAGAGGGTGTGAGCTGTGAATCTGGAGAGGGTGTGAGTTGTGGATCTGGACAGGGTATCATGTTGCGGATCTGGAAAGGGTGTTTGTTGTCAATCTGGAAAAGGTGTGAGTTGTCAAAATGGACAGGGTGTGAGTTGTGATTCTGGTCAGGGTCATCATTGTAAATCTGTACAGGGTATGGAATGCGGATCTAGAAAGTGTATGAATGGTGGATCTGCACATGGTGAGGGTTGAGGCTCTGGAAAATTTATGACTTGCAGATCTAGACAGAATGTCAATTGTGGATCTGGACAGGGTGGAATTTGCAGCTCTGAACAGGGTGTGAGTTGTGGATCTGTAAACGGTGTGAGTTGGGGATCTGGACGGGGTGATAGCTGAGGATAAGGACAGTGTGAGAGTTGTAGTTCTGGGCAGTGTGTGAGTTGTGGATCTGGACTGGGTGAGCGTTGTGGATCTGGACGGGGTGAGATTTATGGATCTGGAAAGGGTGTGAGTTGGGGATCTGGATGGCGTGATAGATAAGGATAAGTACAGTGTGAGAGTTTTAGTTCTGGGTAGTGTGTGAGTTGTGGATCTGTGCAGGGTGTTAGTTGTGGATCTGGACATGATCTGAGTTGTGGAGCTGGACAGTGTGAGTTGTGATTCTGGACAGGGTGAGATTTGAGGATCTGGGCAGGATGTGTGTTGTCAATTTGGACAGGGTATGATTTGTGGATCGGAGCAGGATGTGTATTGTGGATCTGCACAGGCTATGATCTAAGGATCTTGAAAGGGTATGAGTTACAGATCTGGACATGGTGTGAGTTGTGGATCTGGACAGGGTGTCATGTTGTGGATCTGGACAGACTGTGAGTTGTCAATCTGGAAAAGGTGTGATTTGTGAATATGGACAGGGTGTGAGTTGTGATTCTGGTCAGGGTCAGAGTTATAAATCTGTACAGGGTATGGATTGCGGAGATGGACAGCATGAAAGTGGTGTATCTGCACATGGCATGAGTTGAGGCTCTGGAAAATTTATGACTTGCAGATCTGGACAGGGTGTGAGTTGTGGATCTGGACAGGGTGTCAGTTGCAGCTTTGGACAGGGTGTGAGTTGTGGATCTGGAAAGGGTGTGAGTTCGGGATCTGGACGGGGAGTTAGCTGAGGATAAGGACAGGGTGAGAGTTTTAGTTCTGGTCAATGTTTGACTTGTGGATCTGGAGAGGGTGTGAGTTGTGGATATGTGCAGAGTGTTAGTTGTGTATCTTGACATGGTGTGAGTTGTGGAGCTGGACATGATGTGAGTTGTGATTCTGGACAGGGTGCGATTTGAGGATCTGGAAAGAATGTGAGTTGTCAATCTGGACAGGGTATGAGTTGTGGATCTGGACAGGGTATGAGAGTTGTGGATCTGTACAGGTTGAGAATTGTGGATCAGTGCAGTGTGTTACTTGAGGCACTGGAGATGATGTGAGTTATGGATCTGGATAGGGTATGAGATGTCAGTATGAACAGGGTGAGAGGTGTGAATCTGGACAGGGTGTGAGTTGTGCATCTGGACAGGGTTTGAGTTGTTTTTCAGGACAGGGTGTGAGTTGTGCATATGGACAGGGTGAGAGTTGTGGATCTGGACAGGGTGTCAGTTGCAGCTCTGAACAAGGTGTCAATGGTGGAACTGGAAAGGGGGTCAGTTGCAGCACTGGACAAGGTGTCAGTGGTGGATCTGGAAAGGGTGTGAGTTGGGGATCTGGATATGGTGATAGCTGAGGATAAGGACAAGGTGAGATTTGTAGTTCTGGGCAGTGTGTGAGTTGTGGATCTGGACAGGGTGTCAGTTGTGGATCTGGACATGATGTGAGTTGTGGAGCTGGACACGGAGTGAGTTGTGATTCTGGGCAAGGTGAGATTTGATTATCTGGACTGGATGTGAGTTGTCAATCTGGACAGGGTATGAGTTGTGCATCTGGACATGGGGGGAGTAGTGAGACACGACAGGGTCTGAGGTGTGGAACGGCACAGGGTATGAGAGTTGTGGATCTGTGCAGGGTGAAAGTTGTGGATCTGTGCTGGGTATTATTTGAGGATCTGGACATGATGTGAGTTGTGGATCTGGATAGGGTATGAGATGTCAACATGAACAGGGTGAGAGGTGTGAATCTGGACAGGGTATGAGTTGTGGATGTGGAAAGATTGTCAGTTGTGGATCGTGACAAGGTGTGAGATGTTGTTCTGGGCAGAGTGTAAGTTGTGGATCTGGACACAGGGAGAGTAGTGAGACTGGGCAGGGGGAGAGTTGTGGGTCTGGACAGGGTGTGAATTGTCATTGTGGACAGGGTGAGATTTGTGGATAAGGGAGTGAGTTGTGAATCTGCAGAGTGTGTGAGTTGTGGATCAGGACAGGGTGTGAGTTGTGGATCTTGACAGAGTGTGAGTTGTGGATCTGGAGATGTTGTGACTTGTGCATCTTGAATGGGTCTGAGTTGTGGATCTGTACAGTTTGTGAGTTGTGCCTCTGGACAGGGTGGGAGTTGTGCCTCTGGACAGGGTGGGAGTTGTGGAACAGGACAGTGTGTGAGTTGTGGATCAGGAGAGGGTGTGAGCTGTGAATCTGGAGAGGGTGTGAGTTGTGGATCTGGACAGGGTATCATGTTGCGGATCTGGAAAGGGTGTTTGTTGTCAATCTGGAAAAGGTGTGAGTTGTCAAAATGGACAGGGTGTGAGTTGTGATTCTGGTCAGGGTCATCATTGTAAATCTGTACAGGGTATGGAATGCGGATCTAGAAAGTGTATGAATGGTGGATCTGCACATGGTGAGGGTTGAGGCTCTGGAAAATTTATGACTTGCAGATCTAGACAGAATGTCAATTGTGGATCTGGACAGGGTGGAATTTGCAGCTCTGAACAGGGTGTGAGTTGTGGATCTGTAAACGGTGTGAGTTGGGGATCTGGACGGGGTGATAGCTGAGGATAAGGACAGTGTGAGAGTTGTAGTTCTGGGCAGTGTGTGAGTTGTGGATCTGGACTGGGTGAGCGTTGTGGATCTGGACGGGGTGAGATTTATGGATCTGGAAAGGGTGTGAGTTGGGGATCTGGATGGCGTGATAGATAAGGATAAGTACAGTGTGAGAGTTTTAGTTCTGGGTAGTGTGTGAGTTGTGGATCTGTGCAGGGTGTTAGTTGTGGATCTGGACATGATCTGAGTTGTGGAGCTGGACAGTGTGAGTTGTGATTCTGGACAGGGTGAGATTTGAGGATCTGGGCAGGATGTGTGTTGTCAATTTGGACAGGGTATGATTTGTGGATCGGAGCAGGATGTGTATTGTGGATCTGCACAGGCTATGATCTAAGGATCTTGAAAGGGTATGAGTTACAGATCTGGACATGGTGTGAGTTGTGGATCTGGACAGGGTGTCATGTTGTGGATCTGGACAGACTGTGAGTTGTCAATCTGGAAAAGGTGTGATTTGTGAATATGGACAGGGTGTGAGTTGTGATTCTGGTCAGGGTCAGAGTTATAAATCTGTACAGGGTATGGATTGCGGAGATGGACAGCATGAAAGTGGTGTATCTGCACATGGCATGAGTTGAGGCTCTGGAAAATTTATGACTTGCAGATCTGGACAGGGTGTGAGTTGTGGATCTGGACAGGGTGTCAGTTGCAGCTTTGGACAGGGTGTGAGTTGTGGATCTGGAAAGGGTGTGAGTTCGGGATCTGGACGGGGAGTTAGCTGAGGATAAGGACAGGGTGAGAGTTTTAGTTCTGGTCAATGTTTGACTTGTGGATCTGGAGAGGGTGTGAGTTGTGGATATGTGCAGAGTGTTAGTTGTGTATCTTGACATGGTGTGAGTTGTGGAGCTGGACATGATGTGAGTTGTGATTCTGGACAGGGTGCGATTTGAGGATCTGGAAAGAATGTGAGTTGTCAATCTGGACAGGGTATGAGTTGTGGATCTGGACAGGGTATGAGAGTTGTGGATCTGTACAGGTTGAGAATTGTGGATCAGTGCAGTGTGTTACTTGAGGCACTGGAGATGATGTGAGTTATGGATCTGGATAGGGTATGAGATGTCAGTATGAACAGGGTGAGAGGTGTGAATCTGGACAGGGTGTGAGTTGTGCATCTGGACAGGGTTTGAGTTGTTTTTCAGGACAGGGTGTGAGTTGTGCATATGGACAGGGTGAGAGTTGTGGATCTGGACAGGGTGTCAGTTGCAGCTCTGAACAAGGTGTCAATGGTGGAACTGGAAAGGGGGTCAGTTGCAGCACTGGACAAGGTGTCAGTGGTGGATCTGGAAAGGGTGTGAGTTGGGGATCTGGATATGGTGATAGCTGAGGATAAGGACAAGGTGAGATTTGTAGTTCTGGGCAGTGTGTGAGTTGTGGATCTGGACAGGGTGTCAGTTGTGGATCTGGACATGATGTGAGTTGTGGAGCTGGACACGGAGTGAGTTGTGATTCTGGGCAAGGTGAGATTTGATTATCTGGACTGGATGTGAGTTGTCAATCTGGACAGGGTATGAGTTGTGCATCTGGACATGGGGGGAGTAGTGAGACACGACAGGGTCTGAGGTGTGGAACGGCACAGGGTATGAGAGTTGTGGATCTGTGCAGGGTGAAAGTTGTGGATCTGTGCTGGGTATTATTTGAGGATCTGGACATGATGTGAGTTGTGGATCTGGATAGGGTATGAGATGTCAACATGAACAGGGTGAGAGGTGTGAATCTGGACAGGGTATGAGTTGTGGATGTGGAAAGATTGTCAGTTGTGGATCGTGACAAGGTGTGAGATGTTGTTCTGGACAGAGTGTAAGTTGTGGATCTGGACACAGGGAGAGTAGTGAGACTGGGCAGGGGGAGAGTTGTGGGTCTGGACAGGGTGTGAATTGTCATTGTGGACAGGGTGAGATTTGTGGATAAGGGAGTGAGTTGTGAATCTGCAGAGTGTGTGAGTTGTGGATCAGGACAGGGTGTGAGTTGTGGATCTTGACAGAGTGTGAGTTGTGGATCTGGAGATGTTGTGACTTGTGCATCTTGAATGGGTCTGAGTTGTGGATCTGTACAGTTTGTGAGTTGTGCCTCTGGACAGGGTGGGAGTTGTGCCTCTGGACAGGGTGGGAGTTGTGGAACAGGACAGTGTGTGAGTTGTGGATCAGGAGAGGGTGTGAGCTGTGAATCTGGAGAGGGTGTGAGTTGTGGATCTGGAGAGGGTGTGAGTTGTGAATCTGGAGAGGTTGTGAGTTGTGGATCTGGAGAGGGTGTGATTTGTGCATCTGGACAGGGTGTGAGTGATGCATCTGGACAGAGTGTGAGTTGTGCATCTGGACAGGGTGTGAGTTGCGGCTCTGGAAAGGTTGTACGTTGTCAATCTGGACTGGGTGTAAGTTGTGGTTCTGGGAAGGGTGTGTGCTGTGGACCTGAAAAAGGTGAGATTTGTTCATCTATACAGGGTATGATTTGTGGATCTGGGCAGGGTTTGAATTGTGGATCTGCACAGGCTGTGAGCTAAGGATCTGGAAATGGTATGAGTTACAGATCTGGACATGGTGCGATTTGTGGATCTGGACAGTGTGTGAATTGCAGATCTGGACAGGGTGTCAAGTTGCAGATCTGGACAGGGTGTGAGTGGTCAATCTGGAAAAATATGGGTTGTCAATCTGGACAGGGTGTGAGTTGTGATTCTGGTCAGGGTCAGAGTTGTAAATCTGTACAGGGTATGGATTGTGGATCTGGACAGGGTGTGAATTGTGGATCTGCAGATGGCGTGAGTTGAGGCTCTGGAAAATTTATGATTTGCAGATCTGGACAGGGTGTGAGTTGTGGATCTGGACACGGTGTCAGTTGCAGCTCTGGACAAGGTGTGAGTTGTGGATCTGGAAAGGATGTGAGTTGTGCATCTGGACGGGGTGATAGCTGAGGATAATGACAGGGTGAGAGTTGTAGTTCTGGGCAGTGTGTGAGTTTGTGGATCTGGACTGGGTGAGAGTTGTGGATCTGGACTGGGTGAGAGTTGTGGCTCTGTACAGGGTGAGAGTTGTGGATCCAGACACAGTGTGATTTGTCAAATGGACAAGATGAAAGCTCTAGACCTGGGCGGGGTTTTAGTTGTGGATCTGGACAGGGTGTCAGTTGTGGATCTGGACATGATGTGGGCTGTGGAGCTGGACATGGTGTGAGTAGTGATTCTGGACAAGGTGAGATTTGATGATCTGGTCTGGATGTGATTTGTCAATCTGGACAGGGTATGAGTTGTGGATCTGGACATGGGGGCATAGTGAGACAGGACAGGGTCTGAGATGTGGATCTCTACAGGGTATGAGAGTTGTGGATCTGTACAAGGTGAAAGTTGTGGCTCTGGGCTGGGTGTTACTTGAGGTTTGGGACATGATGTGAATTGTGGATCTGGATAGGGTATGAGATGTCAACATGAACAGGGTGAGAGGTGTGAATCTGGACAGGGTGTGAGTTGTGGATGTGGAAAGATTGTTAGTTGCGGATCAGGACAGGGTATGAGATGTTCTGGACAGAGTGTAAGTTGTGGATTGGAAACAGGGAGAGTAGTGAGACTGGGCAGGCGGAGAGTTGTGGATCTGGACAGGGTGTCAGTTGTCATTATGAACAGGGTGAGATTTGTGGTTAAGAGCAGGGAGTGAGTTGTGAATCTGCAGAGTGTGTGAGTTTTGGATCAGGACAGGGTGGGAGTTGTGGATCGGGACAGTGTGTGATTTGTGGATCAGGACAGGGTATGAGTTGTGGATCATGACATGTTGGGAGTTGTGGCACTGGACATGTTGTGAGATGCAGATCTGGACAGGTGTGAATTGTGGATCTGGACAAGGTCATAGTTGTGGATATGGACGTGATGTGAATTCAGGATCTGGACATGGTGTGAGTTATGGATCTGGATAAAATGTAAGTTGTGGATCAGGACATAGTGATCATTGAGGATCTGGACAGGGTGTGAGATTTGAGGATCTGGATAGGGTGTGGGTTGTCAATCTGGAGAGGATATGAGTTGTGGATCTGGACTTGGGGAGAGTAGTGAGACTGGACAGGGTCTGAGGTGTGGATCTGTACAGGGTGAGAGTTGTGGATCTGGCCAGGGTGGTAGTTGTGGATCTGGATATGATTTGAGTTGTGGAACTGGACCCGGTGCGAGTTGTGGGTCTGGATAGGTTATGAGATGTCAAAATGGACAGGGTGAAAGGTCTGGTTCTGGACAGGTTGTGAGATGTGGATTTGCACAGATTGCCAGTTGCAGATCGGGACTGGGTTTGAGATGTTTTTCTGGTCAGGGTTTAGGTTGTGGATCTGGACATGGGGAGGGTAGTGAGACTGGGCAGGGTGAGAGTTGTGGGTCTGGACAGGGTGTGAGTTGTCAATATGGACAGGGAGAGATTTGTAGATCTGGATAGGGAGTGTGTTGTGGATATGGGGAGGGTGTGAATTGTGGATCTGGATAAGGTGTGATTTGTGGATCTGGAGAGGGTGTGATTTGTGGATCTGGACAGGGTGTAAGTTGTGGATCTGTGCAGGGTGTTAGTTGTGGATATGGACAGGATGTGAGTTGTGGAGCTGGACATGGTGTGAGTTGTGGAGCTGGACATGGTGAGATTTGAGGACCTGGCCACGATGTGTGTTGTCAATCTGGACAGGGCATGCGTTGTCAAACTAGTCAGGGTGAGATTTGTGGATCTGGGCAGGATCTGAGTTGCAGATCTGGACTGTGCGTGAGTTGAGTATCTGGACACGGTGTGGTGTGGATCTGGACAGAGTGTGAGTTATCGATCTGTCCAGCATGTGAGTTGTCAGTCTGGCCAGCAGGTGAGCTGTCAATCTGGAGAGGGTGTGAGTTGTGGATCTGGACAGGGTGTGAGCTGTCAGTATGGACAGGGGGAGTGTTGTGGATCTGGATGGGGAGTGAATTGTGGATATGGAGAGGGTGTGAATTGTGGAGCTGGACAGGGTGTGAGTTGTGGATATGGACAAGGTGTGAGTTGTGGATCTGGAGAGGGTGTGATTTGTAGATATGGATAGGGTGTGAGTTGTGGATCTGGACATGGGAACAGTAGTGCGACTGGGCAGGGTGAGAGTTGTGGGTCTGGACTGGGAGTGAGTTGTGGATCTGGAAAGCATGTGCGTTGTCAATCTGGACTGGGTGTGATTGGTGCATTTCTACATGGTATGATTTGTGGATTTGGGCAGGCTGTGAGCTAAGGATCTGAAAAAGGTATGAGATACAGATCTGGACATGGTTGTGATTTGTGGATCTGGACAGGGTGTGAGTTGTGCATCTGGACAGAGTGTGAGTTGTGCATCTGGAGAGAGTGAGAGTTGTCAATCTGGACAGGGTGTGTGATGTGATTCTGGTCAGGATCAGAGTTGTAAATCTGTACAGGGTATTGATTGTGGATCTGAACAGGGTGTGAATTGTGAATCTTCACATGGTGTGAGTTGAGGCTCTGGAAAATTTATGACTTGCAGATCTGGACAGGGTGTGTGTTGTGGATCTGGATGGGGTGTCAGTTGCAGCTCTGGACGGGGTGTGAGTTGTGGATCTGGAAAAGGTGTGAGTAGGGAATCTGGACGGGGTGATAGCTGACGTTAAGGACAGGGAGAGAGTTGTAGTTCTGGGAAGTGTGTGAGTTTCGAATCTGGACTGGGTAAGAGTTGTGGCTCTGGACAGGGTGTCAGTTGTGGATCTGGACATGATGTGAGTTGTGGAGCTGGACACGGAGTGAGTTGTGATTCTGGACAAGGTGAGATTTGATTATCTGGACTGGATGTTAGTTGACAATCTGAACAGGGTATGAGTTGTAGATCTGGACATGGGGGGAGTAGTGAGACAGGACAGGGCCTGAGGTGTGGATCTGTACTGGGTATGAGAGTTGTGGATCTGTACAGTGTGAAAGTTGTGGATCAGTGCTGGGTTTTACTTGAGGATCTGGACATGATGTGAGTTGTGGATCTGAATAGGGTATGAGATGTCAACATGAACAGGGTGAGAAGTTTGAATCTGGATAGGGTGTGAGATGTGGATGTGGAAAGATTATCAGTTGCGGATTGGGACAGGGTGTGAGATGTTGTTCTGGACAGAGTGTAAGTTGTGGATCTGGACACAGGGAGAGTAGTGAGACTGGGCAGGGGGAGAGTTGTGGGTCTGGACAGGGCGTGAGTTGTCATTATAGACAGGGTGAGATTTGTGGATAAGGACAGGGAGTGAGTTGTGAATCTGCAGAGTGTGTGAGTTGTGGATCAGGACAGGGTGTGAGTTGTGGATCAGGACAGGGTATGAGTTGTGGATCATGACATGTTGGGAGTTGTGGATCTGGACTTGTTTTGAAATGCGGATCTGGACAGGTGTGAATTGTGGATTTGGACAAGGTCATAGTTGTGGATATGGACATGATGTGAATTCAGGATCTGGACACGGTGTGAGTTATGGATCTGGATAAAATGTATGTTGTGGATCAGGACATAGTGATTGTTGAGGATCTGGACAGGGTGTGAGATTTGAGAATCTGGAGAGGGTGTGGGTTGTCATCTGGAGAGGATATGAGTTGTGGATCTGGACATGGGGAGAGTAGTGAGACTGGAAAGGGTCTGAGGTGTGGGTTTGTACAGGGTGAGAGTTGTGGATCTGGCCAGGGTGTTAGTCATGGATCTGGATATGATTTGAGTTGTGGAACTGGACACGGTGCGAGTTGTGGATCTGGATAGGTTATGAGATGTCCATCTGGACAAGGTGTGAGCTGTGGATCTGGAGAGCGTGTGAGTTGTGCATAAGGACAAGGTGTGAGTTGTGGATGTGTGAACTGTGAGGGTTGTAGATCTGGACAGGGAGAGAATTGTGCATCTGGAAAGCATGTACATGTCAGTCGAGACCGGGTGTCAGTTGTGGATCTGGGAAGTGTGTGCGCTGTGGATCAGGACAGGGTGTGACTTGTGGATCTCTACATGGTATGATTTGTGGATCTGGGCACGCTGTGAGCTAAGGATCTGGATAGGGTATGTGTTACCGTTCTGGACAGGGTGTGAGTTGTGGATCCGGACAGGGTGTGAGTTGTGCATCTAGACAGGGTGTGAGTTGTGCATCTGGACAGGGTGTGAGTTGTGCATCTGGACAGGGTTTGAGTTGTTTTTCAGGACAGGGTGTGAGTTGTGCATATGGACAGGGTGAGAGTTGTGGATCTGGACAGGGTGTCAGTTGCAGCTCTGGACAAGGTGTCAATGGTGGATCTGGAAAGTTGTCAGTTGTAGCTCTGGACAAGGTGTCAGTGGTGAATCTGGAAAGGGTGTGAGTTGGGGATCTGGATATGGTGATAGCTGAGGATAAGGACAGAGTGAGATTTGTAGTTCTGGGCAGTGTGTGAGTTGTGGATCTGGACAGGGTGTCAGTTGTGGATCTGGACATGATGTGAGTTGTGGAGCTGGACACGGAGTGAGTTGTGATTCTGGACAAGGTGAGATTTGATTATCTGGACTGGATGTGAGTTGTCAATCTGGACAGGGTATGAGTTGTGCATCTGGACATGGGGGGAGTAGTGAGACTGGTCAGGGGGAGAGTTGTGGGTCTGGACATGGTGTGAATTGTCATTGTGGACAGGGTGAGATTTGTGGATAAGGGCAGGGAGTGAGTTGTGAATCTGCAGAGTGTGTGAGTTGTGGATCAGGACAGGGTGTGAGTTGTGGATCTTGACAGAGTGTGAGTTGTGGATCTGGAGATGTTGTGACTTGTGCATCTTGAATGGGTCTGAGTTGTGGATCTGTACAGGTTGTGAATTGTGCCTCTGGACAGGGTGGGAGTTGTGCCTCTGGACAGGGTGGGAGTTGTGGATCAGGACAGTGTGTGAGTTGTGGATCAGGAGATGGTGTGAGCTGTGAATCTGGAGAGGGTGTGAGTTGTGGATCTGGAGAGGGTGTGAGTTGTGAATCTGGAGAGGTTGTGAGTTGTGGATCTGGAGAGGGTGTGATTTGTGCATCTGGACAGGGTGTGAGTGATGCATCTGGACAGAGTGTGAGTTGTGCATCTGGACAGGGTGTGAGTTGCGGCTCTGGACAGGGTGCAATTAGCAGATTTGGGCATGGTGAGGGTTGTGGATCTGCACAGGATGTGAGCGGTGCATCAGGACAAGGTGTGAGTTATGGAGCTGTGCAGGGAGAGAGTTGCAGATCTGGAAAGGTTGTACGTTGTCAATCTGGACTGGGTGTAAGTTGTGGTTCTGGGAAGGGTGTGTGCTGTGGACCTGAAAAAGGTGAGATTTGTGCATCTATACAGGGTATGATTTGTGGATCTGGACATGGGGGGAGTAGTGAGACACGACAGGGTCTGAGGTGTGGAACGGCACAGGGTATGAGAGTTGTGGATCTCTGCAGGGTGAAAGTTGTGGATCTGTGCTGGGTGTTACTTGAGGATCTGGGCATGATGTGAGTTGTGGATCTGGATAGGGTATGAGATGTCAACATGAACAGGGTGAGAGGTGTGAATCTGGACAGGGTATGAGTTGTGGATGTGGAAAGATTGTCAGTTGTGGATCGTGACAAGGTGTGAGATGTTGTTCTGGACAGAGTGTAAGTTGTGGATCTGGACATAGGGAGAGTAGTGAGACTGGGCAGGCGGAGAGTTGTGGGTCTCGACAGGGTGTGAGTTGTCATTGTGGACAGGGTGAGATTTGTGGATAAGGGCAGGGAGTGTGTTGTGAATCTGCAGAGGTTGTGAGTTGCAGATCAAGACAGGGTGTGAGTTGTGGATCAGGAGAGGATGTGAGTTGTGGATCTGGAGAGGGTGTGTGTTGTGGTTCTGGACAGGGTGTGAGTTGTGAATCTGGAGAGGTTGTGAATTGTGGATCTGGAGAGGGTGTGAGTTGTGCAGCTGGACAGAGTGTGAGTTGTGCTTCTGGACAGAGTGTGAGTTGTGCATCTGGGCAGGGTTTGAGTTGTGCATCTGGACAAGGTCTGAGTTGTGTATCTGGGCAAGGTTTGAGGGGTGGATCTTGACAGAGTGTGTGTTGGGGATCTGGATATGGTGATAGCTGAGGATCTGGACAGGGTGAGAGTTGTAGTTCTGGACCATGTTTGAGTTGTGGATTTGGACTGGGTGAGAGTTGTGGATCTGAACACGGTGTGATTTGTCAAATGGACAAGACGAAAACTCTAGACCTCGGCGGGGTGTTAGTTGTGGATCTGGACAGGGTATCAGTTGTCGATCTGGACATGATGTGAGTTATGGAGATGGACACAGTGTGAGTTGTGATTCTGGACAAGGTGAGATTTGATTATCTGGACTGGATGTGAGTTGTCAATCTGGACAGGGTATGAGTTGTGGATCTGGACATGGCTGGAGTAGTGAGACAGGACAGTTTCAGAGGTGTGGATCTGCACAGGGTATGAGAGTTGTGGATCTGTGCAGGGTGAAAGTTGTGGATCTGTGCTGGGTGTTATTTGAGGATCTGGACATGATGTGAGTTGTGGATCTGGATAGGGTATGAGATGTCAACATGAACAGGGTGAGAGGTGTGAATCTGGACAGGGTGTGAGTTGTGGATGTGGAAAGATTGTCAGTTGTGGATCGTGACAAGGTGTGAGATGTTGTTCTGGACAGAGTGTAAGTTGTGGATCTGGACACAGGGAGAGTAGTGAGACTGGGCAGGGGGAGAGTTGTGGGTCTGGACAGGGTGTGAGTTGTCATTGTGGACAGGGTGAGATTTGTGGATAAGGGCAGGGAGTGAGTTGTGAATCTGCAGAGTGTGTGAGTTGCGGATCAGGACAGGGTGTGAGTTGTGGATCTTGACAGTGTGTGAGTTGTGGATCTGGAGAGGCTGTGTGTTGTGTATCTGGACAGGATGTGATTTGTGCATCTGGACAGAGTGTGAGTTGTGCATCTGGACAGGGTGTGAGTTGTGCATCTGGACAGAGTGTGAGTTGTGTATCTGGACAGGGTGTGAGTTATGCATCAGGACAGGGTGTGAGATGTGAATCAGGGCAGGGTGTGAGTTGTGGACCTGGAGAGGGTTTGAGTTGTGCATCAGGCCAGGGTTTGAGTTGTTGTTCTGGACAGCGTGTGAGTTGTGCATCTGGACAGTGAGTTGTGGATCTGGACAGGGTGAGAGTTGTCAATCTGGAAAAGGTGTGAGTTGTCAATCTGGACAGGGTGTGTGATGTGATTCTGGTCAGAATCAGAGTTGACAATCTGTACAGGGCAATGATTGTGGACCTCTACAGGGTGTGAATTGTGAATCTTCACATGGCATGAGTTGAGGCTGTGGAAAATTTATGACTTGCAGATCTGGACAGGGTGTGAGTTGTGGATCTGGACAGGGGTGAGTTGCAGCTCTGGACAAGGCTTGAGTGGTGGATCTGGACATGTTGTGAGTTGTGCATCTGGACAGAGTGTGAGATGTGCATCAGGACAGGGTTGCGAGTTGTGCATCTGGACAGGGTGTGAGTTGTGTATCTGGACAGTGTGTGAGTTATGCATCAGGACAGGGTGTGAGATGTGGATCAGGGCAGGTTTTGATTTGTGGACCTGGAGAGGGTTTGAGTTGTGGATCTGGACAGGGTGTGTGTTGCGGCTCTGGACAGGGTGCAAGTTGTGGAATTGGAAAGGTCAGTGTTGTGGATCTGGACAAGGTGTGAGCGGTGCATCGTGACAAGATGTGAGTTGTGGATCTGGGTGGGGAGAGAGTTGCAGATCTGGAAAAGGTGTGTTTGTCAACCTGGACCGGGTGTGAGTTGTGGATCGGGTCAGGGTGTTACTTGTTGACCTGGAAATGATGTGATTTATGGATCTGGATAGGGTATGAGATGTCAACATGAACAGGGTGAGAGGTGTGAATGTGGACATTGTGTGAGTTGTGGATGTGGACAGATTGTCAATTGCGGATCAGTACAGGGTGTGAGATGTAGTTCTGGACAGATGGCAAGTGGTGCTTCTGGACAGGGAGAATAGTGTGACTGGGCTGCGTGAGGGTTGTGGATCTGGAAAGGGGGTGAGTTGTCAATATGGACAGGGTGAAATTTGTGGATAAAGGCAAGGATTGAGTTGTGAATCAGCAGTGGGTGTGACTTGTGGATCAGGACAGGGTGTGAGATGTGGATCAGGACAGTGTGTGAGTTGTGGATCAGGAGAGGATGTGAGTTGTGGACCTGGATAGGATATGAGATGTCAATCTGGACAGGGTAAGAGGTCTGGTGCTGGACAGGGTGTGAGATGTAGATTTGGACAAGTTGTCAGTTGAGGATCTAGAGAGGGTGTGAGATGTTTTTCTGGTCAAGGTTTTGGTTGTGGACCTGGACATGGGGAGAGTAGTGAGATTGGGCAGGGTGACAGTTGTGGGTCAGGACAGGGTGTGAGTTGTCAATATGGACAAGAGAGACTTGTGGATCTGGACAGGGAGAGAGTTGTGGATATGGACAGGGTGTGAATTGTGGAGCTGGACAGGGTGTGAGTTGTGGATGTGGACATGGTGAGATTTGAGGACCTTTCCATGATGTGAGTTGTCAATCTGGACAGGGCATGAGTTGTGAATCTAGACAGGGTGAGATGTGTGCATCTGGGCAGGATCTGATTTGCAGGAATGGATTGTGCGTGAGTTGTGGATCTGGACAGTGTGTGAGGTATGCATCAGGACAGGGTGTCCTGACAGGACAGGGTGTGAGTTGTGGATCTTGACAGAGTGTGAGTTGTGGATCTGGAGAGGCTGTGTGTTGTGTATCTGGATAGGGTGTGATTTGTGCATCTGGACAGAGTGTGAGTTGTGCATCTGGACAGGGTGTGAGTTATCAAACTATCCAGCATGTGAGCTGTCAATCTGGCCAGCAGGTGAGTTGTCAATCAGCAAAGGGTGTGAGATGTGCATCTGGATAGGGTGTGAGTTTTGGATCTGGACAGGGTGAGATTTATGGATCTGAATAGGGTCCGAGTTGTCCATCAGGGCCAGTTGTGAGATGTGGATCTGGACAGGGTGTGTGTTGTCAATCTGTCCTAATGTGAGCTGTCAATGTGTCCAGCATGTGAGTTGACAATCTGTCCAGGGTGTGAGTTGTGGATCATGACAGGGAGTGCGTTGTGGATCATGGCAGTGTGTGAGTTGTGGAACTGGACATCGTGTGAGTTGTGGATTTGGACAGGGTGTGAATTGCGGATCTGGAAAAGGTCATAGTTTTGGATATGGACATGAGGTGAATTCTGGATCTGGACATGGTGTGAGTTATGGATCTGGATAAAATGTAAGTTGAAATCAGGACACAGTGATTGTTGAGGATCTGGACAGGGTGTGATATTTGAGGATCTGGACAGGGTGTGGGTTGTCAATCTGGAGAGGATATGAGTTACGCATCTGGACATGGGGAGAGTAGTGAGACTGGATAGGGTCTGAGGTGTGGATCTGGCCAAGGTGTTAGTTGTGGATCTGGATATGATTTGAGTTGTGGAACTGGACACGGTGTGAGTTGTGGATGTGGATGTGGATAGGGTATGAGATGTCAATCTGGACAGGGAGAGAGGTCTGGTTCCGGACAGGGTGTGAGATGTGGATTTGGACAATTTGTTAGTTGTGGATCTGTACAGTGTGTGAGATATTTTTCTGGTCATGGTTTAGGTTGTGGCTCTGGACATGGGGAGAGTAGTGAGACTGGGGAGGGTAAGAGTTGTGGGTCAGGACAGGGTGTGAGTTGACAATATGGATAGGGAGAGATTTGTGGATCTGGACAGGGAGTGAGATGTGGATATGGAGAGGTTGTGAATTGTGGAGCTGGACAGGGTGTGAGTTGTGGATCTGGACAAGGTGTGAGTTGTGGATCTGGAGAGGGTGTGAGTTGTGGATCTGGAGAGTGTGTGAGTTGTGGATCTGGACAGTGTGTGAGTTGTGGATCTGTGCAAGGAGTTAGTTGTGGATGTGGACATGATGTGTGTTGTGGAGCTGGACACGGTGTGAGTTGTGGATCTGGACATGGGGAGAGTAGTTATACTGGGCAGGGTGAGAGTTGTGGGTCTGGACATGGTGTAAGTTGCCAATATGGACAGGGTGAGATTTGTGGATCTGGACAGGGAGTGAGTTGTGGATATGGAGAGGGTGTGAATTGTGGAGCTGGACAGGGTGTGAATTGTGGATCTGGACAGGGTGTGAGTTGTCCATCAGGACTAGGTGTGAGATGTGGATCAGGACAGGGTGTGTGTTGTCAATCTGTCCATCATGTCAGCTGTCAAACTCTCCAGCAAATGAGTTGACAATCTGTCCAGGGTGTGAGTTGTGGATCATGGCAGGGTGTGAGTTGTGGATCATGGCAGGGTGTGAGTTTTGAATCTGGAAATGGTGTGAGTTGTGGATCTGGGCAGCGTGCGAATTGTGGATCTGGACAAGGTCATAGTTGTGGATATAGACGTGATGTCAATTCAATATCTGGACACGGTGTGAGTTATGGATCTGGATAAAATATAAGTTTTGCATTAGGACACAGTGATCGTTGATGAACTGGACAGGGTGTGAGATGTTTTTCTAGTCAAGGTTTAGGTTGTGGAACTGGACATGGGGAGAGTAGTGAGACTGGGCAGGGTGAGAGTTGTGGGTCTGGACAGGGTGTGAGTTGTCAATATGGACAGGGAGAGATTTGTGTATCTGGACAGGGAGTGAGTTGTGGATATGGAGAGGGTGTGAATTGTGGACCTGGACAGGTTCTGAGTTGTGGATCTGGACAAGATGTGAGTTGTGGATCTGGACAGGGCGTGAGTTGTGGATATGTGCAGGGTATTAGTTGTGGATCCAGACAGCATGTGAGTTGTGGAGATGGATACGGTGTGAGTTGTGGATCAAGACATGGGGAGAGTAGTGAGACTGTGCAGGGTGAGAGTTGTGGGTCTGGACAGGGTTTGAGTTGCCAGTATGGAGAGGGTGAGATTTGTGGATCTGGACAGGGAGTGAGTTGTGTATATGGAGAGGGTGTGAATTGTGGAGCTGGAGAGGGTGTGAGTTGTCGATCTGTGCATGGTGTTAGTTGTGGATCTGGACAGGGTGAGATTTGTGGATCTGAACAGGGTCTGAGTTGTGCATCAGTGCCAGTTGTGAGATGTGGATCTGGACAGGGTGTGTGTGGTCTATCTGTCCATCATGTGAGCTGTCAATGTGTCCAGCATGTGAGTTGACAATCTGTCCAGTGTGTGAGTTCTGGATCATGACAGGATGTGAGTTGGGGATCATGGCAGGGTGTGAGTTGTGGATCATGGCAGGGTTTGAGTTGTGGAACTGGAAATGGTGTGAGTTGTGAATCTGGACAGGGTGCGAATTGTGGACCTGGAAAAAGACATAGTTTTGGAAATGGGCGTGATGTGATTTCAGGATCTGGAGACGGTGTGAGTTATGGATCTGTATAAAATGCAAGTTGTAGATCAGGACACAGTGATTGTTGATGATCTGGACAGGGTGTGAGATTTGAGGATCTGGAAAGGGTGTGGGTTGTCTATCTGGAGCAGTTATGAATTGCGGATCTGCACATGGGGAGAGTAGTGAAATTGGACAGGCTCTGAGGTGTGGATCGGGCCAGGGTGTTAGTTGTGAATCAAGATTTGATTTTAGGTGTGGAATTGGACATGGTGTGAGTTGTGGATCTGGATAGGGTTTCCGATTTCATTCTGGAGAGAGTGAGAGTTCTGGTTTTGGACAGGGTGTGATATGTGGATTTGGACAAATTGTCAGTTGTGGATCAGTACAGGGTGTGAGATGTTTTTCTGGTCAAGGTTTAGATTGTGGATCTGGAGATGGGGAGAGTAGTGAGACTGGGCAGCGTGAGAGTTGTGAGTCTGGACAGGGGGTGAGTTGTCAATATGGACAGGGAGAGATTTCTGGATCTGGACAGGGAGTGAGATGTGGATATGGAGAGGTTGTGAATTGTGAAGCTGGACAGGGTGTGAGGTGTGGATCTGGATAACGTGTGAGTTGTGGATCTGGATAAGGTGTGAGTTGTGGATCTGGAGAGTGTGTGAGTTGTGGATCTGGACAGTGTGTGAGTTGTGGTTCGGTGCAGGGTGTGAGTTGTGGATCTGTGCAGGGTGTTAGTTTTGGATCTGGACAGGATGCGAGTTGTGGAGCTGGACACAGTGTGAGTTGTGGATCTGGACATGGGGAGAGTAGTGAGACTGGGCAGGGTGAGAGTTGTGGGTCTGGACAGGGTGTGAGTTGCCAATATGGACAGGGTGACATTTGTGGATCTGGACAGGGAGCGGGTTGTGGATATGGAGAGGGTGTGAATTGTGGAGCTGGACAGGATGTGAGTTGTGGACCTGGACAAGGTGTGAGTTGTCCATCAGGACTAGGTGTGAGATGTGGTTCTGGATAGGGTGTGTGTTGTCAATCTTTCCATCATGTGAGCTGTCAAACTGTCCAGCATGTGAGTTGACAATCTGGACAGGGTGTGAATTGTGGATCATGGCAGGGTGTTAGTTGTGGATCATGGCAGGGTCTGAGTTTTGGATCTGGACATGGTGTGAGTTGTGGATCTGGACAGCATGCGAATTGTGGGTCTGGACAAGGTCATAGTTGTGGATATGGACGTGATGTCAATTCAGGATCTGGACACGGTGTGAGTTATGGATCTGGATAAAATGTAAGTTCTTCATGAGGACACAGTGATCGTTGAGGATCTGGACAGGATGTGAGATTTGAGGATCTGGAGAGGGTGTGCATTGTCAATCTGGAGAGGATATGAGTTGCGGATCTGGACATGGGGTGAGTAGTGAGACTGTACAGGGACTGAGGTGTGGATCTGGCCAGGGTGAGAGTTGTGGATCTGGATATGATTTGAGTTGTGGAACTGGATATGGTGAGAGTTGTGGATCTGGACAGGCTATGAGATGTCCATCTGGACAAGGTGTGAGTTGTGGATATGGAGAGGCTGAGAAGTTTGGTCCTGGAGAGGGTGTGAGATGTGGATTTGAACAAATTGTCAGTTGCGGATCTGGACAGGGTGTGAGATGTTTTTCTGGTCAAGGTTTAGGTTGTGGATCTGGACATGGGGAGAGAAGTGAGACTGGGCAGTGTGAGAGTTGTGGGTCTGGACACGGTGTGAGTTGTCAATATGGACAGGGAGAGATTTGTGGATCTGGACAAGGTGTGATTTGTGGATCTGGAGAGGGTGTGAGTTGTGGATATGGATAGGGTGTGAGTTGTGGATCTGTGCAAGGTGTTAGTTGTGGATCTGGACATGATGTGAGTTGTGGAGCTGGATACGGTATGAGTTGTGGATCTGGACATGGGGAGAGTAATGAGACTGTGCAGGGAAAGAGTTGTGGGTCTGGGCAGGGTTTGAGTTGCCAATATGGAGAGGGTGGGATTTCTGGTTCTGGACAGGGAGTGAGTTTTGGATATGGAGAGGGTGTGAATTGTAGAGCTGGACAGGTTGTGAGTTGTGGATTTGGACAGGGTGTGAGTTGTGGATCTGGACAGGTGTGAGTTGTCGATCTCTGCATGGTGTTAGTTGTGGAACTGGACAGGGTGTGATTTGTGGATCTGAAGAGGGTCTGAGTTGACCATCAGTGCCAGTTGTGAGATGTGGATCTGGACAGGGTGAGTGTGGTCAACCTGTCCATCATGTGAGCTGTCAATGTGTCCAGCATGTGAGTTGACAATCTGTCCAGGGTGTGAGCTGTGGATCAGGACAGGGTGTGAGTTGTGGATCATGACAGGGTGTGAGTTGTGGAACTGGACACGGTGCAAGTTGTGGATCTCGATAGGGTATGAGATTTCAATCAGGACAGGGTGAGTGATCTGGTTCTGGATAGGGTGTGATATGTGGATTTGGAAAATTGTCAGTTGTGGATCAGTACAGGGTGTGAGATGTTTTTCTGGTTAAGGTTTAGGTTGTGGATCTGGACATGGGGAGAGTAATGAGACTGGGCAGCGCGAGAGATGTGGGTCTGGACATTGTGTGAGTTGTCAATATGGACAGTGAGAGATTTGTGAATCTGGACATGGTGTGAATTGTGGATATGGAGAGGTCGTGAATTGTGGAGCTGGTAAGGGTGTGAGTTGTGGATCTGGACAAGGTGTGAGTTGTGGATCAGGAGAGGATGTGAGTTGTGGATCTGGATAGGATATGAGATTTCAATCTGTACAGGGTAAGACGTCTGGTTCTGGACAGGGTGTGAGATGTGGATTTGGACAAGTTGTCAGTTGAGGATCTGGAGAGGGTGTCATATGTTTTTCTGGTCAAGGTTTTGGTTGTGGATCTGGACATGGGGAGAGTAGTGAGATTGGGCAGGGTGAAAGTTGTGGGTCAGGACAGGGTGTGAGTTGTCAATATGGACAAGAGAGACTTGTGGATCTGGACAGTGAGATAGTTGTGGATATGGACAGGGTGTGAATTGTGGAGCTGGACAGGGTGTGAGTTGTGGATGTGGACATGGTGAGATTTGAGGACCTTGCCATGATGTGAGTTGTCATTCTGGACAGGGCATGAGTTGTGAATCTAGACAGGGTGAGATTTGTGCATCTGGGCAGGATCTGAGTTGCAGGAATGGATTGTGTGTGAGTTGTGGATCTGGACACGGTGTGGCGTGGATCTGGATAGAGAGTGAGTTATCAAACTATCCAGCATGTGAGCTGTCAATCTGGCCAGCAGGTGAGTTGTCAATCAGCAAAGGGTGTGAGATGTGCATCTGGATAGGGTGTGAGTTTTGGATCTGGACAAGGCGAAATTTGTGGATCTGAACAGTGTCTGAGTTGTCCATCAGAACCAGGTGTGAGTTGTGGATCTGGACAGGGTGTGTGTTGTCAATTTGTCCATCATGTGAGCTGTCAATCTGTCCAGCATGTGAGTTGACAATCTGTCCAGGGAGTGCGTTGTGGATCATGGCAGGGTGTGAGTTGTGGACTGGACATGGTGTGAGTTGTGGATCTGGAGAGGGTGCAAATTGCGGATCTGGACAAGGTCATAGTTTTGGATATGGACATGAGGTGAATTCAGGATCTGGACACGGTGTGAGTTATGGATCTGGATAAAATGTAAGTTGTAATCAGGACATAGTGATCGTTGAGGATCTGGACAGGGCGTGATATTTGAGGATCTGGACAGGATGTGGTTTGTCAATCTGGAGAGAATGTGAGTTGCGCATCTGCACATAGGGAGAGTAGTGAGACTGGACAGTGTCTGAGGTGTGGATCTGGACAGGGTGTGAGATGTGGATCAGGACAAGGTGTGAGTTGTAAATCTGGAGATGGTGTGAGTTGTGGATCTGGAGATGGTGTGAATTGTGTATCTGGACAGTGTGTGAGTTGTGAATCTGTGCAGGGTGTTAGTTGTGGATGTGGACAGGATGTGTGTCGTGGAGCTGGACACGGTGTGAGTTGTGGATCTGGACATGGGGAGAGTAGTTAGACTGGGCAGGGTGAGAATTGTGGGTCTGGACATGGTGTAAGTTGCCAATATGGACAGGGTGAGATTTGTGGATCTGGACAGGGAGTGAGTTGTGGATATGGAGAGGGTGTGAATTGTGGAGCTGGACAGGGTGTGAGTTGTGGATCTGGACAGGGTGAGTGTGGCAACCTGTCCATCATGTGAGCTGTCAATGTATCCAGCATGTGAGTTGACAATCTGTCCAGGGTGTGAGCTGTGGATCAGGACAGGGTGTGTGTTGTGGATCATGACAGGGTGTGAGTTGTGGAACTGGACACGGTGCAAGTTGTGGATCTCGATAGGGTATGAGATTTCAATCAGGACAGGGTGAGTGATCTGGTTCTGGATAGGGTGTGATATTTGGATTTGGAAAATTTTCAGTTGTGGATCAGTACAGGGTGTGAGATGTTTTTCTGGTTAAGGTTTAGGTTGTGGATCTGGACATGGGGAGAGTAGTGAGACTGGGCAGCGCGAGAGATGTGGGTCTGGACATTGTGTGAGTTGTCAATATGGACAGTGAGAGATTTGTGAATCTGGACATGGTGTGAATTGTGGATATGGAGAGGTCGTGAATTGTGGAGCTGGACAGGGTGTGAGTTGTGGATCTGGGCAAGGTGTGAGTTGTGGATCAGGAGAGGATGTGAGTTGTGGATCTGGATAGGATATGAGATTTCAATCTGTACAGGGTAAGACGTCTGGTTCTGGACAGGGTGTGAGATGTGGATTTGGACATGTTGTCAGTTGAGGATCTGGAGAGGGTGTCATATGTTTTTCTGGTCAAGGTTTTGGTTGTGGATCTGGACATGGGGAGAGTAGTGAGATTGGGCAGGGTGAAAGTTGTGGGTCAGGACAGGGTGTGAGTTGTCAATATGGACAAGAGAGACTTGTGGATCTGGACAGTGAGATAGTTGTGGATATGGACAGGGTGTGAATTGTGGAGCTGGACAGGGTGTGAGTTGTGGATGTGGACATGGTGAGATTTGAGGACCTTGCCATGATGTGAGTTGTCAATCTGGACAGGGCATGAGTTGTGAATCTAGACAGGGTGAGATTTGTGCATCTGGGCAGGATCTGAGTTGCAGGAATGGATTGTGTGTGAGTTGTGGATCTGGACACGGTGTGGCGTGGATCTGGATAGAGTGTGAGTTATCAAACTATCCAGCATGTGAGCTGTCAATCTGGCCAGCAGGTGAGTTGTCAATCAGCAAAGGGTGTGAGATTTGCATCTGGATAGGGTGTGAGTTTTGGATCTGGACAAGGCGAAATTTGTGGATCTGAACAGTGTCTGAGTTGTCCATCAGAACCAGGTGTGAGTTGTGGATCTGGACAGGGTGTGTGTTGTCAATTTGTCCATCATGTGAGCTGTCAATCTGTCCAGCATGTGAGTTGACAATCTGTCCAGGGAGTGCATTGTGGATCATGGCAGGGTGTGAGTTGTGGACTGGACATGGTGTGAGTTGTGGATCTGGAGAGGGTGCAAATTGCGGATTTGGACAAGGTCATAGTTTTGGATATGGACATGAGGTGAATTCAGGATCTGGACACGGTGTGAGTTATGGATCTGGATAAAATGTAAGTTGTAATCAGGACATAGTGATCGTTGAGGATCTGGACAGGGCGTGATATTTGAGGATCTGGACAGGATGTGGTTTGTCAATCTGGAGAGAATGTGAGTTGCGCATCTGCACATAGGGAGAGTAGTGAGACTGGACAGTGTCTGAGGTGTGTATCTGGACAGGGTGTGAGATGTGGATCAGGACAAGGTGTGAGTTGTAAATCTGGAGATGGTGTGAGTTGTGGATCTGGAGATGGTGTGAATTGTGGATCTGGACAGTGTGTGAGTTGTGAATCTGTGCAGGGTGTTAGATGTGGATGTGGACAGGATGTGTGTCGTGGAGCTGGACACGGTGTGAGTTGTGGATCTGGACATGGGGAGAGTAGTTAGACTGGGCAGGGTGAGGATTGTCGGTCTGGACATGGTGTAAGTTGTCAATATGGACAGGGTGAGATTTGTGGATCTGGACAGCGAGTGAGTTGTGGATATGGTGAGGGTGTGAATTGTGGAGCTGGACAGGGTGTGAGTTGTGGATCTGGACAGGGTGTGAGTTGTCCATCAGGGCCAAGTGTGAGATGTGGATCTGGAGAGGGTGTGTGTTGTCAATCTGTCCATGACGTAAGCTGTCAAACTCCAGCAAATGAGTTGACAATCTGTCCAGGGTGTGTGTTGTGGATCATGGCAGGGTGTGAGTTGTGGATCATGGCAGGGTGTGAGTTTTGGATCTGGAAATGGTGTGAGTTGTGGATCTGGACAGCGTGCGAATTGTGGAACTGGACAAGGTCATAGTTGTGGATATGGACGTGATGTGACTTCAGGATCTGGACACGGTGTGAATTATGGATCTGGATAAAATATAAGTTGTGCATTAGGACACAGTGATCGTTGAGGATCTGGACAGGGTGTGAGATTTGAGGATCTGGAGAGGGTGTGGGTTGTCAATCTGGAGAGGATATGAGTTGCGGATCTGGACTTGGGGTGAGTAGTGACACTGTTCAGGGTCTGATGTGTGGATCTGTTAGGGAGTTAGTTGTGGATCTGGATATGATTTGAGTTGTGGAACTGGACACGGTGCGACTTGTGGATCTGGATAGGGTATGGGATGTCAATCTGGACAAGGTATGAGTTGTGGATCGGGAGAGGCTGAGAAGTTTGGTCCTGGACAGCTTGTGAGATGTGGATTTGGACAAATTTTCTGTTGCAAATCTGGACAGGGTGTGAGATGTTTTTCTAGTCAAGGTTTAGGTTGTGGATCTGAACATGGGTAGAGTAGTGAGACTGGGCAGGGTGAGAGTTGTGGGCCTGGACACGGTGTGAGTTGTCAATATGGACAGGGAGAGATTTGTGTATCTGGACATGGAGTGAGTTGTGGATATGGATAGGGTGTGAATTGTGGAGCTGGACAGGGTGTGAGTGGTGGATCTGGACAAGGTGTGAGTTGTGGGTCTGGACAGGGTGTGAGTTGTGGATCTGTGCAGGGTATTATTTGTGTATCCGGACAGCATGTGAGTTGCGGAGCTGGATACGGTGTGAGTTGTGGATCTGGACATGGGGAGAGTAATGAGACTGTGCAGAGTGAGAGTTGTGGGTCAGGACAGGGTTTGAGTTGCCAATATGGAGAGGGTGAGAATTGTGGATCTGGACAGGGAGTGATTTGTGGATATGGAGAGGGTGTGAATTGTGGAGCTGGACAGGGTGTGAGTTGTCGATCTGTGCATGGTGTTAGTTGTGGATCTGAACAGGGTCTGAGTTGACCATCAGTGCCAGTTGTGAGATGTGGATCTGGACAGGGTGTGTGTGGTCTATCAGTCCATCATGTGAGCTGTCAATGTGTCCAGCATGTGAGTTGACAATCTGTCCAGGGTGTGAGTTGTGGATCATGACAGGGCGTGAGTTGGGGATCATGGCAGGGTGTGAGTTGTGGATCATGGCAGGGTGTGAGTTGTGGAACTGGAAATGGTGTGAGTTGTGAATCTGGACAGGGTGCGAATTGTGGATCTGGCCAAGACATAGGTTAGGATATGGGCATGATGCGATTTCAGGATCTGGAGACGGTGTGAATTATGGATCTGAATAAAATGCAAGTTGTGGATCAGGACACAGTGATCGTTGAGGATCTGGACATGGTGTGAGATTTGAGGATCTGGAAAGGGTGTGGGTTGTCTATCTGGAGCGGATATGAATTACGGATCTGGACATGGGGAGAGTAGTGAGACTGGGCAGGGTGAAAGTTCTGGGTCTGGACTGGGTGTGAGTTGCCAATATGGACAGGGTGACATTTGTGGATCTGGACAGAGAGTGAGTTGTGGATATGGAGAGGCTGTGAATTGTGGAGCTGGACAGGGTGTGAGTTGTGGACCTGGACAGAGTGTGAGTTGTCCATCAGGACCAGGTGTGAGATGTGGTTCTGGACAGGGTGTGTGTTGTCAATATTTCCATCATGTGAGCTGTCAAACTGTCCAGCATGTGAGTTGAAAATCTGTCCAGGGTGTGAATTGTGGATCATGGCAGGGTGTGAGTTGTGGATCATGGCAGGATGTGAGTTTTGGATCTGGACATGGTGTGAGTTGTGGATCTGGACAGCATGCGAATTGTGGATCTGGACAAAGTCATAGTTGTGAATATGGACGTGATGTCAAATCAGGATCTGGACACGGTGTGAGTTATGGATCTGGATAAAATGTAAATTGTTCAGTAGGACACAGTGATCGTTGAGGATCTGGACAGGGTGTGAAATTTGAGGATCTGGAGAGGGTGTGGGTTGTCATTCTGGAGAGGATAAGAGTTGCACATCTGGCAATGGGGTGAGTAGTGAGACTGTACAGGGACTGAGGTGTGGATCTGGCCAGTGTGAGAGTTGTGGATCTGGATATGATTTGAGTTGTGGAACTGGACATGGTGCGAGTTGTGGATCTGGATAGGGTATGAGATGTCCATCTGGACAAGGTGTGAGTTGTGGATCTGGCGAGGCTGAGAAGATTGGTCCTGGATAGGGTGTGATATGTGGATTTGGACAAATTGTCAGTTGCGGATCTGGACAGGGTGTGAGATGATTTTCTGGTCAAGGTTTAGGTTGTGGATCTGGACATGGGGAGAGTAGTGAAACTAGGCAGTGTGAGAGTTGTGGGTCTGGACACGGTGTGAGTTGTCAATATGGACAGGGAGAGATTTGTGGATCTGGACATGGAGAGAGTTGTGGATATGGATAGGGTGTGAATTGTGGAGCTGGACAGGTTCTGAGTTTTGGATCTGGACAAGGTGTGAATTGTGGGTCTGGAGAGGGTTTGAGTTGTGGATCTGGACAGTTTGTGAGTAGTGGATTTGTGCAAGGTGTTAGTTGTGGATCTGGACATGATGTGAGTTGTGGAGCTGGATATGGTGTGAGTTGTGGATCTGGACATGGGGAGAGTAATGAGATTGTGCAGGGTGAGAGTTGTGGGTCTGGACAGGGTTTGAGTTGCCAATATGGAGAGGGTGAGATTTCTGGATCTGATCAGGGAGTGATTTGTGGATATGGAGAGGGTGTGAATTGTGGAGCTGGACAGGGTGTTAGTAGTGGATTTGGATAGGGTGTGTGTTGTGGATCTGGACAGGTGTGAGTTGTCGATCTGTGCATGGTGTTAGTTGTGGATTGGGACAGGGTGTGATTTGTGGATCTGAAGAGGGTCTGAGTTGACCATCAGTGCCAGTTGTGAGTAGTGGATCTGGACAGGGTGAGTTTGGTCAACCTGTCCATCATGTGAGCTGTCAATGTGTCCAGCATGTGAGTTGACAATCTGTCCAGTGTGTGAGCTGTGGATCATGACAGGTTGTGAGTTTTGGATCATGGCAGGGTGTCAATTGTGGATCATGGCAGGATGTGAGCTGTGGAACTGGACAGGCTGCAAGTTGTGGATATCGCTAGGGTATGAGATTTCAATCAGGACAGGGTGAGAGATCTGGTTCTGGATAGGGTGTGATATGTGGATTTCGACAAATTGTCAGTTGTGGATCAGTACAGAGTGTGAGATATTTTTCTGGTTAATGTTTAGGTTGTGGATCTGGACATGGGGAGAGTAGTGAGACTGGGCAACGTGTGAGTTGTGGGTCTGGACATTGTGTGTGTTGTCAATATGGACCGGGAGAGATTTGTGGATCTGGACATGGTGTGAGTTGTGGATATGGAGAGGTGGTGAATTGTGGAGCTGGACAGGGTGTGAGTTGTGGATCTGGACAGGGTATGAGTTGTGGACCTGGACAGGGTGTGAGTTGCCGAACAGGACCAGGTGTGAGAAGTGGTTCTGGACAGGGTGTTTGTTGTCAATCTTTCCATAATGTGAGCTGTCAAACTGTCCAGCATGTGAGTTGACAATCTGTCCAGGGTGTGAATTGTGGATCATGGCAGGGTGTGAGTAGTGGATGATGGCAGGGTGTCAGTTTTGGATCATGGCAGGGTGTGAGTTTTGGATCTGGACATGGTCTGAGTTTTGGATCTGGACAGCATGCGAATTGTGGATCTGGACAAGGTCATTGTTGTGGATATGGACGTGATGTCAATTCAGGATATGGACATGGTGTGAGTTATGGATCTGGATAAAAAGTAAGTTGTTCATTAGGACACAGTGATCATTGAGGATCTGGACAGGGTGTGAGATTTGAGGATCTGGAGAGGGTGTGCGTTGTCAATCTGGAGAGGATATGAGTTACGGATCTGGACATGGGGTGAGTAGTGAGACTGTACAGGGACTGAGGTGTGGATCTGGCCAGGGTGAGAGTTGTGGATCTGGATATGATTTGAGTTGTGGAAATGACACAGTGCGAGTTGTGGATCTGGATATGGTATGAGATGTCCATCTGGACAAGGTGTGAGTTGTGGATGTGGAGAGGCTGAGAAGTTTGGTCCTGGACAGGGTGTGAGATGTGGATTTGGACAAATTGTCAGTTGCGGATCTGGACAGGGTGTGAGATGTTTTTCTGGTCAAGTTTTAGGTTTTGGATCTGGACATGGGGAAAGTAGTGAGACTAGGCAGGGTGAGATTTGTGGGTCTGGACACAGTGTGAGTTGTCAATATGGACAGGGAGAGATTTGTGGATCTGGACATGGAGTGAGTTGTGGATATGGAGAGGGTTTGAATTGTGGAGCTGGACAGGTTCTGAGTTTTGGATCTGGACAAGGTGTGAGTTGTGGGTCTGGAGAGGGTGTGAGTTGTGAACCTGGAAAGGGTGTTAGTTGTGGATCTGTGCAAGGTGTTAGTTGTGGATCTGGACATGATGTGAGTTCTGGAGCTGGATACGGGTGTGAATTGAGGATCTGGACATGGGGAGAGTACTGAGACTGTGCAGGGTGAGAATTGTGGATCTGGACAGGGATGGGTTGCCAGTATGGAGAGGGTGAGATGTCTGGATCTGGACAGGGAGTGAGTTGTGGATATGGAGAGGGTGTGAATTGTGGAGCTGGACAGCATGTGAGTTGTGGATTTGGACAGGGTGTGAGTTGTGGATCTGGACAGGTGTGAGTTGTCGATCTGTGCATGGTGTTAGTTGTGGATCTGGACAGGGTGTGATTTGTGGATCTGAAGAGGGTCTGAGTTGACCATCAGTGCCAGTTGTGAGATGTGGATCTGGACAGGGTGAGTGTGGTCAACCTTTCCATCTTGTGAGCTGTCAATGCGTCCAGCATGTGAGTTGACAATCTGTCCTGGGTGTGAGCTGTGGATCATGACAGGGTGTGAGTTGTGGATCATGGCAGGGTGTGAGTTGCGGATCATGACAGGGTGTGAGTTGTGGAACTGGACACGGTGCAAGTTGTGGATCACGATAGGGTATGAGATTTCAATAAGGACAGGGTGAGAGATCTGGTTCTGGATAGGGTGTGATATGTGGATTTCGACAAATTGTCAGTTGTGGATCAGTACAGGGTGTGAGATGTTTTTCTGGTTAAGGTTTAGGTTGTGGATCTGGACATGGGGAGAGTAGTGAGACTGGGCAGCGTGAGAGTTGTGAGTCCGGACGTTGTTTGAGTTGTCAATATGGACAGGGAGAGATTTGTGGATCTGGACATGGAGTGACTTGTGGATATGGAGAGGTGGTGAATTGTGGAGCTGGACAGGGTGTGAGTTTTGGATCTGGACAAGGTGTGAGTTGTGGATCTTGACAGGGTGTGAGTTGTGGATCTGGACAGGGCATAAGTTGTGGATCTGTGCAGGGTGTTAGTTGTGGATCTGGATCTGCTGTGAGTTGTGGAGTTGGACACAGTGTGAGTTGTGGGTCTGGACATGGGGAGAGTAGTGAGACTGGACAGGGTGAGAGTTGTGGATGTGGACAGGGTGTGAGTTGTACATCAGGGCCTGTTGTGAGATGTGGATCCGGACAGGGTGTGTGTTGTCTATCTGTCCATCATGTGAGCTGTCAATCTGTCCAGCATGTGAGTTGACAATCTGTCCAGGGTGTAAGGTGTGGATCATGGCAGGGTGTGAGTTGTGGACCAGGGCAGGTTTTGCGTTGCGGAACTGGAGATGGTGTGAGTTGAGGATCCGGACAGGGTGCGAATTGTGGATCTGGAGACAGTGACAGTCGTGGATCTGAACAGGGTCTGAATTATCCATCAGGGACAGGTGCGAGAGGTGGATCTGGACAGAATTTTTGTTGTCAATCTGTCCATCATGTGAGCTGTCAACCTGTCCAGCATGTGAGTTGACAATCTGTCCAGGGTGTGAGTTGTGGATCATGACGGGGTGTGAGTTGTGAAACTGGACATGGTGCGAGTTGTGGATCTGGATAGGGTATGAGATTTCAATCAGGACAGGGTGAGAGGTCTGGTTCTGGATAGGGTGTGATATGTGGATTCGGACAAATTGTCAGTTGTGGATCAGTACAGGGTGTGAGATGTTTTTCTGGTCAAGGTTTAGGTTGTGGATCTGGAGATGGGGAGAGTAGTGAGACTGGGCAGCATGAGAGTTGTGGGTCTGGAAAGGGTGTGAGTTGTCAATATGGACAGGGAGAGATTTGTGAATCTGGACTTGGAGAGAGTTGTGGATATGGAGAGGTGGTGAATTGTGGAGGTGGACAGGGTGTGAGTTGTAGATCTGGACAAGGTGTGAATTGTGGATCTGGAGAGGGTGTGAGTTGTGGATCTGAGTGGGTGTGAGTTGTGGATCTGTACAGGGAGTGAGTTGTGGATATGGATAGGATGTGAATTGTGGAGCTGGACAGGGTGTGAGTTGTGGATCTGGACAAGGTGTGAGTTGTCGATCTGAAGAGTGTGTGAGTTGCGTATCTGGACAGTGTGTGTGTTATGGATCTGTGCAGGGTGTTAGTTGTGGATCTGGACAGGATGTGAGTTGTGGAGCTGGACACGGTGTGAGTTGTGGATCTTGACATGGGGAGAGTAATGAGACTGTGCAGAATGAGAGTGGTGGGTCTGGACAAGTTGTAAGTTGCCAACATGGACAGGATGAGATTTGTGTATCTGCATAGGGATTGAGTTGTGGATATGGAGAGGGTGTGAATTGTGGAGCTGGACAGGGTGTGAGTTGTGGACCTGGACAGGGTGTGAGTTGCCGAACAGGACCAGGTGTGTGAGTGGTTCTGGACAGGGTGTGTGTTGTCAATCTTTCCATAATGTGAGCTGTCAAACTGTCCAGCATGTAAGTTGACAATCTGTCCAGGGTGTGAATTGTGGATCATGGCAGGGTGTGAGTTGTGGATCATGGCAGGGTGTGAGTTTTGGATCATGGCAGGGTGTGAGTTTTGGATCTGGACATGGTCTGAGTTTTGGATCTGGACAGCATGCGAATTGTGGATCTGGACAAGGTCATTGTTGTGTATATGGACGTGATGTCAATTCAGGATATGGACGTGGTGTGAGTTATGGATCTGGATAAAAAGTAAGTTGTTCATTAGGACACAGTGATCATTGAGGATCTGGACAGGGTGTGAGATTTGAGGATCTGGAGAGGGTGTGCGTTGTCAATCTGGAGAGGATATGAGTTGCGGATCTGGACATGGGGTGAGTAGTGAGACTGTACAGGGACTGAGGTGTGGATCTGGCCAGGGTGAGAGTTGTGGATCTGGATATGATTTGAGTTGTGGAAATGGACACAGTGCGAGTTGTGGATCTGGATATGGTATGAGATGTCCATCTGGACAAGGTGTGAGTTGTGGATGTGGAGAGGCTGAGAAGTTTGGTCCTGGACAGGGTGTGAGATGTGGATTTGGACAAATTGTCAGTTGCGGATCTGGACAGGGTGTGAGATGTTTTTCTGGTCAAGTTTTAGGTTGTGGATCTGGACATGGGGAGAGTAGTGAGATTAGGCAGGGTGAGAGTTGTGGGTCTGGACACAGTGTGAGTTGTCAATATGGACAGGGAGAGATTTGTGGATCTGGACATGGAGTGAGTTGTGGATATGGATAGGGTGTGAATTTTGGAGCTGGACAGTTTCTGAGTTTTGGATCTGGACAAGGTGTGAGTTGTGGGTCTGGAGAGGGTGTGGGTTGTGAACCTGGACCGGGTGTTAGTTGTGGATCTGTGCAAGGTGTTAGTTGTGGATCTGGACATGATGTGAGTTGTGGAGCTGGATACCGTGTGAGTTGTGGATCTGGACATGGGGAGAGTAATGAGACTGTGCAGGGTGAGAGTTGTTGATCTGGACAGGGTTTGAGTTGCCAATATGGAGAGGGTGAGATGTCTGGATCTGGACAGGGATTGAGTTGTGGATATGGAGAGGGTGTGAATTGTGGAGCTGTACAGCGTGTGAGTTGTGGATTTGGACAGGGTGTGAGTTGTGGATCTGGACAGGTGTGAGTTGTCAATCTGTGCATGGTGTTAGTTGTGGATCTGGACAGGGTGTGATTTGTGGATCTGAAGAGGGTCTGAGTTGACCATCAGTGCCAGTTGTGAGATGTGGATCTGGACAGGGTGATTGTGGTCAACCTGTCCATCTTGTGAGCTGTCAATGCGTCCAGCATGTGAGTTGACAATCTGTCCAGGGTGTGAGCTGTGGATCATGACAGGGTGTGAGTTGTCGATCATGGCAGGGCGTGAGTTACGGATTATGGCAGGGTGTGAGTTGTGGAACTGGACACGGTGCAAGTTGTGGATCTCGATAGGGTATGAGATTTCAATAAGGACAGGGTGAAAGATCTGGTTCTGGATAGGCTGTGATATGTGGATTTCGACAAATTGTCAGTTGTGGATCAGTACAGGGTGTGAGATGTTTTTCTGGTTAAGGTTTAGGTTGTGGATCTGGACATGGGGAGAGTAGTGAGACTGGGCAGCGTGAGAGTTGTGAGTCTGGACATTGTGTGAGTTGACAATATGGACAGGGAGAGATTTGTGGATCTGGACATGGAGTGAGTTGTGGATATGGAGAGGTGGTGAATTGTGGAGCTGGACAGGGTGTGAGTTTTGGATCTGGACAAGGTGTGAGTTGTGGATCTGGAGAGGGTGTGAGTTGTAGAACTGAGAGGGTGTGAGTTGTGGATCTGGACAGGGTATATGTTGTGGATCTGTGCAGGGTGTTAGTTGTGGATCTGGATCTGCTGTGAGTTGTGGAGTTGGACACGGTGTGAGTTGTGGATCTGGACATGGGGAGAGTAGTGAGACTGGACAGGGTGAGAGTTGTGGATGTGGACAAGTTGTGAGTTGTACATCAGGGCCTGGTGTGAGATGTGGATGTGGACAGGGTGTGTGTTGTCTATCTGTCCATCATGTGAGCTGTCAATCTGTCCAGCATGTGAGTTGACAATCTGTCCAGGGTGTGAGTTGTGGATCATGACGGGGTGTGAGCTGTGAAACTGGACATGGTGCGTGTTGTGGATCTGGATAGGGTATGAGATTTCAATCAGGACAGGGTGAGAGGTCTGGTTCTGGATAGGGTGTGATATGTGGATTCGGACAAATTGTCAGTTGTGGATCAGTACAGGGTGTGAGATGATTTTCTGGTCAAGGTTTAGGTTGTGGATCTGGAGATGGGGAGAGTAGTGAGACTGGGCAGCATGAGAGTTGTGGGTCCGGAAAGGGTGTGAGTTGTCAATATGGACAGGGAGAGATTTGTGAATCTGGACATGGAGTGAGTTGTGGATATGGAGAAGTGGTGAATTGTGGAGGTGGACAGGGTGTGAGTTGTAGATCTGGACAAGGTGTGAGTTGTGGATCTGGAGAGGGTGTGAGTTGTGGATCTGAGTGGGTGTGAGTTGTGGATCTGTACAGGGAGTGAGTTGTGGATTTGGATAGGATGTGAATTGTGGAGCTGGACAGGGTGTGAGTTGTGGATCTGGACAAGGTGTGAGTTGTCGATCTGAAGAGTGTGTTAGTTGCGTATCTGGACAGTGTGTGTGTTATGGATCTGTGCAGGATGTTAGTTGTGGATCTGGTCAGGATGTATGTTGTGGAGCTGGACACGGTGTGAGTTGTGGATCTTGACATGGGGAGAGTAATGAGACTGTGCAGAATGAGAGTTGTGGGTCTGGACAAGTTGTAAGTTGCCAACATGGACAGGATGAGATTTGTGGATCTGCACAGGGATTGAGTTGTGGATATGGAGAGGGTGTGAATTGTGGAGCTGGACAGGGTGTGAATTGTGGAGCTGGACAGGGTGTGAGTTGTGGACCGGGACAGGGTGTGAGTTGCCGAACAGGACCAGGTGTGAGTTGTGGTTCTGGACAGGGTGTGTGTTGTCAATCTTTCCATAATGTGAGCTGTCAAACTGTCCAGCATGTGAGTTGACAATCTGTCCAAGGTGTGAATTGTGGAACATGGCAGGGTGTGAGTTGTGGATCGTAGCAGGTTGTGAGTTTTGGATCATGGCAGGGTGTGAGTTTTGGATCTGGACATGGACTGAGTTGTGGATCTGGACAGCATGCGAATTGTGAATCTGGACAAGGTCATTGTTGTGGATATGGACGTGATGTCAATTCAGGATCTGGACATGGTGTGAGTTATGGATCTGGATAAAATGTAAGTTGTTCATTAGGACACAGTGATCATTGAGGATCTGGACAGGGTGTGAGATTTGTGGATCTGGAGAGGGTGTGCGTTGTCAATCTGGAGAGGATATGAGTTGCGGATCTGGACATGGGGTGAGTAGTGAGACTGTACAGGGACTGAGGTGTGGATCTGGCCAGGGTGAGAGTTGTGGATCTGGATATGATTTGAGTTGTGGAAATGGACACAGTGCGAGTTGTGGATCTGGATATGGTATGAGATGTCCATCTGGACAAGGTGTGAGTTGTGGATGTGGAGAGGCTGAGAAGTTTGGTCCTGGACAGGGTGTGAGATGTGGATTTGGACAAATTGTCAGTTGCGGATCTGGACAGGGTGTGAGATGTTTTTCTGGTCAAGGTTCATGTTGTGGATCTGGATATGGGGAGAGTAGTGAGACTAGGCAGGATGAGAGTTGTGGGTCTGGACACGGTGTGAGTTGTCAATATGGACAGGGAGCGATTTGTGGATCTGGACATGGAGAGAGTTGTGGATATGGATAGGGTGTGAATTTTGGAGCTGGACAGGTTCTGAGTTTTGGATCTGGACAAGGTGTGAGTTGTAGGTCTGGAGAGGGTGTGAGTTGTTAATCTGGACAGGGTGTTAGTTGTGGATCTGTGCAAGGTGTTAGTTGTGGATCTGGACATGATGTGAGTTGTGGAGCTGGATATGGTGTGAGTTGTGGATCTGGACATGGGGAGAGTAATGAGACTGTGCAGGGTGAGAGTTGTGGATCTGGACAGGGTTTGAGTTGCCAATATGGAGAGGGTGAGATGTCTGGATCTGGACAGGGATTGAGTTGTGGATATGGAGAGGGTGTGAATTGTGGAGCTAGACAGCGTGTGAGTTGTGGATTTGGACAGGGTGTGAGTTGTGGATCTGGACAGGTGTGAGTTGTCAATCTGTGCATGGTGTTAGTTGTGGATCTGGACAGGGTGTGATTTGTGGATCTGAAGAGGGTCTGAGTTGACCATCAGTGCCAGTTGTGAGATGTGGATCTGGACAGGGTGATTGTGGTCAACCTGTCCATCTTGTGAGCTGTCAATGTGTCCAGCATGTGAGTTGACAATCTGTCCAGGGTGTGAGCTGTGGATCATGACAGGGTGTGAGTTGTCGATCATGGCAGGGCGTGAGTTACGGATTATGGCAGGGTGTGAGTTGTGGAACTGGACACGGTGCAAGTTGTGGATCTCGATAGGGTATGAGATTTCAATAAGGACAGGGTGAAAGATCTGGTTCTGGATAGGCTGTGATATGTGGATTTCGACAAATTGTCAGTTGTGGATCAGTACAGGGTGTGAGATGTTTTTCTGGTTAAGGTTTAGGTTGTGGATCTGGACATGGGGAGAGTAGTGAGACTGGGCAGCGTGAGAGTTGTGAGTCTGGACATTGTGTGAGTTGACAATATGGACAGGGAGAGATTTGTGGATCTGGACATGGAGTGAGTTGTGGATATGGAGAGGTGGTGAATTGTGGAGCTGGACAGGGTGTGAGTTTTGGATCTGGACAAGGTGTGAGTTGTGGATCTGGAGAGGGTGTGAGTTGTAGAACTGAGAGGGTGTGAGTTGTGGATCTGGACAGGGTGTTAGTTGTGGATCTGGATCTGCTGTGAGTTGTGGAGTTGGACACGGTGTGAGTTGTGGATCTGGACATGGGGAGAGTAGTGAGACTGGACAGGGTGAGAGTTGTGGATGTGGACAAGTTGTGAGTTGTACATCAGGGCCTGGTGTGAGGTGTGGATGTGGACAGGGTGTGTGTTGTCTATCTGTCCATCATGTGAGCTGTCAATCTGTCCAGCATGTGAGTTGACAATCTGTCCAGGGTGTGAGTTGTAGATCATGACGGGGTGTGAGCTGTGAAACTGGACATGGTGCGTGTTGTGGATCTGGATAGGGTATGAGATTTCAATCAGGACAGGGTGAGAGGTCTGGTTCTGGATAGGGTGTGATATGTGGATTCGGACAAATTGTCAGTTGTGGATCAGTACAGGGTGTGAGATGATTTTCTGGTCAAGGTTTAGGTTGTGGATCTGGAGATGGGGAGAGTAGTGAGACTGGGCAGCATGAGAGTTGTGGGTCCGGAAAGGGTGTGAGTTGTCAATATGGACAGGGAGAGATTTGTGGATCTGGACATGGAGAGAGTTGTGGATATGGATAGGGTGTGAATTTTGGAGCTGGACAGGTTCTGAGTTTTGGATCTGGACAAGGTGTGAGTTGTAGGTCTGGAGAGGGTGTGAGTTGTTAATCTGGACAGGGTGTTAGTTGTGGATCTGTGCAAGGTGTTAGTTGTGGATCTGGACATGATGTGAGTTGTGGAGCTGGATACGGTGTGAGTTGTGGATCTGGACATGGGGAGAGTAATGAGACTGTGCAGGGTGAGAGTTGTGGATCTGGACAGGGTTTGAGTTGCCAATATGGAGAGGGTGAGATGTCTGGATCTGGACAGGGATTGAGTTGTGGATATGGAGAGGGTGTGAATTGTGGAGCTGGACAGCGTGTGAGTTGTGGATTTGGACAGGGTGTGAGTTGTGGATCTGGACAGGTGTGAGTTGTCAATCTGTGCATGGTGTTAGTTGTGGATCTGGACAGGGTGTGATTTGTGGATCTGAAGAGGGTCTGAGTTGACCATCAGTGCCAGTTGTGAGATGTGGATCTGGACAGGGTGATTGTGGTCAACCTGTCCATCTTGTGAGCTGTCAATGCGTCCAGCATGTGAGTTGACAATCTGTCCAGGGTGTGAGCTGTGGATCATGACAGGGTGTGAGTTGTCGATCATGGCAGGGCGTGAGTTACCGATTATGGCAGGGTGTGAGTTGTGGAACTGGACACGGTGCAAGTTGTGGATCTCGATAGGGTATGAGATTTCAATAAGGACAGGGTGAAAGATCTGGTTCTGGATAGGCTGTGATATGTGGATTTCGACAAATTGTCAGTTGTGGATCAGTACAGGGTGTGAGATGTTTTTCTGGTTAAGGTTTAGGTTGTGGATCTGGACATGGGGAGAGTAGTGAGACTGGGCAGCGTGAGAGTTGTGAGTCTGGACATTGTGTGAGTTGACAATATGGACAGGGAGAGATTTGTGGATCTGGACATGGAGTGAGTTGTGGATATGGAGAGGTGGTGAATTGTGGAGCTGGACAGGGTGTGAGTTTTGGATCTGGACAAGGTGTGAGTTGTGGATCTGGAGAGGGTGTGAGTTGTAGAACTGAGAGGGTGTGAGTTGTGGATCTGGACAGGGTATATGTTGTGGATCTGTGCAGGGTGTTAGTTGTGGATCTGGATCTGCTGTGAGTTGTGGAGTTGGACACGGTGTGAGTTGTGGATCTGGACATGGGGAGAGTAGTGAGACTGGACAGGGTGAGAGTTGTGGATGTGGACAAGTTGTGAGTTGTACATCAGGGCCTGGTGTGAGATGTGGATGTGGACAGGGTGTGTGTTGTCTATCTGTCCATCATGTGAGCTGTCAATCTGTCCAGCATGTGAGTTGACAATCTGTCCAGGGTGTGAGTTGTGGATCATGACGGGGTGTGAGCTGTGAAACTGGACATGGTGCGAGTTGTGGATCTGGATAGGGTATGAGATTTCAATCAGGACAGGGTGAGAGGTCTGGTTCTGGATAGGGTGTGATATGTGGATTCGGACAAATTGTCAGTTGTGGATCAGTACAGGGTGTGAGATGATTTTCTGGTCAAGGTTTAGGTTGTGGATCTGGAGATGGGGAGAGTAGTGAGACTGGGCAGCATGAGAGTTGTGGGTCCGGAAAGGGTGTGAGTTGTCAATATGGACAGGGAGAGATTTGTGGATCTGGACATGGAGAGAGTTGTGGATATGGATAGGGTGTGAATTTTGGAGCTGGACAGGTTCTGAGTTTTGGATCTGGACAAGGTGTGAGTTGTAGGTCTGGAGAGGATGTGAGTTGTTAAGCTGGACAGGGTGTTAGTTGTGGATCTGTGCAAGGTGTTAGTTGTGGATCTGGACATGATGTGAGTTGTGGAGCTGGCTATGGTGTGAGTTGTGGATCTGGACATGGGGAGAGTAATGAGACTGTGCAGGGTGAGAGTTGTGGATCTGGACAGGGTTTGAGTTGCCAATATGGAGAGGGTGAGATGTCTGGATCTGGACAGGGATTGAGTTGTGGATATGGAGAGGGTGTGAATTGTAGAGCTGGACAGCGTGTGAGTTGTGGATTTGGACAGGGTGTGAGTTGTGGATCTGGACAGGTGTGAGTTGTCAATCTGTGCAAGGTGTTAGTTGTGGATCTGGACATGATGTGAGTTGTGGAGCTGGATACGGTGTGAGTTGTGGATCTGGACATGGGGAGAGTAATGAGACTGTGCAGGGTGAGAGTTGTGGATCTGGACAGGGTTTGAGTTGCCAATATGGAGAGGGTGAGATGTCTGGATTGAGTTGTGGATATGGAGAGGGTGTGAATTGTGGAGCTGGACAGGTTGTGAGTTGTGGATTTGGACAGGGTGTGAGTTGTGGATCTGGACAGGTGTGAGTTGTCAATCTGTGCATGGTGTTAGTTGTGGATCTGGACAGGGTGTGATTTGTGGATCTGAAGAGGGTCTGAGTTGACCATCAGTGCCAGTTGTGAGATGTGGATCTGGACAGGGTGATTGTGGTCAACCTGTCCATCTTGTGAGCTGTCAATGAGTCCAGCATGTGAGTTGACAATCTGTCCAGGGTGTGAGCTGTGGATCATGACAGGGTGTGAGTTGTCGATCATGGCAGGGCGTGAGTTACGGATTATGGCAGGGTGTGAGTTGTGGAACTGGACACGGTGCAAGTTGTGGATCTCGATAGGGTATGAGATTTCAATAAGGACAGGGTGAAAGTTCTGGTTCTGGATAGGCTGTGATATGTGGATTTCGACAAATTTTCAGTTGTGGATCAGTACAGGGTGTGAGATGTTTTTCTGGTTAAGGTTTAGGTTGTGGATCTGGACATGGGGAGAGTAGTGAGACTGGGCAGCGTGAGAGTTGTGAGTCTGGACATTGTGTGAGTTGACAATATGGACAGGGAGAGATTTGTGGATCTGGACATGGAGTGAGTTGTGGATATGGAGAGGTGGTGAATTGTGGAGCTGGACAGGGTGTGAGTTTTGGATCTGGACAAGGTGTGAGTTGTGGATCTGGAGAGGGTGTGAGTTGTAGAACTGAGAGGGTGTGAGTTGTGGATCTGGACAGGTATATGTTGTGGATCTGTGCAGGGTGTTAGTTGTGGATCTGGATCTGCTGTGAGTTGTGGAGTTGGACACGGTGTGAGTTGTGGATCTGGACATGGGGAGAGTAGTGAGACTGGACAGGGTGAGAGTTGTGGATGTGGACAAGTTGTGAGTTGTACATCAGGGCCTGGTGTGAGATGTGGATGTGGACAGGGTGTGTGTTGTCTATCTGTCCATCATGTGAGCTGTCAATCTGTCCAGCATGTGAGTTGACAATCTGTCCAGGGTGTGAGTTGTGGATCATGACGGGGTGTGAGCTGTGAAACTGGACATGGTGCGTGTTGTGGATCTGGATAGGGTATGAGATTTCAATCAGGACAGGGTGAGAGGTCTGGTTCTGGATAGGGTGTGATATGTGGATTCGGACAAATTGTCAGTTGTGGATCAGTACAGGGTGTGAGATGATTTTCTGGTCAAGGTTTAGGTTGTGGATCTGGAGATGGGGAGAGTAGTGAGACTGGGCAGCATGAGAGTTGTGGGTCCGGAAAGGGTGTGAGTTGTCAATATGGACAGGGAGAGATTTGTGGATCTGGACATGGAGAGAGTTGTGGATATGGATAGGGTGTGAATTTTGGAGCTGGACAGGTTCTGAGTTTTGGATCTGGACAAGGTGTGAGTTGTAGGTCTGGAGAGGGTGTGAGTTGTTAATCTGGACAGGGTGTTAGTTGTGGATCTGTGCAAGGTGTTAGTTGTGGATCTGGACATGATGTGAGTTGTGGAGCTGGATATGGTGTGAGTTGTGGATCTGGACATGGGGAGAGTAATGAGACTGTGCAGGGTGAGAGTTGTGGATCTGGACAGGGTTTGAGTTGCCAATATGGAGAGGGTGAGATGTCTGGATCTGGACAGGGATTGAGTTGTGGATATGGAGAGGGTGTGAATTGTGGAGCTGGACAGCGTGTGAGTTGTGGATTTGGACAGGGTGTGAGTTGTGGATCTGGACAGGTGTGAGTTGTCAATCTGTGCATGGTGTTAGTTGTGGATCTGGACAGGGTGTGATTTGTGGATCTGAAGAGGGTCTGAGTTGACCATCAGTGCCAGTTGTGAGATGTGAATCTGGACAGGGTGATTGTGGTCAACCTGTCCAGCTTGTGAGCTGTCAATGAGTCCAGCATGTGAGTTGACAATCTGTCCAGGGTGTGAGCTGTGGATCATGACAGGGTGTGAGTTGTCGATCATGGCAGGGCATGAGTTACGGATTATGGCAGGGTGTGAGTTGTGGAACTGGACACGGTGCAAGTTGTGGATCTCGATAGGGTATGAGATTTCAATAAGGACAGGGTGAAAGTTCTGGTTCTGGATAGGCTGTGATATGTGGATTTCGACAAATTGTCAGTTGTGGATCAGTACAGGGTGTGAGATGTTTTTCTGGTTAAGGTTTAGGTTGTGGATCTGGACATGGGGAGAGTAGTGAGACTGGGCAGCGTGAGAGTTGTGAGTCTGGACATTGTGTGAGTTGACAATATGGACAGGGAGAGATTTGTGGATCTGGACATGGAGTGAGTTGTGGATATGGAGAGGTGGTGAATTGTGGAGCTGGACAGGGTGTGAGTTTTGGATCTGGACAAGGTGTGAGTTGTGGATCTGGAGAGGGTGTGAGTTGTAGAACTGAGAGGGTGTGAGTTGTGGATCTGGACAGGGTATATGTTGTGGATCTGTGCAGGGTGTTAGTTGTGGATCTGGATCTGCTGTGAGTTGTGGAGTTGGACACGGTGTGAGTTGTGGATCTGGACATGGGGAGAGTAGTGAGACTGGACAGGGTTAGAGTTGTGGATGTGGACAAGTTGTGAGTTGTACATCAGGGACTGGTGTGAGATGTGGATGTGGACAGGGTGTGTGTTGTCTATCTGTCCATCATGTGAGCTGTCAATCTGTCCAGCATGTGAGTTGACAATCTGTCCAGGGTGTGAGTTGTGGATCATGATGGGGTGTGAGCTGTGAAACTGGACATGGTGCGTGTTGTGGATCTGGATAGGGTATGAGATTTCAATCAGGACAGGGTGAGAGGTCTGGTTCTGGATAGGGTGTGATATGTGGATTCGGACAAATTGTCAGTTGTGGATCAGTACAGGGTGTGAGATGATTTTCTGGTCAAGGTTTAGGTTGTGGATCTGGAGATGGGGAGAGTAGTGAGACTGGGCAGCATGAGAGTTGTGGGTCTGGACACAGTGTGAGTTGTCAATATGGACAGGGAGAGATTTGTGGATCTGGACATGGAGAGAGTTGTGGATATGGATAGGGTGTGAATTTTGGAGCTGGACAGGTTCTGAGTTTTGGATCTGGACAAGGTGTGAGTTGTAGGTCTGGAGAGGGTGTGAGTTGTTAATCTGGACAGGGTGTTAGTTGTGGATCTGTGCAAGGTGTTAGTTGTGGATCTGGACATGATGTGAGTTGTGGAGCTGGATACGGTGTGAGTTGTGGATCTGGACATGGGGAGAGTAGTGAGACTGGGCAGCGTGAGAGTTGTGAGTCTGGACATTGTGTGAGTTGACAATATGGACAGGGAGAGATTTGTGGATCTGGACATGGAGTGAGTTGTGGATATGGAGAGGTGGTGAATTGTGGAGCTGGACAGGGTGTGAGTTTTGGATCTGGACAAGGTGTGAGTTGTGGATCTGGAGAGGGTGTGAGTTGTAGAACTGAGAGGGTGTGAGTTGTGGATCTGGACAGGTATATGTTGTGGATCTGTGCAGGGTGTTAGTTGTGGATCTGGATCTGCTGTGAGTTGTGGAGTTGGACACGGTGTGAGTTGTGGATCTGGACATGGGGAGAGTAGTGAGACTGGACAGGGTGAGAGTTGTGGATGTGGACAAGTTGTGAGTTGTACATCAGGGCCTGGTGTGAGATGTGGATGTGGACAGGGTGTGTGTTGTCTATCTGTCCATCATGTGAGTTGACAATCTGTCCAGGGTGTGAGTTGTGGATCATGACGGGGTGTGATCTGTGGACCAGGGCAGGGATGAGTTGTGGAACTGGAGATGGTGTGAGTTGAGGATCCGGACAGGGTGTGAATTGTGGATCTGGAGATGCTGAGAGTTGTGGATCTGAACAGGGTCTGATTTATCCATCAGGGACAGGTGTGAGATGTGGATCTGGACAGGGTTTGTGTTGTCAATCTTTCCATCATGTGAGCTGTCAATCTGTCCAGCATGTGTGTTGACAATCTGTCCAGAGTGTGAGTTGTGCATCATGACGGGGTGTGAGTTGTGAAACTGGACATGGTACGAGTTGTGGATCTGGATAGGGTATGAGATTTCAATCAGGACAGGGTGAGAGATCTGGTTCTGGATAGGGTGTGATATGTGGATTCGGACAAATTGTCAGTTGTGGATCAGTACAGGGTGTGAGATGTTTTTCTGGTCAAGGTTTAGGTTGTGGATCTGGAGATGGGGAGAGTAGTGAGACTGGGCAGGATGAGAGTTGTGGGTCTGGACAGGGTGTGAGTTGTCAATATGGACAGGGAGAGATTTGTGGATCTGGACATGGAGAGAGTTGTGGATATGGAGAGGTGGTGAATTGTGGAGGTGGACAGGGTGTGAGTTGTAGATCTGGAGAGGGTGTGAGTTGTGGATCTGAGTGGGTGTGAGTTGTGGATCTGTACAGGGAGTGAGTTGTGGATATGGATAGGGAGTGAATTCTGGAGCTGGATAGCGTTTGAGTTGTGGATCTGGACAGGTGTGAGTTGTCAATCTGTGCATGGTGTTAGTTGTGGATCTGGACAGGGTGTGATTTGTGGATCTGAAGAGGGTCTGAGTTGACCATCAGTGCCAGTTGTGAGATGTGGATCTGGACAGGGTGATTGTGGTCAACCTGTCCATCTTGTGAGCTGTCAATGAGTCCAGCATGTGAGTTGACAATCTGTCCAGGGTGTGAGCTGTGGATCATGACAGGGTGTGAGTTGTCGATCATGGCAGGGCGTGAGTTACGGATTATGGCAGGGTGTGAGTTGTGGAACTGGACACGGTGCAAGTTGTGGATCTCGATAGGGTATGAGATTTCAATAAGGACAGGGTGAAAGTTCTGGTTCTGGATAGGCTGTGATATGTGGATTTCGACAAATTGTCAGTTGTGGATCAGTACAGGGTGTGAGATGTTTTTCTGGTTAAGGTTTAGGTTGTGGATCTGGACATGGGGAGAGTAGTGAGACTGGGCAGCGTGAGAGTTGTGAGTCTGGACATTGTGTGAGTTGACAATATGGACAGGGAGAGATTTGTGGATCTGGACATGGAGTGAGTTGTGGATATGGAGAGGTGGTGAATTGTGGAGCTGGACAGGGTGTGAGTTTTGGATCTGGACAAGGTGTGAGTTGTGGATCTGGAGAGGGTGTGAGTTGTAGAACTGAGAGGGTGTGAGTTGTGGATCTGGACAGGGTATATGTTGTGGATCTGTGCAGGGTGTTATTTGTGGATCTGGATCTGCTGTGAGTTGTGGAGTTGGACACGGTGTGAGTTGTGGATCTGGACATGGGGAGAGTAGTGAGACTGGACAGGGTTAGAGTTGTGGATGTGGACAAGTTGTGAGTTGTACATCAGGGACTGGTGTGAGATGTGGATGTGGACAGGGTGTGTGTTGTCTATCTGTCCATCATGTGAGCTGTCAATCTGTCCAGCATGTGAGTTGACAATCTGTCCAGGGTGTGAGTTGTGGATCATGATGGGGTGTGAGCTGTGAAACTGGACATGGTGCGTGTTGTGGATCTGGATAGGGTATGAGATTTCAATCAGGACAGGGTGAGAGGTCTGGTTCTGGATAGGGTGTGATATGTGGATTCGGACAAATTGTCAGTTGTGGATCAGTACAGGGTGTGAGATGATTTTCTGGTCAAGGTTTAGGTTGTGGATCTGGAGATGGGGAGAGTAGTGAGACTGGGCAGCATGAGAGTTGTGGGTCTGGACACAGTGTGAGTTGTCAATATGGACAGGGAGAGATTTGTGGATCTGGACATGGAGAGAGTTGTGGATATGGATAGGGTGTGAATTTTGGAGCTGGACAGGTTCTGAGTTTTGGATCTGGACAAGGTGTGAGTTGTAGGTCTGGAGAGGGTGTGAGTTGTTAATCTGGACAGGGTGTTAGTTGTGGATCTGTGCAAGGTGTTAGTTGTGGATCTGGACATGATGTGAGTTGTGGAGCTGGATACGGTGTGAGTTGTGGATCTGGACATGGGGAGAGTAATGAGACTGTGCAGGGTGAGAGTTGTGGATCTGGACAGGGTTTGAGTTGCCAATATGGAGAGGGTGAGATGTCTGGATCTGGACAGGGATTGAGTTGTGGATATGGAGAGGGTGTGAATTGTGGAGCTGGACAGCGTGTGAGTTGTGGATTTGGACAGGGTGTGAGTTGTGAGACTGGACAGGGTGAGAGTTGTGGATGTGGACAAGTTGTGAGTTGTACATCAGGGCCTGGTGTGAGATGTGGATGTGGACAGGGTGTGTGTTGTCTATCTGTCCATCATGTGAGTTGACAATCTGTCCAGGGTGTGAGTTGTGGATCATGACGGGGTGTGAGCTGTGGACCAGGGCAGGGATGAGTTGTGGAACTGGAGATGGTGTGAGTTGAGGATCCGGACAGGGTGTGAATTGTGGATCTGGAGATGCTGAGAGTTGTGGATCTGAACAGGGTCTGATTTATCCATCAGGGACAGGTGTGAGATGTGGATCTGGACAGGGTTTGTGTTGTCAATCTTTCCATCATGTGAGCTGTCAATCTGTCCAGCATGTGTGTTGACAATCTGTCCAGAGTGTGAGTTGTGCATCATGACGGGGTGTGAGTTGTGAAACTGGACATGGTGCGAGTTGTGGATCTGGATAGGGTATGAGATTTCAATCAGGACAGGGTGAGAGATCTGGTTCTGGATAGGGTGTGATATGTGGATTCGGACAAATTGTCAGTTGTGGATCAGTACAGGGTGTGAGATGTTTTTCTGGTCAAGGTTTAGGTTGTGGATCTGGAGATGGGGAGAGTAGTGAGACTGGGCAGGATGAGAGTTGTGGGTCTGGACAGGGTGTGAGTTGTCAATATGGACAGGGAGAGATTTGTGGATCTAGACATGGAGTGAGTTGTGGATATGGAGAGGTGGTGAATTGTGGAGGTGGACAGGGTGTGAGTTGTAGATCTGGAGAGGGTGTGAGTTGTGGATCTGAGTGGGTGTGAGTTGTGGATCTGTACAGGGAGTGAGTTGTGGATATGGATAGGGTGTGAATTCTGGAGCTGGATAGCGTTTGAGTTGTGGATCTGGACAAGGTGTGAGTTGTCGATCTGGAGAGTGTGTGAGTTGCGGTTCTGGACAGTGTGTGTGTTATGGATCTGTGCAGGGTGTTAGTAGTGGATCTGGACAGTATGTGAGTTGTGGAGCTGGACACGGTGTGAGTTGTGGATCTGGACATCGGGAGCGTAGTGAGACTGTGCAGAATGAGTGTTGTGTGTCTGAACAAGTTGTAAGTTGCCAACATGGACAGGGTGAGATTTGTGGATCTGCACAGGGTTTGAATTGTGGATATGGAAAGGTTGTGAATTGTAGAGCTGGACAGGGTGTGAGTTGTAGATCTGGACAGGGTGTGAGTTGCCCATCAGGACCAGGTGTGAGATGTGATTCTGGACAGGGTGTGTGTTGTCAATCTTTCCATCATACGAGCTGTCAAACTGTTCAGCATGTGATTTGACAATCTGTCCAGCGTTTGAATTGTGGATCATGGCAAGGTGTGAGTTGTGGTTCATGGCAGGGTGTGAGTTTTGGATCTGGGCATGGTGTGAGTTGTGGATCTTGACAGCATGCAAATTGTGGATCTGGACAAGGTCATAGTTGTTGATACGGACGTGTTGTCAATTCAGGTTCTGGACACTATGTGAGTTATGGATCTGGATAAAATGTAAGTTGTTCATTAGGACACAGTGATCATTGCGGATCTGGACAGGGTGTGAGATTTGAGGATCTGGAGAGGGTTTACATTGTCAATCTGGATAGGATATGAGTTGTGGATCTGGACATGGGGTGAGTAGTGAAACTGTACAGGGACTGAGGTGTGGATCAGGCCAGGGTGAGAGTTGTGGATCTGGATATGATTTGAGTTGTGGAACTGGACACGGTGCGAGTTGTGGATCTGGAGAGGCTGAGACATTTGGTCCTGGACAGGATGTGAGATGTGGATTTGGACAAATTGCCAGTTGTGGATCTGGACAGGGTGTGAGATGATTTTCTGGTCAAGGTTTAGGTTGTGGATCTGACCATGGGGAGAGTAGTGAGACTGGGCAGGGTGAGAGTTGTGGGTCTGGACACGGTGTGAGTTGTCAATATGGACAGGGAGAGATTTGTGGATCTGGACATGGAGTGAGTTGTGGATATGGATAGGGTGTGAATTGTGGAAAGGACTGGTTCTGAGTTTTGGATCTGGACAAGGTTTGAGTTGTGGATCAGAACAGGGTGTGAGTTTTGGATCTGTGCAAGGTGTTAGTTGTGGATCTGGACATGATGTGAGTTGTGGAGCTGGATACGGTGTGAGTTCTGGATTGGGACATGGGGAGAGTAGTGAGACTGGGCAGCAGGAGAGTTGTGAGTCTGGACAGGGGGTGATTTGTCAATATGGACAGGATGAGATTTCTGGATCTGGACAGGGAGTGAGTTGTGGATATGGAGAGGGTGTTAGTTGTGGAACTGGAAATGGTGTGAGTTGTGACTCTGGACAGGTTGCGAATTGTGGATCTGGCCAAGACATAGTTTTGGATATGGGCATGATGTGATTTCAGGATCTGGAGACGGTGTGAATTATGGATCTGGATAAAATGCAAGTTGTGGATCAGGACACAGTGATCATTGAGGATCTGGACAGGGTGTGAGATTTGAGTATCTGGAAAGGGTGTGGGTTGTCTATCCGGAGCGGATATGAATTACGGATCTGTACATGGGGAGAGTAGTGAGATTGGACAGGCTCTGACTTGCGGATCTGGCCAGAGTGTTAGTTGTGAATCTGGATGTGATTTGAGTTGTGGAATTGGACACGGTGCGAGTTGTGGATCTAGATAGGGTTTGAGATTTCATTCTGGACAGAGGGAGACGTCTGGTTTTGGACACGGTGTGATATGTGGGTTTGGACAAATTGTCAGTTGTGGATCAGTACAGGGTGTGAGATGTTTTTCTGGTCAAGGTTTAGGTTGTGGATCTGGACATGGGGAGAGTAGTGAGACTGGGCAGCAGGAGAGTTGTGAGTCTGGACAGGGGGTGGGTTGTCAATATGGACAGGGAAAGAATTCTGGATCTGGACAGGGAGTGAGATGTGGATATGGAGAGGTTGTGAATTGTGGAGCTGGACAGCGTGTGAGGTGTGGATCTGGATAACGTGTGAGTTGTGGATCTGGAGAGGGTGTGAGTTTTGGATATGGAGAGTGTATGAGTTGTGGATCTGGTCGCGGTGTGAGTTGTGGATCTGTGCAGGGTGTTAGTTGTGGAGCTGGACAGGATGTGAGTTGTGGAGCTGGACACGGTGTGAGTTGTGGATCGGGACATGGGGAGAGTAGTGAGACTGGGCAGGGTGAGAGTTGTGGGTCTGGACAGGGTGTGAGTTGCCAATATGAAGAGGGTGACATTTGTGGATCTCGACAGGGAGTGAATTGTGGATATGGAGAGGGTGTGAATTGTGGAGCTGGACAGGGTGTGAGTTGTGGACCTGGACAGGGTGTGAGTTGACCATTTGGACCAGGTGAGAGAAGTGGTTCTGGACAGGTTGTGTGTTGTCAATCTTTCCATCATTTGAGAAGTCAAACTGTCCAGCATGTGAGTTGACAATCTGTCCAGGGTGTGAATTGTGGATCATGGCAGGGTGTGAGTTGTGGATCATGGCAGGGTGTGAGTTTTGGATCTGGACATGGTGTGAGTTGTGGATCTGGACAGCATGTGAACTGTGGATCTGGACAAGGTCATAGTTGTGGATGTGGACATGATGTCAATTCAGGATCTGGACACGGTGTCAGTTATGGATCTGGATAAAATGTAAGTTTTTCATTAGGACACAGTGATCGTTGAGGATCTGGTCAGGGTGTGAGATTTGAGGATCTGGAGAGGGTGTGCGTTGTCAATCTGGAGAGGATATGAGTTGCGGATCTGGACATGGGGTGAGTAGTGAGACTATACAGGGACTGAGGTGTGGATCTGGCCAGGGTGAGAGTTGTGGATCTGGATATGATTTGAGTTGTGGAACTGGACACGGTGCGAGTTGTGGATCTGGATAGGGTATGAGATGTCCATCTGAACAAGGTGTGAGTTGTGGATGTGGAGAGGCTGAGAAGTTTGGTCCTGGACAGGGTGTGAGATGTGGATTTGGACAAATTGTCAGTTGCGGATCTGGACAGGGTGTGAGATGTTTTTCTGGTTAAGGTTTAGGTTGTGGATATGGACATGGGGAGAGTAGTGAGACTTAGCAGCGTGAGAGTTGTGGGTCTGGACACAGTGTGAGTTGTCAATATGGACAGGGAGAGATTTGTGGATCTAGACATGGAATGTGTTTTGGATATGGATAGGGTGTGAGTTGTGGATATGGACAGGGTGTGAGTTGTGGATCTGGACAAGGTGTGAGTTGTGGATCTGGAGAGGGTGTGAGTTGTGGATCTGGACATGGGGAGAGTAATGAGACTGTGCATGGTGAGAGTTGTGGGTCTGGACAGGGTTTGAGTTGCCAATATGGAGAGGGTGTGATTTCTGGTTCTGGACAGGGAGTGAGTTTTGGATATGGAGAGGGTGTGAATTGTGTAGCTGGACAGGGTGTGAGTTGCGGATTTGGACAGGGTGTGAGTTGTGGATCTGGACAGGTGTGAGTTGTCGATCTGTGCATGAAGTTAGTTGTGGATCTGGGCAGTGTGTGATTTGTGGATCTAAAGAGGGTCTTAGTTGACCATCAGTGCCAGTTGTGAGATGTGGATCTGGACAGGGTGAGTATGGTCAACCTGTCCATCATGTGAGCTGTCAATGTGTCCAGCATGTGAGTTAACAATCTGTCCAGTGTGTGAGCTGTTGATCAGGCAGGGTGTGAGTTGTGGATCATGGCCGGGTATGAGTTGTGGAACTGGATACGGTGCAAGTTGTGGATCTTGATAGGTACTGAGATTTCAATCAGGACAGGGTGATTGATCTGGTTCTGGATAGGGTGTGATATGTGGATTTGGACAAATTGTCAGTTGTGGATCAGTACAGGGTGTAAGATGTTTTTCTGATTAAGGTTTAGGTTGTGGATCTGGTCATGGGGAGAGTAGTGAGACTGGGCAGCGTGAGAGTTTTGGGTCTGGACATTGTGTGAGTTGTCAATATGGACGGGGAGAGTTTTGTGGATCTGGACATGGAGTGAGTTGTGGATATGGAGAGGTGGTGAATTGTGGAGCTGGATAGGGTGTGAGTTGTGGAACTGCAGAGGGTGTGAGTTGTGGATCTGAGTGGGTGTGAGTTGTGGATCTGGACAGGGTGTAAGTTGTGGATCTGTCCAGGGAGTTAGTTGTGGATCTGGATCTGCTGTGAGTTGTGGAATTGGACACGGTGTGAATTGTGGATCTGGACATGGAGAGAGTAGTGAGACTGGACAGGGTGAGAGTTGTGGCTCTGGACAGGGTGTGAGTTGCCAATCTGGACAAGGTGAGATTTTTGGATCTGGACAGGGAGTGATTTGTGGATATGGACAGGGTGTGTGTTGTGGATGTGGAAGGGTGTGTGTTGTACATCAGGGCCTGGTGTGAGATGTGGATCTGGACAGGGTGCGTGTTGTCTACCTGTACATCATGTGAGCTGTCAATCTGTCCAGCATGTGAGTTGACAATCTGTCCAGGGTTTAAGGTGTGGATCATGGCAGGGTGTGAGTTGTGGACCAGGGCAGGGATGAGTTGTGGAACTGGAGATGGTGTGAGTTGAGGATCTGGACAGGGTGTGAATTGTGGATCTGGAGATGCTGAGAGTTGTGGATCTGAACAGGGTCTGATTTATCCATCAGGGACAGGTGTGAGATGTGGATCTGGACAGGGTTTGTGTTGTCAATCTTTCCATCATGTGAGCTGTCAATCTGTCCAGCATGTGTGTTGACAATCTGTCCAGAGTGTGAGTTGTGGATCATGACGGGGTGTGAGTTGTGAAACTGGACATGGTGCGAGTTGTGGATCTGGATAGGGTATGAGATTTCAATCAGGACAGGGTGAGAGATCTGGTTCTGGATAGGGTGTGATATGTGGATTCGGACAAATTGTCAGTTGTGGATCAGTACAGGGTGTGAGATGTTTTTCTGGTCAAGGTTTAGGTTGTGGATCTGGAGATGGGGAGAGTAGTGAGACTGGGCAGGATGAGAGTTGTGGGTCTGGACAGGGTGTGAGTTGTCAATATGGACAGGGAGAGATTTGTGGATCTAGACATGGAGTGAGTTGTGGATATGGAGAGGTGGTGAATTGTGGAGGTGGACAGGGTGTGAGTTGTGGATCTGGACAAGGTGTGAGTTGTGGATCTGGAGAGGGTGTGAGTTGTGGATCTGAGTGGGTGTGAGTTGTGGATCTGTACAGGGAGTGAGTTGTGGATATGGATAGGGTGTGAATTGTGGAGCTGGACAGGGTGTGCATTGTGGATCTGGACAAGGTGTGAGTTGTCGATCTGGAGAGTGTGTCAGTTGCGGATCTGGACAGTGTGTGTGTTATGGATCTGTGCAGGGTTTTAGTTGTGGATCTGGACAGGATGTGTGTTGTGGAGCTGGACACGGAGTGAGTTGTGGATCTTGACATGGGGAGAGTAGTGAGATTGTGCAGAATGTGAGTTGTGGGTCTGGACAAGTTGTAAGTTGCCAAAATGGACAGGGTGAGATTTGTGGATCTGCACAGGGATTGAGTTGTGGATATGGAGAGAATGGGATTTCTGGATTTGGACCGTGAGTGAGTTGTGGATATGGAGAGGGTGTGAATTGTGGAGCTGGACAGCGTGTGAGTTGTGGATTTGGACAGGGCGTGAGTTGTGGATCTTTACAGGTGTGAGTTGTCGATCTGTGCATGGTGTTTTTTGTGGATCTGAAGATTGTCTGAGTTAACCATCAGTGCCAGTTGTGAGATGTGGATCTGGACAGGGTGAGTGTGGTCAACCTGTCCATCATGTGAACTGTCAATGTGTCCAGCATGTGAGTTGACAATCTGTCCAGTGTGTGAGCTGTGGATCATGACAGGGTGTGAGTTGTGGATCATGGCAGGGTGTGAGTTGTGGATCATGGCAGGGTGTGAGTTATGGATCATGGCAGGGTGTGAGTTGTGGAACTGGACACGGTGCAAGTTGTGGATCTCGATAGGGTATGATATTTCAATCAGGACAGGGTGAGAGATGTGGTTCTGGATAGGGTGTGATATGTGGATTTGGACAAATTGTCAGTTGTGGATCAGTACAGGGTGTGAGATGATTTTCTGGTTAAGGTTTAGGTTGTGGATCTGGACAGGGGGAGAGTAGTGAAACTGGGCAGCGTGAGAATTGTGGGTCTGAACATTGTGTCATTTGTCAATATGGACAGGGAGAGATTTGTGGAGCTGGACAGGGTGTGAGTTGTGGATCTGGAGAGGGTGTGAGTTGTGGATCTGGACAGGGTGTAAGTTGTGGATCTGTGCAGGGTGTTATTTGTGGATCTGGATCTGCTGTGAGTTGTGGAGTTGGACACGGTGTGGGTTGTGGATCTGGACATGGGGAGAGTAGTGAGACTGGAAAGGCTGAGAGTTGTGGCTCTGGGCAGGGTGTAAGTTGCTAATCTGGACAGGGTGAGATTTGTGGATCTGGGCAGGGAGTGAGTTGTGGATATGGAGAGGGTGTGAATTGTGGAGATGGACAGGGTGTGTGTTGTGGATGTGGACAGGGTGTGAGTTGTACATCAGGGCCTGGTGTGAGATGTGGATCTGGACAGGGTGTGTGTTGTCTATGTGTCCATCATGTGAGCGGTCAATCTGTCCAGCATGTGAGTTGATAATCTGTCCAGGGTGTGAGGTGTGGATCATGGCAGGGTGTGAGTTGTGGACCAGGGCAGGGTTTGAGTTGTGGAACTGGACATGGTGTGAGTTGAGGATCCGGACAGGGTGCGAAAGGTGGATCTGGAGACAGTGAGAGTTGTGGATCTGAACAGTGTCTGTGTTATCCATCAGGGACAGATGTGAGACGTGGATCTGGACAGGGTTTGTGTTGTCAATCTGTCCATCATGTGAGCTGTCAATCTGTCCAGCATGTGAGTTGACAATCTGTCCAGGGTGTGAGTTGTGGATCATGACTCGGTGTGAGTTGTGAAACAGGACCTGGTGCGATTTGTGTATCTGGATAGGGTATGAGATTTCAATCAGGACAGGGTGAGAGGTCTGGTTCTGGACAGGATGTGATATGTGGATTCGGACAAATTGTCAGTTGTGGATCAGTGCAGGGTGTGAGAGGTTTTTCTGGTCAATGTTTAGGTTGTGGATCTGGAGATGGGGAGAGTAGTGAGACTGGGCAGCATGAGAGTTGTGGGTCCGGAAAGGGTCTTAGTTGTCAATATGACAGGGAGAGATTTGTGGATCTTGGACATGGAGTGAGTTGTGGATATGGAGAGGTGGTGAATTGTGGAGGTGGACAGGGTGTGAGTTTTGGATCTGGACAAGGTGTGATTTGTGGATCTGGAGAGGGTGTGAGTTGTGGATCTGAGTGGGTGTGAGTTGTGGAACTGTACAGGGAGTGAATTGTGGATATGGATAGGATGTGAATTGTGGAGCTGGACAGGGTGTGAGTTGTGGATCTGGACAAGGTGTGAGTTGTCGATCTGGAGAGTGTGTGAGTTGCGTATCTGGACAGTGTGTGTGTCATGGATCTGTGCAGGGTGTTAGTTGTGGATCTGGACAGGATGTGAGTAGTGGAGCTGGACACGGTGTGAGTTGTGGATCTGGACATGGGGAGAGTAGTGAGACTGTGCAGAATGAGAGTTGTGGGTCTGGACAAGTTGTAAGTTGCCAACATGGACAGGGTGAGATTTGTGAATCTGCACAGGGATTGAGTTGTGGACATGGAGAGGGTGTGAATTGTGGAGCTGGACAGGGTGTGAGTTGTGGACCTGGACAGGGTGTGAGTTGCCCATCCGGACCAGGCGTGAGATGTGGTTCTGGACAGGGTGTGTGTTGTCAATCTTTCCATAATGTGAGCTGTCAAAATGTCCAGCATGTGAGTTGACAATCTGTCCAGGGTGTGAAATGTGGATCATGGCAGGGTGTGAGTTGTGGATCAAGACAGGGTGTGAGTTTTGGATCTGGACATGGTGTGAGTTGTGGATCTGGACAGCATGCGAATTGTGGATCTGGACAAGGTCATAGTTGTGGATATGGACGTGATGTCAATTCAGGAACAGGAGATGATGTGAGTTATGGATCTGGATAAAATGTAAGTTGTTCATTAGGACACAGTGATCGTTGAGGGTCTGGACAGGATGTGAGATTTGAGGATCTGGAGAGGGTGTGCGTTGTCAATCTGGAGAGGATATGAGTTGTGGATCTGGACATGGGGTGAGTAGTGAGACTGTACAGGGACTGAGGTGTGGATCTGGCCAGGGTGAGAGTTGTGGATCTGGATATGATTTGAGTTGTGGAACTGGACATGGTGCGAGTTGTGGATCTGGATAGGGTATGAGATGTCCTTCTGGACAAGGTGTGAGTTGTGGATGTGGAGAGGCTGAGAAGTTTGGTCCTGGACACGGTGTGAGATGTGGATTTGGACAAATTGTCAGTTGCGGATCTGGACAGGGTGTGAGATGTTTTTCTGGTCAAGGTTTATGTTGTGGATCTGGACATGGGGAGAGTAGTGAGACTGGGTAGGGTGAGAGTTGTGGGTCTGGACACAGTGTGAGTTGTCAATATGGACAGGGAGAGATTTGTGGATCTGGACATGGAGAGAGTTGTGGATATGGATACGGTGTGAATTGTGGAGCTGGACAGGTTCTGAGTTTTGGATCTGGACAAGGTGTGAGTTGTGGGTCTGGAGAGAGTGTGAGTTGTGGATCTGGACAGGGTGTTAGTTGTGGATCTGGACATGATGTGAGTTGTGGAGCTGGATACGGTGTGAGTTGTGGATCTGGACATGGGGAGAGTAATGAGACTGTGCAGGGTGAGAGTTGTGGGTCTGGACAGGGTTTGAGTTGCCAATATGGAAAGGGTGAGATTTCTGGATCTGGACAGTGGTGAGTTGTGGATATGGAGAGGGTGTGAATTGTGGAGTTGGACAGCGTGTGAGTTGTGGATTTGGACAGGGTGTGAGTTGTGGATCTGGACAGGTGTGAGTTGTCGATCTGTGCATGGTGTTATTTGTGGTTCTGGACAGGGTGTGATTTGTGGATCTGAAGAGGGTCTGAGTTGACCATCAGTGCCAGTTGTGAGATGTAGATCTGGACATGATGAGTGTGTTCAACCTGTCCATCATGTTAGCTGTCAATGTGACCAGCATGTGTGTTGACAATCTGTCAAGGGTGTGAGCTGTTGATCATGACAGGGTGTGAGTTGTGGATCATAGCAGGTTGTGATTTGTGGATCATGGCAGGTTGTGAGTTGTGGAACTGGACACGGTGCAAGTTGTGGATCTCGATAGGGTATGAGATTTCAATCAGGACAGGGTGAGAGATCTGGTTCTGGATAGGGTGTGATATGTGGATTTGGACAAATTGTCAGTTGTGGATCAGTACAGGGTGTGAGATGTTTTTCTGGTTAAGGTTTAGTTTGTGAATCTTGACATGGGGCGAGTAGTGAGACTGGGCAGCGTGAGAGTTTTGGGTCTGGACATTGTGTGAGTTGTCAATATGGACAGGGTGAGATTTGTGGATCTGGACATGGAGTGAGTTGTGGATATGGAGAGTTGGTGAATTGTGGAGCTGGACAGGGTGTGAGTTTTGGATCTGGATAAGGGGTGAATTGTGGATCTGGAGAGGGTGTGAGTTGTGGATCTGAGAGGGTGTGAGACGTGGATCTGGACAGGGTGTAAGTTGTGGATCTGTGCAGGGTGTTATTTGTGGATCTGGATCTGCTGTGACTTGTGGAGTTGGACACGGTGTGAGTTGTGGATCTGGACATGGGGAGAGTATTGAGACTGGACTTTGTGAGAATTGTGGCTCTGGACAGGGTGTGAGTTGCCAATCTGGACAGGGTGAGATTTGTGGATCTGGACAGGGAGTGAGTTGTGGATATGGAGAGGGTGTGAATTGTGGAGATGGACAGGGTGTGTGTTGTGGATGTGGACAGGGTTTGAGTTGTCCATCGGGGCCTGGTATGAGATGTCGATCTGGACAGGGTTTGTGTTGTCAATCTGTCCATCATGTGAGCTTTCAATCTGTCCAGCATATGAGTTGACAATCTGTCCAGGGTGTGAGTTGTGGATCATGGCAGGGTGTGAGTTGTGGATCTGGACTGGTTGCGATTTGTGGATCTGGACAAGGTTATAGTTGTGGATATGGACGTGATTTGAATTCAGGATCTTGTCACGTTGTGAATTATGGATCTGGATAAAACGTAAGTTGTGTTTCAGGACACTTTGATCGTTGAGTATCTGGGCAGTGTGTGAGATTTGATGATCTGGACAGGGTGTGGGTTGTCAATCTGGAGAGGATATGAGTTGTGGATCTGGACATAGGGAGAGTAGTGAGACTGGACAGCGTCTGAGGTGTGGATCTGGACAGGGTGTTAGTTGTGGCTCTGGATATGATTTGAGTTGTGGAACTGGACACGGTGCGAGTTGTGGATCTGGATAGGGTATGAGATGTCAAACTGGCGAGGGTGTGAGATGTGGATTTGGCCAAAAAGACAGTTGCGGATCTGGACAGTGTTTGAGATGTTTTTCTGGTCAAGGTTTAGGTTGTGGATCTGGACATGGGGAGAGCAGTGAGACTGGGCAGGGTGAGAGTTGTGGGTCTGGACATGGTGTGAGTTGTCAATATGGACAGGGAGAGATTTGTGGAACTGGACAGGGAGTGAATTGTGGATATGGATAGTTTGTGAATTGTGGAGCTGGCAGGGTGTGAGTTGTGGATCTGGACAAGGTGTGAGTTGTCGATCTGGAGAGTGTGTGAGTTGCGGATCTGGACAGTGTGTGTGTTATGAATCTGTGCAGGGTGTTAGTTGTGGATCTGGACAGGATGTAAGTTGTGGAGCTGGAGACAGTGTGAGTTGTGGATCTGCACATGGGGAGAGTAGTGAGACTGGGCAGAATGAGAGTTGTGGGTCTGGACAAGTTGTAAGTTGCCAACATGGACAGTGTGAGATTTGTGGATCTGCACAGGTTGTGAGTTGCCAATCTGGACAGAGTGAGATTTGTGGATCTGGACAGGGAGTGAGTTGTGGATATGGAGAGTGTGTGAATTGCGGAGATGGACAGGGTCTGTGTTGTGGATGTGGACAGGGTGTGAGTTGTGGATCCATGCAGGGTGTTAGTTGTGGATCTGGACCGGATTTGAGTTGTGGAGTTGGACACAGTGTGAGTTGTGGATTTGGACATGGGGCGAGTAGTGAGACAGGCCAGGGTTAGAGTTGTGGCTCTGGACAGGGTGTGAGTTGCCAATGTGGACAGGGTGAGATTTGTGGATCTGGGCAGGGAGTGAGTTGTGGATATGGAGAGGGTGTAAATTGTGGAGATGGACAGGGTGTGTGTTGTGGATATGGACAGGGTGTGAGTTGTCCATCAGGGCCTGGTGTGAGATGTGGATCTGGACTGGGTGTGTGTTGTCTATCTGTCCATCATGTGAGCTGTCAATCTGTCCAGCATGTGAGTTGACAATCTGTCCAGGGTGTGAGGTGTGGATCATGGCAGGGTGTGAGTTGTGGACCAGGGCAGGGTGTTAGTTGTGGAACTGGACATCGTGTAAGTTGAGGATCTGGACAGGGTGCGAATTGTGGATCTGGAGACGGTGAGAGTTGTGGATCTGAACAGGGTCTGAGTTATCCATCATCGACAGGTGGGAGATGTGGATTTGGACAGGGTTTGTGTTGTCAATCTGTCCATCATGTGAGCTGTCAATCTTTCCAGCATGTGAGTTGACAATCTGTCCAGGGTGTGAGTTGTGGATCATGACTCGGTGTGAGTTGTGGATCATGGCAGGGTGTGAGTTGTGGATCTGGACAGGTTGCGAATTGTGTTTCTGGACAAGGTCATAGTTCTAGATATGGACGTGATGTGAATTCAGGTTCTTGACGCGGTGTGAATTATGGATCTGGATAAAATGTAAGTTGTGGATCAAGACACTTTGATCGTTGAGGATCTGGACAGGGTGTGAGATTTGATGATCTGGACAGGGTGTGGGTTGTCAATCTGGAGAGGAAATGAGTTGTGGATCTGGACATGGGGAGAGTAGTGAGACTGGACAGGGTCTGAGGTGTGGATCTGGACAGGTTGTTAGTTGTTGATCTGGATATTATTTGAGTTGTGGAACTGGACACGGTGCGAGTTGTGGATCCGGATAGGGTATGAGATGTCAAACTGGAGAGGGTGTGTGATGTGGATTTGGCCAAAATGTCAGTTGCGGATCTGGACAGGGTGTGAGATGTTTTTCTGGTCAAGGTTTAGGTTGTGGATCTGGATATCTTTTGAGTTGTGGAGGTGGACATGGCGCAGGTTTGGATCAGGACTGGGAGTGAGATGCAGATGTAGATGGATTGTCAGTTGCAGATCTGGGCAGGGTGGGAGTTGTGTATCTGGACGGGGTGTGAGTCATGGATCTGGACAGGGTGTGAGATGTGGATCTGGACAGCGTGTGAGTTGGGGATCTGGACAGGGTGTGAGTTGCTGATGAAGCCGGATTGACAGTTGTGGATCTGGACAGAGTGGGAGCTGGTGTTCTGAACAGAGTGTAAGCTGTGATTCTGGGCATGGGGAGAGTAGTGAGACTGCACAGGTTGAGAGTTGTGGTTGAGGACAGGGTGTGTTTTGTCAATATGGACAGGCTGAGATTTGCGGATCTGGACTGGGAGTGAGTTGCAGATGTAGACGGATTGTCAGTTGCAGAACTGGGCAGGATGTGAGTTTTGGATCAGGACAGGGTGTGAGTTGTGGATCTGGGCAGGGTGTGAGTTGTGGATCTATACAGTGTGTGAGTTGTGTATCTGGACAGGTTGTGAGTTTTGCATCTGGACAGGGTGTGAGTTGCTGATGTAGCCGGATTGTCAGTTGTGGATCTGGACAGGGTGGGAGCTGGTGTTCTCGTTAGAGTGTAAGTTGTGATTCTGGGCATGGGGAGAGTGGTGAGACTGTGCAGGGTGAGATTTTTGGGTGCAGAAAGGGTGTGAGTTGTCAATATGGACAGGGTGTGAGTTGTGGAGCTGTAATGGCTGAGAGTTATGGATCTGGACAGGGTGAGAGTTGTGGATCTGGACAGAGTTTAAGTTCTGGATCTAGACATCGGGGAGTAATGAGACTGGACAGGTTCTGAGATGTGGAAATGACCAGGGTATGAGTGTTTTGGATCTGAACATGATGTGAGTTGTGGAGCTTGGCACGGTGTGTGTTGTAGTTCTGGACAGGGTGATAGATGTGGATATGGACGTGATGTGAGTGCTGGATTCGAAGGGTGAGATTTGTGTATAAGGGCAGTGTGTGGTTTTCGATAAGGGGAGGGTGTGAGCTGTGTATCTGCATGGCGTGTGAGTTGTGTATATGCACAGGGTGTGAGATGTGGATCTGGGCAGGATGTGAGTTGTGGATATAGACAGTGTGAAAGTTGTGGATCTGGACAGGGTGAGAGTTGTGGATCTGGACAGAGTGTATGTTCTGGATCACGATATGGGGGAGTAGTCAGATTGGTCAGTTTCTGAGATGTGGATCTGTACAGGGTATGATCGTTGTGGATCTGTACAGTGTGTTAGCTGTGGATCTATACAGGGTGAGAGTTCTGCATCTGGGCAGGGTGTGAGTTGTAGCTCTGGACAGGGTGTGAGTTTTGGATCTGGACAGAGAGTGAGTTGTGGATCTGGAAAGTGTGAGAGTTGTGGATCTGGACAGGGTGTGAGTTGTGGATCTGGACAGGGTGAGAGCTGTGGATCTGGGCAGGGTGTTAATTGTGGATCTGGATGGACATGATGTTAGTTGTGATGCTGGACACCGTGCAAGCTGTGGATCTGCACAGTGTGTGAGCTATGGATCTTTACAGGCTATGAGAATGTCAATCAAGAGAGGGGGAGAGGACTGGATTTGGATAGGGTGTGAATTGCAGATATGGACAGATTTTAAGTTGTGGATCAGGTCAGGGTGATCTTTGTGCATCTGGACATGGTGAGATTTGAGGATCTGGACAGTTTGTGAGTTGTCAATGGATCTGGACAGGGTATGAGAGTTGTGGATCTGTAATGGGTGAGATTTGTGGATCTGAGCAGGTTGTTAGTTTTGGATCTGGATATCATTTGAGTTGTGGAGGTGGACACAGAGCGAGTTTGGATCAGGACTGGGAGTGAGTTGCAGATGTAGATGGATTGTCACTTGCAGATCTGGGCAGGGTGGGAGTTGTGTATCTGGATGGGGTGTTAGTCGTGGATCTGGACAGGGTGTGAGTTGTGGATCTGGACAGGGTGTGAGTTGTGGATCTGGACAGGGTGAGAGCTGTGGATCTGGACAGGGTGTTAATTGTGGATCTGGATGGACATGATGTTAGTTGTGATGCTGGACACCGTGCAAGCTGTGGATCTGCACAGTGTGTGAGCTATGGATCTTTACAGGCTATGAGAATGTCAATCAAGAGAGGGGGAGAGGACTGGATTTGGATAGGGTGTGAATTGCAGATATGGACAGATTTTAAGTTGTGGATCAGGTCAGGGTGATCTTTGTGCATCTGGACATGGTGAGATTTGAGGATCTGGACAGTTTGTGAGTTGTCAATGGATCTGGACAGGGTATGAGAGTTGTGGATCTGTAATGGGTGAGATTTGTGGATCTGAGCAGGTTGTTAGTTGTGGATCTGGATATCATTTGAGTTGTGGAGGTGGACACAGAGCGAGTTTGGATCAGGACTGGGAGTGAGTTGCAGATGTAGATGGATTGTCACTTGCAGATCTGGGCAGGGTGGGAGTTGTGTATCTGGATGGGGTGTTAGTCGTGGATCTGGACAGGGTGTGAGTTGTGGATCTGGACAGCGTGTGAGTTGTAGATCTTGAAAGGGTGTGAGTTCTGTATCTGGACAGGGTGTGAGTTGCTGATGAAGCCGGATTGACAGTTGCAGATCTGGACAGGTTGGGAGCTGGTGTTCTGGACAGAGTGCAAGCTGTGATTCTGGACACGGGGTGAGTAGTGAGACTGCACAGGTTGAGAGTTGTGGTTGAGGACAGGGTGTGTTTTGTCAATATGGACAGTGTGAGAGTTGTGGATCTGGACTGGGAGTGAGTTGCAGATGTAGACGGATTGTCAGTTGCAGATCTGGGCAGGATGTGAGTTGTGTATCTGGACGGGCTGTGAGTTGTGGATCAGGACAGGGTGTGAGTTGTGGATCTGGGCAGGGTGTGAGCTGTGGATCAGGACATGGTGTGAGGTGTGGATCTATACAGTGTGTGAGTTGTGTATCTGGACAGGTTGTGAGTTGTACATCTGGACAGGGTGTGAGTTGCTGATGTAGCTGGATTGTCTGTCGCGGATCTGGACAGGGTGGGAGCTGGTGTTCTGGATAGAGTGTAAGTTGTGATTCTGGGCATGGGGATAGTAGTGAGACTGCGCAGGTTGAGAGTTTTGGGTGTGGAACGGTTGTGAGTTGTCGGTATGGACAGGGTGTGAGTTGTGGATCTGGAAAGGCTGAGAGTTGTGGATCTGGACAGGGTGAGAGTTGTGGATCTGGACAGAGTTTAAGTTCTGGTTCTAGACATTGGGGAGTAGTGAGACTGGACAGGTTCAGAGATGTGGATCTGAACAGGGTATGAGTGTTCTGGATCTCGACATGATGTGAGTTGTGGAGCTTGGCACGGTGTGAGTTGTGGATCTGGACCGGGTAATAGATGTGTATATGGACGTGATGTGAGTGTTGGATTTGAAGGGTGAGATTTGTGTATAAGGGCGGTGTGTGGTTTTGGATAAGGGCAGGGTGTGAGCTGTGTATCTGCATGGGGTGTGAGTTGTGTATATGCACAGGGTGTGAGATGTGGATCTGGGCAGGATGTGAGTTGTGGATCTTGACAGGGTGAGAGTTGTGGATCTGGACAGGGTGAGAGTTGTGGATCTGGACAGAGTGTATGTTCTGGATCAAGATATGTTGGAGTAGTCAGATTGGACAGGGTTTGAGATGTGTATCTGAACAGGGTATGATCGTTGTGGATCTGTACAGGGTGTTAGCTGTGGATCTATGCAGAATTAGAGTTGTGCATCTGGGCAGGATGTGAGTTTTGGATTTGGACAGAGTGGGAGTTGTGGATCTGGAAAGTGTGAGAGTTGTGGATTTTGTCAGGGTGTGAGTTGTGGATCTGGACAGGGTGAGAGTTGTGGATCTGTGCAGGGTGTTAATTGTGGATCTGGACATGATGTTAGTTGTGAAGCTGGACACGCTGCAAGTTGTGGAACGGACAGGTTGTGAGCTATGGATCTGGACAGGCTATGAGAATGTCAGACTAGAGAGGTTGAGAGGACTGGATTTGGACAGGGTGTGAGTTGTGGATCTGGAGAGAGTTTAAGTTCTGGATCTAGACATGGGGGAGTACTGAGACTGCACAGGTTCCGAGGTGTGGATCTGACCAGGGTATGATTGTTGTGGATCTGGACATGATGTGAGTTGTAGAGCTTGGCTTGGTTTGAGTTGTGGATCTGGACAGGGTGATACATGTGGATATGGATGTGATGTGAGTTCTGGATCCGAAGGGTGTGAATTGTGTATAAGGGCAGTGTGTGGTTTTGGATAAGGGCAGGGATGTGAGCTGTGTATCTGCATGGGGTGGGAGATGTGTATATGGACAGGGTGTGAGTTCTGGATCTGGACAGGGTGTGAGCTGTGGATCTGGGCGGAGTATGAGTTCTGGATCTGGACAGGGTGTGAGTTGTGGATCTGGACAGAGTATAAGTACTGGATCTAGACATGGGGGAGTAGTCAGACTGGACAGGGTCTGAGATGTGGATCTGAACAAGGTATGATCATTGTGGATCTGTACAGGGTGTTAGCTGTGGATCTATACAGGGCGAGAGTTGTGGATCTGGGCAGGGTGTGAATTGTGGCTCTGGAAAGGTTGTGAGTTTTGGATCTGGACAGGGTGTGAGTTTTGGATCTGGAAAGGGTGTGAGTTGTGGATCTGGACAGGGTGTGACTTGTGTATGTGGACAGCATGTGAGTTGTGGATCTGGACAGGGTGTGAGTTGTGTTTCTGGACAGGGAGTGATTTGTGGATCTGGACAGGTTGTGAGTTGTGTATCAGGACAGGGAGTGATTTGTGGATCTGGACAGGTGGTGAGTTGTGTATCAGGACAGGGAGTGATTTGTGGATCTGGACAGGTTATGAGTTGTGGATCTGGACAGGGAGTGAGTTGTGGATCTATTCTGGGAGCTAGTTGTGGATCTGGACATGAGGCGAGTTGTGGAGCTGGGCATGGTGTGAGTTTTGAATCTGGACAGGGTGATAGATGTTGATATGGACGTGATGTGAGTTCTGGATCCGAATACTTTGTGAGATAGTGAACTGGACAACGTGTAAGTTGTGGATCAGGACAGGGTGATTGTTGTGCATCTGGATATGGTGAGATTTGAGGATCAGGACCCTGTGTGAGTCGTCAATGGATCTGGGCAGGGTATAAGAGTTGTGGTTCTGTGAAGGGTGAGATTTGTGGATCCGGGCAGGGTGTTAGTTGTCGATCTGGACAGCATGTGAGTTGTGGATCTGGACAGGTTGTGAGTTGTGGATCTGGACAGGGTGTTATTTGTGGAATTCTACAGGGTGAGAGTTGTGGATCTTGCCGGGTGCTATTTGTGGATCTGGACAAGATGTGAGTTGTGGAGCTGGGCACATTGTGAGTTGTGGATCTGGACAGGGTGAGAGTTGTGGATCTGGACAGGTGTGAGTTGTGGATCTGGGCAGGGTGAGAGTTCTGGATCTTGACTTGGGTGTGTAGTCAGACTGTACAGGGTCTTAGATGTGGGTCTGAACAAGGTATGAGCAATGTGGATCTGTACAGGGTGTTGGCTGTGGATCTATACATGGTCAGAGTTGTGGATCTGGGCAGGGTGTGCGTTGTGGCTCTGGACAGGGTATGAGTTTTGGATCTGGACAGTGTGTGAGTTGTGGATCAGGAAAGGGTGAGAGTTGTGGATCTGGACAGGGTGTGAGTTGTGGATCTGGACAGGTTGAGAGTTGTGGATCTGGGCAGGTTGTTAATTGTGGACCTGGACATGATGTTAGTTGTGAAGCTGGACACAGTGTGAGTTGTGGATCTGGACAGGGTGTGAGTTATGGATCTGGACAGGCTATGAGATGTCAATCTAGAGAGGGTGAGAGGACTGGATTTGGACAGGGTGTGAGTTGCATATATGGACAGATTTTCAGTTGTGGATCTGGTCAGGGTGTGAGTTGTGGATCTGGACAGAGTGTGAAATGTGGAACTGGACAGGGTGTGAGTTTTGTATCTGGCCAGGGTGTGAGTTGTGGATCTGGACAGGGTGTTAGTTGTGGATCTGGACACGGTGAGAGTTGTGGATCTGTACAGGGTGTTAGCTGTGGATCTCTACAGGGTGAGAGTTGTGGATCCTGATTTGAGTTCTGGATCTGAATACTGTGCGAGTTATGGATCTGGACAAAGTGTATGTTGTGGATCAGGACAGGGTGAGAGTTGTGGATCTGGGCCGGGTGCTAGTTGTGGATCTGGACAGGATGTGAGTTGTGGATCTGGACAGGGTGTGAGTTGTGGATCTGGGCAGGGTGAGAGTTGTGGATCTGGACAGAGTGTAAGTTCTGGATCTAGACATGGGGGTGTAGTCAGACTATACAGGGATTTAGATGTGTGTCTGAACAAGGTATGAGCGATGTGGATCTGTACAGGGTGTTGGCTGTGGAGCTTGGCATGGTGTGAGTTGTGGATCTGGACAGGGTGATGGATGTGGAAATGGACGTGATGTGAGTTCTGGATCCGAAGGGTGAGATTTGTGTATAAGGGCAGTGTGTGCTTTTGGATAAGGGCAGGGTGTGAGCTGTGTGTCTGCATGGGGTTTGAGTTGTTTATATGGACAGGGTGTGAATTGTGGATCAGGACAGGGTGTGAGTTGTGGATCTGGACAGGGTGTGAGTTGTGGATCTGGGCAGGGTGTGAGTTGTGGATCTGGACAGGGTGAGAGTTGTGGATCTGGACATGGGGATGTAGTCAGACTGTACAGGGTCTTAGATGTGGGTCTGAACAGGGTATGAGCGATGTGGATCTGTACAGGGTGTTGGCTGTGGATCTATACATGGTCAGAGTTGTGGATCTGGGCAGGGTGTGCGTTGTGGCTCTGGACAGGGTATGAGTTTTTATTCTGGACAGTGTGTGAGTTGTGCATCAGGAAAGGGTGAGAGTTGTGGATCTGGATAGGGTGTGAGTTGTGGATCTGGGCAGGGTGTTAATTGTGGACCTGGACATGATGTTAGTTGTGAAGCTGGACACAGTGCGAGTTGTGGATCAGGACAGGGTGTGAGTTATGGATCTGGACAGGCTATGAGATGTCAATCTAGAGAGGGTGAGAGGACTGGATTTGGACAGGTTGTGAGTTGCATATATGGACAGATTTTCAGTTGTGGATCTGGTCAGGGCGTGAGATGTAGATCTGGACAGAGTGTGAAATGTGGAATGGACAGGGTGTGCGTTGTGTATCTGGACAGGGTGTGAGTTGTGGATCTGGACAGGGTGTTCGTTGTGGATCTGGACACGGTGTGAGTTGTGGATCTGTACAGGGTGTTAGCTGTGGATCTCTACAGGGAGTGAGTTGTGGATCCTGATGTGAGTTCTGGATCTGAATACTGTGCGAGTTATGGATCTGGACAAAGTGTATGTTGTGGATCAGGACAGGGTGATCGTTGTGGATCTAGAAATGGAGAGATTTGAGTATCTGGACAGTGTGTGAGTTCTCAATCTGCACAGGGTATGAGTTTTGGTTCTGGACATGGAGGAAGTAGTGAGACACGACAGGTCTGAGGAGAGGATCTGGACAGGGTATGAATGTTGTGGATCTGGGCAGGGTGTGAGTTGTGCATCTGGAGAGGGTGTTAGGTGTTTATCTCTACAGGGTGAGAGTTGTGGATCTGGGCCGGGTGCTAGTTGTGGATCTGGACAGGATGTGAGTTGTGGATCTGGACAGAGTGTAAGTTCTGGATCTAGACATGGGGGTGTAGTCAGACTAAACAAGGATTTAGATGTGTGTCTGAACAAGGTATGAGCGATGTGGATCTGTACAGGGTGTTGGCTGTGGAGCTTGGCATGGTGTGAGTTGTGGATCTGGACAGGGTGATGGATGTGGAAATGGATGAGATGTGAGTTCTGGATCTGAAGGGTGAGATTTGTGTATAAGGGCAGTGTGTGCTTTTGGATAAGGGCAGGGTGTGAGCTGTGTGTCTGCATGGGGTTTGAGTTGTTTATATGGACAGGGTGTGAATTTTGGATCAGGACAGGGTGTGAGTGGTGGGGCTGGACAGGGTGTGAGTTGTGGATCTGGGCAGGGTGTGAGTTGCGGCTCTGGACAGGGTATGAGTTTTGGATCTGGACAGGGTGTGAGTTGTGGATCAGGAAAGGGTGAGAGTTGTGGATCTGGACAGGGTGTGAGTTGTGATCTGGACAAGGTGAGAGTTGTGGATCTGGGCAGGGTGTTAATTGTGGACTTGGACATGATGTTACTTGTGAAGCTGGACACGGTGCGAGTTGTGGAAATGGACAGGGTGTGTGTAATGAATCTGGACAGGCTATGAGATGTCAATCTAGAGAGGGTGAGAGGACTGGATCTGGACAGGGTTTGAGTTGTGGATTTGGATGCATGTGAGTTGTGGATCTGGACAGGGTGTGAGTTGTGTATCTGGACAGGGTGTGAGTTGTGGATCTGGGCAGGGTGTGAGTTGTGGATCTGGACAGGGTGTGAGTTGCGGATCTGTACAGGGTGTGAGCTGTGGATTTCTACAGGGTGAGAGTTATGGATCTGGGCCGGGTGCTAGTTGTGGATCTGGACATGATGTGAGTTGTGGACCTGGGCACGGTGTGAGTTGTTGATCTGGACAGGATGATAGATGTTGATATGGACTTGATGTGAGTTCTGGATATGAATACTTCGTGAGTTAGTGGTCTGGAAAAAGTATAAGTTGTGGATCAGGACAGGGTGATCGTTGTGCATCTGGACATGGTGAGATTTGAGGATCTGGACATTTTGTGAGTTGTCAATGGATCTGGACAGGGTATGAGAGTTGTGGATCTGTAATGGGTGAGATTTGTGGATCTGAGCAGGTTGTTAGTTGTGGATCTGGATATCATTTGAGTTGTGGAGGTGGACACAGAGCGAGTTTGGATCAGGACTGGGAGTGAGTTGCAGATGTAGATGGATTGTCACTTGCAGATCTGGGCAGGGTGGGAGTTGTGTATCTGGATGGGGTGTTAGTCGTGGATCTGGACAGGGTGTGAGTTGTGGATCTGGACAGCGTGTGAGTTGTAGATCTTGAAAGGGTGTGAGTTCTGTATCTGAACAGGGTGTGAGTTGCTGATGAAGTCGGATTGACAGTTGCGGATCTGGACAGGTTGGGAGCTGGTGTTCTGGATAGAGTGTAAGTTGTGATTCTGGGCATGGGGAGAGTTGTGAGAATGCGCACGGTGAGAGTTGTGGGTGAGGAAAGGGTGTGAGTTGTCAGTATGGACAGGGTGTGAGTTGTGGATCTGGAAAGGCTGAGAGTTGTGGATCTGGACATGGTGAGAGTTGTGGATCTGGACAGAGTTTAAGTTCTGGATCTAGACATCGGGGAGTAGTGAGACTGGACAGGTTCTGAGATGTAGATCTGACTAGGGTATTAGTGTTGTGGATCAGGACATGATGTGAGTTGTGGAGCTTGGCACGGTGTGAGTTGTGGATCTGGACCGGGTGATAGATGTGGATATGGACGTGATGTGAGTGCTGGATTCAAAGGGTGAGATTTGTATATAAGGGTAAAGTGTGGTTTTGGATAAGGGCAGGGTGTGAGCTGTGTAGCTGCATGGGGTGTTAGTTGTGTATATGCACAGGTTGTGAGTTATTATTCTGGGCAGGGTGTGAGTTGTGGATCTGGACAGGGTGAGAGTTGTGGATCTGGACAGTGTGAGAGTTGTGGACCTGGACAGAATGTATGTTCTGGGTCAAGATATGGGGGAGTAGTCAGATTGGACAGGGTCTAAGATGTGGATTTGAACAGTGTATGATCGTTGTGGATCTGTACAGGGTGTTATCTGTGGATCTATACAGGGTGAGAGTTGTGGATATGGGCAGGGTATGAGTTGTGGCTCTGGACAGGTTGTGAGTTTTGGATCTGGACAGAGAGTGAGTTGTGGATCTGGAAAGTGTGAGAGTTGTGGATCTGGACAGGTTGTGAGTTGTGGATCTGGACAGGGTGAGAGTTGTGGATCTGGGCAGGGTGTTATTTGTGGATCTGGACATGATGTTAGTTGTGAAGCTGGACACGGTGCAGTTGTGGATCTGCACAAGATGTGAGTTATGGTTCTGGACAGGCTATGAGAATGTCAATCGAGACAGGGTGAGAGGACTGGATTTGGATAGGGTGTGAGTTGTGGATATGCACAGATTTTCAGTTGTGGATCTGGTCACGGTGTGAGATGTTGTTCTGGACAGAGTGTGAATTGTGGATCTGGACAGGGTGTGACTTGTGGATCTGGACAATGTGTGAGTTGTGGATCTGGACAGGGTGAAATTGTGTATCTGGACAGGGAACGATTTGTGGATCTGGACAATGTGTGAGTTGTGTATCTGGACAGGGTGTGATTTGTGGATCTGGACAGGTTGTGAGTTAGTTATGTATCTGGACAGATTGTGAGTTGTGGATCTGGACAGGGTGTGAGTTGTGGATCTGGAAAGGTTGTGAGTTGTGGATCTGTATAGGGTGTTAGCAGTGGATCTCTACAGAGTGATTGTTTTGGATTTTGGCCAGCTGCTAGTTGCGGATCTGGACATGATGTGAGTTTTGGAGCTGGGCATTGTGTGAGCTGTGGATCTGGACAGGGTGATAAATGTTGTTATGGACGTGATGTGAGTTCTTGATCTGAATACTTTGAGTTAGTGATCTGGACAAAGTGTAAGTTGTGGATCAGGACAGGGTGATTGTTGTGCATCTGGAAATGGTGAGATTTGAGGATCTGGATAGTTTGCGAGTTGTCAATGGATCTGGACAGGGTATGAGAGTTGTGGATCTGTGCAGGGTGAGAGTTTTGGATCTGGGCAGGGTGTTAGCTGTGGATCTGGATATGATGTGAGTTGCAGAGGTTGGCACGGTGCGAGTTGTGGATCTGGACTGGGAGTGAGTAGTGGATGTAGACAGATTGTCAGTTGCGGATCTGGGCAGGGAGTGAGTTGTTTATATGGATGGGGTGTGAGTTGTGGATCAGGACAGGGTGTAAGTTGTGGATCTGGGCCGGGTGCTAGTTGTGGATCTGGACATGATGTGAGTTGTGGAGCTGGGCACGGTGTGAGATGTGGATCTGGACAGGCTGATCGTTGGGCATCTGGACATGGTGAGATTTGAGGATCTGGACAGATTCTGAGTTGCCAATGGATCTGTGCAGGGTATGAGAGTTGTGGATCTGTACAGGGTGAGAGTTGTGGATCTGGGCAGGGTGTTAGTTGTGGATCTGGATGTGATGTGAGTTGTGGAGCTGGGCACGGTGTGAGTTATGGATCTGGACAGGTTGAGAGTTCTGGATCTGGACAGAGTGTAAGTTGTGGATCTGGACAAGGTGATCATTGTGGTTCATGACATGATGTTAGTTGTGAAGCTGGGCGTGGTGCAAGTTGTGGATCTGGACAGGGTGTGTGTTATGGATCAGGGCAGGCTATGAGAATGTCAATCTAGACAGGGTGAGGGGACAGGATTTGGACAGGGTGTGAGTTGCGGATATGGACAGATTTTCAGTTGTGGATCTGGTCAGGGTGTGAGATATTGTTCTGGACAGAGTGTGAGTTGTGGATCTGGACAGGGTGTGCATTGTGGATGTGGACAGTGTGTGAGTTTTGTATCTGGACAGGGAGTCATTTGTCTATCTGGAAAGGGTGTGAGTTGTGGAGCTGGGCACGGTGTGAGTAGTGGATCTGGACAGGGTGATAGATGTTGATATGGACGTGATGTGAGTTCTGGATCCCAATACTTTGTGAGTTAGTGATCTGGACAAATTATAAGTTGTGGATCAGGAAAGGGTGATTTTTGTGCACCTGGACATGGTGAGATTTGAGGATCTGGACAATTTGTGAGTTGTCAATGGATCTGGACAGCGTATGAGAGTTGTGGATCTGTACAGGGTGAGAGTTGTGGATCTGGGCAGCGTGTAAGTTGTGGATCTGGATATGATGTGAGTTGTGGAGGTGGACACGGTGCGAGTTGTGGATCTGGATGAAGAGTGAGTTGCAGATGTAGACGGATTATCAGTTGCGGATCTGGGCAGTGTGTGAGTTGTGTATCTGGACGTGGTGTGAGTTGTAGATCAGGGCAGGGTGTAAGTTGTTGATCTGGTCAGGGTGAGAGTTGTGGATCTGGACAGGGTGTGAGTTGTGTATCTGGAGAGGGAGTGATTTGTGTATCTGGACAGGGTGTGAGTTCTGGATGTGGACAGGGTGTGAGTTGTGGATCTGGACAGGTTGTGAGTTGTGGATCTGTACAGGGTGTTAGCTGTGGATCTAAACAGGGTGAGATTTGTGGATCTTGGCCGGCTGCTAGTTGAGTATCTGGACCTGATTTGAGTTGTGGAGCTGGGCATGGTGTGAGATTTGGATCTGGACAGGGTGATAGATGTTGTTATGGATGTGATATGAGTTCTGGATCCAAATACTTTGTGAGTTAGTGATCTGGACAAAGTGTAAGTTGTGGTTCAGGGTGTTGGTTGTGCATCTGGAAATGATGAGATTTGAGGATCTGGATAGTTTGTGAGTTCTTGATGTATCTGGGCAGGGTGTTAGATGTGGATCTGGATATGATGTGAGTTGTGGAGGTGGACATGGTGTGAGTTGTGGATCTGGGCCGGGTGACATTTGTCGATCTGGACATGGTATGATTTGTGGATCAGGACAGGGTATGAGTTGTGGATCTCTACAGGGTGTTATCTCTGGATCTGGACAGGGTGAGAGTTGTGGATTTGGACAGGGTATGAGTTGTGGATCTGGGCAGGCTGAGAGATGTGGATTTGGGCAGGGTGAGAGTTGTGGATCAGGATAGGGTGCGAGTTGTGGATTTGGACAAGGAGTGAGTTGCAGATGTAGGCGTATTGTCAGTTGTGGATCTGGACAAGGTGTGCGTTGTGGATCCGGACAGGGTGGGAGTTGTGGAGCTGGGCAGGGTGAGAGTTGTGGATCAGGACAGGTTGTGAGTTGTTGATCTGGACAGGGTGTGAGATGTGGATCTGGACAAGGTGTGAGTTGCGGATGTAAATGGATTATCAGTTGCAGATCTGGACATGGTAAGATTTGTGGATTTGGGCAGGGTGTGAGTTGTGACTATGGACAGGGTGTGAGTTGTGGATCTCGGCAGGGTGTGAGTTGTGGATCTGGACAGGGTATGAGTTGCCGATATGGACAGATTTTCAGTTGTGGATCTGGTCAGGGTGTGAGATGTTGTTTTGGACAGAGTGTGAGTTGTGGATTTGGACAGGGTGTGCGTTGTGGGTGTGGACAGCATGTGAGTTTTGTATCTGGACAGGGAGTGATTTGTCTATCTGGAAAGGGTGTGAGTTGTGGAGCTGGGCACGGTATGAGTAGTGGATCTGGACAGGGTGATAGATGTTGATATGGACGTGATGTGAGTTCTGGATCCCAATACATTGTGAGTTAGTGATCTGGACAAATTATAAGTTGTAGATCAGGACAGGGTGATTGTTGTGTACCTGGATATGGTGAGATTTGAGGATCTGGACAGTTTGTGAGTTGTCAATGGATCTGGACAGCGTATGAGAGTTGTGGATCTGTACAGGGTGAGAGTTGTGGATCTGGGCAGGGTATTAGTTGTAGATCTGGATATGACGTGAGTCGTGGTGGTGGACATGGTGCGAGTTGTGGATCTAGACTGGGAGTGAGTTGCAGATGTAGATGGATTGTCAGTTGTGGATCTGGGCAGGGTGTGGGTTGTGTATCTGGACGGGGTGTGAGTTGTAGATCAGGGCAGGGTGTGAGTTGTTGATCTGGACAGTAAGTGATTTGTGTTTCTGGACAGGGTGTGAGTTGTGGATCTGGACAGGGTGTGAGTTGTGGATCTGGACAGGTTGTGAGTTGTGGATCTGTAGAGGGTGTTAGCTGTGGATCTCTACAGGGTGAGATTTGTGGATCTTGGCCGGCTGCTAGTTCAGGACATGATGTGAGTTGTGGAGCTGGGCATGGTGTGAGATTTGGATCTGGAAAGGGTGATAGATGTTGTAATGGAGGTGATGTGAGTTCAGGATCTGAATACTTTGTGAGTTAGTAATCTGGACAAAGTGTAAGTTGTGGATCAGGGTGTTGGTTGTGCATCTGGAAATGATGAGATTTGAGGATCTGGATAGTTTGTGAGTTGTCAATGGATCTGGGCAGGGTGTTAGTTATGGATCTGGATATGATGTGAGTTGTGGAGGTGGACACGGTGTGAGTTGTGGATCTGGGCCGGGTGACAGTTGTGGATCTGGACAGGGTATGATTTGTGGATCTGGACATGGTGTGAGTTGTGGATCTGGACAGGGTGGCAGTTGTGGATCAGGACAGGGTATGAGTTGTGGATCTGTACAGGGTGTTATCTCTGGATCTGGACAGGGTGAGAGTTGTGGATCAGGACAGGTTATGAGTTGTGGATCTGTACAGGGTGTTATCTGTGGATCTGGACAGGGCGAGAGTTGTGGATCAGGACAGGCTGAGAGATGTGGATTTGGGCAGGGTGAGAGTTGTGGATCAGGATAGGGTGTGAGTTGTGGATCTGGTCAGGGTGTGAGTTGTGGATCTGGATATGATGTGTGTTGTGGAGCTGGACACGGTGCGAGTTGTGGATTTGGACTAGGAGTGAGTTGCAGATGTAAACGTATTGTCAGTTGCGCATCTGGGCAGGGTGTGAGTTGTGGATCCGGACAGGGTGTGAGTTGTGGATCTGGGCAGGGTGAGAGATGTGGATCAGGACAGGTTGTGAGTTGTTGATCTGGACAGGGTGTGAGATGTGGATCTGGACAAGGTGTGAGTTGTGGAACTGGACTGGGTGTGAGTTGCAGATGTAAATGGATTGTCAGTTGCGCATCTGGACATGGTGAGATTTGTGGATCTGGGCAGGGTGATAGATGTTGATATGGACGTGATGTGAGTTCTGGATCCCAATACTTTGTGAGGTAGTGATCTGGACAAATTATAAGTCGTGGATCAGGACAGGGTGATTTTTGTGCACCTGGACATGGTGAGATTTGAGGATCTGGACAGTTTGTGAGTTGTCAATGGATCTGGACAGCGTCTGAGAGTTGTGGATCTGTACAGGGTGAGAGTTGTGGATCTGGGCAGGGTATTCGTTGTGAATCTGGATATGATGTGAGTTGTGGAGGTGGACACAGTGCGAGTTGTGCATCTGGACTGGGAGTGAGTTGCAGATGTAGACGGATTGTCAGTTGCGGATCTGGGCAGGGTGCGATTTGTGTATCTGGACGTGGTGTGAGTTGTAGATCAGGGCTGGGTGTGAGTTGTTGATCTGGTCAGGGTGAGAGTTGTGGATCTGGACAGGGTGTGAGTTGTGTATCTGGAGAGGGAGTGATTTGTGTATCTGGACAGGGTGTGAGTTGTGGATCTGACAGGGTGTGAGTTGTGGATCTGGACAGGTTGTGAGTTGTGGATCTGTACAGGTGTTAGCTGTGGATCTCTACAGGGTGAGATTCGTGGATCTTGGCCGGCTGCTAGTTGAGTATCTGGACATGATCTGAGTTGTGGAGCTGGGCATGGTGTGAGATTTGGATCTGGACAGGGTGATAGATGTTGTTATGGACGTGATGTGAGTTCTGGATCCGAATACTTTGTGAGTTGGTGATCTGGACAAAGTGTATGTTGTGGATCAGGGTGTTCGTTGTGCATCTGGAAATGATGAGATTTGAGGATCTGGATAGTTTGTGAGTTGTCGATGTATCTGGGCAGGGTGTTAGTTGTGGATCTGGATATGATGTGAGTTGTGGAGGTGGTCACGGTGTGAGTTGTGGATCTGGGCCGGGTGACAGTTGTGGATCTGGACAGGGTATGATTTGTGGATCTGGACATGGTGTGAGTTGTGGATCTGGACAGGGTGAGAGTTGTGGATCAGGACAGGGTATGAGTTGTGGATCTGTACAGGGTGTTATCTGTGGATCTGGACAGGGTGAGAGTTGTGGATCAGGACAGGGTATGAGTTGTGGATCTGGGCAGTCTGAGAGATGTGGATTTGTGCAGGGTGTGAGTTGTGGAGCAGGACAGGGTGTGAGATGTGGATCTGGTCAGGGTGTGTGGTGTGGATCTGGATATGATATGTGTTGTGGAGGTGGACACGGTGCAAGTTGTGGATTTGGACTAGGAGTGAGTTGCAGATGTAGACGTATTGTCAGTTGCGCATCTGGGCAGGGTGTAAGTTGTGGATCCGGACAGGGTGTAAGTTGTGGATCTGGGCAGGGTGAGAGTTGTGGATCAGGACAGTTGTGAGTTGTTGATCTGGACAGGGTGTGAGATGTGGATCTGGACAAGGTGTGAGTTGTGGATCTGGACTGGGTGTGAGTTGCGGATGTAAATGGATTGTCAGTTGCGCATCTGGACATGGTGAGATTTGTGGATCTGGACAGGGTGAGAGTTGTGGATCAGGACAGGGTATGAGTTGTGGATCTGTACAGGGTGTTATCTGTGGATCTGGACAGGGTGAGAGATGTTGATTTGGGCAGGGTGAGAGTTGTGGATCAGGACAGGGTGTGAGTTGTGTATCTGGTCAGGGTGTGAGTTGTGGATCTGGATATGATGTGTGTTGTGGAGGTGGACACGGTGCGAGTTGTGGATTTGGACTAGGAGTGAGTTGCAGATGTAGACATATTGTCAGTTGCACATCTGGGCAGGGTGTGAGTTGTGGATCCGGACAAGGTGTGAGTTGTGGATCTGGGCAGGTTGAGAGTTGTGCATCAGGACACGTTGTGAGTTGTTGATCTGGACAGGGTGTGAGATGTGGATCTGGATAAGGTGTGATTTGTGGATCTGGACTGGGTGTGAGTTGCGGATGTAAATGGATTGTCAGTTGCGGATCTGGGCAGGGTGCGATTTGTGGATCTGGGCAGGGTGTGAGTTGTGACTATGGACAGTGTGTGAGTTGTGGATCTCGGCAGGGTGTGAGTTGTGGATCTGGACAGGGTGTGAGTTGCGGATGTAGATGGATGGTCAGTTGCGGATCTGGTCAGGGTGTGAGATGGTGTTCTGGTCAGAGAGTATGTTGTGATTCTGGAGACTGGGCAGGTTGGGAGTTGTGGCTGAAGACAGGGTGTGAGTTGTCAATATGGACAAGGTGAGATTTGTGGATAAGGGCAGTGTGTGAGTTTTGGATTAGGGCAGGGTGTGAGTTGTGCATCTGGATGGGGCGTGAGTTGTGGATCTGGACAGGGCATGGGTTGTGGGTCTGGAAAGGCTGTGAGTTGTGGATGTGGACAGGGTGTGAGTTGTGCATCTGGACAGTGTGAGAGATGTGCATCTGGACAGAGTGTAAGTTCTGGATCTTGGCATGTGGGAGTACTGATAATGGACAGGTCTGAGATGTTGGTCTGTACAGGGTATGAGCATTGTGGATCAGTACAGGGCAAGAGTTGTGTATCTGGGTGTGGTTCTAGTTGTGGATCTGGACATGATATGAGTTGAGGAGCTGGGCACAGTTTGAGTTGTGGATCTGGACATGGCGATAGACTTGGATATGGACCTGGATGTGAGTTCTGGATCCGAATACTGTGTGAGTTATGGATCTGGACACAGCGTATGTTGTGGATCAGGAGAGGGTGATCGTTGTGCATCTGGACATGGAGAGATTTAAGAGGATCTGGACATTGTGTGAGTTTTCAATCTCGACAGGGAATGAGTTTTGGATCTGGACATGGGGGCAGTATTGAGACTGGACAGGTCTGAGGTGTGGATCTGGACAGGGTATGAGAGTTGTGGATCTGTACAGGGTGAGAGTTGTGGATCTGGGCAGGGTGTTAGTTGTGGATCTGGACATGATGTGAGTTGTGGAGCTGGAGATGGTGTGAGTTGTCTAGTTGGACAGGGTGTGAGTTATGGATCAGGACATCCTATGAGATGTCAATCTGGTCAGGGTGAGAGGACCGGATTTGGACAGGGTGTGAGTTGCAGTTATGGACAGATTATCGTTTGCATATCTGGACAGGGTGTGAGATGTTGTTCTGGAAAGAATTTATTTTTTGTATCTGGACACAGGGAGAGGGGTGATACTGGGCAGGCTGAGATTTCTGAGTCAGGACAGGATGTGAGTTGTCATTATGGACAGGTTGTGATTTGTGGATAATGGCAGGGTGTGCGTTGTAGCTATGGGCAGGGTGTGAGTTATGTATCTGGACAGGGTGTGAGTTGTGGATCTGGGCAGGTTGTGAGTTGTGGATCTGGACAGGGTGTGAGTTGTGTATCTCGAAAGGGAGTGAGTTCTGGATCTGGACAGGGTGTGAGGTGTGGATCTGGAGGGTGTGAGTTGTGTATCAGGAAAGAGTGTGAGTTCTGGATCTGGACAGGGTGTCAGCTGTGGATCTCTACAGGATGAGAGTTGTGGATCTGGGCAGGGTGCTATTTGTGGATCTGGACATGATGTGAGTTGTGGAGCTGGGCATGGTGTGAATTGTGGATCTGGACTGGGTGATAGATGTTGATATGGGCGTGATGTGAGGTCTGGATCGGAATACAGCATGAGTTAGGGATCTGGACAAATTGTAAATTGTGGATCAGGACAGAGTGATCTTTGTGCATCTGGACATGGTGATATTTGAGGATCTGGACATTTTGTGAATTGTCAATGGATCTGGACAGGGTATGAGATTTGTGGATCTGTACAGGGTGAGATTTGTGGATCTGGGCAGGGCATTATATGTGGATCTGGATATGATGTGAGTTGTGGAGATGGATATGGTGTGAGTTGTGGATCTGGACTGGGAGTGTGTTGCGGATGTAGACGGATTGTCAGTTGCGGATCTGGACAGGGTGAGAAATGGTGTTCTGGATAGAGTGTAAGTTGTGATTCTGGGCACAGGGAGAGTAGTTAGATTGGGCATGGTGAGAGATGTGTGTGAGGCCAGGGTGTGAGTTGTCATAATTTACAGGGTGCGATTTGTGGATAAGAGAAGTGTGTGAGTTTTGGATTAGGGCAGGATGTGAGTTGTGTATCCAGAAGGGACTTCAGTGTGGATCTGGATAGGGTGTGAGATGTGGATCTGGACAGGGCGTGAGTTGTGGGTCTGGAAAGGCTGTGAGTTGTGGATCTGGAAAGGCTGTGAGTTGAGGATTTGGACAGGGTGTGAGTTGTGGATCTGGGCAGGTTGTGAGTTGTGGATCTGGACAGGGTGTGAGTTGTGTATCTCGAAAGGGAGTGAGTTCTGGAGCTGGACAGGGTGTGAGTTGTGGATCTGTACAGGATGTTAGCTGTGGATCTCTACAGGATGAGAGTTGTGGATCTGGGCAGGGTGCTATTTGTGGATCTGGACATGATGTGAGTTGTGGAGCTGGGCATGGTGTGAATTGTGGATCTGGACTGGATGATAGATGTTGATATGGATGTGATGTGAGGTCTGGATCGGAATACAGCATGAGTTAGGGATCTGGACAAATTGTAAGTTGTGGATCAGGACAGAGTGATCTTTGTGCATCTGGACATGGTGATATTTGAGGATCTGGACATTTTGTGAATTGTCAATGGATCTGGACAGGGTATGAGATTTGTGGATCTGTACAGGGTGAGATTTGTGGATCTGGGCAGGGCATTATTTGTGGATCTGGATATGCTGTGAGTTGTGGAGATGGATACGGTGCGAGTTGTGGATCTGGACTGGGAGTGTGTTGCGGATGTAGACGAATTGTCAGTTGCGGATCTGGACAGGGTGAGAAATGGTGTTCTGGATAGAGTGTAAGTTGTGATTCTGGGCACAGGGAGAGTAGTTAGATTGGGCATGGTGAGAGATGTGTGTGAGGCCAGGGTGTGAGTTGTCATAATTTACAGGGTGCGATTTGTGGATAAGAGACGTGTGTGAGATTTGGATAAGTGCAGGGTGTGAGTTGTGTATCTGGATGAGGTGTGAGTGGTGAATCAGGACAGGGTGTTAATTGTGGAAATGAACTGGGTGTGAGTTGCGGATGTAGATGGATTGTCAGTTGCGGATCTGGACAGGGAGTGAGATGGTGTTCTGTTCAGAGTGTAAGTTGTGATTCTGGGCATGTGGTGATTTGTGAGACTGGGCAGGTTGAGAGTAGTGGGTGAAGACAGGGCGTGAGTTGTCAATATGGGACAGGGAGAGATTTGTGTATAAGGGAAGTGTGTGAGTTTTGGATTAGGGCTGGGTGTGAGTTGTGTATCTGGATGGGGTGTGATTTGTGGATCTGGATAGGGCGTGAGTTGTGGATCTGGACAGGGTGTGAGTTGTGGATCTGGACAGGGTGTTAGTTTAGGATCTGGACTGGGTGTGAGTTGTGGATCTGGACAGGGTGTGAGTTGAGGATCTGGACAGGGTGTGAGTTGTCAATCTGGACAGGGTATGAGTTGTGGATCTGGACATGGGGGCAGTAGCGAGACGCGACAGGTCTGAGGTGTGGATCTGGACATGGTATGAGAGTTGTGGATGTTTCAAGGGTGAGAGTTGTGGATCATGGGCAGGGTGTTAGTTGTGGATCTGGACATGATGTGAGTTGTGGAGCTAGACATGGTGAGAGTTGTGGATCTGTACAGAATGAGTTATGGATCAGGACATCCTATGAGATGTCAATCCGGACAGCTTGAGAGGACTGGATTTGGAAAGGGTGTGAGTTGCGGATGTGGACAGATTGTCAGTTGTGGTTCTGGACTGTGTTTAAGTTGTGGATCTGGACACGGGGAGAAAAGTGAGACTCATTGAGATGAAAGTTGTGTGTCAGGACAGGGTGTGAGCTGTCAATATAGAGACGGTGAAATTTGTGGATAAGGGCAGCATGTGAGTTTTGTATAAGGGCAGTGTGTGAGTTGTGCATCTGGGCAGGGTGTTACTTGTGGATCTGGATATGATGTGATTTGTGGGGGTGGACACGGTGTGAGTTGTGGATCTGGTATGGGAGTGAGTTGCGGATGTAGACGGATTGTCAGTTGCAGATCTGGGCAAGGTGTGAGTTGTGTATCAGGACGAGGTGTGAGTTGTGGATAAGGACAGGGTGTGAGTTGTGGATCTGGGCAGGGTGAGAGTGGTGGATCTGGACAGGGTGTGAGTTGTGGATCTGGACTGGGTGTGAGTTGTGAATGTAGACGGATTGTCAGTTGCGGATCTGGACAGGGTGTGAGATGGTGATCTGGACAGAGTGTAAGTCCTGATTCTGGGCACGGGGTGATTTGTGAGACTGGGCAGGGTAAGAGTTGTGGATGAAGACAGGGTGTGAGTTGTCAATATGGACAGGGTGAGATTAGTGTATAAGTGCAGTGTGTGAGTTTTGGATTAGGGCAGGATGTGAGTTGTGTATCCGGACTGGGCTTCAGTTGTGGATCTGGACAGGGCATGAGTTGTGGGTTTGGAAAGGCTGTGAGTTGGGAATCTGGACAGAGTTTGAGTTGTGGATCTGGACAGGGTGTGAGTTGTGGATCTCGACAGGGTGTGAGTTGTGGACCTGGACAGGGTGTGAGTTGTGGATCTGGACAGGGTTTGAGTTGTGGATCTGTACAGGGTGTTAGCTGTGGATCACTACAGGGTAAGAGTGGTGGATGTGGGCCGGGTGCTACTTGTGGATCTGGACATGATGTGAATTATGTAGCTGGGCACGGTGTGAATTGTGGATCTGGACAGGGTGATAGATGTTGATATGGACGTGATGTGAGTTCTGGATACGAATACTTTGTGAGTTAGTGAACTGGACAAAGTATAAGTTGTGGATCAGGACAGGGTAATCGTTTTGCATCTGGACAGAGTGTAAGTTCTGGATCTAGACATGTGGGCGTAGTGATAATGGACAGGTCTGAGATGTTGATCTGTACAGGGTATGAGCGTTGTGGATTAGTACAGGGCAAGAGTTGTGGAGCTGGGCACCGTTTGAGTTGTGGATGTGGACTGGGTGATAGACTTGGATATGGACCTGGATGTGAGTTCTGGATCGGAATACTGTGTGAGTTATGGATCTGGACACAGTGTATGTTGTGGATCAGGACAGGGTGATCGTTGTGCATATGGACATGGAGAGATCTGAGGATCTTGACAGTGAGTGAGTTGTCAATCTGGGCAGTGAATGAGTTTTGGATCTGGACATAGGGGCAGTATTGAGACTGGACAGGTCTGAGGTGTGGATCTGGACAGGGTATGAGAGTTGTGGATCTGTACAGGGTGAGAGTTGTCGATCAGGGCAGGGTGTTAGTTGTGGATCTGGACATGATGCGAGTTTTGGAGCTGGAGATGGTGTGAGTTGTCTAGCTGGACAGGGTGTGAGTTATGGATGAGGATATCCTATGAGATGTCAATCTGGACAGGGTGAGAGGACTGGATTTGGACAGGGTGTGAGTGGCAGATTTGGACAGATTATCAGTTTCAGATCTGGACAGGGTGTGAGATGTTGTTCTGCACAGAGTTTAAGTTGTGACTCTGGACACAGGGAGAGGGGTGATACTGGGCATGCTGAGAATTCTGAGTCTGGACAGGTTGTGAGTTGTCATTATGGACGGGTTGTGATTTGTGGATAACGGCAGGGTGTGCATTGTGGCTATGGGCAGGGTGTGAGATACGAATCAGGTCAGGGTGTGAGTTGTGGATCAGGGCAGGTTGTGAGTTCTGGAGCTGGACAGGGTGTGAGTTGTGGATCTGTACAGGGTGTGAGTTGTGGATTTGGACAGCGTGTGAGATGTGAATCTGGAGTGTGTGAGTTGTGTAACAGGAAAGAGTGTGAGTTCTGGATCTGGACAAGGTGTGAGTTGTGGACCTGGACATGGTTTGAGTTGTGGATCTGGACGGGGCTTCAGTTGTGGATCTGGATAGGGTCTGAGTTGTGGATCTGGACAGGGCTTCAGTTGTCTATCTGGATAGGGTGTGAGCTCTGGATCTGGGCAGGGTGTATTTTAGGGGTCTGGAAAGGCTGTGAGTTGTGGATCTGGACAGAGTTTGAGTTGTGGATCTGGACAGAATTTGAGTTGTGGATCTGTACAGGGTGTTAGCTGTGGATCTCCACAGGGTGAGAGTTGTGGATCTGGGCTGGGTGCTACTTGTGGATCTGGAAATGTTGTGAATTGTGGAGCTGGGCACGGTGAGAGTTATGGATCTGGACAGGGTGATAGATGTTGATTTGGATGTGATGTGAGTTCTTGATACGAATACTTTGTGAGTTAGTGATCTGGACAAAGTGTAAATTGTGGATCAGAACAGGGTGATGGTTTTGCATCTGGACATAGTGTAAGTTCTGGATCTAGACATGTGGGAGTACTATAATGGACAGGTCTGAGATGTTGATCTGTACAGAGTCTGAGCATTGTGGATCAGTAAAGGGCAAGAGTTGTGGATCTGGGCATGGTTCTAGCTGTGGATCAGGACATGATATGAGTTGTGGAGTTGGTCACAGTTTGAGTTGTGGATCTGGACAGGATGATAGACTTGGATATGGACCTGGATGTGAGTTCTGGATGCGAATACTGTATGAGTTATGGATCTGGACACAGTGTATGTTGTGGATCAGGACAGGGTGATCGTTGTGCATATGGACATGGAGAGATCTGAGGATCTTGACAGTGAGTGAGTTGTCAATCTGGGCAGTGAATGAGTTTTGGATCTGGACATAGGGGCAGTATTGAGACTGGACAGGTCTGAGGTGTGGATCTGGACAGGGTATGAGAGTTGTGGATCTGTACAGGGTGAGAGTTGTGGATCTGGGCATGGTGTTAGTTGTGGATTTGGACATGATGTGAGTTGTAGAGCTGGAGATGGTGTGAGTTGTCTAGCCGGACAGGGTGTGAGTTATGGATCAGGTCATCCTATGAGATGTCAATCTGGACAGGGTGAGAGGACTGGATTTGGACAGGGTGTGAGTGGCGGATATGGACAGATTATCAGTTGCAGATCTGGACAGGGTGTGAGATGTTGTTCTGCACAGAGTTTAAGTTGTGAATCTGGACACAGGGAGAGGGGTGATACTGGGCAGGCTGAGATTTCTGAGCCAGGAGAATTTGTGAGTTGTCATTATGGATGGGTTGTGATTTGTGGATAATGGCAGGGTGTGCGTTGTGGCTATGGGCAGGGTGTGAGTTATGTATCTGGACAGGGAGTGAGTTGTGGATCTGGGCAGGTTGTGAGTTGTGGATGTGGACAGCGTGTGAGTTGTGGATCTTGACAGGGTGTGAGTTGCGTATCTGGAAAGGGTGTGTGTTCTGGAGGTGGACAGGGTGTGAGTTGTGGATCTAGACAGCGTGTGAGATGTGGATCTGGAGGGTGTGAGTTGTGTATCAGGAAAGAGTGTGAGTTCTGGATCTGGACAGGGTGTGAGTTGAGGATCAGGACATGGTGTGAGTTGTGGATCTGGACAGGGTGTGAGTTGTGGATCTGGAAAGGGTCTGAGTTGTCAATCTGTCCATCATTTGAGTTGTGTATCCGGACGGGGCTCCAGTTGTGCATCTGGATAGGATGTGAGTTGTGAATCTGGACAGGGCATGAGTTGTGGTTCTGGACAGGGTATGAGTTGTGGATCTGGAAAGGGTGTGAGTTGTGGATCTCGAGAGGGTGTGAGTTGTGGATCTGTACAGGGTGTTAGCTGTGGATCTCTACAGGGTGAGAGTTGTGGATCTGGGCAGCATGCTACTTGTGGATCTGGACATGATGTGAATTGTGGAGTTGTGCACGGTGTGAGTTGTGGATCTGGACATGGTGATAGATGTTGATATGGATGTGATGTTAGTTCTGGATACGAATACTTTGTGAGTTAGTGATCTGGACAAAATGTAAGTTGTGGATCAGAACAGGGTGATCATTGAGCATCTGGACAGAGTGTAAGTTCTGGATCTAGACATGTGGGAGTACTGATAATGGACAGGTCTGAGATGTTGATCTGTACAGTGTATGAGCGTTGTGGATCAGTACGGGGCAAGAGTTGTGGATCTTGGCATGGTTCTAGTTGTGGATCTGGACATGATATGAGTTGTGGAGTTGGGCACCATTTGAGTTGTGGATCTGGACAGGGTAATAGACTTGGATATGGACCTGGATGTGAGTACTGGATCCGAATACTGTGTGAGTTATGGATCTGGACACAGTGTATGCTGTGGATCAGGACAGGGTGATCGTTGTGCATCTGGACATGGAGAGATCTGAGGATCTTGACAGTGAGTGAGTTGTCAATCTGAGCAGTGAATGAGTTTTGGATCTGGACATAGGGGCAGTATTGAGACTGGAAATATCTGAGGTGTGGATCTGGACAGGGTATGAGAGTTGTGGATCTGTACAGGGTGAGAGTTGTGGATCTGCGCAGGGTGTTGTGGATTTGGACATGATGTGAGTTGTAGAACTGGAGATGGTGTGAGTTGTCTAGCTGGACAGGGTGTGAGTTATGGATCAGGACATCCTATGAGATGTCAATCTGGACAGGGTGGGAGGACTGGACTTGGACAGGGTGTGAGTGGCGTATATGGACAGATTATCAGTTGCAGATCTGGACAGGGTGTGAGATGTTGTTCTGCACAGAGTTTAAGTTGTGAATCTGGACACAGGGAGAGGGGTGATACTGGGCAGGCTGAGATTTCTGAGTCAGGACAGGTTGTGAGTTGTCATTATGGACGGGTTGTGATTTGTGGATAACGGCAGGGTGTGCGTTGTGGCTATGGGCAGGATGTGAGTTATGCATCTGGACAGGTGTGAGTTGTGGATCTGGGCACGTTGTGAGTTGTGGATCTGGACAGTGTGTGAGTTGTGTATCTGGAAAGGGTGTTAGTTCTGGATCTGGACAGGGTGTGAGTTGTCAATCTGGACAGGGTGTGAGTTGTGGTTTTGGACAGGGTGTGAGATGTGGATCTGGAGGGTGTGAGTTGTGTATCAGGAAAGAGTGTGAGTTCTGGATCTGGACAGGGTGTGAGTTGTGGATCTGGAGATGGTGTGTGTTTTGGATCTGGACAGAGTGTGAGATGTGGATCAGGACAGGGTTTGAGTTGTGGTTCTCGACAGGGTGTGAGTTGTGTATCCGGATGGAGCTTCAGTTGTGGATCTGGTTAGGGCGTGAGTTGTGGATCTGGACAGGGTGTGAGTTGTTGTTCTTGACAGGGTGTGAGTTGTATATCTGGACGGGGCTTCAGTTGTGCATCTGGATACGGTGTGAGTTGTGAATCTGGACAGGGCGTGAGTTGTGGGTCTGGAAAGGCTGTGAGTTGTGGATCTGGACAGAGTGTGAGTTGTGGTTCTGGACAGGGTGTGAGTTGTGGATCTCGAGAAGGTGTGAGTTGTGGATCTGTACAGGGTGTTAGCTGTGGATCTCTACAGGGTGAGAGTTGTGGATCTGGGCAGCATGCTGCTTGTGGATCTGGACATGATGTGAATTATGGAGTTGGGCACGGTGTGAGTTGTGGATCTGGACATGGTGATAAATGTTGATATGGATGTGATGTTAGTTCTGGATACGAACACTTTGTGAGTTAGTGATCTGGACAAAGTGCAAGTTGTGGATCAGGACAGGGTGATCGTTGAGCATCTGGACAGAGTGTAAGTTCTGGATCTAGACATGTGGGAGTAGTGATAATGGACAGATCTGAGATGTTGATCTGTACAGGGTATGAGCGTAGTGGATCAGTACAGGGCAAGAGTTGTGGATCTGGGCATGGTTCCAGTTGTGGATCAGGACATGATATGAGTTAAGGAGCTGGGCACCATTTGAGTTGTGGATCTGGACAGGGTGATAGGCTTGGATATGGTCCTGGATGTGAGTTCCGGATCCGAATACTGTGTGAGTTATGGATCTGGACACAGTGTATGTTGTGGATCATAACAGGTTGATCGTTGTGCATCTGGACATGGAGAGATCTGAGAATCTTGACGGTGAGTGAGTTGACAATCTGGGCAGTGAATGAGTTTTGGATCTGGACATGGGGGTAGTATTGAGACTGGACAGGTCTGAGGTGTGGATCTGGACAGGGTATGAGAGTTGTGGATCTCTACAGGGTGAGAGTTGTGGATCTGGGCAGGGTGTGAGTTGTGGATCTGGGCAGGTTGAGTTGTGGATCTGGAGAGCGTGTGAGTTGTGGATCTGGACAGGTTGTGAGTTGCGTATCTGGAAAGGGTGTGAGTTCTGGAGCTGGACAGGGTGTGAGTTGTGGAGCTGGACAGGGTGTGAGTTGGGGATTTGGACAGCATGTGGAATGTGGATCTGGAGGGTGAGAGTTGTGTATCAGGAAAGAGTGTGAGTTCTGGATCTGGACATGGTGTGAGTTGTGGAAATGGGCAGAGTGTGAGTTGTGGATATGGACAGGGTGTGAGTTGTGGATTTCAACAGGGTGTGAGTTGTGTATCCGGACGGGTCTTCAGTTGCTGATCTGGATAGGGCGTGAGTTGTGGATCTGGACAGGGCGTGAGTTGTGGATCTGGATAGGGTGTGAGTTGTGGATCTGGACAGGGCATGTATTGTGGGTCTGGAAAGGCTGTGAGTTATGGATCTGGACACAGTGTATGTTGTGGATCAGGTCAGGGTGATCGTTGTGCTTCTGGACATGGAGCGATTTGAGGATTTCGACAGTGTGTGAGTTGTCAATCTTGTCAGGGAATGAGTTTTGGATCTGGACATGGGGGCAGTATTGAGACTGGACAAGTCTGAGTTGTGGATCTGGACAGGGTATGAGGGTTGTGGATCTGTACAGGGTGAGAGTTGTGGATCTGGGCATGGTGTTATATGTGTATCTGGACATGATGTGAGTTGTGGAGCTGGAGATGGTGTGAGTTGTCTACCTGGACAGGGTGTGAGTTATGGATGAGGACATCCTATGAGATGTCAATCTGGACAGGGTGAGAGGACTGGATTTGGACAGGGTGTGAGTTGCGGATATGGACAGATTATCAGTTGCAGATCTGGACAAGGTGTGAGATGTTGTTCTGGACAGATTTTAAGTTGTGAGTCTGGACACAGGGAGAGGGGTGATACTGGGCAGGCTGAGATTTCTGAGTCAGGACAGGTTGTGTGTTGTCATTATTGGAAAAGTTGTGATTTGTGGATAATGGCAGGGTGTGAGTTGTGGCTTTGTCAGGGTGTGAGTTATGGATCTGGACAGGGTGTAAGATGTGGATCAGGGCAGGTTGTGTGTGGTGGATGTGGACAGCGTGTGAGTTGTGGATCTGGATAGGGTGTGAGTTGTGTATCTGGAAAGAGTGTGAGTTCTGGATCTGGACAGAGTGTGAGTTGTGGATCTGGACAGGGTGTGAGTTGTGGATCTGGACAGCGTGTGAGATGTGGATCTGGAGGGCCTGAGTTGTATATCAGGAAAGAGTGTGAGTTCTGGATCTGGACATGGTGTGAGTTGTGGATCTCGACAGGGTGTGAGTTGTGTATCCGGACGGGACTTCAGCTGTGGATCTGGATAGGGTGTGAGTTGTGAATCTGGATAGGGCATGTATTGTGGGTCTGGAAGGCTGTGATTTGTGGATCTGGACAGAGTGTGAGTTGTCATTCTGGACAGGGTGTGAGTTGTGGATCTGGAAAGGGTGTGAGTTGTGGATCTGGACAGAGTCTGAGTTGTGGATCTGTACAGGGTGTGAGTTGTGGATCTCTACAGGGTGAGGGTTGTGGATCTGGGCAGCGTGCTACTTGTGGATCTGGACATGATGTGAATTGTGGAGCTGGGCACGGTGTGAGTTGTGGATCTGGACATGGTAATAGATGTTGATATGGACGTGATTTGAGTTCTGGATCCGTATAATGCATGATTTGGGGATCTGGACAAAGTGTAAGTTGTGGATCAGGACAGAGTGATCGTTGTGCATCTGTACATGGTGAGATTTGAGGATCAGGACAGTTTGTGAGTTGTCAATGGATCTGGACAGGGTATGAAATTTGTGGATCTATACAGGGTGAGATTTGTGGATCTGGGCAGGGCGTTAATTGTGGATCTGGATATGATGTGAGTTGTGGTTTTGTCAGAGTGTGAGTTATAGATCTGGACAGGGTGTGAGGTGTGGATCTGGGCAGGTTGTGAGTTGTGGATCTGGATAGCGTGTGAATTGTGGATCTGGACAGGGTGTGAGTTTTGTATTTGGAAAGAGTGTGAGGTCTGGATCTGGTCATGGTGTGAGTTGTGAATCTGTACAGGGTGTTAGCTGTGGATCTCTACAGGGTGAGAGTTGTGGATTTGGGCAGGGTGCTATTTGTGGATCTGGACATGATGTGAGTTGTGGAGCTTGGCACGGTGTGAATTATGGATCTGGACAGGGTGATAGATGTTGATATGGACGTGATGTGACTTCTGGATCTGTATAATGCGTGATTTAGGGATCTGGCCAAAGCGTAAGTTGTGGATCAGGACAGAGTGATCATTGTGCATTTGTACATGGTTAGATTTGAGGATCAGGACAGTTTGTGAGTTGTCAATGGATCCGGACAGGGTATGAGATTTGTGGATCTGTACAGGGTGAGATTTGTGGATCTGGGCAGGGCGTTAATTGTGGATCTGAATATGATGTGAGTTGTGAGGGTGGGTACGGTGTGAGTTGTGGATCTGGATGGGGAGTGAGTTACGGATGCAGATGGATTGTAATTGCAGATCTGGACAGGTTGTGAGATTGTGTTCTGGATAGCGTGTAAGTTGTGATTCTGGGCACAGGGAGAGTAGTGAGACTGGGCACGGTGAGAGTTGTGGGTGAGGTCAGGGTGTGAGATGTCAAAATGGACAGGGTGTGTTTTGTGGATAAGAGAAGTGTGTGAGTTTTGGATAAGGGCAGGGTGTGAGTTGTGTATCTGGATGGGGTGTGAGTGGTGGATCAGGACAGGTTTTGAGTTGTGGATCTGGACAGGGTGTGAGTTACGCATCTGGACAGGGTGTGAGTTGCGGATGTAGATGGATTTTCAGTTGCGGATCTGGACAGGGTGTGAGATGGTGTTCTGTTCAGAGTGTAAGTTGTGATTCTGGGCATGGGGTGATTTGTGAGATTGGCCAGGTTGAGAGTTGTGGGTGAAGACAGGGTGTGAGTTGTCAAATTGGACAGGGTCAGATTTGTGGATAAGGGCAGTGAGTGAATTTTGATTAGGGCAGGGTGTGAGTTGTGTATCTGGATGGGGCATGAGTTGTGGATCTGTACTGGGTGTGAGTTGTGGATCTGGACAGGGTGTGAGTTGTGGGTCTGGAAAGGCTGTGAGTTGTGGATCTGGACAGGGTGTGAGTTGTGTATCTGGACGGGGTGTGAGTGGTGGATCAGGACAGGGTGTGAGTTGTGGATCTGGACAGGGTGAGAGTTGTGGATCTGGACAGAGTGTAAGCTTTGGATCTAGACATGGGGAAGTAGTGAGACTGGACAGGTCTGAGATGTTTATCTGAACAGGGTATGAGCATTGTGTATCAGTACAGGGCAAGATTTGTGGATTTGGACATGGTTCTAGTTGTGGATCTGGACATGACATGAGTTGTGGAGCTGGGCACGGATTGAGTTGTGGATCTGGACTGGGTGCTAGAGATAGGGACCTGATGTGAGGTCTGTATCCGAATACTGTGTAAGTTATGGATCTGTACACAGTGCATGTTGTAGCTCATGACAGGATGATCGTTGTGGATCTGGACATAGAGAGAATTGTGGATCTGGACAGTGTGTGAGTTGTCAATCTGGACAGGGAATGAGTTTTGGATCTGGACATGGGGGCAGTAGTGAGACTGGACAAGTCTGAGGTGTGGATCTGGACTGGGAATGAGGGTTGTGGATCTGTACAGGGTGAGAGTTGTGGAGCTTTACACGGTGCGAGTTGTGGATCTGTGCAGGGTGAGTTATGGATCAGGACATCCTATGAGATGTCAATCTGGAAAGCTTGAGAGGACTGGATTTAGACAGGGTGTGAGTTGCGGATATGGACAGATTATCAGTTGTTGATCTGGAAAGGGTGTGAGATGTTGTTCTGGACAGAGTTTATGTTGTGAATCTGGACCCAGGGATAAGGGTGATACTGGGCAGGTTGAGATTTCTGAGTCAGGACAGGATGTGTGTTATCATTATGGAAAGGGTGCGATTTGTGGATAATGGCAGGGTGTGCATTGTGGCTCTGGGCAGGGTGGGAGTTATGGATCTTGACAGTGCGTGAGTTGTGGATGTGGGCAGGATGTGAGTTGTGGATAATGGCAGGGTGTGCGTTGTGCTCTGGGCAGGGTGTGAGTTGTGGTTCTGGACAGGGCGTGTGTTGTGGATCAGGACAGGGTGTGAGTTGTGTATCTGGAAAGGGTGTGAGTTCTGGAGCTGGATAGGGTGTGATTTGTGGATCTGGACAGGGTGTGAGTTGTGGATCTGGACAAGGTGAGATTTGTGGATCTGGGCAGAGTGTGAGTTGTTGATCTGGACAGGGTATGAGTTTTGCATCAGGACAGGGTGTGAGTTGTGGAACTGGACAGGGTGTGAGTTGCGGATGTAGATGGATTGTCAGTTGCGAATCTGGACAGGGTGTGAGATGGTGCTTTTGTCAGAGTGTAAGTTGTGATTCTGGGCACGGGGTGATTTTTGAGACTGGGAAGGATAAGAGTTGTGGGTGAAGACAGGGTGTGAGTTGTCAATTTGGGCAGGGTGAGATTTGTGGATAAGGACAGTGAGTGAGTTTGGATTAGGGCAGGGTGTGAGTTATTAATCTGGATGGGGCGTGAGTTGTGGATCTGTATTGGGTGTGAGTTGTGGATCTGGACAGTGCATGAGTTGTGGGTTTGGAAAGGCTTTGAGTTGTGGATGTGAACAGGGTGTGAGTTTGGATCCCCACAGGGTGTGAGTTGTGGATCTGGACAGGGTGAGAGTTGTGGATCTGGACAGAGTGTAAGTTCTGGATCTAAACATGGGGATGTAGAGAGACTGGATAGGTCTGAGATGTTTACCTGAACAGGGAAGAGCGTTGAGTATCAGTACAGGGCAAGATTTGTGGATCTGGGCATGGTTCTAGTTGTGGATCTGGACATGACATAAGTTGTGGAGCTGGGCACGGTTTGAGTTGTGGATCTGGACAGGGTGATAGAGATAACGACCTGATGTGAGTTCTGGATCTGAATACTGTGTAAGTAATGGATCTGTACACAGTGTATGTTGTCGGTTATTACAGGGTGATCGTTGTGGATCAGGACATGGAGAGATTTGAGGATCTGGACAGTGTGTGAGTGTCAATCTGAACAGGGAATGAGTTTTGGATCTGGACATGGGAGCAGTATTGAGACTGGACAAGTCAGACGTGTGGATCTGGACAAGGTATGAGAGATGTTGGTCTGTACAGTGTGAGAGTTGTGGATCTGGGCAGGGTGTTAGTTGTGGATCTGGACATGATGTGAGTTGTCTATCTTGACAGCATGTGAGTTATGGATCAGGACATCCTATGAGATGTCAATCTGGACACGGTGAGAGGACTGGATTTAGACAGGTTGTGAGTTGCAGATCTGGACAGATTATCAGTTGCGGATCTGGACAGGGTGTGAGATGTTGTTCTGGACAGAGTTTAAGTTGTGAATCTGTATACAGGAAGAAGGGTGATACTGGGCAGGCTGAGAATTTTTGAGTCAGGACAGGATGTGTGTTGTCATTATGGACAGGCTGCGATTTTTGGATAATGGCAGGGTGTGCTTTGTGGCTCGGGCAGGGTGAGAGTAATGGAACTTGACAGGATGTGAGTTGTGGATGTGGGCAGGATGTGAATTGTGGATAATGGCAGGGTGTGCGTTGTGGCTCTGGCCAGGGTGTGATTTGTGGATCGGGACAGGGTGTGAGGTTTGGATCTGGAAACGGTGTGAGTTGTGTATCTGGAAAGAGTGTGAGTTCTGGAGCTGGATAGGGGGTGAGTTGTGGATCTGGACAGGGTGTGAGTTGTGGATCTGTACAGGGTGTTAGCTGTGGATCTCTACAGGGTGAGAGTTGTGGATCTGGGCAGGGTGCTACTTGTGGATCTGGTCATGATGTGAGTTGTGGAGCTTGGCACGGTGTGAATTGTGGATCTGGACAGTGTGATAGATGTTGATAAAGCCGTGATGTGAGTTCTGGATACTTTGTGAGTTAGGTATCTGGACAAAGTGTAAGTTGTGGTTCAGGACAGAGTGATTATTGTGCATCTGGACATGGTGAGATTTGAGGATCAGGACACTGTGTGAGTTGTCAATGGATCTGGACAGGGTATGAGATTTTTGGATCTGTACAGGGTGAGATTTGTGGATCTGGGCATGGCGTTAATTGTGGATCTGGATATGATGTGAGTTGTGGAGGTGGATACGGTGCGAGTTGTGGATCTGGACTGGGAGTGAGTTGCGGATGTAGATGGATTGTAGTTGCAGATCTGGACAGGTTGTGAGATGATGTTTTGGATAGCATGTAAGTTGTGATTCTGGGCACAGGGAGAGTAGTGAGACTGGGCACAGTGAGAGTTGTGGGTGAGGTCGGGGTGTGATTTATCAAAATGGACAGGGTGTGCTTTGTGGATAAGTGAAGTGTGTGAGTTTTGCATCAGGACAGGGTGTGAGTTGTGGATCTGGACAGGGTGTGAGTTGTGGATCTGGACAGGGTGTGAGTTGTGGATCTGGAAAGGGTGTGAGTTGGGGATCTGGACATGATGTGAGTTATGGATCAGGACATCCTATGAGATGTCAATCTGGACAGGGTGAGAGGACTGGATTTAGACAGGTTGTGAGTTGCAGATCTGGACAGATTATCAGTTGCGGATCTGGACAGGGTGTGAGATGTTGTTCTGGACAGAGTTTAAGTTGTGAATCTGTATACAGGAAGAAGGGTGATACTGGGCAGGCTGAGAATTTTTGAGTCAGGACAGGATATGTGTTGTCATTATGGACAGGTTGCGATTTTTGGATAATGGCAGGGTGTGCTTTTTGGCTCGGGCAGGGTGAGAGTAATGGAACTTGACAGGATGTGAGTTGTGGATGTGGGCAGGATGTGAGTTGTGGCTAATGGCAGGGTGTGCGTTGTGGCTCTGGCCAGGGTGTGATTTGTGGATCCGGACAGGGTGTGAGGTGTGGATCTGGAAACAGTGTGAGTTGTGTATCTGGAAAGAGTGTGAGTACTGGATCTGGATAGGGGGTGAGTTGTGGATCTGTACAGGGTGTTAGCTGTGGATCTCTACAGGGTGAGAGTTGTGGATCTGGGCAGGGTGCTACTTGTGGATCTGGTCATGATGTGAGTTGTGGAGCTTGGCACGGTGTGAATTGTGGATCTGGACAGTGTGATAGTTGTTGATAAAGCCGTGATGTGAGTTCTGGATACTTTGTGAGTTAGGTATCTGGACAAAGTGTAAGTTGTGGTTCAGGACAGAGTGATTATTGTGCATCTGGACATGGTGAGATTTGAGGATCAGGACACTGTGTGAGTTGTCAATGGATCTGGACGGGGTATGAGATTTTTGGCTCTGTACAGGGTGAGATTTGTGGATCTGGGCATGGCGTTAATTGTGGATCTGGATATGATGGGAGTTGTGGAGGTGGATACGGTGCGAGTTGTGGATCTGGACTGGGAGTGAGTTGCGGATGTAGATGGATTGTAGTTGCAGATCTGGACAGGTTGTGAGATGATGTTTTGGATAGCATGTAAGTTGTGATTCTGGGCACGGGGAGAGTAGTGAGACTGGGCACGATGAGAGTTGTGGGTGAGGTCAGGGTGTGATTTATCAAAATGGACAGGGTGTGCTTTGTGGATAAGTGAAATGTGTGAGTTTTGCATCAGGACAGGGTGTGAGTTGTGGATCTGGACAGGGTGTGAGTTGTGGATCTGGACAGGGTGTGAGTTGTGGATCTGGAAAGGGTGTGAGTTGGGGATCTGGACAGGGTGTGAGTTGTGGATCTGGACAGGGTTTGAGTTGCGGATGTAGATGGATTGTCAGTTGCGGATCTGGACAGGGTCTGAGATGGTGTTTTGGTTAGAGTGTAAGTTGTGATTCTGGGCACGGGGTGATTTAGAGACTGGGCAGGTTAAGAGTTGTGGGTGAAGACAGGGTGTGAGTTGTCAATATGGGCAGGGTGAGATTTGTGGATAAGGGCAGTGAGTGAGTTTTGATTAGGGCAGGGTGTGAGTTATGTATCTGGAAGGGGCGTGAGTTGCGTATCTGCATTGGGTGTGAGTTGTGGATCTGGACAGGGCGTGAGTTGTGGGTCTGGAAAGGATTTGAGCTGTGGACCTGAACAGGGTGTGAGTTGTAGATCTGGACAGGGTGTGAGTTGTGGATCTGGACAGGGTGACAGTTCTGGATCTGGAGAGAGTGTAAGTTCTGGATATGAACATGGGGAAGTAGTGAGACTGGACAGGTCTGTGATGTTTAAGTGAAGAGGGTATGAGCGTTGTGTATCAGTACCGGGCAAGATTTGTGGATCTGGGCATGGTTCTAGTTGTGGATCTGGACATGACATGAGTTGTGGAGCTGGGCACGGTTTGAGATGTGGATCTGGACTGGGTGCTAGAGATAGGGACCTGATGTGAGGTCTGTATCCGAATACTGTGTAAGTTATGGATTTGTACACAGTGTATGTTGTCGGTCATGACAGGATGATCGTTGTGGATCTGGACATAGAGAGAATTGTGGATCTGGACAGTGTGTGAGTTGTCAATCTGGACAGGGAATGAGTTTTGGATCTGGACATGGGGGCAGTAGTGTGACTGGACAAGTCTGAGGTGTGGATCTAGACAGGGAATGAGGGTTGTGGATCTGTACAGGGTGAGAGTTGTGGATCTGGACAGGGTGTTAGTTGTGGATCTGACATGATTTGAGTTGTGGAGCTTTACACGGTGCGAGTTGTTGATCTGTGCAGAGTGAGTTATGGATCAGGACATCCTATGAGATGTCAATCTGGAAAGCTTGAGAGGACTGGATTTAGACAGGGTGTGAGTTGCGGATATGGACAGATTATCAGTTGCGGATGTGGAAAGGGTGTAAGATGTTGTTCTGGAACGAGTTTATGTTGTGAATCTGGAGCCAGGGATAAGGGTGACACTGGGCAGGTTGAGATTTCTGAGTCAGGACAGGATGTGTGTTGTCATTATGGACAGGGTGCGATTTGTGGATAATGGCAGGGTGTGCATTGTGGCTCTGGGCAGGGTGGGAGTTATGGATCTTGACAGGGTGTGAGTTTTGGATGTGGGCAGGATGTGAGTTGTGGATAATGGCAGGGTGTGCGTTGTGCTCTGGGCAGGGTGTGAGTTGTGGATCTGGACAAGGCATGTGTTGTGGATCTGGACAGGGTGTGAGTTGTGTATCAGGAAAGGGTGTGAGTTCTGGAGCTGGACAGGGTGTGATTTGTGGATCTGGACAGGGTGTGAGTTGTGGATCTGGACAAGGTGAGATTTGTTGATCTGGGCAGGGTGTGCGCTGCTGATCTGGACAGGGTATGAGTTTTGCATCAGGACAGGGTGTGAGTTGTGGAACTGGACAGGGTGTGAGTTGTGGATGTAAATGGATTGTCAGTTGCGGATCTGGACAGGGTGTGAGATGGTGTTTTTGTCAGAGTGTAAGTTGTGATTCTGGGCACGGGGTGATTTGTGAGACTGGGCAGGTTAAGAGTTGTGGGTGAAGACAGGGTGTGAGTTGTCAATATGGGCAGGGTGAGATTTGTGGATAAGGACAGTGAGTGAGTTTGGATTAGGGCAGGGTGTGAGTTATTAATCTGGATGGGGCGTGAGTTGTCAGTCTGAACAGGGAATGAGTTTTGGATCTGGACATGGGAGCAGTATTGAGACTGGACAAGTCAGACGTGTGGATCTGGACAGGGTATGAGAGTTGTGGGTCTGTACAGGATGAGAGTTGTGGATCTGGGCTGGGTGTTAGTTGTGGATCTGGACATGATGTGAGTTGTGGAGCTGGACATGATGTGAGTTGTCTATCTGGACAGGGTGTGAGTTATGGATCAGGACATCCTATGAGATGTCAATCTGGACACGGTGAGAGGACTGGATTTAGACAGGGTGTGAGTTGCGGATCTGGACAGATTATCAGTTGTGGATCTGGACAGGGTGTGAGATGTTGTTCTGGACAGAGATTAAGTTGTGAATCTGTATACAGGAAGAAGGGTGATACTGGGCAGGCTGAGAATTTTTGAGTCAGGACAGGATGTGTGTTGTCATTATGGACAGGCTGCGATTTTTGGATAATGGCAGGGTGTGCTTTGTGGCTCGGGCAGGGTGAGAGTAATGGATCTTGACAGGATGTGAGTTGTGGATGTGGGCAGGATGTGAGTTGTGGATAATGGCAGGGTGTGCGTTGTGGCTCTGGCCAGGGTGTGATTTGTGGATCGGGAGAGGGTGTGAGGTTTGGATCTGGAAACGGTGTGAGTTGTGTATCTGGAAAGAGTGTGAGTTCTGGAGCTGGATAGGGGGTGAGTTGTGGATCTGGACAGGGTGTGAGTTGTGGATCTGTACAGGGTGTTAGCTGTGGATCTCTACAGGGTGAGAGTTGTGGATCTGGGCAGGGTGCTACTTGTGGATCTGGTCATGATGTGAGTTGTGGAGCTTGGCACGGTGTGAATTGTGGATCTGGACAGTGTGATAGATGTTGATAAAGCCGTGATGTGAGTTCTGGATACTTTGTGAGTTAGGTATCTGGACAAAGTGTAAGTTGTGGTTCAGGACAGAGTGATTATTGTGCATCTGGACATGGTGAGATTTGAGGATCAGGACACTGTGTGAGTTGTCAATGGATCTGGACAGGGTATGAGATTTTTGGATCTGTACAGGGTGAGATTTGTGGATCTGGGCATGGCGTTAATTGTGGATCTGGATATGATGTGAGTTGTGGAGGTGGATACGGTGCGAGTTGTGGATCTGGACTGGGAGTGAGTTGCGGATGTAGATGGATTGTAGTTGCAGATCTGGACAGGTTGTGAGATGATGTTTTGGATAGCATGTAAGTTGTGATTCTGGGCACAGGGAGAGTAGTGAGACTGGGCACAGTGAGAGTTGTGGGTGAGGTCGGGGTGTGATTTATCAAAATGGACAGGGTGTGCTTTGTGGATAAGTGAAGTGTGTGAGTTTTGCATCAGGACAGGGTGTGAGTTGTGGATCTGGACAGGGTGTGAGTTGTGGATCTGGACAGGGTGTGAGTTGTGGATCTGGAAAGGGTGTGAGTTGGGGATCTGGACATGATGTGAGTTATGGATCAGGACATCCTATGAGATGTCAATCTGGACAGGGTGAGAGGACTGGATTTAGACAGGTTGTGAGTTGCAGATCTGGACAGATTATCAGTTGCGGATCTGGACAGGGTGTGAGATGTTGTTCTGGACAGTGTTTAAGTTGTGAATCTGTATACAGGAAGAAGGGTGATACTGGGCAGGCTGAGAATTTTTGAGTCAGGACAGGATATGTGTTGTCATTATGGACAGGTTGCGATTTTTGGATAATGGCAGGGTGTGCTTTTTGGCTCGGGCAGGGTGAGAGTAATGGAACTTGACAGGATGTGAGTTGTGGATGTGGGCAGGATGTGAGTTGTGGCTAATGGCAGGGTGTGCGTTGTGGCTCTGGCCAGGGTGTGATTTGTGGATCCGGACAGGGTGTGAGGTGTGGATCTGGAAACAGTGTGAGTTGTGTATCTGGAAAGAGTGTGAGTACTGGATCTGGATAGGGGGTGAGTTGTGGATCTGTACAGGGTGTTAGCTGTGGATCTCTACAGGGTGAGAGTTGTGGATCTGGGCAGGGTGCTACTTGTGGATCTGGTCATGATGTGAGTTGTGGAGCTTGGCACGGTGTGAATTGTGGATCTGGACAGTGTGATAGTTGTTGATAAAGCCGTGATGTGAGTTCTGGATACTTTGTGAGTTAGGTATCTGGACAAAGTGTAAGTTGTGGTTCAGGACAGAGTGATTATTGTGCATCTGGACATGGTGAGATTTGAGGATCAGGACACTGTGTGAGTTGTCAATGGATCTGGACGGGGTATGAGATTTTTGGCTCTGTACAGGGTGAGATTTGTGGATCTGGGCATGGCGTTAATTGTGGATCTGGATATGATGGGAGTTGTGGAGGTGGATACGGTGCGAGTTGTGGATCTGGACTGGGAGTGAGTTGCGGATGTAGATGGATTGTAGTTGCAGATCTGGACAGGTTGTGAGATGATGTTTTGGATAGCATGTAAGTTGTGATTCTGGGCACGGGGAGAGTAGTGAGACTGGGCACGATGAGAGTTGTGGGTGAGGTCAGGGTGTGATTTATCAAAATGGACAGGGTGTGCTTTGTGGATAAGTGAAATGTGTGAGTTTTGCATCAGGACAGGGTGTGAGTTGTGGATCTGGACAGGGTGTGAGTTGTGGATCTGGACAGGGTGTGAGTTGTGGATCTGGAAAGGGTGTGAGTTGGGGATCTGGACAGGGTGTGAGTTGTGGATCTGGACAGGGTTTGAGTTGCGGATGTAGATGGATTGTCAGTTGCGGATCTGGACAGGGTCTGAGATGGTGTTTTGGTTAGAGTGTAAGTTGTGATTCTGGGCACGGGGTGATTTAGAGACTGGGCAGGTTAAGAGTTGTGGGTGAAGACAGGGTGTGAGTTGTCAATATGGGCAGGGTGAGATTTGTGGATAAGGGCAGTGAGTGAGTTTTGATTAGGGCAGGGTGTGAGTTATGTATCTGGAAGGGGCGTGAGTTGCGTATCTGCATTGGGTGTGAGTTGTGGATCTGGACAGGGCGTGAGTTGTGGGTCTGGAAAGGATTTGAGCTGTGGACCTGAACAGGGTGTGAGTTGTAGATCTGGACAGGGTGTGAGTTGTGGATCTGGACAGGGTGACAGTTCTGGATCTGGAGAGAGTGTAAGTTCTGGATATGAACATGGGGAAGTAGTGAGACTGGACAGGTCTGTGATGTTTAAGTGAAGAGGGTATGAGCGTTGTGTATCAGTACCGGGCAAGATTTGTGGATCTGGGCATGGTTCTAGTTGTGGATCTGGACATGACATGAGTTGTGGAGCTGGGCACGGTTTGAGATGTGGATCTGGACTGGGTGCTAGAGATAGGGACCTGATGTGAGGTCTGTATCCGAATACTGTGTAAGTTATGGATTTGTACACAGTGTATGTTGTCGGTCATGACAGGATGATCGTTGTGGATCTGGACATAGAGAGAATTGAGGATCTGGACAGTGTGTGAGTTGTCAATCTGGACAGGGAATGAGTTTTGGATCTGGACATGGGGGCAGTAGTGTGACTGGACAAGTCTGAGGTGTGGATCTAGACAGGGAATGAGGGTTGTGGATCTGTACAGGGTGAGAGTTGTGGATCTGGACAGGGTGTTAGTTGTGGATCTGACATGATTTGAGTTGTGGAGCTTTACACGGTGCGAGTTGTTGATCTGTGCAGAGTGAGTTATGGATCAGGACATCCTATGAGATGTCAATCTGGAAAGCTTGAGAGGACTGGATTTAGACAGGGTGTGAGTTGCGGATATGGACAGATTATCAGTTGCGGATGTGGAAAGGGTGTAAGATGTTGTTCTGGAACGAGTTTATGTTGTGAATCTGGAGCCAGGGATAAGGGTGACACTGGGCAGGTTGAGATTTCTGAGTCAGGACAGGATGTGTGTTGTCATTATGGACAGGGTGCGATTTGTGGATAATGGCAGGGTGTGCATTGTGGCTCTGGGCAGGGTGGGAGTTATGGATCTTGACAGGGTGTGAGTTTTGGATGTGGGCAGGATGTGAGTTGTGGATAATGGCAGGGTGTGCGTTGTGCTCTGGGCAGGGTGTGAGTTGTGGATCTGGACAAGGCATGTGTTGTGGATCTGGACAGGGTGTGAGTTGTGTATCAGGAAAGGGTGTGAGTTCTGGAGCTGGACAGGGTGTGATTTGTGGATCTGGACAGGGTGTGAGTTGTGGATCTGGACAAGGTGAGATTTGTTGATCTGGGCAGGGTGTGCGCTGCTGATCTGGACAGGGTATGAGTTTTGCATCAGGACAGGGTGTGAGTTGTGGAACTGGACAGGGTGTGAGTTGTGGATGTAAATGGATTGTCAGTTGCGGATCTGGACAGGGTGTGAGATGGTGTTTTTGTCAGAGTGTAAGTTGTGATTCTGGGCACGGGGTGATTTGTGAGACTGGGCAGGTTAAGAGTTGTGGGTGAAGACAGGGTGTGAGTTGTCAATATGGGCAGGGTGAGATTTGTGGATAAGGACAGTGAGTGAGTTTGGATTAGGGCAGGGTGTGAGTTATTAATCTGGATGGGGCGTGAGTTGTCAGTCTGAACAGGGAATGAGTTTTGGATCTGGACATGGGAGCAGTATTGAGACTGGACAAGTCAGACGTGTGGATCTGGACAGGGTATGAGAGTTGTGGGTCTGTACAGGATGAGAGTTGTGGATCTGGGCTGGGTGTTAGTTGTGGATCTGGACATGATGTGAGTTGTGGAGCTGGACATGATGTGAGTTGTCTATCTGGACAGGGTGTGAGTTATGGTTCAGGACATCCTATGAGATGTCAATCTGGACACGGTGAGAGGACTGGATTTAGACAGGGTGTGAGTTGCGGATCTGGACAGATTATCAGTTGTGGATCTGGACAGGGTGTGAGATGTTGTTCTGGACAGAGATTAAGTTGTGAATCTGTATACAGGAAGAAGGGTGATACTGGGCAGGCTGAGAATTTTTGAGTCAGGACAGGATGTGTGTTGTCATTATGGACAGGCTGCGATTTTTGGATAATGGCAGGGTGTGCTTTGTGGCTCGGGCAGGGTGAGAGTAATGGATCTTGACAGGATGTGAGTTGTGGATGTGGGCAGGATGTGAGTTGTGGATAATGGCAGGGTGTGCGTTGTGGCTCTGGCCAGGGTGTGATTTGTGGATCGGGAGAGGGTGTGAGGTTTGGATCTGGAAACGGTGTGAGTTGTGTATCTGGAAAGAGTGTGAGTTCTGGAGCTGGATAGGGGGTGAGTTGTGGATCTGGACAGGGTGTGAGTTGTGGATCTGTACAGGGTGTTAGCTGTGGATCTCTACAGGGTGAGAGTTGTGGATCTGGGCAGGGTGCTACTTGTGGATCTGGTCATGATGTGAGTTGTGGAGCTTGGCACGGTGTGAATTGTGGATCTGGACAGTGTGATAGATGTTGATAAAGCCGTGATGTGAGTTCTGGATACTTTGTGAGTTAGGTATCTGGACAAAGTGTAAGTTGTGGTTCAGGACAGAGTGATTATTGTGCATCTGGACATGGTGAGATTTGAGGATCAGGACACTGTGTGAGTTGTCAATGGATCTGGACAGGGTATGAGATTTTTGGATCTGTACAGGGTGAGATTTGTGGATCTGGGCATGGCGTTAATTGTGGATCTGGATATGATGTGAGTTGTGGAGGTGGATACGGTGCGAGTTGTGGATCTGGACTGGGAGTGAGTTGCGGATGTAGATGGATTGTAGTTGCAGATCTGGACAGGTTGTGAGATGATGTTTTGGATAGCATGTAAGTTGTGATTCTGGGCACAGGGAGAGTAGTGAGACTGGGCACGGTGAGAGTTGTGGGTGAGGTCAGGGTGTGATTTATCAAAATGGACAGGGTGTGCTTTGTGGATAAGTGAAGTGTGTGAGTTTTGCATCAGGACAGGGTGTGAGTTGTGGATGTAGATGGATTGTCAGTTGTGGATCTGGACAGGGTGTGAGATGGTGTTTTGGTCAGAAAGTAAGTTGTGAATCTGGGCACGGAGTGATTTAGAGACTGGGCAGGTTAAGAGTTGTGGGTGAAGACAGGGTGTGAGTTGTCAATATGGACAGGGTGAGATTTGTGGATAAGGGCAATAAGTGAGTTTTGATTAGGGCAGGGTGTGAGTTATGTATCTGGAAGGTGCGTGAGTTGTGTATCTGCATTGGGTATGAGTTGTGGATCTGGACAGGGCGTGAGTTGTGGGTCTGGAAAGGATTTGAGTTGTGGATCTGAACAGGGTGTGAGTTGTAGATCTGGACAGGGTGACAGTTCTGGATCTGGAGAGAGTGTAAGTTCTGGATCTGAACATGGGGAAGTAGTGAGACTGGACAGGTCTGTGTTGTTTAAGTGAAGAGGATATGAGCGTTGTGTATCAGTACAGGGCAAGATTTGTGGATCTGGGCATGGTTCTAGTTGTGGATCTGGACATGACATGAGTTGTGGAGCTGGGCACGATTTGAGTTGTGGATCTGGACTGGGTGCTAGAGATAGGGACCTGATGTGAGGTCTGTATCCGAATACTGATTAAGTTATGGATCTGTACACAGTGTATGTTGTCGGTCATGACAGGGTGATCGTTGTGGATCTGGACATAGAGAGATTTGAGGATCTGGACAGTGTGTGAGTTGTCAATCTGGACAGGGAATGAGTTTTGGATCTGGACATGGGGGCAGTAGTGAGACTGGACAAGCCTGAGGTGCGGATCTAGACAGGGAATGAGGGTTGTGGATCTGTACAGGGTGAGATTTGTGGATCTGGACAGGGTGTTAGTTGTGGATCTGACATGATTTGAGTTGTGGAGCTTTACACGGTGCGAGTTGTGGATCTGTGCAGAGTGAGTTATGGATCAGGACATCCTATGAGATGTCAATCTGGAAAGCTTGAGAGGACTGGATTTAGACAGGGTGTGAGTTGCGGATATGGACAGATTATCACTTGTGGATCTGGAAAGGGTGTAAGATGTTGTTCTGGAACGAGTTTATGTTGTGAATCTGGACCCAGGGATAAGGGTGATACTGGGCAGGTTGAGATTTCTGAGTCAGGACAGGATTTGTGTTGTCATTATGGACAGGTTGCTATTTGTGGATAATGGCAGGGTGTGCATTGTGGCTCTGGGCAGGGTGGGAGTTATGGATCTTGACAGGGTGTGAGTTTTGGATGTGGGCAGGATGTGAGTTGTGGATAATGGCAGGGTGTGCGTTGTGCTCTGGGCAGGGTGTGAGTTGTGGATCTGGACAGGGCATGTGTTGTGGATCTGGACAGGGTGTGAGTTGTGTATCTGGAAAGGGTGTGAGTTCTGGAGCTGGACAGGGTTTGATTTGTGGATCTGGACAAGGTGTGAGTTGTGGATCTGGACAAGGTGAGATTTGTTGATCTGGGCAGGGTGTGCGCTGCTGATCTGGACAGGGTATGAGTTTTGCATTAGGACAGGGTGTGAGTTGTGGAACTGGACAGGGTGTGAGTTGTGGATGTAGATGGATTGTCAGTTGCGGATCTGGACAGGGTGTGAGATGGTGTTTTTGTCAGAGTGTAAGTTGTGATTCTGGGCACGGGGTGATTTGTGAGACCTGGCAGGTTAAGAGTTGTGGGTGAAGACAGGGTGTGAGTTGTCAATTTGGGCAGGGTGAGATTTGTGGATAAGGACAGTGAGTGAGTTTGGATTAGGGCAGGGTGTGAGTTATTAATCTGGATGGGGCCTGAGTTGTCAGTCTGAACAGGGAATGAGTTTTGGATCTGGACATGGGAGCAGTATTGAGACTGGACAAGTCAGGCGTGTGGATCTGGACAGTGTATGAGATTTGTTGGTCTGTACAGGATGAGAGTTGTGGATCTGGGCTGGGTGTTAGTTGTGGATCTGGACATGATGTGAGTTGTGGAGCTGGACATGATGTGAGTTGTCTATCTGGACAGGGTGTGAGTTATGGATCAGGACATCCTATGAGATGTCAATCTGGACACGGTGAGAGGACTGGATTTAGACAGGGTGTGAGTTGCGGATCTGGACAGATTATCAGTTGCGGATCTGGACAGCGTGTGAGATGTTGTTCTGGACAGAGCTTAAGTTGTGAATCTGTATACAGGAAGAAGGGTGATACTGGGCAGGCTGAGAATTTTTGAGTCAGGACAGGATGTGTGTTGTCATTATGGACAGGCTGCGATTTTTGGATAATGGCAGGGTGTGCTTTGTGGCTCGGGCAGGGTGAGAGTAATGGATCTTGACAGGATGTGAGTTGTGGATGTGGGCAGGATGTGAGTTGTGGATAATGGCAGGGTGTGCGTTGTGGCTCTGGCCAGGGTGTGATTTGTGGATCGGGAGAGGGTGTGAGGTTTGGATCTGGAAACGGTGTGAGTTGTGTATCTGGAAAGAGTGTGAGTTCTGGAGCTGGATAGGGGGTGAGTTGTGGATCTGGACAGGGTGTGAGTTGTGGATCTGTACAGGGTGTTAGCTGTGGATCTCTACAGGGTGAGAATTGTGGATCTGGGCAGGGTGCTATTTGTGGATCTGGTCATGATGTGAGTTGTGGAGCTTGGCATGGTGTGAATTGTGGATCTGGACAGTCTGATAGATGTTGATATGGCCGTGATGTGAGTACTGGATACTTTGTGAGTTAGGTATCTGGACAAAGTGTAAGTTGTGGTTCAGGACAGAGTGATCATTGTGCATCTGGACATGGTGAGATTTGAGGATCAGGACACTGTGTGAGTTGTCAATGGATCTGGACAGGTATGAGATTTTTGGATCTGTACAGGGTGAGATTTGTGGATCTGGGCATGGTTTTAATTGTGGATCTGGATATGATGGGAGTTGTGGAGGTGGATACGGTGCGAGTTGTGGATCTGGACTGGGAGTGAGTTGCGGATGTAGATGGATTGTAGTTGCAATTCTGGACAGGTTGTGAGATGATGTTTTGGATAGCATGTAAGTTGTGATTCTGGGCACGGGGAGAGTAGTGAGACTGGGCACGGTGAGAATTGTGGGTGAGGTCAGGGTGTGAGATATCAAAACGGACAGGGTGTGCTTTGTGGATAAGTGAAGTGTGTGAGTTTTGCATCAGGACAGGGTGTGAGTTGTGGATCTGGACAGGGTGTGAGTTGCGGATGTAGATGGATTGTCAGTTGCGGATCTGGACAGAGTGTGAGATGGTGTTTTGTTCAGAGTGTAAGTTGTGATTCTGGGCACGGGGTGATTTGTGAGACTGGGCAGGTTAAGTGTTGTGGGTGAAGACAGGGTGTGAGTTGTCAATATGGACAGGGTGAGATTTGTGGATAAGGGCAGTGAGTGAGTTTTGATTAGGGCAGGGTGTGAGTTATGTATCTGGATGGGACATGAGTTGTCTATTTGCATTGCGTGTGAGTTGTGGGTCTGGACAGGGCGTGAGTTGTGGGTCTGGAAAGGATTTGAGTTGTGGATCAGGACACGGTGTGAGTTGTGGATCTGGGCAGGGTGTGAGTTGTGGATCTGGACAGGGTGAAGGTTCTGGATCTGGAGAGACTGTAAGTTCTGGATCTGTACATGGGGAATTAGTGAGACTGGACAGGTCTGTGATGTTTAAGTGAAGAGGCTATGAGCGTTGTTTATCAGTACAGGGCAAGATTTGTGAATCTGGGCATGGTTCTAGTTGTGGATCTGGACATGACATGAGTTGTGGAGCTGGGCACAGATTGAGTTGTGGATCTGGACAGGGTGCTAGAGATAGGGACATGATGTGAGTTCTGGATTCGAATACTGTGTGAGTTTTGGATTTGTACACAGTGTCTGTTGTCGGTCATGACAGGGTGATCATTGTGGATCTGCACATGGTGAGATTTGAGGATCAGGACACTGTGTGAGTTGTCAATGGATCTGGACAGGGTATGAGATTTGTCGATCTGTACAGGGTGAGATTTGTGGATCTGGGCAGGGTGTTAATTGTGGATCTGGATATGATGTGAGTTGTGGAGGTGGATACGGTGTGAGTTGTGGATCTGGATTGGGAGTGAGTTGCGGATGTAGACGGATTGTAGTTGCGGATCTGGACAGGTTGTGAGATGGTATTCTGGATAGCATGTAAGTTGTGATTCTGGGCACGGGGAGAGTAGTGAGACTGGGCACGGTGAGAGTTGTGGGTGAGGTCAGGGTGTGAGATATCAAAATGGACAGGGTGTGCTTTGTGGATAAGAGAAGTGTATGAGTTTTGGATAAGGGCAGGGTGTGATTTGTGTATCTGGACGGGGTGTGAGTGGTGGATCAGGACAGGTTTTGAGTTGTGGATCTGGGCATGGTGAGAGTTGTGGATCTGGACAGGGTTTGATTTGTGGATCTGGACTGGGTGTGAGTTGCGGATGTAGATGGAATGTCATTTGCATACAGGACAGGGCGTGAGATGGTGTTCTGGTCAGATTGTGAGTTGTGATTCTGGGCATGGTGTGATTTGTGAGCCTGGGCAGGTTGAGAGTAGTGGGTGAAGACAGGGTGTGAGTTTTCAACAGCGACAGGGTGAGATTTGCATATAAAGGCAGCGTGTGAGTTTTGGATTAGGGCTGGGTGTGAGTTGTGTATCTGGATGGGGTGTGAGTTGTGGATCTGGATAGGGTGTGAGTTGTGGATCTGGACAAGGTGTGAGGTATGGATCTGGAAAAGCTGTGAGTTGTGGATCTGGACAGGGTGTGAGTTGTGGATCTGGATAGGGTGTGAGTAGTGGTTCTGGACAGGGTGAGAGTTGTGGATCTGGACAGAGTGTAAGTTCTGGATCTAGACATGGTGGAGTAGTGAGACTGGACAGGGGCTGAGATGTGGATCTGAGCAGGGTTTGAGCGTTGTGGATCCATACAGGGCAAGAGTTGTGGATCTTGGGACGGTGCTAGTTGTGGATCTAGATATGATATGAGTTGTTGAGCTGGGCACAGTTTGAGTTGTGGATCTGGACACATTGGAAGATGTGGATATGGACCTGATGTGAGTTCTGTATTCGAAAACTGTGTGAATTATGGATCTGGACACAGTCTATGTTGTGGACAAGACAGGGTGATCGTTGTGTATCTGGGCATGGAGAGATTTGAGGATCTGGACAGTGTGTGAGTTATCAATCTGGACAGGGTATGAGTTGTGGATTCAGACATGGGGGCAGTAGTGAGACACGACAGGTCTGGGGTGTGGATCTGGACATGGTATGAGAGTTATGGATGTGTACAGGGTGAGAGTTGTGGATGTGTACAGGGTGTTAGGTGTGGATCTGGACATGATGTGAGTTGTGGAGCTGGACACGATGCGAGTTGTGGATCTGTACAGGGAGAGTTATGGATCAGGACATCCTAGGAGATGTCAATCTGGACAGCTTGAGAAGACTGGATTTGGAAAGGGTGACAGTTGCAGATATGGACAGATTGTCAGTTGTGGATCTGGACACAGGGAGGGAAGTGAGTCTGATCGAGGTGAGAGTTGTGTGTCAGGTCAGGGTGTGAGCTGTCAATATGGACAGGGTGAAATTTGTGGATAATGGCAGTATGTGAGTTTTTCATAAGTGCAGTGTGTGAGTTTTGGATCTGGGCAGGGTGTGAGTTGTGGATCTGGACATGCTGTGAGTTGTTGATCTGTACAGGGTGGGAGTTGTGGATCTGGGCAGGGTGTTAGTTGTGGATCTGGGTAAGATGTGAGTTGTAGATCTGTACAAGGTGGGAGTTGTGGATCTGGGCAGGGTGTTAGTTGTGGATCTGGATAAGATGTGAGTTGTGGGGGTGGACACGGTGAGAGTTGTGAATCTGGAATGGGAGTGAGTTGCGGATGTAGATGGATTGTCAGTTGCGGATATGGGCAGGGTGTGAGTTGTGTATCTGGACGAGGTGTGAGTTGTGGATCAGGACAGGGTGTGAGTTGTGGATCTGGGCAGGGTGAGAGTGGTGGATCTGGACAGGGTGTGAGCTGAGGATCTGGACGGGGTGTGAGTTGTGGATCAGGACAGCATGTGAGTTGTGGATCTGGACAGGGTGTGAGTTGTGGATCTGGACAGGGTGTGAGTTGTGGATCTGGACTGGGTACGAGTTTTAAATGTAGACGGATTGTCAGCTGCGGATCTGGACAGGGTGTGAGATGGTTTTCTGGTCAGAGTGTAAGTCGAGATTCTGGGCATGGGGTGATTTGTGAGACTGGGCAGGGTGAGAGTTGCGGTTGAAGACAGGGTGTGAGATGTCAATATGGATAGGGTGAGATTAGTGTATAAGGAAAGTGTGTGAGTTTTGGATTAGGGCAGGATGTGAGTTGTGTATCCAGAAGGGGCTTCAGTTGTGGATCTGGATAGGGTGTGAGTTGCGGATCTGGACAGGGTGTGATTTGTGGGTCTGGAAAGGCTGTGAGTTGTGGATCTGGACAGAGTGTGAGTTGTGGATGTGGTCAGGGTGTGAGTTGTAGATCAGGACAGGGTGTGAGTTGTGGATCTGGACAGGGTGAGAGTTGTGGATCTGGACTGGGTGAGAGTTGTGGATCTGGACAGAGTGTAAGTTTTGGATCTAGACATGGGGAAGTAGTGAGACTGGACAGGTCTGAGATGTTTACCTGAACAGGGTATGAGCGTTGTGTATCAGTACAGGGCAAGATTTGTGGATCTGGGCATGGTTCTTGTTGTGGTTCTGGATATGACATGAGTTGTGGAGCTGGGCACGGTTTGAGTTGTGGATCTGGACTGGGTGCTAGAGATAGGGTCCTGATGTGAGTTCTGTATCCGAATACTGTGTAAGTTATGGATCTGTACACTGTGTATGTTGTAGCTCATGACAGGGTGATCGTTGTGGATCTGGACATAGAGAGAATTGAGGATCTGGACAGTGTGTGAGTTGTCAATCTGGACAGGGAATCAGTTTTGGATCTGGACATGGGGGCAGTAGTGAGACTGGACAAGTCTGAGGTGTGGATCTGGACTGGGAATGAGGGTTGTGGATCTGTACAGGGTGTAAGTCGTGTATCTGGACAGGGTGTGAGTTCTGGAGCTGGACAGGGTGTGATTTGTGGATCTGGACAGGGTGTGAGTTGTGGATCTGGACAAGGTGAGATTTGTCGATCTGAGCAGGGTGTGAGCTGTTGATCTGGACAGGGTATGAGTTTTGCATCAGGACAGGGTGTGAATTGTGGATCTGGACAGGGTGTGAGATGGTGTTTTCGTCAGAGTGTAAGTTGTGATTCAGGGCACGGGGTGATTTGTGAGACTGGGCAGGTTAAGAGTTGTGGGTGAAGATAGGGTGTGAGTTGTCAATATGGGCAGGGTGAGACTTGTGGATAAGGACAGTGAGTGAGTTTGGATTAGGGCAGGGTGTGAGTTATTAATCTGGATGGGGCGTGAGTTGTGGACCTGTATTGGGTGTGAGTTGTGGATCTGGACAGGGCATGAGTTGTGGGTCTGGAAAGGCTTTGAGTTGTGGATCTGGACAGGGTGTGAGTTTGTATCCCCACAGGGTGTGAGTTGTGGATCTGGACAGAGTGAGAGTTGTGGATATGGACAGAGTGTAAGTTCTGGATCTAAACATGGGGATGTAGTGAGACTGGACAGGTCTGAGATGTTTATCTGAACAGGGAAGAGCGTTGTGTATCAGTACAGGGCAAGATTTGTGGATCTGGGCATGATTCTAGTTGTGGACCTGGACATGACATGAGTTGTGGAGCTGGGCACGGTTTGAGTTCTGGATCTGAACAGGGTGATAGAGATGAGGACCTGATGTGAGTTCTGGATCCAAATACTGTGTGAGTTATGGATCTGTACACAATGTATGTTGTCGGTCATTAAAGGATGATAGTTGTGGATCAGGACATGGAGAGATTTGAGGATCTGGACAGTGTGTGAGTTGTCAATCTGAACAGGGAATGAGTTTTGGATCTGGACATGGGAGCAGTATTGAGACTGGACAAGTCAGACGTGTGGATCTGGACAGGGTGTGAGAGTTGTTGGTCTGTACAGGGTGAGAATTGTGGATCTGGGCTGGGTGTTAGTTGTGGATCTGGACATGATGTGAGTTGTGGAGCTGGACATGATGTGAGTTGTCTATCTGGACAGGGTGTGAGTTATGGATCAGGACATCCTATGAGATGTCATTCTGGACAGGGTGAGAGGACTGGATTTAGACAGGGTGTGAGTTGCGGATCTGGACAGATTATCAGTTGTGGATCTGGACAGGGTGTGAGATGTTGTTCTGGACAGAGTTTAAGTTGTGAATCTGTATACAGGAAGAAGGGTGATACTGGGCAGGCTGAGAATTTTTGAGTCAGGACAGGATGTGTGTTGTCATTATGGACAGGCTGCAATTTTTGGATAATGGCAGGGTGTGCTTTGTGGCTCGGGCAGGGTGAGAGTAATGGATCTTGACAGGATGTGGGTTGTGGATCTGGGCAGGATGTGAGTTGTGGATAATGGCAGGGTGTGTGTTGTGGCTCTGGCCAGGGTGTGATTTGTGGATCGGGACAGTGTGTGAGGTGTGGATCTGGAAACGGTGTGAGTTGTGTATCTGGAAAGAGTGTGAGTTCTGGAGCTGGATAGGGGGTGAGTTGTGGATCTGGACAGGGTGTGAGTTGTGGATCTGTACAGGGTGTTAGCTGTGGATCTCTACAGGGTGAGAGTTGTGGATCTGGGCAGGGTGTTACTTGTGGATCTGGTCATGATGTGAGTTGTGGAGCTTGGCACGGTGTGAATTGTGGATCTGGACAGTGTGATAGATGTTGATATGGCCGTGATGTGAGTTCTGGATACTTTGTGAGTTAGGTATCTGGACAAAGTGTAAGTTGTGGTTCAGGACAGAGTGATCATTGTGCATCTGGACATGGTGAGATTTGAGGATCAGGACACTGTGTGAGTTGTCAATGGATCTGGACAGGGTATGAGATTTTTGGATCTGTACAGGGTGAGATTTGTGGATCTGGGCATGGCGTTAATTGTGGATCTGGATATGATGTGAGTTGTGGAGGTGGATACGGTGCGAGTTGTGGATCTGGACTGGGAGTGAGTTGCGGATGTAGATGGATTGTAGTTGCAGATCTGGACAGGTTGTGAGATGGTGTTTTGGATAGCATGTAAGTTGTGATTCTGGGCACGGGGAGAGTAGTGAGACTGGGCATGGTGAGAATTGTGGGTGAGGTCAGGGTGTGAGATATCAAAACGGACAGGGTGTGCTTTGTTGATAAGAGAAGTGTGTGAGTTTTGTATCATGACAGGGTGTGAGTTGTGGATCTGGAGAGGGTGTGAGTTGCGGATGTAGATGGATTGTCAGTTGCGGATCTGGACAGGGTGTGAGATGGTGTTTTGGTCAGAAAGTAAGTTGTGAATCTGGGCACGGAGTGATTTAGAGACTGGGCAGGTTAAGAGTTGTGGGTGAAGACAGGGTGTGAGTTGTCAATATGGACAGGGTGAGATTTGTGGATAAGGGCAGTGAGTGAGTTTTGATTAGGGCAGGGTGTGAGTTATGTATCTGGAAGGGGCGTGAGTTGTGTATCTGCAGAGGGTGTGAGTTGTGGATCTGGACAGGGCGTGAGTTGTGGGTCTGGAAAGGATTTGAGTTGTGGATCAGGACATGGTGTGATTTGTGGATCTGGACAGGGTGTGAGTTGTGGATCTGGACAGAGTGAGAGTTCTGGTTCTGGACAGAGTGTAAGTTCTGGATCTGAACATGGGGAAGTCGTGAGACTGGGCTGGTCTGTGATGTTTAAGTGAAGAGGGTATTAGCGTTGTTTATCAGTACAGGGCAAGATTTGTGGATCTGGGCATGGTTCTAGTTGTGGATCTGGACATGACATGAGTTGTGGAGCTGGGCACGGTTTGAGTTGTGGATCTGGACAGGATGATAGAGATAGGGACCTGATGTGAGTTCTGGATTCGAATACTGTGTGAGTTATGGACATGTACACAGTGTCTGTTGTCGGTCATGACAGGGTGATCGTTGTGGATCTGCATATGGTGAGATTTGAGGATCAGGACACTGTGTGAGTTGTCATTGGATCTGGACAGGGTATGAGATTTGTCGATCTGTACAGGGTGAGATTTGTGGATCTGGGCAGGGCGTTAATTGTGGATCTGGATATGATGTGAGTTGTGGAGGTGGATACGGTGCGAGTTGTGGATCTGGATTGGGAGTGAGTTGCGGATGTAGACGGATTATAGTTGCGGATCTGGACAGGTTGTGAGATGGTATTCTGGATAGCATGTAAGTTGTGATTCTGGGCATGGGGAGAGTAGTGAGACTGGGCACGGTGAGAGTTGTGGGTGAGGTCAAGGTGTGAGATATCAAAATGGACAGGGTGTGCTTTGTGGATAAGAGAAGTGTATGAGTTTTGGATAAGGGCAGGGTGTGATTTGTGTATCTGGACGGGGTGTGAGTGGTGGATCAGGACAGGTTTTGAGTTGTGGATCTGGGCATGGTGAGAGTTGTGGATCTGGACAGGGTTTGATTTGTGGATCTGGACTGGGTGTGAGTTGCGGATGTAGATAGAATGTCTTTTGCATTCTGGACAGGGCATGAGATGGTGTTCTGGTCAGACTGTAAGTTGTGATTCTGGGCATGTGGTGATTTGTGAGACTGAGCAGGTTGAGAGTAGTGGGTGAAGACAGGGTGTGAGTTGTCAACAGCGACAGGATGAGATTTGCATATAAAGGCAGTGAGTGAGTTTTGGATTAGGGCTGGGTGTGAGTTGTGGATCTGGATAGGGTGTGAGTTGTGGATCTGGACAAGGTGTGAGGTGTGGATCTGGAAAAGCTGTGAGTTGTGGATCTGGACAGGGTGTGAGTTGTGGATCTGGATAGGGTGTGAGTAGTGGTTCTGGACAGGGTGAGAGTTGTGGATCTGGACAGAGTGTAAGTTCTGGATCTAGACTTGGCGGAGTAGTGAGACTGGACATGGGCTGAGATGTGGATCTGAGCAGGGTTAGAGCATTGTGGATCCATACAGGGCAAGAGTTGTGGATCTTGGGACGGTGCTAGTTGTGGATCTAGATATGATATGAGTTGTGGAGCTGAGCACGGTTTGAGTTGTGGATCTGGACACATTGGAAGTTGTGGATATGGACCTGATGTTAATTCTGTATTCGAAAACTGTATGAATTATGGATCTCGACACAGTCTATGTTGTGGACAGGACAGGGTGATCGTTGTGTATCTGGGCATGGAGAGATTTGAGGATCTGGACAGTGTGTGAGTTGTCAATCTGGACAGGGTATGAGTTGTGAATCCAGACTTGGGGCCAGTGGCGAGACACGACAGGTCTGAGTTGTGGATCTGGACATGGTATGAGAGTTGTGGCTGTGTACAGGGTGAGAGTTGTGGATGTGTACAGGGTGTTAGGTGTGGATCTGGACATGATGTGAGTTGTGGAGCTGGGCACGGTGTGAGTTGTGGATCTGTACAGGGAGAGTTATGGATCAGGACATCCTATGAGATGTCAATCTGGACAGCTTGAGAGGACAGGATTTGGAAAGGGTGTGAGTTGCAGATATGGACAGATTGTCAGTTGTGGATCTGGACTGAGTTTAAGTTGTGGATCTGGACACAGGGATAGAAGTGAGACTGATCGAGGTGAGAGTTGTGTGTCAGGTCCGGGTGTGAGCTGTCAATATGGACAGGGTGAGATTTGTGGATAATGGCAGTATGTGAGTTTTTTATAAGTGCAGTGTGCTAGTTGTGGATCTGGACATGCTGTGAGTTGTGGATCTGTACAGGGTGGGAATTGTGGATCTGGGCAGGGTGTTACTTGTGGATCTGGATATGGTGTGAGTTGTGGGGGTGGACACGGTGCGAGTTGTGGATCTGGTTTGGGAGTGAGTTGCGGATGTAGACGGATTGTAGTTGCGGATCTGGACAGGTTGTGAGATGGTATTCTGGATAGCATGTAAGTTGTGATTCTGGACATGGGGAGAGTAGTGAGACTGGGCACGGTGAGAGTTGTGGGTGAGGTCAAGGTGTGAGATATCAAAATGGACAGGGTGTGCTTTGTGGATAAGAGAAGTTTATGAGTTTTGGATAAGGGCAGGGTGTGATTTGTGTATCTGGACGAGGTGTGAGTGGTGGATCAGGACAGGTTTTGAGTTGTGGATCTGGGCATGGTGAGAGTTGTGGATCTGGACAGGGTTTGATTTGTGGATCTGGACTGGGTGTGAGTTGCGGATGTAGATAGAATGTCTTTTGCATTCTGGACAGGGCATGAGATGGTGTTCTGTTCAGACTGTAAGTTGTGATTCTGGGCATGGGGTGATTTGTGAGACTGAGCAGGTTGAGAGTAGTGGGTGAAGACAGGGTGTGAGTTGTCAACAGCGACAGGATGAGATTTGCGTATAAAGGCAGTGAGTGAGTTTTGGATTAGGGCTGGGTGTGAGTTGTGTATCTGGATGGGGTGTGAGTTGTGGATCTGGATGGGGTGTGAGTTGTGGATCTGGATAGGGTGTGAGTTGTGGATCTGGACAAGGTGTGAGGTGTGGATCTGGAAAAGCTGTGAGTTGTGGATCTGGACAGGGTGTGAGTTGTGGATCTGGATAGGGTGTGAGTAGTGGTTCTGGACAGGGTGAGAGTTGTGGATCTGGACAGAGTGTAAGTTCTGGATCTAGACATGGCGGAGTAGTGAGACTGGACAGGGGCTGAGATGTGGATCTGAGCAGGGTTAGAGCGTTGTGGATCCATACAGGGCAAGAGTTGTGGATCTTGGGACGGTGCTAGTTGTGGATCTAGATATGATATGAGTTGTGGAGCTGGGCACGGTTTGAGTTGTGGATCTGGACTCATTGGAAGTTGTGGATATGGACCTGATGTGAGTTCTGTATTCTAAAACTGTGTGAATTATGGATCTGGACACAGTCTATGTTGTGGACAGGACAGGGTGATCGTTGTGTATCTGGGCATGGAGAGATTTGAGGATCTGGACAGTGTGTGAGTTGTCAAGCTGGACAGGGTATGAGTTGTGAATCCAGACTTGGGGCCAGTGGCGAGACACGACAGGTCTGAGGTGTGGATCTGGACATGGTATGAGAGTTGTGGCTGTGTACAGGGTGAGAGTTGTGGATGTGTACAGGTGTTAGGTGTGGATCTGGACATGATGTGAGTTGTGGAGCTGGACACGGTGCGAGTTGTGGATCTGTACAGGGAGAGTTATGGATCAGGACATCCTATGAGATGTCAAACTGGACAGCTTGAGAGGACAGGATTTGGAAAGGGTGTGAATTGCAGATATGGACAGATTGTCAGTTGTGGATCTGGACTGAGTTTAAGTTGTGGATCTGGACACAGGGATAGAAGTGAGACTGATCGAGGTGAGAGTTGTGTGTCAGGTCCGGGTGTGAGCTGTCAATATGGACAGGGTGAGATTTGTGGATAATGGCAGTATGTGAGTTTTTTATAAGTGCAGTGTGCTAGTTGTGGATCTGGACATGCTGTGAGTTGTGGATCTGTACAAGGTGGGAGTTGTGGATCTGGGCAGGGTGTTAGTTGTGGATCTGGATATGATGTGAGTTGTGGGGGTTGACACGGTGCGAGTTGTGAATCTGCAATGGGAGTGAGTTGCGGATGTAGATAGATTGTCAGTTGCGGATATGGGCAGGGTGTGAGTTGTGTATCTGGACGAGGTGTGAGTTGTGGATCAGGACAGGATGTGAGTTGTGGATCTGGGCAGGGTGAGAGTGGTGGATCTGGACAGGGTGTGAGCTGTCGATCTGGATGGGGTGTGAGTTGTGATTCAGGACAGCATGTGAGTTGTGGAACTGGGTGGGGTGAGAGTTGTGGATGTGGACAGGTTGTGAGTTGTGGATGTGGACAGGGTGTGAGTTGTGGATCTGGACAGGGTGTGAGATGGTGTTCTGGTCAGAGTGTAAGTCGTGATTCTGGGCATGGGGTGATTTGTGAGGTTGGGCAGGGTGAGCGTTGCCGGTGAAGACAGGGTGTGAGATGTCAATATGGATAGGGTGAGATTAGTGTATAAGGGAAATATGTGAGTTTTGGATTAGGGCAGGATGTGAGTTGTGTATCCAGAAGGGGCTTCAGTTGTGGATCTGGATAGGGTGTGAGTTGTGGATCTGGACATGGTGTGATTTGTGGGTCTGGAAAGGCTGTGAGTTGTGGATCTGGACAGAGTGTGAGTTGTGGATCTGGACAGGGTGTGAGTTGTGGATCTGGACAGGGTTTGAGTTGTGGATCTGGACAGGGTGTGAGTTGTGGATCTCTACAGGGTGTTAGCTGTGGATCTCTACAGGTTGTGAGTTGTGGATCTGGGCTGGGTGCGTATTGTGGATCTGGACATGATGTGAATTGTGGATCTGGGCACGGTGTGAGTTGTGGATCTGGGCAGGGTGATAGATGTTGATATGGATGTGATGTGAGTTCTGGATACGAATACTTTTTGAGTTAGTGATCTGGACAAAGCATAAGTTGTGGATCAGGACAGGGTTTTCGTTGTGCATCTGGACATGATGAGATTTGAGAATCTGGACAGTTTGTGAATTGTCAATGGATCTGATCATGGTATGAGCGTTGTGGATCTGTACAGGGTGAGATTAGTGGATCTGGGAAGATTGTTAGTTGTGGATCTGGGTATGATGTGAGTTGTGGACATGGAAATGGTGCAAGTTGTGGATCTGGAATGGGAGTGAGTTGTGGATGTAGACGGATTGTCAGTTGTGGATCTGGCCAGGGTTTAAGGTGTGGATCTTGACAGCATGTGAGGTGTGTATCTGTACAGGGTGTGAGTTGTGTACCTGGAAAGAGTGTGAGTTCTGGATCTGGACAGGGTATGAGTTCTGGATCTGGACAGGGTGAGATTTGTGGATCTGGGCAGGGCGTTAATTGTGGATCTGGATATCATGTGAGTTGTGGAGGTGGATACGGTGCAAGTTGTGGATCTGGACTGGGTGTGAGTTGCGGATGTAGACGGATTGTAGTTGCGGATCTGGACAGGCTTTGAGATGGTGTTCTGGATAGCATGTAAGTTGTGATTCTGGACACGGGGAGAGTAGTGAGACTGGGCGCGGTGAGAGTTGTGGGTGAGGTCAGGGTGTAAGATGTCAAAATGGACAGGGTGTGCTTTGTGGATAAGAGAAGTGTGTGAGTTTTGGATAAGGACAGGGTGTGAGTTGTGTATCTGGCTGGGGTATGTGTCGTGGATCTCGATAGGGTATGAGTTGTGGATCTGGACAGGGTGTGAGGTGAGGATCTGGACATGCTGTGAGTTGTGGATCTAGACAGGGTGTGAGTTGTGGATCTGGAGAGCGTGTGAGTTGTGGATCTGGACAGGGTGAGAGTTCTGGATCTGGACAGAGTGTAAGTTCTAGATCTAGACATGGGGTAGTAGTGAGACTGGGCAGGGTCTGAGATGTGGATCTTAGCAGGGTTTGAGCATTGTGGATCTGTACAGCACATGAGTTGTGGATCTGGGGATGGTGCTAGTTGTGGATCTGGACATGATATGAGTTGTGGAACTGGGCACGGTTTGATTTGTGGATCTGGACAGGGTGAAAGATGTGGATATTTACCTGATGTGAGTTCTGTATCTGAATACTGTGTGAGTTATGGAACTGGACACAGTGTATGTTGTGGATCAGGACAGTGTGAAAGTTGTGTATCTGGGCATGGAGAGATTTGAGGATCTGGACAGTGTGTGAGTTGTCAATCTGGACAGGGTATGAGTTGTGGATCTGGACATGGGGGCAGTAGCGAGACGCGACAGGTCTGAGATGTGGATCTGGACATGGTATGAGAGTTGTGGCTGTGTCCAGGGTGAGAGTTGTGGATCATGGGCTGGGTGTTAGTTGTGGATCTGGACATGATGTGAGATGTGGAGCTGGACACGGTGCGAGTTGTGGATCTGTACAGGGTGAATTAAGGATCAGGACATCCTATGAGATGTCAATCAGGCCAGCTTGAGGGGAGTGAATTTTGAAAGGCTGTGAGTTGCAGATATGGACAGATTGGCAGTTGGGGATCTGGACAGGGTGTGAGATGGTGTTCTGGTCAGAGTGTAAGTCGTGATTCTGGGCACGGGGTGATTTGTGAGACTGGGCAGGGTGAGAGTTGTGGGTGAAGACAGGGTGTGAGTTGTCAATATGGACAGGGTGAGATTAGTGTATTAGGGCAGTGTGTGAGTTTTGGATTAGGGCAGGGTGTCAGTTGTGTATCCAGACGGGGCTTTAGTTGTGGATCTGGATAGGGTGTGAGTTTTGGATCTGGACAGGGCGTGAGTTGTGGGTCTGGAAAGGCTGTGAGTTGTGGATCTGGAAAGAGTGTGAGTTGTGGATCTGGACAGGGTGTGAGTTGTGGATCGGGACGGGGTGTGAGTTGTGGATATGGACAGGGTGTGAGTTGTGGATCTGGACAGGGTGTGAGTTGTGGATCTGTACAGGGTGAGAGTTGTCAATCTGGGCCGGGTGCTACTTGTGGATCTGGATATGATGTGAATTGTGGAGCTGGGCACAGTGTGATTAGTGGATCTGGACAGGGTGGTTGATGGTGAAATGGACATGATGTGAGTTCTGGATACCAATACTTTGTGAGTTAGTGATCTGGACATAGTGTAAGTTGTGGATCAGGACAGGGTGATCGTTGTGCATCTGGACATGGTGAGATTTGAGGATCTGAATAGTTTGTGAGTTGTCAATGGATCTGGACAGGGTATGAGAGTTGTGGATCTGTACAGGGTGAGAGTTGTGGATCTGGGCAGGGTGTGAGTTGTGCATCTGGACAGGGTGTGAGTTGTGGATCTGGACTGGGTGTGAGTTGCGGATGTAGACGGATTGTCAGTTGTGGATCAGGACAGGGTGAGATTTGTGGATCTGGGCAGGGTGTGAGTTGTGACTCTGGACAGGGTGTGAGATTTGGATCAGGGCAGGGTGTGAGTTGTGGATCTGGACAGGGTGTAAGTTGCGGATGTAGATGGATTGTCAATTGTGGATCTGGACACGGTGTGAGATGGTGTTTTGTTCAGAGTGTAAATTGTGATTCTGGGCATGGGGTGATTTGTGAGATTGGACAGGTTGAGAGTTGTGGGCGAAGACAGGGTGTGAGTTGTCAATATGGACAGGGTGACATTTGTGGATAAGGGCAGTCAGTGAGTTTTGGATTAGGGCAGGGTGTGAGTTGTGTTCCTGGATGGGGCATGAGTTGTGGATCTGGATAGTGTGTGAGTTTTGGTTCTGGACAGGGCATGAGTTTTGGGAATGGAAAGGCTGTGAGCTGTGGATCTGGAAAGGGTGTGAGTTGTGGATCTGGACAGGGTGTGAGATGTTGTTATGGACAGAGTTTAAGTTGTGAATCTGGACACAGGGAGAGGGGTGATACTGGGCAAGCTGAGATTTCTGAGTCAGGACAGGATGTGAGTTGTCGTTATGGACAGGGTGTGATTTGTGGATAATGGCATGGTGTGCGTTGTGGTTCTGGGCCGATGTGAGTTCTGGATCTGGACAGGGCATGTGTTGTGGAACTGGCCAGGTTGTGAGCTGTTGATCTGGACAGCGTGTGAGGTGTGGATCTGGACAGGGTGTGAGTTGTGTATCTGGAAACAGTGTGAGTTCTGGACCTGGACAGGGTGTGACTTGTGGATCTGGTCATGGTGTGAGTTGTGGATCTGTACAGGGTGTTAGCTGTGGATCTCTACAGGGTGAGAGTTGTGGATCTGGGACGGGTGCTAATTGTGGATCTGGACATGACGTGAATTGTGGAGCTGGGCATGGTGTGAGTTGTGGATCTGAACAGCGTGATAGATGTTGATATGGACGTGATGTGAGTTCTGGATACGAATACTTTGTGAGTTACTGATCTGGACAAAGTGTAAGTTGTGGATCAGGACAGAGTGATCGTTGTGCATCTGGACATGGTGAGATTTGAGGATCAGGACAGTTTGTGAGTAGTCAATGGATCTGAACAGTGTATGAGATTTGTGGATCTGTACAGGGTGATATTTGTGGATCTGGGCAGGGCGTTAATTGTGGATCTGGATGATGTGAGTTGTGCAGGTGGATAAAGTGCAAGTTGTGGATCTGGACGGGGAGTGAGTTGCAGATGTAGATGGATTGTAGTTGCCGATCAGGACAGGTTGTGAGATGGTGTTCTGGATAGCGTGGAAGTTGTGATTCTGAGCACGGGATGAGTAGTGAGACTGGGCACGCTGAGAGTTGTGGGTGAGGTCATGGTGTGAGATGTCAAAATGGACAGGGTGTGATTTGTGGCTAAGAGAAGTGTGTGAGTTGTGGATCCAGGCAGGGTGTGAGTTGTGGATCTGGACAGGGTGTGCGTTGTGGATCTGGACTGGGTGTGAGTTGAGGATCTGGACAGGGTGTGAGTTGTTGATCTGGTCAGGGTGTGAGTTGAGGATCTGGACTGGGTGTGAGTTGCGGATGTAGATGGATTGTCATTTGCGGATCTGGGCAGGGTGTGAGATGGTGTTCTGGTCAGAGTGTAAGTTGTTATTCTGGGCACGGGGTGATTTGTGAGACTGGGCAGGTTGAGAGCTGTGGGTGAAGGCAGGGTGTGAGTTGTCAATAGGGACAGGGTGTGATTTGTGGATAAGGGCAGTGAGTGAAATTTGGATTATGGCAGGGTATGAGTTGTGTATCTGGATGGGGCATCAGTTGTGTATCTGGATAGGGTGTGAGTTGTGGATCTGGACAGGGTGAGAGTTTTGGATCTGGACAGATTGTAAGTTCTGGATCTAGACATGGGGGATTATGAGACTGGACAGTGTCTGAGATGAGGATCTGAACAGGGTTTGTGTGATGTGGATCTGTACAGGGCAAGAGTTGTGGATCTGGGGAAGGTGCTAATTGTGGATCTGGACATGATATGATTTGTGGAGCTGGGCACGGTGTGAGTTGTGGATCTGGACAGTGTGATAGACATGGTTATAGACTTGATGTGAGTTCTGGATCCGAATACTGTGTGAGTTACGGATCTGGACACAGTGTATGTTGTGGATCAGGACAGGGTGATCGTTGTGGATCTGGACGTAGAGAGATTTGAGGATCTGGACACTGTGTGAGTTGTCAATATGGACAGGGAAAGAGTTTTGGATCTGGACATGGGGGTAGTATTCAGACTGGACAAGTCAGACGTGTGGATCTGGACAGGGTATGAGAGTTGTGGATCTGTACAGGGTGAGAGTTGTGGATTTGGGCAGGGTGTTAGCTGTGGATATGGACATGATGTGAGTTGTGGAGCTGGACATGGTGCGAGTTGTGGATCTGGACAGGGTGTGAGTTATGGATCAGGACATCCTATGAGATGTCAATCTCGACAGGGGGAGAGGACTGGCTTTGGAAAGTGTGTGAGTTGCGGATATGGACAGATTATCAGATTTTGATCTGGACAGGGTGTGAGATATTGTTCTGGACAGAGTTTAAGTTGTGAATCTGGACACAGGGAGAATGGTGATACTGGGCAGGCTGAGACTTCTGAGTCAGGACAGGATGTGTGTTGTTATTATGGACAGGGTGCGATTTGTGGAAAATGGCAGGGTGTGAGTTGTGGATATGGGCAGGATGTGAGTTGTGGATAATTGCAGGATATGTGTTGTGTCTCTGGGCAGGGTGTGAGTTGTGGATCCACACAGGGTGTGAGTTGTGGATAGGGCAGGGTGTGAGTTGTGGATCTGGACAGCGTGTGAGGTTTGGATCCGGACAGGGTGTGAGTTGTGTATCTGGAAATGGTGTGAGTTGTGGATCTGGACAGGGTGTGAGTTGTGGATCTGGACACGGTGTGAGTTGTGGATCTGTACAGGGTGTTAGCTGTTGATCTCTACAGGGTGAGTGTTGTGGATCTGGGCAGGGTGCTATTTGTGGATCTGGGCATGATGTGAGTTGTGGAGCTGGGCATGGTGTGAATTGTGGATCTGGACAGGGTGATAGATGTTGATATGGATGTGATGTGAGTTCTGGATATGAATACTGCTTAAGCTTGGGATCTGGACAAAGTGTAAGTTGTGGATCAGGACAGAGTGACTGTTGTGTATCTGGACATGGTGAGATTCGAGGATCTGGACAGGTTGTGAGTTGTCAATGGATCTGGACATGGTATGTGATTTGTGGATCTGGGCAGGGCGTTAATTGTGGATCTGGATATGATGTGAGTTGTGGCGGTGCATACGGTGTGAGTTGTGTTTCTGGACTGGGAGTGAGTTGTGGATGTAGACGGATTGTAGTTGCGGATCTGGACAGGTTGTGAGATGGTGTCCTGGATAGCGTGTAAATTGTGATTCTGGCCATGGAGAGCGTAGTGAGACTCGGGATGGTGAGAGTTGTGGGTGAGAGTTGTCAAAAAGTCAGTGTGTGATTTGTGGATAAGAGAAGTGTGTGAGTTTTGGATAAGGGCAGGGTGTGACTTGTGTATCTGGACAGGGTGTAAGTGGTGGATCAGGAAAGGGTGTGAGATGTGGATCTGGACAGGGTGTGAGTTGTGGATCTGGACAGGGTGTGAGTTGTTGATCTGGACAGGGTGTGAGTTGTTGATCTGGACAGGGTGTGAGTTGTGGATCTGGACAGGGTGTGAGTTGTGGATCTGGACTGGGTGTGAGTTGCGGATGTAGATGTATTATCATTTGTGGATCTGGGCAGGGTTTGAGATGGTGTTCTGGTCAGAGTGTAAGTTGTGATTCTGGGCACGGGGTGATTTTTGAGACTGGGCAGGTTGAGAGTTGTGGGTGAAGGCATGGTCTGAGTTTTCAATAGGGAAAAGGTGTGATTTGTGGATAAGGGCAGTGTGTGAGTTTTGGATTAGGGCACGGTCTGAGGTTTGTGTCTGGATGGGGCGTGAGTTGTGTATCTGGATAGGGTGTGAGTTGTGTATCTGGACAGCTTGTGAGTTGTGGATCTGGACAGGTTGAGAGTTGTGGATCTGGACAGAGTTTAAGTTCTGGATCTAAACACGGGGGAAGTATGAGACTGGATAGTGTCTGAGATGTGGATCTGAACAAGGTTTGACCAATGTGGATCTTTACAGGGCTAGGGTTGTGGATCTGAGGAAGGTGCTAGTTGTGGATCTGGACATGATATGAGTTGTGGAAGTGGGCACGGTGTGAGATGTGGATCTGGACAGGGTGATAGACGTGGATATGGACCTGATGTGAGTTCTGGATTCGAATACTGTGTGAGTTATGGATCTGGACACAGTGTATGTTGTGGATCAGGACAGGGTGATCGTTGTGGATCTGGACATGGAGAGATTTGAGGATCTGGACAGTGTATGAGTTGTCAATCTGGACAGGGAATGAGTTGTTGATCTGGACATGGGGGCAGTATTCAGACTGGACAAGTCTGAGGTGTGGATCTGGACATGGTATGAGAGTTGTGGATCGGTACAGGGTGAGAGTTGTGGATCTGTAAAGTGTGTGAGTTCTGGTTCTGGACAGGGTGTGAGTTGTGGATCTGGTTTTGGTGTGAGTTGTTGATCTGTACAGGGTTTAAGCTTTGGATCTCTACAGTGTGAGAGTTGTGGATATGGGCCGGGTGCTATTTGTGGATCTGGACATGATGTGAGTTGTGGAGCAGGGCACGGTGTGAGTTGTGGATCTGTACAGGGTGATAGATGATGATATGGACGTTATGTGAGTTCTGGATCCGAATACTGCGTGAGTTAGGGATCTGGACAAAGTGTAAGTTGTGGATCAGGACAGAGTGATCGTGGTGCATCTGGACATGGTGAGATTTGAGGATCAGGACAGTTTAGAGTTGTCAATGGATCTGGACAAGGTATGAGATTAGTGGATCTGTACAGGGTGAGATTTGTGGATCTGGGCAGGGTGTTAGTTGTGGATCTGGATATGATTTGAGTTGAGGAGGGGAATACGATGTGAGTTGTAGATCTGGACTGGGAGTGAGTTGCAGATGTAGACAGATTGTAATTTGGGGTTCTGGATAGGTGTGAGATGGTTTTCAGGATAGAGTGTAAGTTGTGATTCTGGGCACGGGGAGAGTAGTGAGACTGGGCACGGTGATAGTTGTGGGTGAGGTCAGGCTGTGAGATGTCAAAATGGAGAGGGTGTGATTTGTGGATAAGAGCCGAGTGTGCATTTTGGATAAGGGCAGGGTGTGAGTTGTGTATCTGGATGGGGTCTGAGTGGTGGATCAGGAAAGGGTGTGAGATGTGGATCCGAGGAGGGTGTGAGTTGTGGATCTGGACAGAGTGTGAGCTGTGGATCTGGACAGGGTGTGAGCTGTGGATCTGGACAGGGTGTGAGCTGTTGATCTGGACAGGGTGTGAGTTGTTGATCTGGACAGGTTGTGATTTGTGGATCTGGACAGGTTGTGAGTTGTGGATCTGGACTGGGTGTGAGTTGCGGATGTAGATGTATTTTCAGTTGCGGATCTGGGCAGGGTTTGAGATGGTTTCTGGTCAGAGTGTAAGTTGTGATTCTGGGCATGGGGTGATTTGTGAGACTGGGCAGGTTGAGAGTTGTGGGTGAAAGCAGGGTCTGAGTTGTCAATAGGGAAAAAGTGTGATTTGTGGATAAGGGCGGAGAGTGAGTTTTGGATTAGGGCACGGTCTGAGGTGTGTGTCTGGATGGGGCGTGAGTTCTGTATCTGGATAGGTTGTGAGTTGTGTATCTGGACAGCTTGTGAGTTGTGGATCTGGACAGGTTGAGAGTTGTGGATCTGGACAGAGTGTAAGTTCTGGATCTAGACATGGGGAAGTATGAGATTGGACAGTGTCTGAGATGTGGATCTGAACAAGGTTTGACCGTTGTGGATCTTTACAGGGCTAGGGTTGTGGATTTGGGGAAGGGGCTAGTTGTGGATCTGGACGTGATATGAGTTGTGGAACTGGGCACGGTATGAGATGTGGATCTGGACAGGGTGATAGATGTGGATATGGACCTGATGTGAGTTCTGGATTCGAATACTGTGTGAGTTATGGAAATGGACACAGTGTATGTTGTGGATCAGGACAGGGTGATCGTTTTGGATCTGGACATGGAGTAATTTGAGGATCTGGACACTGTGTGAGTTGTCAATCTGGACAGGGAATGAGTTTTGGATCTGGACATGGGGGCAGTATTCAGACTGGACAAGTCTGAGGTGTGGATCTGGACATGGTATGAGAGTTTTGGATCTGTACAGGGTGAGAGTTGTGTATCTGGGCAGGGTGTTAGTTGTGGATCTGTACAGGGTGAGATTGTGGATCTGGGGAGGGCATTAATTGTGGATCTGGATATGATGTGAGTTATGGAGGTGGATACGGTGTGAGTTGTCGATCTGGACTGGTAGTGAGTTGTAGACGTAGACAGATTGTAGTTGCGGATCTGGACAGGTTGTGAGATGGTGTTCTGGATAGTGTGTAAGTTGTGATTCTGGGCACGGGGAGAGTAGTGAGACTGGACACAGTGAGAGTTGTGGGTTAGGTCAGGGTGTGAGATGTCAAAATGGACAGGGTTTGATTTATGGATAAGAGAAGTGTGTGAGTTTTGGATAAGGGCAGGTTCTGAGTTGTGCATTTGGACAGGGTCTGAGTTGTGGATCCGGGTAGGGTGTGAGTTCTGGATCTGGACAGGGTGCGAGTTGTTGATCTGGACAGCGTGTGAGTTTTGACTCTGGACAGGGTGTGAGCTGTGGATCTGGACAGGGTGTGAGTTGTGGATCTGGACTGGGTTTGAGTTGCGGATGTAGAAAGACTGTCAGTCGCGGATCTGGGCAGGGTGTGAGATGGTGTTCTGGTCAGAGTGTACATTGTGATTCTGGGCATGGGGTGATTTGTGAGACTGGGGAGGTTGGGAGATGTGGTTGAAGGTAGGGTGTGAGTTGTCAATAGGGACCGGCTGAGATTTGTGGATAAGGGCAGTATGTGAGTTTTGGATTTGGGCAGGATCTGAGTTTTGTATCTGGACGGGGTGTGAGTTGTGTATCTGGATAGGGTGTCAGATGTGGATCTGGACAGAGTGTGAGTTGTGGATGTGGAAAAGCTGTGAGTTGTGGATATGGACAGGGTGTGAGTTGTGGATCTGAACAGCATGGAAGTTCTGGATCTAGACATGGGGAGTATTTACTGGACAGTGTCTGAGATGTGGATCTGAACAGGGTTTGAGCGATGTGGATCTGTACAGTGCAAGAGTTCTGGATCTGGGGAAGGTGCTAGTTGTGGATCTGGACATGATATGAATTGTGGAGCTGGGCACGGTGGGAGTTGTGGATCTGGTCAGCGTGATAGATGTGGATATGGACCTGATGTGAGTTCTGGATCCGAATACTGTGTGAGTTATGGATCTGGACACAGTGTATGTTGTGGATCAGGACAGGGTGATCTTTGTGGATCTGGACATGGAGAGATTTGAGGATCTGGACAGTGTGTGAGTTGTCAATCTGGACAGGGAATGAGTGGTTCTGACATGGGAGCAGTATTGAGACTGGACAAGTCAGACGTGTTGATCTGGACAGGGTGAGAGTTGTTGATCTGGACAGGGTGTGAGTTGTGGATCTGGACAGCATGTAAGTTCTGGATCTAGACGTAGGGGAGTATGAGACTGGACAGTGTCTGAGATGTGGAACTGAACAGGGTTTGAGCAATGTGGATCTGTACAGGGCAAGAGTGGTAGATCTGGGGATGGTTCTAGTTGTGGATCTGGACATGATATGAATTGTGGAGCTGGGCATGGTGGCAGTTGTGGATCTGGACAGGGTGATAGATGTGGATATGGACCTGATGTGAGTTCTGGATCCGAATACTGTGTGAGTTATGGATCTGGACACAGTGTATGTTGTGGATCAGGACAGGGTGATCGTTGTTGATCTGGACATGGAGTGATTTGAGGATCTGGACAGTGTATGAGTTGTCAATCTGGACAGGGAATGAGTTTTTGATCTGGACATGGGGGCAGTATTCAGACTGGACAAGTCTGAGGTGTGGATCTAGACAAGGTATAAGAGTTGTGGATCTGTACAGGGTGAGAGTTGTGGATCTGGGCAGGGTGTTAGTTGTGGATCTCTACAGGGTGAGATTTGTGGATCTGGGCAGGGCGTTAATTGTGGATCTGGATATGATGTGAGTTATGGAGATGGATACGGTATGAGTTGTGGATCTGGACAGCGAATGAGTTTAGGATTTGTGTATTTGTGCGTTGTGTATCTGAACAGGGTGTGAGTGGTGGATCAGGACAGGGTCTGAGTTGTGGATCCGGTTAGGGTGTGAATTCTGGATCTGGACAGGGTGCGAGTTGTTGATCTGGACAGGGTGTGAGTTTTGACTCTGGACAGCAGATGTAGATGGATTGTAGTTGCGGATCTGTACAGGTTGTGAGATGGTGTTCTGGATAGCGTGTAAGTTGTGATTCTGGGCACGGGGAGAGTAGTGAGACTGGATTAGGTCATGGTGTTAGATGTCAAAATGGACAGGGTTTGATTTATGGATAAGAGAAGTGTGTGAGTTTTGGATAAGGGCAGGGTGTGCGTTGTGTATCTGGACAGGGTGTGATTGGTGGATCAGGACAGGGTCTGAGTTGTGGATCCGGTTAGGGTGTGAGTTCTGGAACTGGACAGGGTGCGAGTTGTTGATCTGGAAAGGGTGTGAGTTTTGACTCTGGACAGGGTGTGAGCTGTGGATCTGGACAGGGTGTGAGTTTTGGATCTGGACTGGGTGTGAGTTGCGGATGTAGATAGATTGTCAGTCGTGGATCTGGGCAGTGTGTGAGATGGTGTTCTGGTCAGAGTGTACATTGTGATTCTGGGCACGGGGTGATTTGTGAGACCAGGGAGGCTGAGAGATGTGGCTGAAGGTAGGGTGTGAGTTGTCAATAGCGTCAGGGTGAGATTTGTGGATAAGGGCAGAATGTGAGTTTTGGATTTGGGCAGGATCTGAGTTTTGTATCTGGATGGGGTGTGAGTTGTGTATCTGGATAGGGTGTGAGATGTGGATCTGGACAGCGTGTGAGTTGTGGATGTGGAAATGCTGTGAGTTGTGGATATGGACAGCATGGAATTTCTGGATCTAGACATGGGGAGTATGAGACTGGACAATGTCTGAGATGTGGATCTGAACAGGGTTTGAGCGATGTGGATCTGTACAGTGCAAGAGTTGTGGATCTGGGGAAGGTGCTAGTATTGGATCTGGACATGATATGAATTGTGGATCTGGGCATGGTGGGAGTTGTGGATCTGGTCAGCGTGATAGATGTGGATATGGACGTGATGTGAGTTCTGGATCCGATTACTGTGTGAGTTATGGATCTAGACACTGTGTATGTTGTGGATCAGGACAGGGTGATCTTTGTGAATCTGGACATGGAGAGATTTGAGGATCTGGACAGTGTATGAGTTGTCAATCTGGACAGGGAATGAGTTTTTGATCTGGACATTGGGGCAGTATTCAGACTGGACAAGTCTGAGGTGTGGATCTAGACAATGTATAAGAGTTGTGGATCTGTACAGGGTGAGAGTTGTGGATCTGGGCAGGGTGTTAGTTGTGGATCTCTACCGGGTGAGATTTGTGGATCTGGGCAGGGCGTTAATTGTGGATCTGGATATGATTTGAGTTATGGAGATGGATACGGTATGAGTTGTGGATCTGGACAGCGAATGAGTTTAGGATTTGTGTATTTGTGCATTGTGTATCTGAACAGGGTGTGAGTGGTGGATCAGGACAGGGTCTGAGTTGTGGATCCGGTTAGGGTGTGAATTCTGGATCTGGACAGGGTGCGAGTTGTTGATCTGGACAGGGTGTGAGTTTTGACTCTGGACAGCAGATGTAGATGGATTGTAGTTGCGGATCTGTACAGGTTGTGAGATGGTGTTCTGGATAGCGTGTAAGTTGTGATTCTGGGCACGGGGAGAGTAGTGAGACTGGATTAGGTCATGGTGTGAGATGTCAAAATGGACAGGGTTTGATTTATGGATAAGAGAAGTGTGTGAGTTTTGGATAAGGGCAGGGTGTGCGTTGTGTATCTGGACAGGGTGTGAGTGGTGGATCAGGACAGGGTCTGAGTTGTGGATCCGGTTAGGATGTGAGTTCTGGAACTGGACAGGGTGCGAGTTGTTGATCTGGAAAGGGTGTGAGTTTTGACTCTGGACAGGGTGTGAGCTGTGGATCTGGACAGGGTGTGAGTTTTGGATCTGGACTGGGTGTGAGTTGCGGATGTAGATAGATTGTCAGTTGTGGATCTGGGCAGTGTGTGAGATGATGTTCTGGTCAGAGTGTACATTGTGATTCTGGGCACGGGGTGATTTGTGAGACCGGGGAGGTTGAGAGATGTGGCTGAAGGTAGGGTGTGAGTTGTCAATAGGGACAGGGTGAGATTTGTGGATAAGGGCAGAATGTGAGTTTTGGATTTGGGCAGGATCTGAGTTTTGTATCTGTATGGGGTGTGAGTTGTGTATCTGGATAGGGTGTGAGATGTGGATCTGGACAGCGTGTGAGTTGTGGAAGTGGAAATGCTGTGAGTTGTGGATATGGACAGGGTGTGAGTTGTCGATATGGACAGCATGGAATTTCTGGATCTAGACATGGGGAGTATGAGACTGGACAGTGTCTGAGATGTGGATCTGAACAGGGTTTGAGCGATGTGGATCTGTACAGTGCTAGAGTTGTGGATCTGGGGAAGGTGCTAGTTGTGGATCTGGACATGATATGAATTGTGGAGCTGGGCACGGTGGGAGTTGTGGATCTGGTCAGCGTGATAGATGTGGATATGGACCTGATGTGAGTTCTGGATCCGAATACTGTGTGAGTTATGGATTTGGACACAGTGTATGTTGTGGATCAGGACAGGTTGATCTTTGTGGATCTGGACATGGAGAGATTTGAGGATCTGGACAGTGTGTGAGTTGTCAATCTGGACAGGGAATGAGTGGTTCTGACATGGGAGCAGTATTGAGACTGGACAAGTCAGACGTGTGGATCTGGACAGGGTGTGAGTTGTTGATCTGGACAGGGTGTGAGTCGTGGATCTGGACAGCATGTAAGTTCTGGATCTAGACATAGGGGAGTATGAGACTGGACAGTGTCTGAGATGTGGAACTGAACAGGGTTTGAGCAATGTGGATCTGTACAGTGCAAGAGTGGTAGATCTGGGGATGGTTCTAGTTGTGGATCTGGACATGATATGAATTGTGGAGCTGGGCATGGTGGCAGTTGTGGATCTGGACAGGGTGATAGATGTGGATACGGACCTGATGTGAGTTCTGGATTCGAATACTGTCTGAGTTATGGATCTGGACACAGTGTATGTTGTGGATCAGGACAGGGTGATCGCTGTGGATCTGGACATGGAGTGATTTGAGGATCTGGACAGTGTATGAGTTGTCAATCTTGACAGGGAATGCGTTGTTGATCTGGACATGGGGGCAGTATTCAGACTGGACAAGTCTGAGGTGTGGATCTAGACAAGGTATAAGAGTTGTGGATCTGTACAGGATGAGAGTTGTGGATCTGGGCAGGGTGTTAGTTGTGGATCTCTACAGGGTGAGATTTGTGGATCTGGGCAGGGCGTTAATTGTGGATCTGGATATGATGTGAGTTATGGAGATGGATACGGTATGAGTTGTGGATCTGGACAGCGAATGAGTTTAGGATTTGTGTATTTGTGCGTTGTGTATCTGAACAGGGTGTGAGTGGTGGATCAGGACAGGGTCTGAGTTGTGGATCCGGTTAGGGTGTGAATTCTGGATCTGGACAGGGTGCGAGTTGTTGATCTGGACAGGGTGTGAGTTTTGACTCTGGACAGCAGATGTAGATGGATTGTAGTTGCGAATCTGTACAGGTTGTGAGATGGTGTTCTGGATAGCGTGTAAGTTGTGATTCTGGGCACGGGGAGAGTAGTGAGACTGGATTAGGTCATGGTGTTAGATGTCAAAATGGACAGGGTTTGATTTATGGATAAGAGAAGTGTGTGAGTTTTGGATAAGGGCAGGGTGTGCGTTGTGTATCTGGACAGGGTGTGAGTGGTGGATCAGGACAGGGTCTGAGTTGTGGATCCGGTTAGGATGTGAGTTCTGGAACTGGACAGGGTGCGAGTTGTTGATCTGGAAAGGGTGTGAGTTTTGACTCTGGACAGGGTGTGAGCTGTGAATCTGGACAGGGTGTGAGTTTTGGATCTGGACTGGGTGTGAGTTGCGGATGTAGATAGATTGTCAGTCGTGGATCTGGGCAGTGTGTGAGATGATGTTCTGGTCAGAGTTTACATTGTGATTCTGGGCACGGGGTGATTTGTGAGACCGGGGAGGTTGAGAGATGTGGCTGAAGGTAGGGTGTGAGTTGTCAATAGGGACAGGGTGAGATTTGTGGATAAGGGCAGTATGTGAGTTTTGGATTTGGGCAGGATCTGAGTTGTGTATCTGGATAGGGTGTGAGTTGTGTATCTGGATAGCGTGTGAGATGTGGATCTGGACAGAGTGTGAGTTGTGGATGTGGAAATGCTGTGAGTTGTGGATATGGACAGGGTGTGAGTTGTGGATATGGACAGCATGGAATTTCTGGATCTAGACATAGGGGAGTATGAGACTGGACAGTGTCTGAGATGTGGATCTGAACAGGGTTTGAGCAATGTGGATCTGTACAGTGCAAGAGTTGTGGATCTGGGGATGGTGCTAGTTGTGGATCTGGACATGATATGCATTGTGGAGCTGGGCATGGTGGGACTTGTGGATCTGGACAGGGTTTTAGATGTGGATATGGACCTGATGTGAGTTCTGGATCCGAATACTGTGTGAGTTATGGTTCTGGACACAGTGTATGTTGTGGATCAGGACCGGGTGATCGTTGTGGATCTGGACATGGAGAGATTTGAGGATCTGGACAGTGTGTGAGTTGTCAATCTGGACAGGGAATGAGTTTTTGATCTGGACATGGGAGCAGTATTGAGACTGGACAAGTCAGACGTGTGTATCTGGACAGTGTATGAGAGTTGTTCTGTAGAGGGTGAGAGTTGTGGATCTGGGCAGGGTTAAGTTGTGGATCTGGACATGATGTGAGTTATGGATCAGGACATCCTATGAGATGTCAATCTGGACAGGGTGAGAGGACTGGATTTAGACAAGGTGTGAGTTGCGGATCTGGACAGATTATCAGTTGTGGATCTGGACAGGGTGTGAGATGTTGTTCTGGACAGAGTTTAAGTTTTCAGTCTCTATACAGGGAGAGGGGTGATACTGGGCAGGCTGAGATTTCTGAGTCAGGACAGCATGTGAGTTGTCATTATGGACAGGGTGCGATTTGTGGATAATGGCAGGGTGTGCGTTGTGGCTCTGGGCAGGGTGTGAGTTATGTATCTGGACAGGGTGTGAGTTTTGGATCTGGGCAGCATGTGTGTTGTGGATCTGGACAGCGTGTGAGGTGTGGACCTGGACAGGGTGTGAGTTGTGTATCTGGAAAGTGTGTGAATTCTGGACCTGGACAGGGTGTGAGTTGTGGATCTGGATATTGTGTGAGTTCTGGAGCTGGCCTGCGTGTGAGTTGTGGATCTGGACAGCATGTGAGATGTGGATCTGGACAGGGTGTGAGTTGTGTATCTGTAAAGTGTGTGAGTTCTGGATCTGGACATGGTTTGAGTTGTGGATCTGGCTTTGGTGTGAGTTGTTGATCTGTACAGGGTTTTAGCTGTGGATCTCTACAGGGTGAGAGTTGTGGATATGGGCCGGGTGCTATTTGTGGATCTGGACATGATGTGAGTTGTGGAGCAGGGCACGGTGTGAGTTGTGGATCTGGACAGGGTGATAGATGTTGATATGGACGTCATGTGAGTTCTGGATCCGAATACTGCGTGAGTTAGGGATCTGGACAAAGTGTAAGTTGTGGATCAGAGAGGAGTGATCGTTGTGCATCTGGACATGGTGAGATTTGAGGATCAGGACAGTTTGTGAGTTGTCAATGTATCTGGACAAGGTATGAGATTAGTGGATCTGTACAGGGTGAGATTTGTGGATCTGGGCAGGGTGTTAGTTGTGGATGTGGATATGATGTGAGATGTGGGGGTGGAGGACACGGTGCGAGTTGGGGATCTGGACTGGGAGTGAGTTGGGGATGTAGACAGATTGTCATTTGCATATCTGGACAGGCTGTGAGATGGTGTTCAGGATAGAGTGTAAGTTGTGATTCTGGGCACGGAGAGAGTAGTGAGACTGGGCACTGTGAGAGTTGTGGGCGAGGTCAAGGTATGAGATGTCAAAATGGAGAGGATGTGATTTGTGGATAAGAGCTGAGTGTGTGTTTTGGATAAGGGCAGGGTGTGAGTTGTGGATGTGGAAAGGCTGTGAGTTGTGGATATGGACAGGGTGTGATTTGTGGATCTGGACAGCATGGAAGTTTTGGATCTAGACATGGGGCAGTATGAAACTGGACAGTGTCTGAGATGTGGATCTGAACAGGGTTTGAGCGATGTGGATGTGTACAGTGCAAGAGTTGTGGATCAAGGGATGGTGCTAGTTGTGGATCTGGACATGATATGAATTGTGGAGCTGTGCATAGTGGGAGTTGTGCATCTGCACAGGGTGATAGATGTGGATATGGACTTGATGTGAGTTCTGGATCCGAATACTCTTTGAGTAATGGATCTGGACACAGTGTATGTTGTGGATCAGGACAGGGTGATCGCTGTGGATCTGGACATGGAGAGATTTGAGGATCAGAACAGTGTGTGAGTTGTCAATCTGGACAGGGAATGAGTTTTGGTTCTGGACATGGGAGCAATATTGAGACTGGACAAGTCAGACGTGTGGATCTGGACAGGGTATGAGAGTTGTTGTTCTGTACAGGATGAGAGTTGTGGATCTGTGCAGGGTGTTAGTTGTGGATCTGGACATCATGTGAGTTGTGGAGCTGGACATGATGTGAGTTATGGATCAGGACATCCTATGAGATGTCAATCTGGACAGGGTGAGAGGACTGGATTTAGACAGGGTGTGAGTTGCGGATCTGGACAGATTATCAGTTGCGGATCTGGACAGGGTGTGAGATGTTGTTCTGGACAGAGTTTAAGTTGTGAATCTGTATACAGGGAGAGGGGTGATACTGGTCAGGCTGAGATTTCTGAGTCAGGACAGAATGTGAGTTGTCATTATGGACAGAGTGCGATTTGTGGATAATGGCAGGGTGTGCATTGTGGCTCTGGGCAGGGTGTGAGTTATGTATCTGGACAGGGTGTGAGTTGTGGATCTGGGCAGCATGTGAGTTGTGGATCTGGAAAGCGTGTGAGGTGTGGATCTGGACAGGGTGTGAGTTGTGTTTCTGGAAAGTGTGTGAGTTCTGGATCTGGACAGGGTGTGAGTTGTGGATCTGGATATTGTGTGAGTTCTGGAGCTGGCCTGGGTGTGAGTTGTGGATCTGTACAACATGTGAGGTGTGGATCTGGACAGGGAGTGTGTTGTGTATCTGTAAAGTGTGTCAGTTCTGGATGTGGACAGGGTGTGAGTTGTGGATCTGGTTTTGGTGTGAGTTGTTGATCTGTACAGGATTTTAGCTGTGAATCCCTACAGGGTGGGAGTTGTGGATATGGGCCGGGTGCTATTTGTGGATCTGGATATGATGTGAGTTGTGGAGCTGGCCTGGGTGTGAGTTGTGGATCTGGACACCGTGTGAGTTCTGGATCTGGACAGGGTGTGAGTTGTGGATCTGGTTTTGGTGTGAGTTGTTGATCTGTACAGCGTTTTAGCTTTGGATCTCTACAGGGTGAGAGTTGTCGATATGGGCTGGGTGCTATTTGTGGATCTGGACATGATGTGAGCTGTGGAGCTGGGCATGGTGCGAGTTGTGGATCTGGACAGGGTGATAGATGTTGATATGGACGTCATGTGAGTTCTGGATCCAAATAGTGCGTGAGTTAGGGATCTGGACAAAGTGTAGGCTGTGGATCAGGACAGAGTGATCGTTGTGCATCTGGACATGGTGAGATTTGTGGATCAGGACAGTTTGTGAGTAGTCAATGTATCTGGACAAGGTATGAGATTAGTGGATCTGTACAGGGTGAGATTTGTGGATCTGGGCAGGGTGTTAGTTGTGGATCTGGATATGATGTGAGTTGCGGAGGGGAATACGGTGCGAGTTGTGGATCTGGACGGGGAGTGAGTTGCAGATGTAGACGGATTGTCATTTGCGTATCTGGACAGGGTGTGAGATGGTGCTCAGGATAGAGTGTAAGTTGTGATTCTGGGCACGGGGAGAGTAGTGAGACTGGGCACGGTGAGAATTGTGGGTGAGGTCAGGGTGTGAGATGTCAAAATGGAGAGGGTGTGATTTGTGGATAAGAGCCGAGTGTGAGTTTTGGTTGAGAGCAGGGTGTGAGTTGTGTATCTGGACGGGGTGTGAGTGGTGGATCAGGACAGGGTGTGAGTTGTGGATCTGGGCAGGGTGTGAGTTGTGGATCTGGACAGGGTGTGAGTTGTGGATCTGGACATTGTTTGAGTTGTGGATCTGGATTCAGTGTGAGTTGCGGATGTAGATGGATTGTCATTTGCGGATCTGGGCAGTGTTTGTGATGATGTTCTGGTCAGAGTGTAAGTTGTGATTCTGGGCATGGGGTGATATGTGAGACTCGGCAGGTTGAGAATTGCAGGTGAAGACAGGGTGTGAGTTGTCAATAGGGTCAGGGTGAGATTTGTGGATAAGGACAGTGTGTGATTTTGGATTAGGGCATGGTCTGAGTTGTGTATCTGGATTGGGCATGAGTTGTGTATCTGGATAGTGTGCGAGTTGTGGATCTGAACAGCGTGTGAGTTGTGGTTCTGTGAAGGCTGTGAGTTGTGGATCTGGACAGGTTGTGGGTTGTGGATCTGTACAGTGTGTGAGTAGTGGATCTGGACAGGGTGAGAGTTGTGGATCTGGACAGAGTGTAAGTTCTGGATCTAGACATGGGGGAGTATGAGACTGGACAGGGTCTGAGATGTGGATCTGAACAGGGTTTGAGCATTGTGGATCTGTACAGGGTAAGAGTTGTGGATCTGGGGATGGTGCTAGTTATGGATCTGGACATGATATGAGTTGTGGAGCTGGGCACGGTTTGAGTTGTGGATCTGGACAGGGTGATAGATGTGGCTATGGACCTGATGGGAGTTCTGGATCTGAATACTGTGTGAGTTATGGATGTGGACACAGTATATGTTGTGGATGTGTACAGGGTGAGAGTTGTGGATCTGGGCATGGTTTTAGTTGTGGATCTGGACAAGATATGAGTTGTGGAGCTGGACATGGTGTGAGTTGTGGATCTGGACAGGGTGATAGATGTGGATATGGACTTGATGTGAGTTCTGGATCCGAATACTGTGTGAGTTATGGATCTGGACACAGTGTATGTTGTGGATCAGGACAGGGTGATCGTTGTGGATCTGGACATGGAGAGATTTGAGGATCTGGACAGTGTGTGTGTTGTCAATATGGACAGGGAATGAGTTTTGGATCTGGACATGGGAGCAGTATTGAGACTGGACAAGTCAGACGTGTGGATCTGGACAGGATATGAGAGTTGTTGTTCTGTACAGGGTGAGAGTTGTGGATCTGTGCAGGGTGTTAGTTGTGGATCTGGACATGATGTGAGTTGTGGAGTTGGACATGATGTGAGTTGTCTATCTGGATAATGTGTGAGTTATGGATCAGGACATCCTATGAGTTGTCAATCTGGACAGAGTGTGAGTTGTGGATCTGGATATTGTGTGAGTTCTGGAGCTGGCCTGGGTGTGAGTTGTGGATCTGGACACCGTGTGAGGTGTGGATCTGGACAGGGTGTGAGTTGTGTATCTGTAAAGTGTGTGAGTTCTGGATCAGGACATCCTGTGAGATGTCAATCTGGACATGGTGAGAGGACTGGATTTGGACAGGGTGTGAGTTGCGGATCTGGACAGATTATCAGTTGCGGATCTGGACAGTGTGTGAGTTATGGATCAGGACATCCTATGAGATGTCAATCTGGACATGGTGAGAGGACTGGATTTGGACAGGGTGTGAGTTGCGGATCTGGACAGATTATCAGTTGCGGATCTGGACAGGGTGTGAGATGTTCTGGACAGAATTTAAGTTGTGCATCTGTACACAAGGAGAGGGGTGATACTGGGCAGGCTGAGATTTCTGAGTCAGGACAGAATGTGTGTTGTCATTATGGACAGAGTGCAATTTGTGGATAACGGCAGGGTGTGTGTTGTGGCTCTGGGCAGGGTGTGAGTTATGTATCTGGACAGGGTGTGAGTTGTGGATCTGGGCAGGATGTGAGTTGTGGATCTGGACAGTGTGTGAGTTATGGATCAGGTCATTCTATGAGATGTCAATCTGGACAGCTTGTGAGGACTGGATTTGGAAAGGTTCTGAGTTGCTGATATGTACAGATTGTCAGTTGCGAATCTGGACAGAGTTTAAGTTGTGGATCTGGACACGGGGAGAGAAGTGAGACTGAGCAGGGTGAGAGTTGTGTGTCAGCACTGGGTGTGAGCTGTCAATATGGACAGGGTGGGATTTGTGGATAAGGGCAGTGTGTGAGTTTTGTGTAGGTGTAGGGTATAAGTTGCGGAGCTACAATTGGGTGAGATCTGTGGATCTGGACAGGATCTTAGTTGTATATCGGAGCAGTGCGTCAGTTGTGGATATGACATGCTGTGGTGTGGAACTGGAGAGTGTGTGAATTGACAATCTGTTCAGCATGTGAGTTTTCAATTAGTCCAGCATATGAGTTGTCAATCTGTCTTGCGTGTGAGTTGTCAATCTGGACAGGGTATGAGTTGTGGATCTGGATACGGTATGAGAGTTGTGGATCTGGACATTGTGTGAGTTCTCAATCTTGACCGGGTGTGAGTTGTGGCTCTGTACAGGGTGTGAGATGTGGATCTGGACAGGGTATAAGATGTAAATCTGGAACAGTATGAGTTGTGGAACTGGAGAATGTGTGATGTGTCAATCTGGACAGGATGATACCTGTTGATCTGGACAGGGGGAAAAATGTGGATCTAGACAAGGTTTGAGCTGTGGATCTGCACAGGGTGTGAGTGGTGGATCTGGAAAGGGTGTGAGTATTTGATCTGGACAGGGTGTGAGTTGTGGATCTGGACAGGCAGTGAGTTGTGGATCTGGGCATTGAGTTAGTTGTGGATCGGGAAATGATGTGAGTTGTGGGAGTGGGACACGATGCGACTTGTGGATCTGGATAGGGTGATAGTTGTGGAACCAGATGTGATGTGAGTTCTGGATCTGGACACGGTGTGAGTTATGGATCTGAACAGAGTGTAAGTTGTGGATCAGGACAGGGCATGAGTTGCTTATCTGGGCAGGGGGTCTGTTGCAGATATGGAAAGGGTGTGAGTTGTCAATCTGGACAGGATGTGAGTTGTGGATCTGGACACGTGGAGAGTAGTGAGACTGGACAAGGTCTGAGATGTGGATCTGCACGGGGTGTGAGAGTTGTGGATCTGCACAGCATGTGAGAGTTGTGGATCTGGACAGTTTTTGAGTTTTGGAACTTGACAGAGTGTGAGTTGTTGATCTGGACATGGGGAGAGTAGTGAGACTCGACAGGGTGTGAGCTGTGGATCTGGATAGGTTGTGAGTTGTCAAACTGGACACGGCAAGAGCATTGGATCTGGTCAGGGTGTGAGTTGGGAAACTGGACAGGGTATGAGTTGTGGATCTGGACAGGTTGAGAGTTGTGGAATTGGAGGGTGTGTGAGTTGTCAATCTGGACAAGCTGAAAGCTGTGGACCTGGACAGGGTGAGAGTTGTGGATCTGAACAGAGTGTGTGTTGTCAATCAGGGCAGGGTGTGAGATGTGGATCTGGACAGGGTGTGAAGTGTAGATTTGGACAGTGCATGAGTTGCGGATCTGGACACAGTGTGGCGTGAATCTGGACAGCGTGTGTGTTGTGGATCTGGGCAGGGAGTGAGTTGTGGATCTGGGCAGGGAGTGAGTTGTAGATCTGGGCAGTGTGTTAGTTGTGGATCTGTGCAGGGTGTTAGTTGTGGATCTGGACATGATGTCACATGTGGAGCTGGACAAGTGGTGAGTTCAGGATCAGAACAGGGTGTAAGTTGTGGATCAGGACAGGGTGAGCGTTGTGGATCTAGCCATGATGAGATTTGAGAATCTGGACAGGGTTTGAGTTGGCAATAAGGAGAAGGTATGCAGATCTGGACATGGGGGGAGTAGTGAGACTGGAAAGGGTCTGAGGTGTGGATCTGGACAGGGTATGAGATATTGTACTGGACAGAGTGTACATTGTGGATCTGGATAGGCTGTGAGAAATTGTGATGGTCAGAGTGTAAGTTGTGGATCTGGACATGGGGAGAGTAGTGAGACAGGGCAGGGTGAGAGTTGTGGGTCTGGAGAGGGTGAGAGTTGTCAATATGGACATGGTGAGATTTGCGAATAAGGGAAGGTGTGAGTTGTGTATATTGGCAGGGTGTGAGTTGTCGATCTGGACAGGGTGAGAGTTGTGGATCTGAACAGGGTGTGAGTTGTCAATCTGGGCAGGGTGTGATATGTGGATCTGGACAGGTTCTGAGTTGTGGGACTAGACAGGGTGTGATTTGTGGGTCTAGTCAGGCTGAGATTTGTGGATCTGGACAGGGAGTGAGTTGTGGATTTGGACAGGGTATGAGTTGCCGATCTGGACAGGGAGAGAGGTGTGGATCTGGACAGGGTGTGAGTAGTTGATCTAGACAGGGTGTGAGTTGCAGATCTGGACAGGCAGTGAGTTGTGGATCTGGGCATTGTGTTAGTTGTGGATCTGGAAATGATGTGAGTTGTGGAGTGGGACACGGTGTGACTTGTGGATCTGGATAGGGTGATAGTTGTGGAACTGGATGTGATGTGAGTTCTGGATCTGGACATGGTATGAGTTATGGATCTGAACAGAGTGTAAGTTGTGGATCAGGACAGGGCCTGAGTTGCTTATCGGGGCAGGGGGTCTGTTGCAGATCTGGAAAGGGTGTGAGTTGTCAATCTGGACAGGATGTGTGTTGTGGATCTGGACATGTGGAAAGTAATGAGACTGGACAGGATCTGAGATGTGGATCTGCACAGCATGTGAGAGTTGTGGATCTGGACAGTTTTTGAGTTTTGGAACTTGACAGAGTGTGAGTTGTTGATCTGGACATGGAGAGAGTAGTGAGACTCGACAGGGTGTGAGCTGTGGATCTGGATAGGGTGTGAGTTGTCAAACTGGACACGGCCAGAGCACTGGATCTGGTCAGGGTTTGAGTTGTGGATCTGAACAGGGTGTGAGTTGTGGATCTGGACAGGTTGAGAGTTGTGGAACTGGAGAGTGTGTGAGTTGTCAATCTGGGCAAGGTGAAAGTTGTGTACCTGGACAGGGTGAGAGTTGTTGATCTGAACAAGGTGTGTGTTGTCAATCAGGGCAGGGTGTGAGATGTGGATCTGGACATGGTGAGAATTGCAGATTTGGACAGTGCATGAGTTGTGGATCTGGACACAGTGTGGCGTGAATCTGGACAGGGTGTGAGTTGTGGATCTGGGCAGGTAGTGATTTGTGTATCTGGGCAGGGAGTGAGTTGTAGATCTGGGCAGTGTGTTAGTTGTGGATCTGGGCAGGGTGTTAGTTGTGGATCTGGACATGATGGGACTTGTGGAGCTGGCTACGTGGTGAGTTGTTGATCTGAACAGGGTGTAAGTTGTGGATTAGGACATGGTGAGATTTGAGAATCTGGACAGGGTGTGTGTTGTCAATAAGGAGAGGGTATGAGTTGTGGATCTGGACATGGGGGGAGTAGTGAGACTGGAAAGGGTCTGAGGTGTGGATCTGCACAGGGTATGAGATGTTGTACTGGACAGAGTGTAAGTTGTGGATCTGGATAGGGTATGAGATATTGTGATGGTCAGAGTGTAAGTTGTGGATCTGGACACGGGGAGAGTAGTGAGACAGGGCAGGGTGAGAATTGTGGGTCTGGAGAGGGTGAGAGTTGTCAATATGGACAGGGTGGGATTTGTGGATAAGGAATGGTGTGAGATGTGGATCTGGACAGGGTGTGAGTTGTGAATCTGGACAAGGTGAGAGTTGTCAACCTGGACAGCGTGTGAGTTGTCAATTTGGACAGTTTGTGAGTTGTGGATGTGTGCATGTTTTGAGTTGTGGTTTTGGACAGGGAGAGAATGGTCAATCTGGACAGGGTATGAATTTTGGATGTGGACAGCTTTTGAAATGTGCATCTGCACAGGGCATAAGTTGAGGCTCTGGAAAATTTATTAGTTAAGGAATGGGCAGGGGTAAGTTGTCGATCTTGACAGGGTGTCAGTTGCAGATCTGGCCAGGGTGAGAGTTGTGGATTTGGACAGTGTGTGAATTGCAGATTTGGACAGTGCTTGAGTTGCGGATCTGGACACAGTGTGGCGTGAATCGGGGCAGGGTGTAAATTGTGGATATGGGCAGGGAGTGAGTTGTAGATCTGGGCAGGGAGTGAATTGTAGATCTGGGCAGTGTGTTAGTTGTGGATCTGGGCAGGGTGTTAGTTGTGGATCTGGACATGATGGGACTTGTGGAGCTGGACACGTGGTGAGTTGTGGATCTGAACAGGGTGTAAATTGTGGATTAGGTCATGGTGAGATTTGAGAATCTGGACAGGGTGTGTGTTGTCAATATGGAGAGGGTATGAGTTGTGGATCTGGACATGGGGGGAGTAGTGAGACTGGAAAGGGTCTGAGGTGTGGATCTGGTCAGGATATGAGATGTACTCGACAGAGTGTAAGTCGTGGATCTGGATAGGGTGTGAGATATTGTGATGGTCAGAGTGTAAGTTGTGGATCTGGACACGGGGAGAGTAGTGAAACAGGGCAGGGTGAGAATTGTGGGTCTGGTGAGGGTGAGAGTTGTCAATATGGATAGGGTGAGATTTGTGGATAAGAGAAGGTTTGAGTTGTGGATTTGGACAGGGTGTGAGTTGTCGATCTTGACAGGGTGAGAGTTGTGGATCAGAACAAGGTGTGAGTTGTCAATCTGGGCAGGGTGTGTGATGTGGATCTGGACTGGTTGTGAGTTGTGGAACTAGACAGGGAGTGAATTGTGGATCTAGCCAGGCTGAGATTTAGCTGTGGATCTGAACAGGGTGTGAGTTGTGGATCTGGACTGGGTGAGAGCTGTGGTTCTGGATATGGTGTGAGTTGTGGATCTGGACAGAGAGAGAGAGTTGTGGATTTGGACAGGGTATGAGTTGCCGATCTGGACAGGGAGCAAGGTGTGGATCTGGACAGGTGGTGAGTAGTTGATCTGGACAGGGTGTGAGTTGCAGATATGGACAGGCTGTGAGTTGTGGATCTGAGCATTGTGTTAGTTGTGGATCTGGAAATGATGTGAGTTGTGGAGTGGAACAAGGTGTGAGTTGTGGATTTGGATAGGGTGATAGTTGTGGAACTGGATGTGATGTGAGTTCTGGATCTGGACATGGTGTGAGTTATGGATCTGAACAGAGTCTAATTTATGGATCAGGTCAGAGCCTGAGTTGCTTATCAGGGCAGGGGGTCTGTTGCAGATCTGGACAGGGTTTGAGTTCTCAATCTGGACAGGATGTGAGTTGTGGATCTGGACATGTGGAGAGTAGTGAGACTGGACAGGGTCTGAGATGTGGATCTGCACAGGGTGTAAGAGGTGTGGATCTGCACAGGGTGAGAGTTGTGGATCTGGACAGTTTTTGAGTTTTGGAACTTGACTGAGTGTGAGTTGTGGATCTGCACATAGGGAGAGTAGTGAGACTCGACAGGGTGTGAGCTGTGGATCTGGATAGGTTGTGAGTTGTCAAACTGGACATGGTGAGAGCACTGGATCTGGTCAGGGTGTGAGTTGCGGATCTGGACAGGGTGTGAGTTGTGGATCTGGACAGGTTGAGAGTTGTGGAACTGGAGAGTTTGTGAGTTGTCAATCTGGACAAGGTGAAAGCTATGTACCTGGACAGGGTGAGAGATGTGGATCTGAACAGAGTGTGTGTTGTCAATCAGGGCAGGGTGTGAGATGTGGATCTGGACAGGGTGTGAATTGCAGATTTGGACAGTGCATGAGTTGCGGATCTGGACACAGTGTGGCGTGAATCTGGACAGGGTGTGAGTTGTAGATCTGGGCAGCATGTTAGTTGTGGATCTGGACATGATGGGATTTGTGGAGCTGGACACATTTTGAGTTGTGGATCTGAAAAGGGTTTTAAGTTGTGGATCAGGACAGGGTGATCGTTGTGGATCAGGACATGGTGAGATTTGAGAATCTTGAATGGGTGTGAGATGTCAATATGGAGAGGGTATGAGATGTGGATCTGGACATGGGGTGAGTAGTGAGACTGGAAAGGGACTGAGGTGTGGATCTGGACAGGGTATGAGATGTTGTACTGGACAGAGTATAAGTTGTGGATCTGGATAGGATGTGAGATATTGTGATGGTCAGAGTGTAAGTTGTGGATCTGGACAGTTTTTGAGTTTTGGAACTTGACAGAGTGTGAGTTGTGGATCTGCACATGGGGAGAGTAGTGAGACTCGACAGGGTGTGAGCTGTGGATCTGGATAGGTTGTGAGTTGTCAAACTGGACACGGTGAGAGCACTGGATCTGGTCAGAGTGTGAGTTGTGGATCTGGACAGGTTGAGAGTTGCGGAACCGGAGAGTGTGTGAGTTGTCAATCTGGACAAGGTGAAAGCTATGTACCTGGACAGGGTGAGAGATGTGGATCTGAACAGGGTGTGTGTTGTCAATCAGGGCAGGGTGTGAGATGTGGATCTGGACAGGGTGTGAATTGCAGATTTAGACAGTGCATGAGTTGCGGATCTGGACACAGTGTGGCGTGAATCTGGACAGGGTGTGAATTGTAGATCTGGGCAGGGAGTGAGTTGTAGATCTGGGCAGGGAGTGAATTGTAGATCTGGGCAGTGTGTTAGTTGTGGATCTGGGCAGGGTGTTAGTTGTGGATCTGGACATGATGGGACTTGTGGAGCTGGACACGTGGTGAGTTGTGGATCTGAACAGGGTGTAAATTGTAGATTAGGTCATGGTGAGATTTGAGAATCTGGACAGGGTGTGTGTTGTCAATATGGAGAGGGTATGAGTTGTGGATCTGGACCTGGGGTGAGTAGTGAGACTGGAAAGGGTCTGAGGTGTGGATCTGGTCAGGATATGAGATGTACTCGACAGAGTGTAAGTCGTGGATCTGGATAGGGTGTGAGATATTGTGATGGTCAGAGTGTAAGTTGTGGATCTGGACACGGGGAGAGTAGTGAAACAGGGCAGGGTGAGAATTGTGGGTCTGGTGAGGGTGAGAGTTGTCAATATGGATAGGGTGAGATTTGTGGATAAGAGAAGGTTTGAGTTGTGGATTTGGACAGGGTGTGAGTTGTCGATCTTGACAGGGTGAGAGTTGTGGATCAGAACAAGGTGTGAGTTGTCAATCTGGGCAGGGTGTGTGATGTGGATCTGGACTGGTTGTGAGTTGTGGAACTAGACAGGGAGTGAATTGTGGATCTAGCCAGGCTGAGATTTAGCTGTGGATCTGAACAGGGTGTGAGTTGTGGATCTGGACTGGGTGAGAGCTGTGGTTCTGGATATGGTGTGAGTTGTGGATCTGGACAGAGAGAGAGAGTTGTGGATTTGGACAGGGTATGAGTTGCCGATCTGGACAGGGAGCAAGGTGTGGATCTGGACAGGTGGTGAGTAGTTGATCTGGACAGCGTGTTAGTTGCAGATCTGGACAGGCTGTGAGTTGTGGATCTGAGCATTGTGTTAGTTGTGGATCTGGAAATGATGTGAGTTGTGGAGTGGAACAAGGTGTGAGTTGTGGATTTGGATAGGGTGATAGTGGTGGAACTGGATGTGATGTGAGTTCTGGATCTGGACATGGTGTGAGTTATGGATCTGAACAGAGTCTAATTTATGGATCAGGTCAGAGCCTGAGTTGCTTATCAGGGCAGGGGGTCTGTTGCAGATCTGGACAGGGTTTGAGTTCTCGATCTGGACAGGATGTGAGTTGTGGATCTGGACATGTGGAGAGTAGTGAGACTGGACAGGGTCTGAGATGTGGATCTGCACAGGGTGTAAGAGGTGTGGATCTGCACAGGGTGAGAGTTGTGGATCTGGACAGTTTTTGAGTTTTGGAACTTGACTGAGTGTGAGTTGTGGATCTGCACATAGGGAGAGTAGTGAGACTCGACAGGGTGTGAGCTGTGGATCTGGATAGGTTGTGAGTTGTCAAACTGGACACGGTGAGAGCACTGGATCTGGTCAGGGTGTGAGTTGCGGATCTGGACAGGGTGTGAGTTGTGGATCTGGACAGGTTGAGAGTTGTGGAACTGGAGAGTTTGTGAGTTGTCAATCTGGACAAGGTGAAAGCTATGTACCTAGACAGGGTGAGAGATGTGGATCTGAACAGAGTGTGTGTTGTCAATCAGGGCAGGGTGTGAGATGTGGATCTGGACAGGGTGTGAATTGCAGATTTGGACAGTGCATGAGTTGCGGATCTGGACACAGTGTGGCATGAATCTGGACAGGGTGTGAATTGTAGATCTGGGCAGGGAGTGAGTTGTAGATCTGGGCAGCATGTTAGTTGTGGATCTGGACATGATGGGACTTGTGGAGCTGGACACATTTTGAGTTGTGGATCTGAAAAGGGTTTTAAGTTGTGGATCAGGACAGGGTGATCGTTGTGGATCAGGACATGGCGAGATTTGAGAATCTTGAATGGGTGTGAGATGTCAATATGGAGAGGGTATGAGATGTGGATCTGGACATGGGGGGAGTAGTGAGACTGGAAAGGGACTGAGGTGTGGATCTGGACAGGGTATGAGATGTTGTACTGGACAGTGTATAAGTTGTGGATCTGGATAGGATGTGAGATATTGTGATGGTCAGAGTGTAAGTTGTGGATCTGGACAGTTTTTGAGTTTTGGAACTTGACAGAGTGTGAGTTGTGGATCTGCACATGGGGAGAGTAGTGAGACTCGACAGGGTGTGAGCTGTGGATCTGGATAGGTTGTGAGTTGTCAAACTGGACACGGTGAGAGCACTGGATCTGGTCAGAGTGTTAGTTGTGGATCTGGACAGGTTGAGAGTTGCGGAACTGGAGAGTGTGTGAGTTGTCAATCTGGACAAGGTGAAAGCTATGTACCTGGACAGGGTGAGAGATGTGGATCTGAACAGGGTGTGTGTTGTCAATCAGGGCAGGGTGTGAGATGTGGATCTGGACAGGGTGTGAATTGCAGATTTAGACAGTGCATGAGTTGCAGATCTGGACACAGTGTGGCGTGAATCTGGACAGGGTGTGAATTGTAGATCTGGGCAGGGAGTGAGTTGTAGATCTGGGCGGGGAGTGAATTGTAGATCTGGGCAGTGTGTTAGTTGTGGATCTGGGCAGGGTGTTAGTTGTGGATCTGGACATTATGGGACTTGTGGAGCTGGACACGTGGTGAGTTGTGGATCTGAACAGGGTGTAAATTGTGGATTAGGTCATGGTGAGATTTGAGAATCTGGACAGGGTGTGTGTTGTCAATATGGAGAGGGTATGAGTTGTGGATCAGTACATGGGGTGAGTAGTGAGACTGGAAAGGGTCTGAGGTGTGGATCTGGTCAGGATATGAGATGTATTCGACAGAGTGTAAGTCGTGGATCTGGATAGGGTGTGAGATATTGTGATGGTGAGAGTGTAAGTTGTGGATCTGGACACAGGGAGAGTAGTGAAACAGGGCAGGGTGAGAATTGTGGGTCTGGTGAGGGTGAGAGTTGTCAATATGGATAGGGTGAGATTTGTGGATAAGAGAAGGTTTAAGTTGTGGATTTGGACAGGGTGTGAGTTGTCGATCTTGACAGGGTGAGAGTTGTGGATCAGAACAAGGTGTGAGTTGTCAATCTGGGCAGGGTGTGTGATGTGGATCTGGACTGGTTGTGAGTTGTGGAACTAGACAGGGAGTGAATTGTGGATCTAGCCAGGCTGAGATTTAGCTGTGGATCTGAACAGGGTGTGAGTTGTGGATCTGGACTGGGTGAGAGCTGTGGTTCTGGATAGGGTGTGAGTTGTGGATCTGGACAGAGAGAGTGAGTTGTGGATTTGGACAGGGTATGAGTTGCCGATCTGGACAGGGAGCAAGGTGTGGATCTGGACAGGTGGTGAGTAGTTGATCTGGACAGGGTGTGAGTTGCAGATCTGGACAGGCTGTGAGTTGTGGATCTGAGCATTGTGTTAGTTGTGGATCTGGAAATGATGTGAGTTGTGGAGTGGAACAAGGTGTGAGTTGTGGATTTGGATAGGGTGATAGTTGTGGAACTGGATGTGATGTGAGTTCTAGATCTGGACATGGTGTGAGTTATGGATCTGAACAGAGTCTAATTTATGGATCAGGTCAGAGCCTGAGTTGCTTATTAGGGCAGGGGGTCTGTTGCAGATCTGGACAGGGTTTGCGTTCTCAATCTGGACAGGATGTGAGTTGTGGATCTGGACATGTGGAGAGTAGTGAGACTGGACAGGGTCTGAGATGTGAATCTGCACAGGGTGTCAGAGGTGTGGATCTGCTCAGGGTGAGAGTTGTGGATCTGGACAGTTTTTGAGTTTTGGAACTTGACTGAGTGTGAGTTGTGGATCTGCACATAGGGAGAGTAGTGAGACTCGACAGGGTGTGAGCTGTGGATCTGGATAGGTTGTGAGTTGTCAAACTGGACACGGTGAGAGCACTGGATCTGGTCAGGGTGTGAGTTGAGGATCTGGACAGGGTGTGAGTTGTGGATCTGGAAATGATGTGAGTTGTGGAGTGGGACACGGTGTGACTTGTGGATCTGGATAGGGTTATAGTTGTGGAACTGGATGTGATGTGAGTTCTGGATCTGGACATGGTATGAGTTATGGATCTGAACAGAGTGTAAGTTGTGGATCAGGACAGGGCCTGAGTTGCTTATCGGGGCAGGGGGTCTGTTGCAGATCTGGAAAGGGTGTGAGTTGTCAATCTGGACAGGATGTGTGTTTTGGATCTGGACATGTGGAAAGTAATGAGACTGGACAGGATCTGAGATGTGGATCTGCACAGCATGTGAGAGTTGTGGATCTGGACAGTTTTTGAGTTTTGGAACTTGACAGAGTGTGAGTTGTTGATCTGGACATGGAGAGAGTAGTGAGACTCGACAGGGTGTGAGCTGTGGATCTGGATAGGGTGTGAGTTGTCAAACTGGACACGGCCAGAGCACTGGATCTGGTCAGGGTTTGAGTTGTGGATCTGAACAGGGTGTGAGTTGTGGATCTGGACAGGTTGAGAGTTGTGGAACTGGAGAGTGTGTGAGTTGTCAATCTGGGCAAGGTGAAAGTTGTGTACCTGGACAGGGTGAGAGTTGTTGATCTGAACAAGGTGTGTGTTGTCAATCAGGGCAGGGTGTGAGATGTGGATCTGGACATGGTGAGAATTGCAGATTTGGACAGTGCATGAGTTGTGGATCTGGACACAGTGTGGCGTGAATCTGGACAGGGTGTGAGTTGTGGATCTGGGCAGGTAGTGATTTGTGTATCTGGGCAGGGAGTGAGTTGTAGATCTGGGCAGTGTGTTAGTTGTGGATCTGGGCAGGGTGTTAGTTGTGGATCTGGACATGATGGGACTTGTGGAGCTGGCTACGTGGTGAGTTGTTGATCTGAACAGGGTGTAAGTTGTGGATTAGGACATGGTGAGATTTGAGAATCTGGACAGGGTGTGTGTTGTCAATAAGGAGAGGGTATGAGTTGCGGATCTGGACATGGGGGGAGTAGTGAGACTGGAAAGGGTCTGAGGTGTGGATCTGCACAGGGTATGAGATGTTGTACTGGACAGAGTGTAAGTTGTGGATCTGGATAGGGTATGAGATATTGTGATGGTCAGAGTGTAAGTTGTGGATCTGGACACGGGGAGAGTAGTGAGACAGGGCAGGGTGAGAATTGTGGGTCTGGAGAGGGTGAGAGTTGTCAATATGGACAGGGTGGGATTTGTGGATAAGGAATGGTGTGAGATGTGGATCTGGACAGGGTGTGAGTTGTGAATCTGGACAAGGTGAGAGTTGTCAACCTGGACAGCGTGTGAGTTGTCAATTTGGACAGTTTGTGAGTTGTGGATGTGTGCATGTTTTGAGTTGTGGTTTTGGACAGGGAGAGAATGGTCAATCTGGACAGGGTATGAATTTTGGATGTGGACAGCTTTTGAAATGTGCATCTGCACAGGGCATAAGTTGAGGCTCTGGAAAATTTATTAGTTAAGGAATGGGCAGGGGTAAGTTGTCGATCTTGACAGGGTGTCAGTTGCAGATCTGGCCAGGGTGAGAGTTGTGGATTTGGACAGGGTGTGAATTGCAGATTTGGACAGTGCTTGAGTTGCGGATCTGGACACAGTGTGGCGTGAATCGGGGCAGGGTGTAAATTGTGGATATGGGCAGGGAGTGAGTTGTAGATCTGGGCAGGGAGTGAATTGTAGATCTGGGCAGTGTGTTAGTTGTGGATCTGGGCAGGGTGTTAGTTGTGGATCTGGACATGATGGGACTTGTGGAGCTGGACACGTGGTGAGTTGTGGATCTGAACAGGGTGTAAATTGTGGATTAGGTCATGGTGAGATTTGAGAATCTGGACAGGGTGTGTGTTGTCAATATGGAGAGGGTATCAGTTGTGGATCTGGACATGGGGGGAGTAGTGAGACTGGAAAGGGCCTGAGGTGTGGATCTGGTCAGGATATGAGATGTACTCGACAGAGTGTAAGTCGTGGATCTGGATAGGGTGTGAGATATTGTGATGGTCAGAGTGTAAGTTGTGGATCTGGACACGGGGAGAGTAGTGAAACAGGGCAGGGTGAGAATTGTGGGTCTGGTGAGGGTGAGAGTTGTCAATATGGATAGGGTGAGATTTGTGGATAAGAGAAGGTTTGAGTTGTGGATTTGGACAGGGTGTGAGTTGTCGATCTTGACAGGGTGAGAGTTGTGGATCAGAACAAGGTGTGAGTTGTCAATCTGGGCAGGGTGTGTGATGTGGATCTGGACTGGTTGTGAGTTGTGGAACTAGACAGGGAGTGAATTGTGGATCTAGCCAGGCTGAGATTTAGCTGTGGATCTGAACAGGGTGTGAGTTGTGGATCTGGACTGGGTGAGAGCTGTGGTTCTGGATATGGTGTGAGTTGTGGATCTGGACAGAGAGAGAGAGTTGTGGATTTGGACAGGGTATGAGTTGCCGATCTGGACAGGGAGCAAGGTGTGGATCTGGACAGGTGGAGAGTAGTTGATCTGGACAGGGTGTGAGTTGCAGATCTGGACAGGCTGTGAGTTGTGGATCTGAGCATTGTGTTAGTTGTGGATCTGGAAATGATGTGAGTTGTGGAGTGGAACAAGGTGTGAGTTGTGGATTTGGATAGGGTGATAGTTGTGGAACTGGATGTGATGTGAGTTCTGGATCTGGACATGGTGTGAGTTATGGATCTGAACAGAGTCTAATTTATGGATCAGGTCAGAGCCTGAGTTGCTTATCAGTGCAGGGGGTCTGTTGCAGATCTGGACAGGGTTTGAGTTCTCAATCTGGACAGGATGTGAGTTGTGGATCTGGACATGTGGAGAGTAGTGAGACTGGACAGGGTCTGAGATGTGGATCTGCACAGGGTGTAAGAGGTGTGGATCTGCACAGGGTGAGAGTTGTGGATCTGGACAGTTTTTGAGTTTTGGAACTTGACTGAGTGTGAGTTGTGGATCTGCACATAGGGAGAGTAGTGAGACTCGACAGGGTGTGAGCTGTGGATCTGGATAGGTTGTGAGTTGTCAAACTGGACATGGTGAGAGCACTGGATCTGGTCAGGGTGTGAGTTGCGGATCTGGACAGGGTGTGAGTTGTGGATCTGGACAGGTTGAGAGTTGTGGAACTGGAGAGTTTGTGAGTTGTCAATCTGGACAAGGTGAAAGCTATGTACCTGGACAGGGTGAGAGATGTGGATCTGAACAGAGTGTGTGTTGTCAATCAGGGCAGGGTGTGAGATGTGGATCTGGACAGGGTGTGAATTGCAGATTTGGACAGTGCATGAGTTGCGGATCTGGACACAGTGTGGCGTGAATCTGGACAGGGTGTGAGTTGTAGATCTGGGCAGCATGTTAGTTGTGGATCTGGACATGATGGGACTTGTGGAGCTGGACACATTTTGAGTTGTGGATCTGAAAAGGGTTTTAAGTTGTGGATCAGGACAGGGTGATCGTTGTGGATCAGGACATGGTGAGATTTGAGAATCTTGAATGGGTGTGAGATGTCAATATGGAGAGGGTATGAGATGTGGATCTGGACATGGGGGGAGTAGTGAGACTGGAAAGGGACTGAGGTGTGGATCTGGACAGGGTATGAGATGTTGTACTGGACAGAGTATAAGTTGTGGATCTGGATAGGATGTGAGATATTGTGATGGTCAGAGTGTAAGTTGTGGATCTGGACAGTTTTTGAGTTTTGGAACTTGACAGAGTGTGAGTTGTGGATCTGCACATGGGGAGATGAGTGAGACTCGACAGGGTGTGAGCTGTGGATCTGGATAGGTTGTGAGTTGTCAAACTGGACACGGTGAGAGCACTGGATCTGGTCAGAGTGTGAGTTGTGGATCTGGACAGGTTGACAGTTGCGGAACCGGAGAGTGTGTGAGTTGTCAATCTGGACAAGGTGAAAGCTATGTACCTGGACAGGGTGAGAGATGTGGATCTGAACAGGGTGTGTGTTGTCAATCAGGGCAGGGTGTGAGATGTGGATCTGGACAGGGTGTGAATTGCAGATTTAGACAGTGCATGAGTTGCGGATCTGGACACAGTGTGGCGTGAATCTGGACAGGGTGTGAATTGTAGATCTGGGCAGGGAGTGAGTTGTAGATCTGGGCAGGGAGTGAATTGTAGATCTGGGCAGTGTGTTAGTTGTGGATCTGGGCAGGGTGTTAGTTGTGGTTCTGGACATGATGGGACTTGTGGAGCTGGACACGTGGTGAGTTGTGGATCTGAACAGGGTGTAAATTGTGGATTAGGTCATGGTGAGATTTGAGAATCTGGACAGGGTGTGTGTTGTCAATATGGAGAGGGTATGAGTTGTGGATCTGGACATGGGGTGAGTAGTGAGACTGGAAAGGGTCTGAGGTGTGGATCTGGTCAGGATATGAGATGTACTCGACAGAGTGTAAGTCGTGGATCTGGATAGGGTGTGAGATATTGTGATGGTCAGAGTGTAAGTTGTGGATCTGGACACGGGGAGAGTAGTGAAACAGGGCAGGGTGAGAATTGTGGGTCTGGTGAGGGTGAGAGTTGTCAATATGGATAGGGTGAGATTTGTGGATAAGAGAAGGTTTGAGTTGTGGATTTGGACAGGGTGTGAGTTGTCGATCTTGACAGGGTGAGAGTTGTGGATCAGAACAAGGTGTGAGTTGTCAATCTGGGCAGGGTGTGTGATGTGGATCTGGACTGGTTGTGAGTTGTGGAACTAGACAGGGAGTGAATTGTGGATCTAGCCAGGCTGAGATTTAGCTGTGGATCTGAACAGGGTGTGAGTTGTGGATCTGGACTGGGTGAGAGCTGTGGTTCTGGATATGGTGTGAGTTGTGGATCTGGACAGAGAGAGAGAGTTGTGGATTTGGACAGGGTATGAGTTGCCGATCTGGACAGGGAGCAAGGTGTGGATCTGGACAGGTGGTGAGTAGTTGATCTGGACAGCGTGTTAGTTGCAGATCTGGACAGGCTGTGAGTTGTGGATCTGAGCATTGTGTTAGTTGTGGATCTGGAAATGATGTGAGTTGTGGAGTGGAACAAGGTGTGAGTTGTGGATTTGGATAGGGTGATAGTGGTGGAACTGGATGTGATGTGAGTTCTGGATCTGGACATGGTGTGAGTTATGGATCTGAACAGAGTCTAATTTATGGATCAGGTCAGAGCCTGAGTTGCTTATCAGGGCAGGGGGTCTGTTGCAGATCTGGACAGGGTTTGAGTTTTCGATCTGGACAGGATGTGAGTTGTGGATCTGGACATGTGGAGAGTAGTGAGACTGGACAGGGTCTGAGATGTGGATCTGCACAGGGTGTAAGAGGTGTGCATCTGCACAGGGTGAGAGTTGTGGATCTGGACAGTTTTTGAGTTTTGGAACTTGACTGAGTGTGAGTTGTGGATCTGCACATAGGGAGAGTAGTGAGACTCGACAGGGTGTGAGCTGTGGATCTGGATAGGTTGTGAGTTGTCAAACTGGACACGGTGAGAGCACTGGATCTGGTCAGGGTGTGAGTTGCGGATCTGGACAGGGTGTGAGTTGTGGATCTGGACAGGTTGAGAGTTGTGGAACTGGAGAGTTTGTGAGTTGTCAATCTGGACAAGGTGAAAGCTATGTACCTGGACAGGGTGAGAGATGTGGATCTGAACAGAGTGTGTGTTGTCAATCAGGGCAGGGTGTGAGATGTGGATCTGGACAGGGTGTGAATTGCAGATTTGGACAGTGCATGAGTTGCGGATCTGGACACAGTGTGGCGTGAATCTGGACAGGGTGTGAATTGTAGATCTGGGCAGGGAGTGAGTTGTAGATCTGGGCAGCATGTTAGTTGTGGATCTGGACATGATGGGACTTGTGGAGCTGGACACATTTTGAGTTGTGGATCTGAAAAGGGTTTTAAGTTGTGGATCAGGACAGGGTGATCGTTGTGGATCAGGACATGGCGAGATTTGAGAATCTTGAATGGGTGTGAGATGTCAATATGGAGAGGGTATGAGATGTGGATCTGGACATGGGGGGAGTAGTGAGACTGGAAAGGGACTGAGGTGTGGATCTGGACAGGGTATGAGATGTTGTACTGGACAGTGTATAAGTTGTGGATCTGGATAGGATGTGAGATATTGTGATGGTCAGAGTGTAAGTTGTGGATCTGGACAGTTTTTGAGTTTTGGAACTTGACAGAGTGTGAGTTGTGGATCTGCACATGGGGAGAGTAGTGAGACTCGACAGGGTGTGAGCTGTGGATCTGGATAGGTTGTGAGTTGTCAAACTGGACACGGTGAGAGCACGGGATCTGGTCAGAGTGTTAGTTGTGGATCTGGACAGGTTGAGAGTTGCGGAACCGGAGAGTGTGTGAGTTGTCAATCTGGACAAGGTGAAAGCTATGTACCTGGACAGGGTGAGAGATGTGGATCTGAACAGGGTGTGTGTTGTCAATCAGGGCAGGGTGTGAGATGTGGATCTGGACAGGGTGTGAATTGCAGATTTAGACAGTGCATGAGTTGCAGATCTGGACACAGTGTGGCGTGAATCTGGACAGGGTGTGAATTGTAGATCTGGGCAGGGAGTGAGTTGTAGATCTGGGCGGGGAGTGAATTGTAGATCTGGGCAGTGTGTTAGTTGTGGATCTGGGCAGGGTGTTAGTTGTGGATCTGGACATTATGGGACTTGTGGAGCTGGACACGTGGTGAGTTGTGGATCTGAACAGGGTGTAAATTGTGGATTAGGTCATGGTGAGATTTGAGAATCTGGACAGGGTGTGTGTTGTCAATATGGAGAGGGTATGAGTTGTGGATCAGTACATGGGGTGAGTAGTGAGACTGGAAAGGGTCTGAGGTGTGGATCTGGTCAGGATATGAGATGTACTCAACAGAGTGTAAGTCGTGGATCTGGATAGGGTGTGAGATATTGTGATGGTCAGAGTGTAAGTTGTGGATCTGGACACAGGGAGAGTAGTGAAACAGGGCAGGGTGAGAATTGTGGGTCTGGTGAGGGTGAGAGTTGTCAATATGGATAGAGTGAGATTTGTGGATAAGAGAAGGTTTGAGTTGTGGATTTGGACAGGGTGTGAGTTGTCGATCTTGACAGGGTGAGAGTTGTGGATCAGAACAAGGTGTGAGTTGTCAATCTGGGCAGGGTGTGTGATGTGGATCTGGACTGGTTGTGAGTTGTGGAACTAGACAGGGAGTGAATTGTGGATCTAGCCAGGCTGAGATTTAGCTGTGGATCTGAACAGGGTGTGAGTTGTGGATCTGGACTGCGTGAGAGCTGTGGTTCTGGATAGGGTGTGAGTTGTGGATCTGGACAGAGAGAGTGAGTTGTGGATTTGGACAGGGTATGAGTTGCCGATCTGGACAGGGAGCAAGGTGTGGATCTGGACAGGTGGTGAGTAGTTGATCTGGACAGGGTGTGAGTTGCAGATCTGGACAGGCTGTGAGTTGTGGATCTGAGCATTGTGTTAGTTGTGGATCTGGAAATGATGTGAGTTGTGGAGTGGAACAAGGTGTGAGTTGTGGATTTGGATAGGGTGATAGTTGTGGAACTGGATGTGATGTGAGTTCTGGATCTGGACATGGTGTGAGTTATGGATCTGAACAGAGTCTAATTTATGGATCAGGTCAGAGCCTGAGTTGCTTATTAGGGCAGGGGGTCTGTTGCAGATCTGGACAGGGTTTGAGTTCTCAATCTGGACAGGATGTGAGTTGTGGATCTGGACATGTGGAGAGTAGTGAGACTGGACAGGGTCTGAGATGTGAATCTGCACAGGGTGTCAGAGGTGTGGATCTGCTCAGGGTGAGAGTTGTGGATCTGGACAGTTTTTGAGTTTTGGAACTTGACTGAGTGTGAGTTGTGGATCTGCACATAGGGAGAGTAGTGAGACTCGACAGGGTGTGAGCTGTGGATCTGGATAGGTTGTGAGTTGTCAAACTGGACACGGTGAGAGCACTGGATCTGGTCAGGGTGTGAGTTGAGGATCTGGACAGGGTGTGAGTTGTGGATCTGGACAGGTTGAGAGTTGTGGAACTGGAGAGTGTGTGAGTTGTCAATCTGGACAAGGTGAAAGCTATGTACCTGGACAGGGTGAGAGATGTGGATCTGAACAGGGTGTGTGTTGTCAATCAGGGCAGGGTGTGAGATGTGGATCTGGACAGGGTGTGAATTGCAGATTTGGACAGTGCATGAGTTGCGGATCTGGACACAGTGTGGCGTGAATCTGGACAGGGTGTGAATTGTAGATCTGGGCAGGGAGTGAGTTGTAGATCTGGGCAGCATGTTAGTTGTGGATCTGGACATGATGGGACTTGTGGAGCTGGACACATTTTGAGTTGTGGATCTGAAAAGGGTTTTAAGCTGTGGATCAGGACAGGGTGATCGTTGTGGATCAGGACATGGTTAGATTTGAGAATCTTGAATGGGTGTGAGATGTCAATATGGAGAGGGTATGAGATGTGGATCTGGACATGGGGTGAGTAGTGAGACTGGAATGGGACTGAGGTGTGGATCTGGACAGGGTATGAGATGTTGTACTGGACAGAGTATAAGCTGTGGATCTGGATAGGTTGTGAGTTGTCAAACTTGACACGGTGAGAGCACTGGATCTGGTCAGAGTGTGAGTTGTGGATCTGGACAGGTTGAGAGTTGCGGAACTGGAGAGTGTGTGAGTTGTCAATCTGGACAAGGTGAAAGCTATGTACCAGGACAGGGTGAGAGATGTGGATCTGAACAGGGTGTGTGTTGTCAATCAGGGCAGGGTGTGAGATGTGGATCTGGACAGGGTGTGAATTGCAGATTTAGACAGTGCATGAGTTGCGGATCTGGACACAGTGTGGCGTGAATCTGGACAGGGTGTGAATTGTAGATCTGGGCAGGGAGTGAGTTGTAGATCTGGGCAGGGAGTGAATTGTAGATCTGGGCAGTGTGTTAGTTGTGGATCTGGGCAGGGTGTTAGTTGTGGATCTGGACATGATGGGACTTGTGGAGCTGGACACGTGGTGAGTTGTGGATCTGAACAGGGTGTAAATTGTGGATTAGGTCATGGTGAGATTTGAGAATCTGGACAGGGTGTGTGTTGTCAATATGGAGAGGGTATGAGTTGTGGATCTGGACATGGGGTGAGTAGTGAGACTGGAAAGGGTCTGAGGTGTGGATCTGGTCAGGATATGAGATGTACTCGACAGAGTGTAAGTCGTGGATCTGGATAGGGTGTGAGATATTGTGATGGTCAGAGTGTAAGTTGTGGATCTGGACACGGGGAGAGTAGTGAAACAGGGCAGGGTGAGAATTGTGGGTCTGGTGAGGGTGAGAGTTGTCAATATGGATAGGGTGAGATTTGTGGATAAGAGAAGGTTTGAGTTGTGGATTTGGACAGGGTGTGAGTTGTCGATCTTGACAGGGTGAGAGTTGTGGATCAGAACAAGGTGTGAGTTGTCAATCTGGGCAGGGTGTGTGATGTGGATCTGGACTGGTTGTGAGTTGTGGAACTAGACAGGGAGTGAATTGTGGATCTAGCCAGGCTGAGATTTAGCTGTGGATCTGAACAGGGTGTGAGTTGTGGATCTGGACTGCGTGAGAGCTGTGGTTCTGGATATGGTGTGAGTTGTGGATCTGGACAGAGAGAGAGAGTTGTGGATTTGGACAGGGTATGAGTTGCCGATCTGGACAGGGAGCAAGGTGTGGATTGGACAGGTGGTGAGTAGTTGATCTGGACAGCGTGTTAGTTGCAGATCTGGACAGGCTGTGAGTTGTGGATCTGAGCATTGTGTTAGTTGTGGATCTGGAAATGATGTGAGTTGTGGAGTGGAACAAGGTGTGAGTTGTGGATTTGGATAGGGTGATAGTGGTGGAACTGGATGTGATGTGAGTTCTGGATCTGGACATGGTGTGAGTTATGGATCTGAACAGAGTCTAATTTATGGATCAGGTCAGAGCCTGAGTTGCTTATCAGGGCAGGGGGTCTGTTGCAGATCTGGACAGGGTTTGAGTTCTCGATCTGGACAGGATGTGAGTTGTGGATCTGGACATGTGGAGAGTAGTGAGACTGGACAGGGTCTGAGATGTGGATCTGCACAGGGTGTAAGAGGTGTGGATCTGCACAGGGTGAGAGTTGTGGATCTGGACAGTTTTTGAGTTTTGGAACTTGACTGAGTGTGAGTTGTGGATCTGCACATAGGGAGAGTAGTGAGACTCGACAGGGTGTGAGCTGTGGATCTGGATAGGTTGTGAGTTGTCAAACTGGACACGGTGAGAGCACTGGATCTGGTCAGGGTGTGAGTTGCGGATCTGGACAGGGTGTGAGTTGTGGATCTGGACAGGTTGAGAGTTGTGGAACTGGAGAGTTTGTGAGTTGTCAATCTGGACAAGGTGAAAGCTATGTACCTGGACAGGGTGAGAGATGTGGATCTGAACAGAGTGTGTGTTGTCAATCAGGGCAGGGTGTGAGATGTGGATCTGGACAGGGTGTGAATTGCAGATTTGGACAGTGCATGAGTTGCGGATCTGGACACAGTGTGGCGTGAATCTGGACAGGGTGTGAATTGTAGATCTGGGCAGGGAGTGAGTTGTAGATCTGGGCAGCATGTTAGTTGTGGATCTGGACATGATGGGACTTGTGGAGCTGGACACATTTTGAGTTGTGGATCTGAAAAGGGTTTTAAGTTGTGGATCAGGACAGGGTGATCGTTGTGGATCAGGACATGGCGAGATTTGAGAATCTTGAATGGGTGTGAGATGTCAATATGGAGAGGGTATGAGATGTGGATCTGGACATGGGGGGAGTAGTGAGACTGGAAAGGGACTGAGGTGTGGATCTGGACAGGGTATGAGATGTTGTACTGGACAGTGTATAAGTTGTGGATCTGGATAGGATGTGAGATATTGTGATGGTCAGAGTGTAAGTTGTGGATCTGGACAGTTTTTGAGTTTTGGAACTTGACAGAGTGTGAGTTGTGGATCTGCACATGGGGAGAGTAGTGAGACTCGACAGGGTGTGAGCTGTGGATCTGGATAGGTTGTGAGTTGTCAAACTGGACACGGTGAGAGCACGGGATCTGGTCAGAGTGTTAGTTGTGGATCTGGACAGGTTGAGAGTTGCGGAACCGGAGAGTGTGTGAGTTGTCAATCTGGACAAGGTGAAAGCTATGTACCTGGACAGGGTGAGAGATGTGGATCTGAACAGGGTGTGTGTTGTCAATCAGGGCAGGGTGTGAGATGTGGATCTGGACAGGGTGTGAATTGCAGATTTAGACAGTGCATGAGTTGCAGATCTGGACACAGTGTGGCGTGAATCTGGACAGGGTGTGAATTGTAGATCTGGGCAGGGAGTGAGTTGTAGATCTGGGCGGGGAGTGAATTGTAGATCTGGGCAGTGTGTTAGTTGTGGATCTGGGCAGGGTGTTAGTTGTGGATCTGGACATTATGGGACTTGTGGAGCTGGACACGTGGTGAGTTGTGGATCTGAACAGGGTGTAAATTGTGGATTAGGTCATGGTGAGATTTGAGAATCTGGACAGGGTGTGTGTTGTCAATATGGAGAGGGTATGAGTTGTGGATCAGTACATGGGGTGAGTAGTGAGACTGGAAAGGGTCTGAGGTGTGGATCTGGTCAGGATATGAGATGTACTCGACAGAGTGTAAGTCGTGGATCTGGATAGGGTGTGAGATATTGTGATGGTGAGAGTGTAAGTTGTGGATCTGGACACAGGGAGAGTAGTGAAACAGGGCAGGGTGAGAATTGTGGGTCTGGTGAGGGTGAGAGTTGTCAATATGGATAGAGTGAGATTTGTGGATAAGAGAAGGTTTGAGTTGTGGATTTGGACAGGGTGTGAGTTGTCGATCTTGACAGGGTGAGAGTTGTGGATCAGAACAAGGTGTGAGTTGTCAATCTGGGCAGGGTGTGTGATGTGGATCTGGACTGGTTGTGAGTTGTGGAACTAGACAGGGAGTGAATTGTGGATCTAGCCAGGCTGAGATTTAGCTGTGGATCTGAACAGGGTGTGAGTTGTGGATCTGGACTGCGTGAGAGCTGTGGTTCTGGATAGGGTGTGAGTTGTGGATCTGGACAGAGAGAGTGAGTTGTGGATTTGGACAGGGTATGAGTTGCCGATCTGGACAGGGAGCAAGGTGTGGATCTGGACAGGTGGTGAGTAGTTGATCTGGACAGGGTGTGAGTTGCAGATCTGGACAGGCTGTGAGTTGTGGATCTGAGCATTGTGTTAGTTGTGGATCTGGAAATGATGTGAGTTGTGGAGTGGAACAAGGTGTGAGTTGTGGATTTGGATAGGGTGATAGTTGTGGAACTGGATGTGATGTGAGTTCTGGATCTGGACATGGTGTGAGTTATGGATCTGAACAGAGTCTAATTTATGGATCAGGTCAGAGCCTGAGTTGCTTATTAGGGCAGGGGGTCTGTTGCAGATCTGGACAGGGTTTGAGTTCTCAATCTGGACAGGATGTGAGTTGTGGATCTGGACATGTGGAGAGTAGTGAGACTGGACAGGGTCTGAGATGTGAATCTGCACAGGGTGTCAGAGGTGTGGATCTGCTCAGGGTGAGAGTTGTGGATCTGGACAGTTTTTGAGTTTTGGAACTTGACTGAGTGTGAGTTGTGGATCTGCACATAGGGAGAGTAGTGAGACTCGACAGGGTGTGAGCTGTGGATCTGGATAGGTTGTGAGTTGTCAAACTGGACACGGTGAGAGCACTGGATCTGGTCAGGGTGTGAGTTGAGGATCTGGACAGGGTGTGAGTTGTGGATCTGGACAGGTTGAGAGTTGTGGAACTGGAGAGTGTGTGAGTTGTCAATCTGGACAAGGTGAAAGCTATGTACCTGGACAGGGTGAGAGATGTGGATCTGAACAGGGTGTGTGTTGTCAATCAGGGCAGGGTGTGAGATGTGGATCTGGACAGGGTGTGAATTGCAGATTTGGACAGTGCATGAGTTGCGGATCTGGACACAGTGTGGCGTGAATCTGGACAGGGTGTGAATTGTAGATCTGGGCAGGGAGTGAGTTGTAGATCTGGGCAGCATGTTAGTTGTGGATCTGGACATGATGGGACTTGTGGAGCTGGACACATTTTGAGTTGTGGATCTGAAAAGGGTTTTAAGCTGTGGATCAGGACAGGGTGATCGTTGTGGATCAGGACATGGTGAGATTTGAGAATCTTGAATGGGTGTGAGATGTCAATATGGAGAGGGTATGAGATGTGGATCTGGACATGGGGTGAGTAGTGAGACTGGAAAGGGACTGAGGTGTGGATCTGGACAGGGTATGAGATGTTGTACTGGACAGAGTATAAGTTGTGGATCTGGATAGGATGTGAGATATTGTGATGGTCAGAGTGTAAGTTGTGGATCTGGACAGTTTTTGAGTTTTGGAACTTGAAAGAGTGTGAGTTGTGGATCTGCACATGGGGAGAGTAGTGAGACTCGACAGGGTGTGAGCTGTGGATCTGGATAGGTTGTGAGTTGTCAAACTTGACACGGTGAGAGCACTGGATCTGGTCAGAGTGTGAGTTGTGGATCTGGACAGGTTGAGAGTTGCGGAACTGGAGAGTGTGTGAGTTGTCAATCTGGACAAGGTGAAAGCTATGTACCTGGACAGGGTGAGAGATGTGGCTCTGAACAGGGTGTGTGTTGTCAATCAGGGCAGGGTGTGAGATGTGGATCTGGACAGGGTGTGAATTGCAGATTTAGACAGTGCATGAGTTGCGGATCTGGACACAGTGTGGCGTGAATCTGGACAGGGTGTGAATTGTAGATCTGGGCAGGGAGTGAGTTGTAGATCTGGGCAGCATGTTAGTTGTGTATCTGGACATGATGGGACTTGTGGAGCTGGACACATTTTGAGTTGTGGATCTGAAAAGGGTTTTAAGTTGTGGATCAGGACAGGGTGATCGTTGTGGATCAGGACATGGCGAGATTTGAGAATCTTGAATGGGTGTGAGATGTCAATATGGAGAGGGTATGAGATGTGGATCTGGACATGGGGGGAGTAGTGAGACTGGAAAGGGACTGAGGTGTGGATCTGGACAGGGTATGAGATGTTGTACTGGACAGTGTATAAGTTGTGGATCTGGATAGGATGTGAGATATTGTGATGGTCAGAGTGTAAGTTGTGGATCTGGACAGTTTTTGAGTTTTGGAACTTGACAGAGTGTGAGTTGTGGATCTGCACATGGGGAGAGTAGTGAGACTCGACAGGGTGTGAGCTGTGGATCTGGATAGGTTGTGAGTTGTCAAACTGGACACGGTGAGAGCACGGGATCTGGTCAGAGTGTTAGTTGTGGATCTGGACAGGTTGAGAGTTGCGGAACCGGAGAGTGTGTGAGTTGTCAATCTGGACAAGGTGAAAGCTATGTACCTGGACAGGGTGAGAGATGTGGATCTGAACAGGGTGTGTGTTGTCAATCAGGGCAGGGTGTGAGATGTGGATCTGGACAGGGTGTGAATTGCAGATTTAGACAGTGCATGAGTTGCAGATCTGGACACAGTGTGGCGTGAATCTGGACAGGGTGTGAATTGTAGATCTGGGCAGGGAGTGAGTTGTAGATCTGGGCGGGGAGTGAATTGTAGATCTGGGCAGTGTGTTAGTTGTGGATCTGGGCAGGGTGTTAGTTGTGGATCTGGACATTATGGGACTTGTGGAGCTGGACACGTGGTGAGTTGTGGATCTGAACAGGGTGTAAATTGTGGATTAGGTCATGGTGAGATTTGAGAATCTGGACAGGGTGTGTGTTGTCAATATGGAGAGGGTATGAGTTGTGGATCAGTACATGGGGTGAGTAGTGAGACTGGAAAGGGTCTGAGGTGTGGATCTGGTCAGGATATGAGATGTACTCAACAGAGTGTAAGTCGTGGATCTGGATAGGGTGTGAGATATTGTGATGGTCAGAGTGTAAGTTGTGGATCTGGACACAGGGAGAGTAGTGAAACAGGGCAGGGTGAGAATTGTGGGTCTGGTGAGGGTGAGAGTTGTCAATATGGATAGAGTGAGATTTGTGGATAAGAGAAGGTTTGAGTTGTGGATTTGGACAGGGTGTGAGTTGTCGATCTTGACAGGGTGAGAGTTGTGGATCAGAACAAGGTGTGAGTTGTCAATCTGGGCAGGGTGTGTGATGTGGATCTGGACTGGTTGTGAGTTGTGGAACTAGACAGGGAGTGAATTGTGGATCTAGCCAGGCTGAGATTTAGCTGTGGATCTGAACAGGGTGTGAGTTGTGGATCTGGACTGCGTGAGAGCTGTGGTTCTGGATAGGGTGTGAGTTGTGGATCTGGACAGAGAGAGTGAGTTGTGGATTTGGACAGGGTATGAGTTGCCGATCTGGACAGGGAGCAAGGTGTGGATCTGGACAGGTGGTGAGTAGTTGATCTGGACAGGGTGTGAGTTGCAGATCTGGACAGGCTGTGAGTTGTGGATCTGAGCATTGTGTTAGTTGTGGATCTGGAAATGATGTGAGTTGTGGAGTGGAACAAGGTGTGAGTTGTGGATTTGGATAGGGTGATAGTTGTGGAACTGGATGTGATGTGAGTTCTGGATCTGGACATGGTGTGAGTTATGGATCTGAACAGAGTCTAATTTATGGATCAGGTCAGAGCCTGAGTTGCTTATTAGGGCAGGGGGTCTGTTGCAGATCTGGACAGGGTTTGAGTTCTCAATCTGGACAGGATGTGAGTTGTGGATCTGGACATGTGGAGAGTAGTGAGACTGGACAGGGTCTGAGATGTGAATCTGCACAGGGTGTCAGAGGTGTGGATCTGCTCAGGGTGAGAGTTGTGGATCTGGACAGTTTTTGAGTTTTGGAATTTGACTGAGTGTGAGTTGTGGATCTGCACATAGGGAGAGTAGTGAGACTCGACAGGGTGTGAGCTGTGGATCTGGATAGGTTGTGAGTTGTCAAACTGGACACGGTGAGAGCACTGGATCTGGTCAGGGTGTGAGTTGAGGATCTGGACAGGGTGTGAGTTGTGGATCTGGACAGGTTGAGAGTTGTGGAACTGGAGAGTGTGTGAGTTGTCAATCTGGACAAGGTGAAAGCTATGTAACTGGACAGGGTGAGAGATGTGGATCTGAACAGGGAGTGTGTTGTCAATCAGGGCAGGGTGTGAGATGTGGATCTGGACAGGGTGTGAATTGCAGATTTGGACAGTGCATGAGTTGCGGATCTGGACACAGTGTGGCGTGAATCTGGACAGGGTGTGAATTGTAGATCTGGGCAGGGAGTGAGTTGTAGATCTGGGCAGCATGTTAGTTGTGGATCTGGACATGATGGGACTTGTGGAGCTGGACACATTTTGAGTTGTGGATCTGAAAAGGGTTTTAAGCTGTGGATCAGGACAGGGTGATCGTTGTGGATCAGGACATGGTGAGATTTGAGAATCTTGAATGGGTGTGAGATGTCAATATGGAGAGGGTATGAGATGTGGATCTGGACATGGGGTGAGTAGTGAGACTGGAAAGGGACTGAGGTGTGGATCTGGACAGGGTATGAGATGTTGTACTGGACAGAGTATAAGTTGTGGATCTGGATAGGATGTGAGATATTGTGATGGTCAGAGTGTAAGTTGTGGATCTGGACAGTTTTTGAGTTTTGGAACTTGAAAGAGTGTGAGTTGTGGATCTGCACATGGGGAGAGTAGTGAGACTCGACAGGGTGTGAGCTGTGGATCTGGATAGGTTGTGAGTTGTCAAACTTGACACGGTGAGAGCACTGGATCTGGTCAGAGTGTGAGTTGTGGATCTGGACAGGTTGAGAGTTGCGGAACTGGAGAGTGTGTGAGTTGTCAATCTGGACAAGGTGAAAGCTATGTACCTGGACAGGGTGAGAGATGTGGCTCTGAACAGGGTGTGTGTTGTCAATCAGGGCAGGGTGTGAGATGTGGATCTGGACAGGGTGTGAATTGCAGATTTAGACAGTGCATGAGTTGCGGATCTGGACACAGTGTGGCGTGAATCTGGACAGGGTGTGAATTGTAGATCTGGGCAGGGAGTGAGTTGTAGATCTGGGCAGCATGTTAGTTGTGGATCTGGACATGATGGGACTTGTGGAGCTGGACACATTTTGAGTTGTGGATCTGAAAAGGGTTTTAAGTTGTGGATCAGGACAGGGTGATCATTGTGGATCAGGACATGGTGAGAGTTGAGAATCTTGAATGGGTGTGAGATTGCAATATGGAGAGGGTATGAGATGTGGATCTGGACATGGGGGGAGTAGTGAGACTGGAAAGGGACTGAGGTGTGGATCTGGACAGGGTATGAGATGTTGTACTGGACAGAGTATAAGCTGTGGATCTGGATAGGTTGTGAGTTGTCAAACTTGACACGGTGAGAGCACTGGATCTGGTCAGAGTGTGAGTTGTGGATCTGGACAGGTTGAGAGTTGCGGAACTGGAGAGTGTGTGAGTTGTCAATCTGGACAAGGTGAAAGCTATGTACCCGGACAGGGTGAGAGATGTGGATCTGAACAGGGTGTGTGTTGTCAATCAGGGCAGGGTGTGAGATGTGGATCTGGACAGGGTGTGAATTGCAGACTTAGACAGTGCATGAGTTGCGGATCTGGACACAGTGTGGCGTGAATCTGGACAGGGTGTGAATTGTAGATCTGGGCAGGGAGTGAGTTGTAGATCTGGGCAGCATGTTAGTTGTGGATCTGGACATGATGGGATTTGTGGAGCTGGACACATTTTGAGTTGTGGATCTGAAAATGGTTTTAAGCTGTCGATCAGGACAGGGTGATCGTTGTGGATCAGGACATGGTGAGATTTGAGAATCTTGAATGGGTGTGAGATGTCAATATGGAGAGGGTATGAGATGTGGATCTGGACATGGGGGGAGTAGTGAGACTGGAAAGGGACTGAGGTGTGGATCTGGACAGGGTATGAGATGTTGTACTGGACAGAGTATAAGTTGTGGATCTGGATAGGATGTGAGATATTGTGATGGTCAGAGTGTAAGTTGTGGATCTGGACACGGGGAGAGAAGTGAGAAAGGGCATGACTTTATGAAAATTTATGATAGGGTGAGAGCTTTGGATCTGGACAAGGTGATAGCTGTGGATATGGACAGGGAGTGAGTTGTGGATCTGGAAAGGGTGTGAGTTGTGGATTCGGACAGGTTATGAGTTACAGATGTGGACAGAATGTAATTTGTGGATCTGGACAGGTGATAGTTATGGATATGGCCAAGATGTAAGTTGCAGATCTGGATAACGTGTGAGTTGTGGATCTGGACAGAGGGTCAGTTGTAGATCTGGGACATGTGTGCATTGTGGATCTGGACAGTGTAAGTTGCTGATTTGGACAGGGTGAGAGTTGTGGATCTGGACAGGGTGTGAATTGTTAATCTGGCAGGGTGAGATTTTGTGGATCTGGTCAGGATGGGAGTTCTGGATATGGACAGGCTGAGAGCTATCGATCTGGAAAGGGTGTGAGTTGATGATCTGTCTAGGGTGTGAATGGTGGATCTGGACAGGTTATGAGTTACGGATTTGGACAGGGTATGAGTTGCAGATCTGTCTAGGGTGTAAGTTTTGGTTTTGGACAGGGAGTGAGTTGTGGATCTGGACATGGAGTCAGTTGCAGATCTGGAGAGAGTGTGAGTCATCAATCTGTACAGGGTGTGAGTGGTCGATCTGGACAAGGGGAGAGTAGTGAGAATGGAAAGGCTGAGAGTTGTGGGTCTGGACAGGGTATGAGTTCTCAATCTGGACAGGGTGAGAGCTATCGTTCTGGACTGGGTGAGAGTTGTGGATCTGGGGAGGGTGTGAGTTGTGGATCTGGGACAAGTGTGCATTGTGGATCTGGACAGAGTATGAGTTGCGGATCTGGACTGGGTGAGAGTTGTGGATCTGGAGAGGGTGCAATTGCAGCTCTCGACAGGTTGTTAGTGTGGATCTGGACGGTTGAGAGCTGTGGATCTGTAAGTATCGAGACAGGGTGAGGGTTTGTGGATGTGGACAGGTAATGAGTTATGGATATGGACAGAGTATGAGTTGTGAATCTGTGTAGGGTGTATGTTGTGGATTTGGACAGGGTACGAGTTGTGTATCTGGATAGGGAATGAGTTGTGGAGTTGGAGAGGGTGTCAGTTATGGACTGGACAGGGTCTGAGTTGTTGTTCTGGAGAAAGATTTGATGTGTATGTGGACACAGGAGAGTAGTGAGACTGGGCAGAGTGTGTGTTGTCGATATGGAGACGGTTTGAGTTGTGGGTCTGGACAGGGTGTGAGCAGTGCATCAGGACAAGGTGTGAGTTTTGGATTTGGACACGATGAGAGTTGTGGATCTGGAAAGGGTGTGATTTGTCAATCTCAACAGGATGAGCGTTTGTGGATTTGGGCAGGATGTGAGTTGTGGAAATGTACAGGGTAAGAGGTGTGGATCTGGACAGGGTGTGAGTTGTCAATTTGGTGAGGGTCTGAGTTGTGGATGTGGACAGAGTGTGAGCAGTGCATCAGGACAAGGTGTGTTGTGGATTTGGACAGGGTGAGAGTTGTGGATCTGGACAGGGAGAGAGTTGTGGATCTGGAATGGGTGTGATTTGTAAATCTGGTCCCTGTGTGAGTTGTGGATCTGGGAAGGATGTGTGTTGTGGATCTGAACAAGGTGAGATTTGAGTATCAGTACAGTGTATCAGTTTTGGATCAGGACAGTGTCTGAATTGTCGATTTGGTGAGGGTCTGAGTTGTGGATCTGGACAGGGTGTGAGCATTGCATCAGGACAATGTGTGTGTTGTGGATTTGGACAGGGTGTGAGTTGTGAATCTGGACAAGGTGAGAGTTGTCAATCTGGACAGTGTGTGAGTTGTCAATCTGGACAGTTTGTGAGTTGTGGATGTGAGCATGGTGTGTGTTGTGGATGTGGACAGGGAGAGAGTTGTGGATCTGTACAGGCTGCAAGTGGTCAATCTGGACAGGGTATGAATTGTGGATGTGGACAGCTTTTGAAATGTGGATCTGCACAGGGCATAAGTTGAGGCTATGGAAAATTTATTAGTTAAGTAATGGGCAGGGTGTGAGTTGTCATGAATTGTACATCTCTGCAGGGTGTGTGTTGAGGTTCTGGAAAAGGAATGAGTTACAGATCTGGGCATGGTGTGAGTTTTGGTTCTGTGCAGGGTGTGAGTTTGGATCTGGACAGGGTGCGAGTTGTGGATCTGGACAGGGTGTGAGTTGCGGAACTGGACAGCGTGTCAAGATGTGGATCTGGACAATGTAGGAGTTGTTGTTCTGGACAGAGTGTGAGTTGTGGATCCTGACATGGGGAAATTAGTGAGACTGAATAAGGTCCGAGTTGTGGATGTGGACAGGGAGAGTGTTGTGGATCTAGAATGGGTGTGATTTGTAAATCTGGACCGGGTGTGAGTTGTGGATGTGAGAATGGTGTGTGTTGTGGATCTGAACGAGTTGAGATTTGTGTATCGGTACAGTGTACAAGATGTGGATCTGGACAGTGTGTGAATTGTGCATCTGTGCAGGGTGTGTGTTGAGGTTCTGTAAAAGGAATGAGTTACAGATCTGACTGGGTGTGAGTTTTGGATCTGGACAGGGTGTGAGTTGTGGATCTGGACAACGTGTAAGTTGTGGAATTCGACTGAGTGTGAAGATGTGGATCTGGACAATGTGGGAGTTGTTGTTCTGGGCAGGGTGTGAGTGGTGGTTCCTAACATGGGGAAAGTGGTGAGACTGTAAAGGGTCTGAGTTGTGGATGTTGACAGGGAGAGTGTTGTGGATCTGCACAGGGTGCGAGTTGTCAATCAGGATGGGGTATGAATTGTGGATCTGGAAAGCATGTGAAATATGGATCTGCACAGGGTGTAAGTTGAGGCTCTGGAAAATTTATGAGTTACAGAGCTGAGCAGGGTGTGAGTTGTTGGTTTGGACACAGGGTGAGTGGTGGATCTGGAAGTGGTGTGAGTTGTGTATCTGGACAGGGTGTGAGTTTTGCAGTTGGATGGTGTGTCAGTTGTGGATCTGGCAGTGAGTGATTGGTGGATCTGGACAGGGTGTTAATTCACAATCTGAACAGGATGTGGGTTGTGGATCTGGAAAGGGTGTGATTTGTGGATCTGGGAAAGGTGTGCGTTGTGGATCTGGAAAGGGTGAGAACTGTGGATCTGTCAGTGTGTGAGTTGTCAATCTGGACAGGGTGAGAGTTTGTGGAACTGGACAGGTAATGAGTTATGAATGTGGACAGTGTATGAGTTGTGGATCTGGACAGGGAATGAGTTGTGGATTTGGATAGGGTGTCAGTTATGGATCTGGACAGGGTCTGAATTGTTCTGGAGAGAGATTTGTTGTGTATCTGAACTCAGGAGAGTAGCGAAACTGGACAGGGTGTGTGTTGTCGATTTGGAGAGGGTGTGAGTTGTGGATCTGGTCCGGGTGTGAGCAGTGCATCAGGCCAAGATGTGAGTTGTGGATTTGGACAGGGTGAGAGTTGTGGATCTGGTCAGGGTGTGAGCAGTGCATCAGGACAAGATGTGAGTTGTGGATTTCGACAGGGTGAGAGTTGTGGATGTGGAAATGGTGTGATTTGTCAATCTGGCCAGGGTGAGCATTTGATGATCTGGGCAGGATGTGAGTTATGGAAATGTACAGGGTAAGAGGAGTGGATTGGGACAGGGTTTGAGGTGTCAATTTGGTGAGGGTCTAAGTTGTGGATGTGAACAGGGTGTGAACGGTGTATTAGGAGTAGGTGTGTGTTGTGGATTTGGACAGGGTGAGAGTTGTGGAACTGGACAGGGAGAGAGTTGTGGATATGGATTGGGTGTGATTTGTAAATCTTGACGTGGTGTGAGTTGTGGATCTGGGAAGGGTGTGTGTTATGGATCTGAACAAAGTGAGATTTGTGTATCGGTACGGTGTATGAGTTGTGGATCTGGACAGGATGTGAATTGTGCGTCTGTGCAGGGTGTGTGTTGAGGTTCTGGAAAGGGAATGAGTTACAGATCTGGACAGGGTGTGAGTTTTGGATCTGGAAAGTGTTTGAGTTGTGGATCTGGACACGGTGTGAGTTGTGGAACTGGACAGGGTGTCAAGATGTGGATCTGGACAATGTGGGAGTTGTTGTTCTGGACAGAGTGTGAGTGGTGGATCCTGACATGGGAAAAGTAGTGAGACTGACTAGGGTCTGAGTTGTGGATGTGGACAGGGAGAGTGTTGTGGATCTGCAGAGTGCGCGAATTTTAAATCTGGACAGGGTATGAATTGTGGATCTGGACAGCATGTGAAATAGGGATCTGCGCAGGGTGCAAGTTGAGGGTCTGGAAAATTTATGAGTTACAGATCTGGGCATGCTGTGAGTTGTTGGTTTGGACACAGGGTGAGTTGTGGATCTGGAAGGGGAGTGAGTTGTAGATCAGGACCGGGAGTGAGTTGTGCAGTTGGACGGGGTGTCAGTTGTGGATCAGGCAGTGATTGATATTTTGATCTGAACAGGGTGTTAATTCACAATCTGAACAGGGTGTGTGTTGTGGATCTGGAAAGGGTGTGATTTGTGGATCTGGGAAAGGTGTGCATTGTGGATCTGGACAGAGTGTGAGTTGCGGATCTGGACAGGTAATGAGTTATGGATGTGGACAGAGTATGAGTTGTGGATCTGGATATGGTGCAAGTTGTGGATTTGTCAGGGTACGAGTTGTGGATGTGGACAGAGTATGAGTTGTGGATCTGGATATGGTGTAAGTTGTGGATTTGGACAGGGTACGAGTTGTGGATCTGGACAGGGACTGAGTTGTGGAGTTGGAGAGGGTGTCAGTTACGGATCAGGACAGGGTCTGAGTTGTTGTTCCGGAGAGAGATTTGTTGTGTATCTGGACACAGGAAAGTAGTGAGACTGGACAGGGTGTGTGCTGTCAATTTGGAGATGGTGTGAGTTGTGGATCTGGACAGGGTGTGAGCGGTGCATCAGGACGAGGTGTGAGTTGTGGATTTGGACAGGGTGAGAGTTGTGGATCTGGAAAGGGACCGAGTTGTGGATCTGGACCGGGTATGAGTTGTGGATCTGTGGAGGGTGTGTGTTGTGGATCTCAACAAGGTGAGATTTGTATATCTGTACAGTGTATGAGTTGTGGATCTAGACAGGGTGTGAATTGTGGATCTGGACCGGGTGTGTGTTTTGGAACTGGAAAGGGTGTCAAGATGTGGATCTGGACAATGTGAGAGTTGTTGTTCTGGACAGAGTGTGAGTCCTGGATCCGGACATGGGGAAAGTAGTGAGACTGAATAGGGTCTGAGTTTTGGATGTGGACAGGGAGAGTGTTGTGGATCTTCACAGGATGCGAGTTGTCAATCTGAACAGGGTGTGAATTGTGGATATGGACAGCATGTGAAATATGGATCTGAACAGGGTGTAAGTTGAGCCTCTGGAAAATTCATGAGTGACAGATCTGGGCAGGGTGTGAGATGTGGATTTGGACACAGGGAGAGTTGTGGATCTGGAAGGGGAGAGAGTTATGGATCTGTACAGGGTGCGAGTGGTCAATCTTGACCGGGTATGAATTGTGGATGTGGACAGCTTTTGAAATGTGGATCTGCAGAGGCCATAAGTTGAGGAACTGGAAAATTTATTAGTTAAGGAATGGGCAGGGTGTGAGTTGTCGCTCCCGACAGAGTGTCAGTTGCAGATCTGGCTAGGGTGTGAGTTGCTGGTTTGGACACAGTGTGAGTTGTGGATCTGGAAGGGGTGTGAATTGTGGATCTGGACATGGTGAGGGTTGTGGAGTTGGACAGGGTGTTAGTTGTGTAATTGGACAGTGTGTGAGTTGTGGACCTGTGAGGTTGTTATTTGTCAATCTGAACAGGGTGTGGGTTGTGAATCTGGACACAGTGATAGTTGTGGATATGGACAGGCTGTGAGTTGTGGATCTGGAGAAGGTGGTCATTGTCAATCTGAAGAGGGTGTGAGTTGTGGATCTGGACATGGGGTTATTAGTGAGACTGGACAGGGAGTGAGTTGTTGATTTGGACAGGGAGTGATTTCCGGATCTGGACATGGAGCCAGTTGCAGATCTGGAGAGGGTGTGAGTTGTCAATCTGTACAGGGTGTGAGTTGTCGATCTGAATATGGGGAGAGTTCTGAGACTGGAAAGGCTGAGAGTTGTGGGTTTGGACAGGGTATGAGTTCTCAATCTGGACAGGGTGAGAGCTGTCGATCTGGACTGGGTGAGAGTTGTGGATCTGGGGAGGGTGTGAATTGTCAATCTCGACAGGGTGTGAGTTGCGGATCTGGACAGGGTGAGAGTTCAGGATCTGTCAGTTTGTGAGTTGTCAATCTGGACAGGGTGCGAGTTTGTGGATCTGTACAGGTAATGAGTTATGGAGGTGGACAGGGTATGAGTTGTGGATCTGGACAGGGAATGAGATTTGGATCTGGATAGAGTGTAAGTTGTGGATTTGTACAGGGTATGAGTTGTGGATCTGGACAGGGAATGAGATTTGGAATTGGAGAGGGTGTCAGTTATGGATCTGGACAGGATCTGAGTTGTTGTTCTGGAGAGAGATTTGTTGTGGATCTGGACACAGGAGAGCAGTGAGACTGGACAGGGTGTTTGTGATCGATTTGCAGTGGGTGTGACTTGTGGATCTGGACTTGGTGTGAATGGTGCATCAGGACAACGTGTGAGTTGTGGATTTGGACACGGTGAGAGTTGTGGATCTGGAAATAGTGTGATTTGTCAATCTGGTCAGGGTGAGCATTTGTGGATCTGGGCAGGATGAGTTGTAGAAATGTACAGGGTAAGATGTGTGGATCTGGATATGGTGTGAGCTGTTGATTTGGCGAGGGTCTGAATTGTGGATCTGGACAGAGTGTGAGCAGTGCATCAGGACAAAATGTGTGTTATGGATTTGGACAGAGTTAGAGTTGTGAATCTGGACAGGGAGAGAGTTGTGGATCTGGAATGGGTGTGATTTGTAAATCTGGACCAGGTGTGAGTTTTGGATCTGGGAAGGGTGTGTATTGTGGATCTGAACAAGGTGAGATTTGTGTATCGGTACAGTGAATGAGTTGTGGATCTGGACAGTGTGTTAATTGTGCATCAGTGCAGGGTGTGTGTTGAGGTTCTGGAAAGGGAATGAGTTACATACCTGGACAGGTGTGCATTGTGGATCTGGACAGAGTGTGAGTTGTGGATCTGGACAGGGTGAGAACTGTGGATCTGTCAGTGTATGAGTTGTCAATCTGGACAGGGTGAGAGTTTGTGGAACTGGACAGGTAATGTGTTATGGAGATAAAAACAAAAAAACTGCGGATGCTGGAAATCCAAAACAAAAACAGGATTACATGGAAAAACTCAGCAGGTCTGGCAGCATCGGTGGAGAAGAAAAGGGTTGACGTTTCAAGGTCCTTTCGAAGGGTCATGAGGACTCGAAACATCAACTCTTTTCTTCTCCGCTGATGCTGCCAGACCTCCTGAGTTTTTCCACTTAATTCTGTTTTTGTAATGAGTTATGGATGTGGACAGAGTATGAGTTGTGGATCTGGATAGGGAGTAAGTTGTGGATTTGGACAGGGTACGAGCTGTGGATCTGGATTTGGAATGAGTTGTTGTTCTGGAGAGAGATTTGTTGTGGATCTGGACACAGGAGAGTAGTGAGATTGGACAGGGTGTGTGTTGTCGATTTGGAGAGGGTGTGAGTTGTAGATCTGGACAGGGTGCGAGTGGTGCATCAGGAAAAGGTGTGAGTTGTGGATTTGGACACGGTGAGAGTTGTGGATCTGGAAAGGATGTGATTTGTCAATCTGGACATGGTGAGCATTTGTGGATCTGGGCAGGATGTGAGTTATGGAAGTGTACAGGGTAAGAGGTGTGGATCTGGACAGGATGTGAAATATGGATCTGCACAGTGTGTAAGTTGAGGCTCTGGAAAATTTTTGAGTGACAGATCTGGGCAGGGTGTGAGTTGTTAATTTGGACAGAGGGTGAGTTGTGGATCTGGAAGGGGCATGAGTTGTGGATCCGGACAGGGTGTGAGTTGTTGTTCTGGACAGAGATATGTTGTGGATCTGGACATGGGGAGAGTAGTGAGACAGCATAGGTTGTGTGTTGTCGATTTGGAGAGGGTGGGAGTTGTGGATCTGGACAGATTGTGAGTGGTGCATCAGGACAACGTGTGAGTTGTGGATTTGAACAGGGTGAGAGTTGAGGATCTGGACATGGTGAGAGTTTGTGGATCTGGACAGGAGGTGAGTGGTTCATCAGGACAAGATGTCAGTTGCGGATTTGGACAGGGTGAGAGTTGTGGATCTGGAATGGGTGTGAGTTGTCAATCTGGACCGGGAGTGAGTTGTGGATCTGGGAAGGGTGTGTGTTCTGCATCTGAACAAGGTGACATTTGTGTATCTGTACAGTGTATGAGTTGTGCATCTGGACAGGATGTGAATTGTGGAACTGCACAGGGTGTGAGTTGAGGATCTGGAAAGGGTATGAGTTAAAGATCTGGACAGGGTGTGAGTTATGTATCTGGACAGGGTGTGAGTTGTGGAACTGGACAGGGTGCAAGATGTGGATATGGACAGGCTGGGAGCTGTTGTTCTGGACAGAGTGTGAGTGGTGGATCTGGACATGGGGAGAATAGTGAGACTGGACAGGGTCTGAGTTGTGGATTTGTACAGGGTGTGAGTTGTGGATTTGTACAGGTTGTGATTTGTGAACCTGGACAAGGTGAGAGTTGTCAATCTGGACAGTGTGTGAGCCATCAATCTGGACAGCTTGGGAGTTGTGGATGTGTGCATGGTGTGAGTTGTGAATGTGGACATGGAGAGAGTTGTGGATCTGTACAGGGTGTGAGTGGTCAATCTGGACAGGGTATGAATTGTGCATGTGGACAGCTTTTGAAATGTAGATCTGCACAGGGAATAAGTTGAGGCTCTGGAAAATTTATTCGTTAAGGAATGGGCAGGGAGTGAGATGTCAATCTCGACAGGTTGCAGATCTGGACAGGGTGTGAGTTGTGGATTTGGACAGGATGTGAATTGTGGAACTGGAATGGGTGTGAGTTGTGGATCTGGAAAGGGTATGAGTTAAAGATCTGGACAGGGTGTGAGTTATGGATCTAGACAGGGTGTGAGTTGTGGATCTGAACAGCCTGATGGTTGTGGAGTTGGACAGGGTGTTAGTTGTGTATCTGGACAGTGTGTGAGTTGTGGATATGGAGAGGGTGTTAATTGTCAATCTGAACAGGGTGTGGGTTGTGGATCAGGACAGGTTGATAGTTGTGGATATGGACAGGCTGCAAGTGGCGGACCTGGACAAGCTGTGAGTTGTGGATCCAGAGAAGGTGGTCGTTGTCAATCTGAGGAGGGTGTGAGCTGTGGATCTGCAGATGGCGATATTAGTGAGACTGGACAGGGAGTGAGTTGTTGATTTGGATAGGGAGTGACTTGCGGATGTGGACATGGAGTCAGTTGCACATCTGGAGAGGGAGTGAGTCGTCAATCTGTACAGGGTGTGCGTTGTCGATCTGGACATGGGGAGAGCAGTGAGACTGGAAAGACTGAGAGTTGTGGGTCTGGACAGGGTATGAGTTCTCAATCTGGACAGAGACAGATTTGTCGATCTGGACTGGGTGAGAGTTGTGGATCTGGGGAGGGTGTGAATTGTCAATTTTGACAGGGTTAGAGTTGTGGATCTGGGACAGGTGTGCATTGTGGATCTGAAAAGAGCGTGAGTTGCGGATCTGGACAGTGTGACAGACGTGAATCTGTCAGTGTGTGAGTTGTCAATCTGGACAGGGTGAGAGTTTGTGGAACTGGACAGGTAATGAGTTATGGATTTGGACAGAGTATGAGTTGTGGATCTGGATATGGTGTAAGTTGTGGATTTCGACAGGGTACAAGTTGTGGATCTGGACAGGGAATGAGTTATGGATTTGGAGAGTGTGTCATTTGTGGATCTGGACAGGGTCGGCATTGTTGTTCTGGAGAGAGATTTGTTGTGGATCTGGACACAGGAGACCAGTGAGACTAGACAGGGTGTGTGTTGTCGATTTGGAGAGGGTGTGACTTGTGGGTCTGGACAGGGTGTGAACGGTGCATCAGGACAATGTGTGAGTTGTGGATTTGGACAGGGTGAGAGTTGTGGATCTGGAAAGGGTGTCATTTGTCCATCTGGACAGGGTGAGCGTTTTGTGGATCTTGGCAGGGAGTGAGTTGTGGAAATGTACAGGGCAAGAGGTTTGGATCTGGACAGGGTGTGAGTTGTCAATTTGGCGAGGGTCTGAATTGTGGATTTGGACAGGGTGTGAGTGGTTCATCAGGACAAGGTGTGTGTTGTGAATTTGGACAGTGTGAGAGTTGTGGATCTGGACAGGGAGATAATTGTGGATCTGGAATGGGTGTATTTTGTAAATCTGGACCCGGTGTGAGTTTTGGATCTGGGAAGGGTGTGTGTTGTGGATCTGAACAAGGTGAGATTTGTGTATCAGTGCAGTGTATGAGTTGTGGGTCTGGACAGGTTGTGAATTGTGCATCTGTGCAGGGTATGAGTTGAGGTTCTGAAAAGAGAATAAGTTACAGATCTGGGCAGTGTGTGAGTTTTGGAACTGCACAGGGTGTGAGTTGTGGATCTGGACCGGATGTGAGTTGTGGAACTGGACAGGGTGTCAAGATGTGGATCTGGACAATGTGGGTGTTGTTGTTCTGGGCACAATGTGAGTTTTGGATCTGGACATGGGGAAAGTCATGAGACTGAATAGGGTCTGAGTTGTGGATGTGGACAGGGAGAGTGTTGTGGATCTGCATAGGGTGTGAGTTGTCAATCTGGACAGGGTATGAATTGTGGATCTGGACAGCGTGTGAAATATGGATCTGCACAGGGTGCAAGTTGAGCCTCTGGAAAATTTATGAGTTACAGATCTGGGCATGCTGTGAGTTGTTGGTTTGGACACAGGGTGAGTTGTGGATCTGAAAGGGATGTAAGTTGTAGATCAGGACCGGGAGTGAGTTGTGCAGTTGGATGGGGTGTCAGTTGTGGATCAGGCAGTGAGTGATTTATGGATCTGGACAGGGTGTTAATTCACAATCTAAACAGGGTGTGGGTTGTGGACCTGGAAAGGGTGTTATTTGTGGATCTGGGACAGGAGTGCATTGTGGATCTGGACAGAGTGTGAGTTGCGGATCTGGACAGGGTGAGAACTGTGGATCTGTCAGTGTGTGAGTTGTTAATCTGGACAGGGTGAGTGTTTGTGGAACTGGACATGTAATGAGTTATGGAGGTAAAAACAAAAAACTGCGTATGCTAGAAATCCAAAACAAAAACAGGACTAGCTGGAAAAACTCAGCAGGTCTGGCAGCATCGGCAGAGAAGAAAAGAGTTGAAATTTCGAGTCCTCATGACCCTTCGACAGGGTCCAGTGTGAGATTTGTGGATCTGGGCAGGGGGAGAGTTGTGGATCTGAATGGGTGTGTTTTGTAAATCTGGACTGGGTTTGAGTTGTGGATCTGGGAAGGGTGTGTGTTGTGGATCTGAACAAGGTGAGATTTATGTATCAGTACAGTGTATGAGTTGTGGATCTGGACAGGATGTGAATTGTGCATCTGTGCAGGGAATGAGTTGAGGATCTAAAAAGGGAATGAGTTACAGATCTGGGCAGGGTGCGAGTTTTGGATCTCCACAGGGTGTGAGTTGTGGATCTGGACCGGGTGTGAGTTGTGGAACTGGACAGGGTGTCAAGATGTGGATCTGGACAATGTGGGAGTTGTTGTTCTGGACAGAGTGTGAGTTGTGGATCCGGACATGTGGAAAGTAGTGAGACTGAATAGGGTCTGAGTTGTGGATGTGGACAGGGAGAGTGTTGTGGATCTGCATATGGTGCGAGTTGTAAATCTGGACATGGTATGAATTGGACACCGTGTGAAATATGGATCTGCACAGGGTGTAAGTTGAGGCTCTGGAAAATTAATGAGTTACAGATCTGGGGAGGGTGTGAGTTGTTGGTTTGGACACAGTGTGAGAGTTTGTGGATCTGGACAGGTACTGAGTTATGGGTGTGGACAGCGTATGAGTTGTGCATCTGGTTAGGGTGTAAGTTGTGGATTTGGACAGGGTACGAGTTGTGGATCTGGACAGGGAATGATTTGTGGAGTTGGAGAGGGTGTCAGTTATGGATCTGGACAGGGTCTGATTTTTTGTTCTGGAGAGGATTTGTTGTGGATCTGGACACAGGAGAGTAGTGAGACTGGACAGGGTGTGTGTTTTCGATTTGGAGAGGGTGTGAGTTGTGGGTCTGGACAGGGTGTGAACGGTGCATCAGGACAAGGTGTGAGTTGTCGATTTGGATAGAGTCTGAGTTGTGGATCTGGACAGGGTGTGAGCGGTGCATCGGGACACCGTGTGTGTTGTGGATTTGGACAGGGTGTGAGCGGTGCATCGGGACACCGTGTGTGTTGTGGATTTGGACAGAGTGAGAGTTGTGGATCTGGACAGGGAGAGAGTTGTGGAACTGGAATGGGTGTGATTTGTAAATCTGGACCGGGTGTGAGTTGTGGATCTTGGAAGGGTGTGTGTTGTGGATCTGAACAAGATGAGATTTGTGTATCTGTACAGTGTATGAGTTGTGGATCTGGACAGGGTGTGAATTGTGGATCTGGACAGCGTGTGAAATATGGATCTGCACAGGGTGTAAGTTGAGCCTCTGGAAAATTTATGAGTGACACATCTGGGCAGGGTGTGAGTTGTGGATTTGGACACAGGGTGAGTTGTGGATCTGGACAGTATGCTTGTTGTCAATCTGAAGAGAGTGTGAGTTGTGGATTTGGACATGGGGAGAATAGTGAGATTGCACAGGGAGTGAGTTTCTGATTTGGACCAGGTGTGTGTTGCAGAGCTGGACATGCTGTCAGATTGCGGATCTGGACAGGTTATGAGTTGTCAATCTGTACAGTGTGTGGGTTGTGGATCTGGACATGGGGAGTGTACTGAGACTGGAAAGGTTGACAGTTATGGGTCTGGACAGTATGTGAGTTGTTAATATAGACAGCGTGAGAGTTGTAGATCTGGACAGGGTGACAGTTGTGGATCTGGGGAGGGTGTGAATTGTCAGTCTAGACAGGGAGTGAGTTGTGGATCTAAAGAGAGTGTGAGTTGTGGATCTGGGACAGGTATGCATTGTGGATTTGGACATAGTCTGAGTTGCGGATCCGGAAAGTGTGTGAATTGTGGATCGGGACAGGTTATGAGATACGGTTGTGGACAGGGCATGAGTTGTGGAGTTGGACAGGGTGTCAGTTGTGGATCTGGACAGGGTCTGAGTTGTTGTTCTGGAGAGTGGTATGTTGTGGATCTGGACAAGGGGAGAGTAGTGAAACTGGACAGGGTGCGTGTTGTCGATTTGGAAAGGGTGTGAGTTGTGGATCTGGACAGGGTGTGAGCAGTGCATCAGGACAAGGTGTAAGTTGTGGATCTGGAGAGGGTGAGAGTTGTGGATCTGGACAGGGAGAGAGTTGTGGATCTGGAATGGGTGTGAACTGTCAAAATGGACAGGGTGAGTGTTTGTGGATCTGGGCAAGATGTGAGTTGTGGATATGGACAGGGTGAGAGGTGTGGATCTGGACAGGGTGTGAGTTGTGGATCTGGACAAGGTGAGAGTTGTCAATCTGGACAGTGTGTGAGTGTCATTCTGTACAGTCTGTAAGTTGTGGATCTGTGCAGGGTGTGAGTTGTGGATGTGGACAAGGAGAGAGTTGTTGATCTGTACAGGGTGTGAGTTGTCAAACTGGACAGGGTATTAATTGTGGATGTGGACAGTGTGTGAAATGTGGATCTGCACAGAGCATGAGCTGAGAATCTGGAAAATTTTTGAGTTACAGATCTGGACAGGGTTTGAGTTGTGGAACTGGGCTGGGTGTCAGTTTCAGATCTGGTCAGGGTGTGGGTTGTGGATTTGGACAGAGGGTGAGTTGTCGATCTGGAAAGAGTGTGAGATGTGGATCTGGACAGGGTGTGAGTTGTGGAGATGGACAGGGTGAGAGGTGTGGATCTGGACAGGGTGTGAGTTGTGGATCTGGACAAGGTGAGAGTTGTCAATCTGGACAGTGTGTGAGTGTCATTCTGTACAGTCTGTAAGTTGTGGATCTGTGCAGGGTGTGAGTTGTGGATGTGGACAAGGAGAGAGTTGTTGATCTGTACAGGGTGTGAGTTGTCAAACTGGACAGGGTATTAATTGTGGATGTGGACAGTGTGTGAAATGTGGATCTGCACAGAGCATGAGCTGAGAATCTGGAAAATTTTTGAGTTACAGATCTGGACAGGGTTTGAGTTGTGGAACTGGGCTGGGTGTCAGTTTCAGATCTGGTCAGGGTGTGGGTTGTGGATTTGGACAGAGGGTGAGTTGTCGATCTGGAAAGGGTGTGAGATGTGGATCTGGACAGGGTGTGAGTTGTGGAGATGGACAGGGTGTCAGTTGTGGATCCAGACAGTGTGTGAGTTGTGGTTATGGACAGGGTGATAGTTGTGGATCTGGACAGGGTGTTCGTTGTCAATCTGAAGAGGTTGTGAGTAGTGGATAAAGACATGGGGAGATTAGTGAGACTGGACAGGGAATGAGTTGTTGATTTGGACAGGGAGTGTGTTGTGGATCTGGACAGGGTGTGAGTTGTGGGGTTGGACAGGCTGTGAGTTGTGGATCTGGACAAAGTGAGAGTTGTGGATCTGGACAGGGTGTTCTTTGTCAATTTGAAGAGGGTGTGAGTTGTAGATCTGGACATGGTGAGATTAGTGAGACTGGACAGGTAGTGAGTTGTTGATTTGGACTGGGAATGAGTTACAGATCTGGACATAGTGCCAGTTGAGGTTTGGACAGTTTGTGAGTTATCAATCTGTAAAGGGTGTGAGTTGTGGATCTGGACATAGTGTGAGTTGTGGATCTTGGACAGGTGTGCGTTGTGGATCTGGAAAGTGTGTGAGTTTCCAAACTGGACAGGTTATGAATTGTGGATGTGGACAGCGTGTGAAATGAGGATCTGCACAGGGTGTGAGCTGAGTCTCTGGAAAATTTATGAGTTACAGATGTGGGCAGGGTTTGAGCTGTGGATCTGGACAGAGTGTCAGTTGCAGATCTGGTCAGGGTGTGAGTTGTAGATTTGGAAACATGGTGAGTTGTGGATCTGGAAGGGGTGAGAGATGTGGATCTGGACAGGGTATGAATTGTGGATCTGGACAGGGTGTGAATTGTGGAACTGCACATGGTGTGAGTTGAGGCGTTGGAAAATTTATGAGTTGCAGATCTGGAAAGGGTGAGAGTTGTGGATCTGCACGTGGTGTCAGTTGCAGCTCTGGAAAGGGTGAGAGTTGTGGATCTGGAAATGGTTTGAGTTGTCAATCTGCACAGGGTGAGAGTTTGTGGATCTGGGCAGGATATGAGTTGTGGATATAGACATGGTGAGACGTGTGGATCTCAACAGGGTGTGAGTTGTAGATCTGGAAAGGCAGTGAATTGTGGATATGGACAAGTTATGAGTTACAGATGTGGACAGGGTATGAGTAGTGGAGTTGGACAGGGTGTCAGTTGTGGATCTGGACAGGGTCTGAGTTGTTGTTCTGGGCAGAGGTATGTTATGGATCTGGACAGAGTGAAAGTAGTGAGACTGGAAAGGTTGAGTGTTGTGGATCTGGACAGGGGGTGAGTTGTCAATATGGACAGTGTGAGAGTTGTAGATCTGGATAGGGTGAGAGTTGTGGATCTGGGAAGGATGTGATTTGTCAATCTTGACAGGGTGAGAGTTGTGGATGTGGAGAGGGTGTGATTTGTCAATCTTGACAGGGTGAGAGTTGTGGATATGGAGAGGGTGTGATTTGTCAATCTTGACAGGGTGAGAGTTGTGGATATGGAGAGGGTGTGAGTTGTCCATCTGGACAGGTGTGTGTTGTGGATCTTGACAGATTGTGAGTTGAGGATCTGGACAGGGTGAGAGTTGTGGATCTGGGCAGGACGTAAGTTGTGGATATGGACAGGGTGGGAGGTGTGGATCTGGACAGGGTGTGAGTTGTGGATCTGGAAAGGGTGTGAATCGTGGATCGATACAGGTTATGAGTTACAGATGTGGACAGAGTATAAGTTGCGGATCAGGATAGGGTGTAAGTTGTGGATTTGGGCAGGGTATAAGTTGTGGATCTGGACAGGGTGTGATTTGTGGAGTTTGGCAGGGTGTCAGTTTTGGACATGGTCAGGGAGTGATTTGTTGTTCTGGACAGAGGTATGTTGTGGATCTGGATACGGGGAGAGTAGTGAGACTGGACAGGGTGTATGTTGTCCATTTGGAGAGGGTGTGAGCTGTGCATCTGGACAGGGTGTGAACAGAACATCAGGACAAGGTGTGAGTTGCAGATTTGGACAGGGTGAGAGTTGTGGATCTGGACAGGGAGAGAGTTGTGGATCTGGAAAGCGTTTGAGTTGTTAATCTGGACCAGATGTGCATTGTGGATCTGCGAAGGGTGTGTGTTGTGGATCTGAACTAGGTGAGATTTGTGTATCTGTACAGTGTCTGAGATGTGGATCTGGACAGGATGTGAATTCTGGATCTGCACAGGTTGTGAGATGAGGATCTGGAAAGGGTATGAGTTACAGATCTGGACAGGGTGTGAGTTGTGGATCTGGGCAGGGTGTGAGTTGCTGAACTGGACAGGCTGTCAAGATGTGGATCGGGAGATGGTGGGAGTTATTCTGGACAGAGTGTGAGTGGTGGATCAGGACATGGGGAGAGTAGTGAGACTGGACAGGGTCTGAGTTGGGTCTGAGTTGTGGATTTGTACAGGCTGAGAGTTGTGGACCTGGACAAGGTGGGACTTGTCAATCTGGACAGTGTATGAGTTGTCAATCTGGACAGTGTTCCAAGTCGAGGGCCTGTGCAGGCTGTGAGTTGTGGATGTGGACAGGGAGAGAGTTGTGGTTCTGTATATGGTACAAGTTGTCAATCGGGACAGGGTATGAATTGTGGATCTGGACAGCATGTGAAATGTGGATCTGCACAGGGCTTGAGTTGAGGCTCTGGAAAATTTATGAGATAGAGATCTGGGCAGGGGGTAAGTTGTGGATCTGGACAGGGTGTGAGATGTGGATTTGGACACAGAGTGAGTTGTGGATCTGGAAGTGGTGTGAGTTGTGGATCTTGAATGGGTGTGATTTGTGGATCTGGACAGGTTGTGAGTTGCAGAGTTGGACAGGGTGTCAGTTGTGGATCCAGACAGTGTGTGAGTTGTGGATCTGGACAGGGTGTTAATTGTCAATCTGAAAAGGGTGTGTGTTGTAGATCTGGACAGGTTGATAGTTGTGGATATGGCCAGGCCATGAGATTTGGATCGGGACAAGGTGTGAGTTGTGGATCTGGACATGGGGAGATTAGTGAGAATGGACAGGGAGTGAGTTCTGGGTCTGGACAGAGAGAGAGTTGTGGATCTGGTGAGGGTGTGAATTGTCAATCTCGACAGGGTGAGAGTTGTGGTTCTGGAGAGGGTGAGAGTTTTTGAACCTGGGCAGGATGTGAGTTGTGGATCTGGACAGGATCTGAAATGTAAATCTGGACATGTTATGAATTGTGGATCTGGACAGGGTGTGAATTTTGGATGGGCACGTGGTGTGAGTTGAGGATTTGGAAAAGTAATGAGATATGGATCTGGACAGGGTGAGAGTTGTGGATCTGGACATGGAGTGAGTTGTGAATCTGGAGAGGGACTAAGTTGTGGATCTGGACAGGGTGAGAGTTGTGCATCTGGACAGGGTGTGAATTGTAGATCTGGAGAGAGTGTAAGTTGTCAATCTTGAAAGGGTGAGAATAGTGGATCTGGATAAGATTGGTGTGGTCAATCTGGACACTGTGTGAGTAGTGGTTCTGTGCAGGGTGTGAGTTGTGGATCTGGACAGGGAGAGGGTTGTGGATCTGGACAGGCTGTGAGTTGTAAATCTGGACAGGGTGTGAGTTGTCAATCTAGACAGGGTCAAAGTTGTAAATCTGCACAGGGTACGAATTGTGGATTTGCACATGACGTGAGTTGAGGCTCTGGAAATCTTTTGAGTTGTAGATCTGGAACGGGTGAGAGTTGTGGATCTGGACAGGGAGTCAGTTGCAGCTCCGGAAGGGTGTGAGTTGTGGATCTTCACAGGGTGTGAGATGTGCATCAGGTCAATGTGTGAGCTTTGCATCAGGTCAAGGTGTGTGTTGTGGATCTGGACAGGGTGAGTGTTGTGGATCTGGACAGGGTGTGAGTAATTGATGTGAATGGTGTGTGTGGTGGATCTGAACAAGGTGAGATTTGTTTATCTCTCCAGTGTATGAGTTGTGGATCAGGGCAGGGTGTGAATTGTGGATCAGCACAGGGTGTGAGGTAAGGATCTGGAAAGGATATGAGTTATAGATCTGGACAGGGTGTCAGTTGTGGATCTGGACAGTGTAGGAGTTGTTGTTCTGGACAGAGTAGTGGATATGTACATGGGGAGAGTAGTGAGACTGGACAGGGAGTGAGTTGCAGATTTGTACAGGGTGCGAGTTGTCAATTTGGACATGGTGAGAATTTTGGATCTGAACAGGGTAGGAGTTGTGGATCTGGACAGAGAGAGTTGTCGATCTGGACAGGGTGAGAGTTGACAATCTCGACAGGGTGTGAGTTGTGGATCTGGACAGGGACAGAAATCTAAATCTGAACAGGATATGAATTGTAGATCTGGAATAGGTGTGATTTTTGGATGGGCACATGGTGTAAGTTGAGTGTCTGGAAAAGTTATGAGTTATGGATCTGGACAGGGTGTGAGTTGTGGATCTCAACAGAGTGTGAGTTGCCAATCTTAACAAGGTGAGAGTAGTGGATCTGGATAGGATGAGTGTTGTCAATCTGGACAGTGTCTGAGTTGTGGTTCTGTGCACAGTGTGAGTTGTGGATCTGGACAAGGAGAGGGTTGTGGATCTGGTCAGAGTGTGAGTTGTCAATCTGGACAGGGTGTGAGATGTCAATCTGGACAGACAGTGAGTTGTTGATCTGGACAGGGTGTGAGTTGTCAATCTGGACAGGGAGTGAGTTGTGAATCTGGACAGGGTCAGAGTTGTATATCTGGACAGGGTATGAATTGTGGATCTGGACATGGCGTGAGTTGAGGCATTGGAAAATTTATGAGTTGCAGATCTGGAAAGGGTGAGAGTTGTGGATCTGCACGTGGTGTCAGTTGCAGCTCTGGAAAGGGTGTGAGTTGTGGATCTGGAGAGGGTGAGAGTTGTGGATCTGGACAGGGAGAGAGTTGTGGATCTGGAAATGGTGTGAGTTGTCAATCTGCACAGGGTTAGAGTTTGTGGATCTGGGCAGGATGTGAGTTGTGGATATGGACATGGTGAGATGTGTGGATCTTAACAGGGTGTGAGTTGTGGATCTGGAAAGAGTGTGAATTGTGGATATGGACAAGTTATACATTACAGATCTGGACAGGGTATGAGTTGTCGAGTTGGACAGGGTGTCAGTTGTGGATCTGGATAGGGTCTGAGTTGTTGTTCTGGACAGAGGTATGTTGTAGATCTGGTCAGAGGGAGATTAGTGGGACTGGAAAGGTTGAGTGCTGTGGGTCTGGACAGGGTGAGAGTTGTAGATCTGGATAGGGTGAGAGGTGTGGATCTGGGGAGAGTGTGATTTGTCAATCTCGACAGGGTGAGAGTTTGTGGATCTGGGCAGGATTAAGTTGTGGATATGGACAGGGTGGGAGGTGTGGAACTGGACAGAGTGTGAGTTGTGGATCTGGAAAGGGTGTGAATTGTGGATCTGGACAGGTTATGAGTTACAGATATGGACAGGGTATAAGTTGTGCATCAGGATAGGGTGTAAGTTGTGGATTTGGACAGGGTACGAGTTGTGGATCTGGACAGGGTGTGATTTGTTGTTCTGGACAGAGGTGAGTTGTGGATCTGGACACAGGGAGTGTAGTGAGACTGGACAGGGTGTTTGTTGTATATTTGGAGAGGGTGTGAGCTGTGGTTCTGGACAGGGTTTGAACAGAACATCAGGACAAGGTGTGAGTTGCTGATTTGGACAGGGTGAGAGTTGTGGTTCTGGACAGACAGAGAGTTGTGGATCTGGAAAGGGTGTGAGTTGTTAATCTGGACCAGGTGTGCATTGTGGATCTGCGAAGGGTGTGTGTTGTGGATCTGAACAAGGTGAGATTTGTGTATCTGTTCAGTGTCTGAGTTGTGGATCTGAACAGGATGTGAATTCTGGATGTGCACAGGTTGTGAGATGAGGATCTGGAAAGGGTATGAATTACAGATCTGGACAGGGTGTGAGTTGTGGATCTGGGCAGGGTGTGAGTTGCAGAACTGGACAGGGTGTGAGTTGTGGATTATGACATGTTGGTAGTTGTGGATCTGGACTTGGTGGGAGTAGTCCATCTGGACATTGTATGAGTTGTCAATTTGGACAGTGTGTGAGTTGAGAGCCTGTGCAGGCTGTGAGTTGTGGATGTGGACAGGAAGAGAGTTCTGGATCTATACAGGGTGCGAGTTGTTAATCTGGACAGGGTATGAATTGTGGATCTGGACAGCATGTGAAATGTGGTTCTGCACAGGGCTTGAGTTGTGGCTTTGGAAAATTTATGAGATACAGATCTGGGCAGGGTGTGAGTTGTGGATCTGGACAGGGTGTCAGTTGCAGATCTGGACAGGGTGTGAGATGTGGATTTGGACACAGGGTGAGTTGTGGATCTGGAAGTGGTGTGAGTTGTGGATCTTGAATGGGTATGATTTGTGGATCTGGGCAAGGTGTTCGTTGTCAATCTGAAGATGGTGTGAGTTGTCGCTCTGGACATGGGGAGATTAGTGAGACTGGACAGGGAGTGAGTTGTTTATTTGTACAAGGTGTGAATTGTGGATCTCAACATGGGAAGAGTAGTGAGACTGGAAAGGTTGAGAGTTGTGGGTCTGGACAGAGTTAGAGTTGTGGATCTGGTGAGGGTGTGAATTGTCAATCTCGACAGGGTGAGAGTTGTGGGTCTGGAGATGGTGTGAGTTGTCACTCTCGACAGAGTGAGAGTTGTGTATCTGGGGAGGGTGTATTTGTCAATCTCGACAGAGTGAGAGTTGTGGGTTTGGAGAGGGTGAGAGTTTTTGGATCTGGGCAGTATGTGAGTTGTGGATCTGGACAGGGTGTGAATTTTGGATGGGCACGTGGTGTGAGTTGAGGATCTGGAAAAGTAATGAGTTATGGATCTGGACAGGGTGAGTTGTGGATCTGGACATAGAGCGAGTTGTGAATCTGGATCGGGACTAAGTTGTGGATCTGGACAGGGTGAGAGTTGTGAATCTGGACAGGGTGTGAGTTGTAGATCTGGAGAGAGTGTGAGTGTCAGTCTTGAAAGGGTGAGAGTAGTGGATCTAGATAAAATGTGTGTTGTCAATCTGGACACTGTGTGAGTTGTGGTTCTGTGCAGGGTGTGAGTTGTGGATCTGGACAGGGAGAGGGTTGTGAATCCGGACAGGCTGTGAGTTGTCAGTCTGGACAGGGTCAGAGTTGTAAATCTGCACAGAGTACGAATTGTGGATTTGCACATGTCGTGAGTTGAGTCTCTGGAAATCTTTTGAGTTGCAGATCTGGAAAGGGTGAGAGTTGTGGATCTGGACAGGGTGTCAGTTGCAGCTCCGGAAGGGTGTGAGTTGTGGATCTGCACAGGGTGTGAGATGTGCGTCAGATCAATGTGTGAATGGCGAGTCAGGTTAAGGTGTGATTTGTGGATCTGGACAGGGTGAGAGTTGTGGATCTGAGCAGAAAGTGACTCGTGGATCTGGAAAGGGTATGTCTTGTCAATCTGGACCGGGTGTGAGTTGTGGATCTGCGAACGGTGTTTGTTGTAGATCTGAACAAGGTGAGATTTGTGTATCTGTACAGTGTATGAGTTGTGAATCAGGACACGGAGTGAATTATGGATCTGCACAGGATGTGAGTTTAGGATCTGGAAAGGGTATGAGTTAAAAATCTGGTGATGGTTTGAATTGCAGATCTGGACAGGGTGTCAGTTGTGGATCTGGACAGGGTGTCAGTTGCAGACCTGGACAGAGTGTCATTTGTGGATCTGGACAGTGTAGTATTTGTTGTTCAGGACAGAGTGTGAGTGGTGGATATGGACATGGGGAGAGTAGTGAGACTGGACAGGGAGTGAGTTGTAGATTTGTACAGGGTGTGAGTTGTCAATCTGGACAGGGAGAGAATTTTGGATCTGGGCATGGGGAGAGTAGTGAGACTGAACAGGGTGTGAGTTGTGGATCTGCACAGGGAGTGAGTTGGAAATCTGGCCAGGGTGAGAGTTGTATATCTGGGCAGGATAAGAGTTGTGGATCTGAACCGAGTGTGAGTTGTCGATCTGGACAGGGTGAGAGTTGACCATCTGGACAGGGTGTGAGTTGTGGATCTGGACAGGGTCAGAAATGTAAATCTGGACAGGGTATGAATTGTGGATCTGGACTGGGAGAGAGTAGTGGAACTTGAAAGGGTGTGTCTTGTCAATCTGGTCTGGGTGTGAGTTGTGGTTCTGGGCAGGGTGTGATTTACGGAACTGGACAGGGTGTCAAGATTTGGATCTGAACAGGGTGGGAGTTGTTCTAGAAAGAGTGTGAGTGGTGGATAAGGACATGGGGAGAGTCATGAGACTGGACAGGGCCTGAGTTTGGACTTGTACAGGCTGTGAGTTGTGGATCTGTGCAGGGTGTGCGTTGTCAATTTGGACAGGGTATGAATTGTGGATCTGGACAGGGTGTGAAATGTGGATCTGCACAGGACTTGATTTGAGTTTCTGGAAAAATTATGAGTTGCAGATCTGGGCAGGGTGTGGGTTGTGGATCTGGACAGTGAGTCAGTTGCAGATCTGGACAGGGTGTGAGATGTGGATTTGCACACAGGGTGAGTTGTGGATCTGGAAGGGGTATGAATTGTGGATCTGGGCAGAGTGCGAGTTCTGGAGTTGGACAGGGTGTCAGATGTGGATCTGGACAGTGTGTGAGTTGTGGATCTGGACAGGGTGTTAACGGTCAATCTGAACAATGTGTGGATTGTGGATCTAGACAAGGTGATAGTTGTGGATATGGCCAGACTGTGAGTTGTGGATCTGGACAAGCTGTGAGTTGTGGATCTGGACAGGGTGTGAGTTGTCAATCTGAAGAGGGTGTGAGTTGTGGATCTGGACATGGGGAGATTAGTGAGACTGGACAGGGAGTGAGTTGCGGATCTGGACATGGTGTCAGTTGCAGATATAGACAGGATGTGAGTTGTGGATCTGGACATGGGAAGAGTAGTGAGACTGGAAAGGTTGAGAGTTGTTGGTCTGGACAGAGTGAGAGTTGTCACTCTGGACAGGTTGAGAGTTATGGATCTGGATAGGGTGAGAGTTGTGGTTCTGGGGAGGGTGTGATTTGTCAATCTCGACAGGTAGAGTTGTGGGTCTGGAGAGGGTGTGAGTTGTCAATCTCGACAGGGTGAGAGTTGTGGGTCTGGAGAGAGTGAGAGTTTTTGGATCTGGACAGGATGTGAATTTCAGATGGGCACATGGTGTAAATGGAGAATCTGGAAAAGTTATGAGTTATGGATCTTTACAGGGTGAGAGTTGTGGATCTGAAACATGGAATGAGTTGTGAATCTGGAGAGGGACTAAGTTGTTGATCTGAACTGGGTGAGAGTTGTGGATATGGACAGGGTGTAAGTTTTGGATCTGGAAGAGTGTGAGTTGTCAAAATTGACAGGGTGAGAGTAGTGGGTCTTGAGAGGGTGTGTGTTGTCAATCTCGACAGGGCGAGAGTTGTGGATCTGGGCAGGTTTTGAGTTGTCAATTTGGACAGGGTGAGAGTTGTGAATCTGGATAGAGTGTGAGTTGCGGTTCTGGACAGGGTGAGCTTGTGGATCTGGAAAGTATGTGAGTTGTGGATTTGGACAGGGTATGAGTTACAGATGTGGACAGGGTGTGAGCTGTGGATCTGCACAGGTTTTATGTTGTGGATTTGGACATGGTGTGAGTTGTTGATATGCACAGGTTATGAGTTGTGGATCGGACAGGGTGTGTGTTGTGGAGTTGGACAGGGTGTCAGTTGTGGAGCCAGACAGGGTCTGAGTTGTTGTTCTGGACAAAGGTATGTTGTGGATCTGGACATGGGCAAACTAGTGAAACTTGACAGGGTGTGTGTCATGGATTTGGAAACAGTGTGAGCTATGGATCTGCACAGGGTGTGAGCTGTGCATCAGGTCAATGTATGAGCTGTGCGTCAGGTCAAGGTGTGAGTAGTGGGTCTGGACACGGCGAGAGTTGTGGATCTGGAAAGAGAGAGAATTGTGGATCTGGAAAGTGTGTGAGTTGTCAATCTGGACTGGGTGTGAGTTGTGGATCTGCGAATGGTGTGTGTTGTGGATCTGAACAAGGTGAGATTTGTGTATCTGTACAGTGTATGAGTTGTGGATCAGTACAGGTTGTGAATTGTGGATCTGCACAGGGTGTGAGATGAGGATCTGGACAGGGTGTCAGTTGCGGATCTGGACAGGGTGTCAGTTGCGGATCTGGACAGGGTAGGAGTTGTCGTTGTGGACAGAGTGTGAGGGGTAGATTTGGACTGGGGAGAGTTGTGAGACTGGACAGGATGTGAGTTGTGGATCTGGACAGGGTGTGAGTTGTAAATCTGGACAGGGTGAGAGTTGTGTTTGTGGGCAGGGTAGGAGCTGTGGATCAGGACAGAGTGGGGGGTTTTGGAGCTGGACAGAGTGTAAGATGTCGATCTGGACAGGGTGAGAGTAGTGGATCTGGTTAGGATGGGAGTTGTCAATCTGGACAGCGTGAGGGGTGGTTCTGTGCAAGGTGTGAATTGTGGATCTGGGCAAGGTGTGAGTTGTCAAATGGACAAGATGAAAGTTATGGATCTGGGCAGCGTGTGATTTGTGGATAAGGACAGAGTATGAGTTGCAGATCTGGGCAGGATATGAGCTGTGGATCTTGACATGGGTAGAGTAGTGAGACTGGAAAGGTAGAGAGTTGTGGGTCTGGACAGGGAGTGAGTTGTCAATCTGGACAGGGTCAGAGCTGTCGATCTGGAAAGGGTGTGATTTGCCGAATAGACAAGATAAGAGTTGTGGATCTGGGCAGAGTGTGATTTATGCATCTGGACAAAGTGTACGTTATGGTTCAGGATAGTGTGTAAGTTGTGGATCAGGAGAGCGTGTGAGTTGTGGATCTGGCCAGGATGTGGACAGGGTGTGTCTTGCGGATTTGGAGAGGGTGTGAGTTGTGGTACTGGACAGAATGATAGCTGTAGATCTGGACAGGGTGAGAGTTGTGGATCTGGAAATGGTGTGTTTTGTCAAAAGGACAAGATGAAAGTTGTGGATCTGGGCAGAGTGCGATTTGTACATCTGGACAGAGTTTGACTCGTAGATCTGGACAGAGTGTAAGTTTGGATCTGGACAGAGCGTAAGTTGGGAATCTGGACAGAGTGTAAGTTGTGGATCTGGACAGAGTGTAATTTGTCGATCTGGACAGTGTGTAATTTGTGGAGTTGGACAGAGTGTACCTAGTGGATCTGGACCGTGTGTAAGTTGTGCATCTGAACAGAATGTAAGTTGTGGATCTGAACAGAGTGTAAGTTTTGGATCTAGACGGAGTGTAAGTTGTGGATCTGGACCGAGGGTAAGTTGTGGATCTGGAGAGAGTTGGAATTGTGGATCTGGACAGGGTGTGTGTTGTGGATTTGGAGAGGATGTGAGTTGTGGATCTGGACAGGGTTAGAGTTTTGGGTCTGGAGAGTCTGTGAGTTGTCAATCACGACAAGTGGGTGAGCTGAGCATCAGTACCAGGTGAAAGTTGTGAATCTGGACAGGGTGTGAGTTGTAGATATGGACAGGTTATGAGATGTGGAATTGGACAGTGTGTCAGTTGTGGATCCGAACAGTTTCTTACTTGTTATTCTGGACAGAGGTACGTTGTGGATCAGAACACAGGGAGCGTAGTGAGACTGGACAGTGTGTGTGTTGTGGAATTGTAGAGAGTGTGAGTTGTGGATCTGGTCAGGGTGTCAGGTGCAGATCTGGACTGGGTGTGTTTGTGGATTTGGACACAGTGTGAGTTGTGGATATGGAAAGGGTGTGAGTTGTGGATCTGGACAATGTGTGATATGTGGATTTGGACACTGTATTAGGTGTCAATCTGAACAGGGTGTGAGTTGTGGATGTGGACATGGGGAGAGCAGTGAGACTGGGCAGGATGTGTGTTGTGGATTTGGACAGGGTGTGAGTTGTGGATCTGGACAGGGTGTGAGTTGTGGATTTAGACACACTGTGAGTTGTGGATTTGGACACAGTGTGAGAGTGGATCTGGACAGGGTGATAGTTGTGGTATGGACAGGATGTGAGTTGTGGATCTGGACAAGGCATGATTTGTGGATGTGGACATGGGGAGAGTAGTGTGGCTGGACAGGGAATGAGTTGTTGATTGGAAAATGGTGTGAGTTGTGGGTCTGGACAGAGTGAGGGTAGTGGATCTGGACAGGATGAGAGTTGTGGATCTGGACAAAATGTAATTTGTCGATCTGGACAGAGTGTAATTTGTGGAGTTGGACAGAGCGTAAGTAGTGGATCTGGACCGTGTGTAAGTTGGGCATCTGAACAGAATGTAAGTTGTGGATCTGAACAGAGTGTAAGTTTTGGATCTAAACTGAGTGTAAGTTGTGGATCTGGACCGAGGGTAAGTTGTGGATCTGGACAGAGTGGGAATTGTGGATCTGGACAGGGTGAGATGTAGATCTGGGCCAGCTGTGTGTTGTGGATCTGGGCAGGTGGACGTTGTGGATCTGTACAGAGTGTGAGTTGCGGATCTTGACTGGGTGAGATTTTGTGGATCTGGACAGGGTGTGAGTTGTGGATCTGGACAGGTTCTGGACAGGGTGTGTGTTGTGGATATGGAGAGGGTCTGATTTGTGGATCTGGACAGGGTGTCAGTTGCAGCTCTGGACAGCGTGATAGTTGTGGATTTGGACAGGATGTGAGTTGCAGATCTGGACAAGGTGTGATTTGTGAATCTGGACATGGGGAGAGTAGTGAGGCTGGAAAGGGAATGAGTTGTTGATTGGGAAATGGTGTGAGTTGTGGTTCTGGACATGGTGTGAGTTGTGGATCTGGACAGAGTGAGAGTTGTGGATCTGGACAGGGTGAGTGTTGTGGATCTGGACAGTGTGTGAGTAGTCAATCTCAAGAGGGTGAGAGTGGGGATCTGGACCGATTGTGAGTTGAGGATCTGGACAGGTTGAGATGTAGATATAGGCCAGGTGTGTGTTGTGGATCTGGGCAGGTGGATGTTGTGGATCTGGAGAGAGTGTGAGTTGTGGATCTGGACAGAGTGAGATTTTGTGGATCTGGACAGGGTGTGAGTTGTGGATCTGTACACGGTGTGAGTTATGGATCTGGACAGGGTGAGAGTTGTGGATCTTGACAGTGTGTGAGTTGAGCATCTGGACAGGGTGAGATGTAGATCTTGGCCAGGTGTGTGTTGTGGATCTGGGCAGGTGGACATTGTGGATCTGTACATAGTTGGAGTTGTGGATCTGGACAGAGTGAGATTTTGTGGATCTGGACAGGGTGTGAGTTGTGGATCTGGACAGGGTGTGAGTTGTGGATCTGGAAAGGGTGAGAGTTGTGGATCTGGAAAGGGTGAGAGTTGTGGATCTGGGCAGATTGTAATTTGTGGACCTGGACAGAGTGTAATTTGTGGAGTCGGGCAGTGTGTAAGTTGTGGATCTGGACAGAGTGTAAGTTGTGGATCTAGACCGAGTGTAAGTTGTGGATCTGGACCGAGTGTATGTTATGGATCTGGACAAAGTGTAAGTTGTGGATCTTGACAGAGATGCAATTGTGGATCAGGACATGTTCTGGACAGGGTGTTTGTTGTGGATTTGGAGATGGTGTGAGATGTGGATCTGGACAGAGTTAGAGTTGTGGGTCTGGAGAGTCTGTGAGTTGTCAATCATGACAAGGTGTGAGCTGAGCATCAGTACCCCTTGAAAGTTGTGAATCAGGACAGGGCGTGAGTTGTAGATCCGAACAGATTCTGACTTGTTATTCTGGACAGAGGTATGTTGTGGATCAGAACATGGGGAGAGTAGAGAGTCTGGACAGTGTGTGTGTTGTGGAATTGGAGAGGGTGTGAGTTGTGGATCTGGACAGGGTGTCAGTTGCAGATCTGGACTGGGTGTGAGTTTTGGATTTGAATACAGTGTGAGTTGTGGATATGGAAAGGGTGTGATTTGTGGATCTGGAGAGGGTGAGAATTCTGGATCTGGACAGATTGTAAGTTGTGGATCTTGTCAGAGTGTAATTTGTCGATCTAGACAGGGTGTAAGTTTGGATCTGGACAGGTTCTGGGCAGGGTGTGTGTTGTGGATTTGGAGAGGGTGTCAGTTGTGGATCTGGACAGGGTGTGAGTTGTCGAACTTGAGAGAGCATAAGTTGGGGATCAGGACAGGATGAGAGTTTTGGATCTGGACAGGATGTGTGTTGAGGAACTTGACAGGGTTTGAGTTGTGGATCTGGACAGAGTGTGAGTTGTCGATCTTGACAGGGTGAGAGTAGTGGATCTGGATGGTTTTGGGAGTTGTCAATCTGCACAGTGTTTGAGCTGTGGATCTGTGCAAGGTGTGAGTTGTGGATCTGTGGGAGGTGTGAGTTGGGGACCTGGACAGAGTGTGAGTTGTCGATCTGGACAGGGTGCGGGTTGATAATCTGGGCAGGGTGTGAGTTCCTGATCTGGACAGGGTCACAATCGTAAATCTGGACAGTGTATGAATTGTTGATCTGGACAGGGTATGGATTTTGGATAGGCACAAGTGTTATGAGTTATGGATCTTGACAGGGTGTGAGTTGTGGATCTGGACAGGGAGTGAGTTGTGGATCTGGAGAGGGCATAATTGGGGGGTCCGGAAAGGGTAGGAGTTGTGGATTTGGACAGGGTGGGATTTGTGGATCTGGATGGGTTTGTGAGTTGTCAATCTGCACAGTGGATGAGTTGTTCATCTGTGCAGGGTGTGAGTTTTGGAGCTGGACAGAGTGTGAGATGTCGATCTGGACAGGGTGAGAGAAGTGGATCTGGATAGGATGGGAGTTGTCAATCTGGATAGCGTTTGAGAAGTGGTTCTGTGCAGTGTGTGATTTGTGGAAGTGGACAGGGTTAGAGTTGTAAATCTGGACAGGGTATGAATTGTGGATCTGGACAGGTTGTGAATTTTGGATCTGCACAGGCTGTGAGCTGAGGATCTTGAAAAGTTATGAGTTAAAGATCTAGACAGGATGTGATTTATGGATCTGGATATGGTGTGAGTTGTGGAACTGACAGGGTGTCAGTTGAAGATCTGGACATGGTGTGAGTTGTCAATATGGACAGGGTGTGAATTGTGGATCTGGACATGGGGAGCATAGTGTGACTGGACAAGAAGTTAGTTGTTGATTTGGACAAGGTTTGAGTTGCGGACCTGGACAGGGTGTCCATTGTAGATCTGGACAGGTTGTGACTTGCCAGTTTTGACAGTGTGTGAGTGGTGGTTCTGTGGAGGGTGTGAGTTGTGGATCTGAACTGGGAGAGGGTTGTGGTTCTGGACAGGGTGTGAGATGTCAGTCTGGACAGGGAGTGAGGTGTTGGTCTGGGCAAGGTGTGATTTGTGGATCTGGACAGAACTTGAGTTGTGGATCATTGTGTGATTTGTGGATCTGGACAGGGAGTTAATTGTCAATCTGAACAGTGTGTGAGTTGTGGATGCAGACATGGGGAGAGTAGTGAGACTGAAAAGGGAATGAGTTGCTTATTGGCAAACAGTGTGAGTTGTGGCTCTGGACAGAATGATAGTTGTAGATCTGGACAGGTTGAGAGTTGTGGATCTGGACAGGGTGTGATTTGTCAAAAGGACATGATGAAAGATGTGGATCTGGGTGAAGTGTGATTTGTGCATCTGGACAGAGTATGACTTGTAGGTCTGGAGAGAGTGTAAGTTGTGAATCTGGACAGAGTGTAAGATGTGGATCTGGACAGGTTATGGACAGGATGTTTTTTGTGGATTTGGAGAGGGTGTGAGTTGTGGATCTGGACAGGGTGTGAGTTGTAGTTCTTGACTGGGTGTATGTTGTGGATTTGGACACAGTGTGAGTTGTGGACATGGAAAGCGTGTGAGTTGTGGATCTGGACAGGGTGTTAGTTGTCAATCTGAACAGGGTGTGAGTTGTGGATGTGGATATGGGGAGAGTCGTGAGACTGGACAGGGAATGAGTTGTTGATTAGGAAACGGTGTGAGTTGTGGATCTGGACATGGCGCCAGTTGCAGATCTGGATTGTGTGGCAGTTGTATCTGTACATGTGGGTGTTGTGGATCTGGACATGGGGAGAGCAATGAGACTGGAAAGGTAGAGAGTTGTGGGACTTGACAGGGAGTGAGTTGTCAATCTGGACAGGGTTATAGTTGTGGATATGGGAAGGGTGTGAGTTGCAGATCTGGCCAGGATGTGAGTTATGGATCTGGGCAGGGTGAGAGTTGTTGATCTGGACAGGGTGAGAGTTGTGGATCTGAACAGGGTGAGAGTTGTGAATCTGAACAGAGTGCAAGTTGTGGATCTGGACAGAGTGTAAGTTGTGGAAATGGAAAGAGTGCGATTTGCGGATCTGGATAGGGTGAGAATTTGTGGATCTGGACAGGGTCTGAGTTGTGGATCTGGAAAGGGTGTGTGTTGTTGATTTGGAGAGGGTCTGATTTGTGGATCTGGACAGGATGTCAGTTGCAGATCTGGACAGCATGATAGTTGTGGATTTGGACAGGATGTGAGTTGCAGATCTGGACAAGGTGTGATTTATGGATCTGGACAGGGTGTTAGTTGTCAATCTGATAATGGTGTGATTTGTGGATGTGGACATGGGGAGATAGTGAGGCTGGACAGGGAATGAGTTGTTGATTGGGAAATGGTGTGAGTTGTGGATCAGGACATGGTGTGAGTTGTGGATATGGACAGAGTGAGAGTTGTGGATCTGGACAGGGTGAGAGTTGTGGATCTGGACAGGGTGTGAGTTTTCAATCTCGAGAGGGGGAGAGTGTGGATCTGGACAGAGTCTGAGTTGTGGATCTGGACAGGGTGAGATTTTGTGGATATGGACAGGGTGTGAGTTGTGGATCTGGACAGGGTGAGAGTTGTGGATCTGGACAGAGTGTAATTTGTCGATCAGGACAGAGTGTAATTTGTGGAGTTGGACAGAGTGTACGTAGTGGATCTGGACCGTGTGTAAGTTGTGCATCTGAACAGAATGTAAGTTATGGATCTGAACAGAGTGTAAGTTTTGAATCTAGACCGAATGTAAGTTGTGGATCTGGACCGAGGGTAAGTTGTGGATCTGGAGAGAGTTGGAATTATGGATCTGGACAGGGTGTGTGTTGTGGATTTGGAGAGGATGTGAGTTGTGGATCTGGACAGGGTTGGAGTTTTGGGTCTGGAGAGTCTGTGAGTTGTCAATCACGACAAGGGGGTGAGCTGAGCATCAGTACCAGGTAAAAGTTGTGAATCTGGACAGGGTGTGAGTTGTAGATCTGGACAGGTTATGAGATGTGGAATTGGACAGTGTGTCAGTTGTGGATCCGAACAGTCTCTTACTTGTTATTCTGGACAGAGGTACGTTGTGGATCATAACACGGGGAGCTTAGTGAGACTGGACAGTGTGTGTTTTGTGGAATTGTAGAGAGTGTGAGTTGTGGATCTGGTCAGGGTGTCAGGTGCAGATCTGGACTGGGTGTGTTTGTGGATTTGGACACAGTGTGAGTTGTGGATATGGAAAGGGTGTGAGTTGCGGATCTTGTCAATGTGTGATTTGTGGATCTGGACTCAGTATTATATGTCAATCTGAACAGGGTGTGAGTTGTGGATGTGGACATGGGGAGAGCAGTGAGACTGGGCAGGATGTGTGTTGTGGATTTTGAGAGGGTGTGAGTTGTGGATCTGGACAGGGTGTGAGTTGTGGATTTAGACACACTGTGTGTTGTGGATTTGGACACAGTGTGAGTTGTGGATCTGGACAGGGTGATAGTTGTGGTATGGACAGGATGTGAGTTGTGGATCTGGACAAGGCGTGATTTGTGGATGTGGACATGGGGAGAGTAGTGTGGCTGGACAAGGAATGAGTTGTTGAATGGAAAATGGTGTGAGTGGTGGATCTGGACAGGGTGAGATTTTGTGGATCTAGACAGGGTGTGAGTTGTGGATCTGTACAGCTTCTGGACAAGGTGTGTGTTGTGGATTTGGAGAGGGTCTGATTTGTGGATCTGGACAGGGTGTCAGTTGCAGATCTGGACAGCATGATAGTTGTGGATTTCGACAGGATGTGAGTTGCAGATCTGGACAAGGTGTGATTTGTGAATCTGGACAGGGTGTTAGTTGTCAATCTGAACAGGGTATGATTTGTGGATGTGGACATGGGGAGAGTAGTGAGGCTGAAAATGGAATGAGTTGATGATTGGGAAATTGTGTGAGTTGTGGTTATGGACATGGTGTAAGTTGTGGATCTTGACAGAGTGAGAGTTGTGGATCTGGACAGGGTGTGAGTAGTCAATCTCGAGAGGGTTAGGGTGGGGATCTGGACTGAGTGTGAGTTGAGGATCTGGACAGGGTGAGATGTAGATCTAGGCCAGGTGTGTGTTGTGGATCTGGGCAGGTGGACATTGTGGATCTGGACAGCATGTGAGTTGCGGATCTGGACAGAGTGAGATTATGTGGATCTGGACAGGGTGAGAGTTGTGGATCTGGACAGGGTTTGGGTTGTCAATTTCGAGAGGGTGAGAGTGTGGATCTGGAAAAAGTGTGAGTTGAGGATCTGGACAGGGTGATATGTAGATCTGGGCCAGTTGTGTGTTGTGGATCTGGGCAGGTGGACGTTGTAGATCTGTACAGAGTGGGAGTTGTGGATCTGGACAGAGTGCGATTTTGTGGATCTGGGCTGAGTGTGAGTTGTTGGTCTGGACAAGATGTGAGTTGTGGATCTGGAAAGGGTGAGAGTTGTGGATCTGGGCAGAGTGTAATTTGTGGACCTGGACAGAGTGTAATTTGTGGAGTCGAGCAGTGTGTAAGTTGTGGATCTGGACCGAGTGTAAGTTGTGGATCTGGACCGAGTGTATGTTATGGATCTGGAACAAGTGTAAGTTGTGGATCTTGACAGAGTTGCAATTGTGGATCAGGACATGTTCTGGACAGGGTGTGTGTTGTGGATTTGGAGATGGTGTCAGTTGTGTATCTGGACAGTGTTAGAGTTGTGGGTCTGGAGAGTCTGTGAGTTGTCAATCATGACAAGGTGTGAGCTGAGCATCAGTACCAGGGGAAAGTTGTGAATCTGGACAGGGTGTGAGTTGTAGATCCGAACAGGTTCTGACTTGTTATTCTGGACAGAGGTATGTTGTGGATCAGAACATGGGGAGAGTAGTGAGACTGGACAGTGTGTGTGTTGTGGAATTGAAGAGGGTGTGAGTTGTGGATCTGGTCATGGTGTGAGTTGTCAATCTGGACACAGTGTGAGTTGTGGATCTTGACATGGGGAGCGTAGTGTGACTGGACAGGGAGTTAGCTGTTGATTAGGACAGGGTGTGTCTTGTGGACATGGACAGGGTGTCAGTTGCAGATCTGGACAAGTTGTGACATGTCAATTTGGACAGTGTGTAAGTGGTATTTCTGTGCAGGGTGTGAGTTGTGGATCTGGACTGGGAGTGGGCTGTGGATAAGGACAGGGTATGAGTTGCCAATCTGGACAAGGTGTGAGTTGTTGATCTGGGCATGGTGTGAGTTGTCAATCTGGACAGGGTGTGAATTTTGGATCTGCACAGGGTGTGAGATGATGATCTGGAAAATTTATGAGTTACATATCTAGACAGCGTGTTATTTGTTGGTCTGGACATGGTGTGAGTTGTGGATCTGGGCAGGGAGATGTTTGTGGAAATGGAAATGGTGTGGGGTGTCAATTTGGACCAGGTGTGAGTTGTGGATCAGTGAAGGGAGTGTGTTGTGGATCTGAACAAGGTGAGTTTTCTGGATATGTACAGGTTATGAGTTGTGGATCTGGACAGGGTGTCAATTGTGGATCTGGACAGGGTGAGAGATTTAAATCTGGACAGGGTATGAATTGTGGATCCAGACAGTGTGTGAATTGTAGATCTGGACATGTTGTGAATTGTGGATCTGGACATGGTGTGAGTTGTGGATCTGGGCAGGGAGAGAGTTGTGGATATGGAAATAGTATAGAGTGTCAATCTGGACCGGGTGTGAGTTGTGGATCAGTAAAGGGTGTGTGGTGTGGATCTGAACAAAGTGAGATTTCTGGATCTGTACAGGGTATGAGTTGTGGATCTGGACAGGGTGTGAATTGTGGATCTGGACCGGGTGAGAGATTTAAATCTGGACAGGGTATGAATTGTGGATGTGGACAGGGTGTGAATTGTGGATGGGCACACGGTGTGATTTGAGGGTCTGGAAATTTTATGAGTTATAGATCTGGACAGGGTGTGGGTTGTCGATCTTGACAGGGTGAGAGTAGTGGATCTGGATGGGTTTCAGAGTTGTCAATCTGCACAGTATGTGAGTTGTGGATCTGTGCAGGGTGTGAGTTGTGGATCTGGAGAAAGTGTGAGTTGTGGATCTGGAAAGGGTGAGAGTAGTGGATCTGGACAGGGTGTGAGTTGTCAATCTGGACAGGGTGTGGGTTATGGATCTTGACAGGGTCAGAGTTACTAATCTGGACATGGTATGAATTGTGGATCTGGACGGGTGTGAATTGTCAATCTACACAGTGTGCGAATTGAGGATCTGAAGAGTTTGTGAGTTGCGGATCTGGACAGGTTGTCAGTTGTGGATATGGTCAGGGTGAGAGTTGTAGATCTGGACACGGTGTTATTTGTCAAATGGACATGATGAATGTTGTGGATCTGGGTAGAGTGTGATTTGTGGATCTGGACAGGGTGTGAGTTGTAGATCTGGGCAGCATGTGAGTTGTTGATCTGGACAGAGTGTAAGTTGCCAATCTGGACAAGGTGTGAGATGCGGATCTGGATAGGGTGAGAGTTGTGGTTCTGCAGAGGATGTGAGTTGTCAATCACAACAAGGTAAGAGTTGTGGATCTGGGCAGGGTGTGAGTTGACAATCTGGACGGGATGTGAGTTGTGGAACTGGACAGGGTCATAGTTGTAAATCTGGACAGGGTATGAATTTTGGATACGGACAGGGTGTGAATTTCTTATCTGCACAACATGTGAGTTGAGGATCTGGTTCTGTCAAAGGGTCATGAGGACTCAAAAAATCAACTCTTTTCTTCTCCGCCGATGCTGCCAGACCTGCTGAGTTTTTCCAGGTAATTCTGTTTTTGTTTTGGATTTCCAGCATCCGCAGTTTTTTGTTTATATATATATATATATATATATATATATATATATGAATGTTATGGATCTGGGCAGAGTGTGATTTGTGGATCTGGACAGAGTGTAGGTTGTAGATCTGGCATGGTGTGAGTTGTGGATCTGGACAGAGTGTGAGATGCGGATCTGGAAAGGGTGAGAATTGTGGATCTGGGCAGGGTGTGAGTTGTTAATCTGGACAGGGTGTGAGTTCTGGATCTGGACAGTGTGTGTGTTGTGGATCTGGGTCAGGTTTGTGTTGTGGATCTGGACAGAGTGTGAGTTGCCTATCTGCACAGGGTGAGAGTTGTGTATCTGGACAGCATGTGAGATGTGGATATGGACAGGGTTAGAGCTGTCGATCTGGACTGAGTGAGAGCTGTGGATATGGACGGGTGTGAGTTGTGGATCTGGAAAGGGTGTGAGTTGTGGATCTGGACAGGGTGTGGGTGATGGATCTGGATGAGTTTGGGAGTTGTCAATCTGCACAGTGGATGAGTTGTGCGTCTGTGAAGGCTGTGAGTTGTGGAGCTGGACAGAGTGAGAGTGGTGAATCTGGATTGGTTGGGAGTTGTCAATCTGGACAGTGCATGAGTGGTGGTTCTGTGAAGGGTGTGAGTTGAGAATCTGGACAGGGTGTGAGTTGTTGAGCTGGACACTGTGTGAATTTTGGATCTGCACAGGATGTGAGTTGAGGATCTGGACAAGTAATGAGTTACAGATTGAGACAGGGTGTGAGTTATGGAGCTGGACATTGTGTGAATTGTGGATCTGGACAGGGTGTGGGGTGTCAATATGGACCGGGTGTGAGTTATGGATCAGGAAAGGGTGTGTGTTGTGGATCTGAACAAGGTGATATTTCTGAATCTGTGCAGGGTATGAGTTGTGGATCTGGACAGGGTGTAATTTGTTGAGCTGGACAGGTTGTGAATTTTGGATCTGCACAGGGTGTGAGTTGAGGATCTGGACAAGTAATGAGTTACAAATCTAGACAGGGTGTGATTTATGGATCTGGACAGGGAGAGGGTTGTGGATCTGGAAAGGGTGTGGGGTGTCAATATGGACCAGGTGTGAGTTGTGGATCTGTGTAGGCTATGAGTTGTGGATCTGGACAGGATGAGAGCTATAATTCTGGACAGGGTATGAATTTTGGATCTGGACAGGGTGTGAATTGTGGATGGGCAGATGGTGTGAGTTGACGGTCTGGAAAACTTAGGAGTTAATAGATCTGGACAGGGTGAGAGTTGTTGATCTGGACATGGAGTGAGTTGTGGATCTATACAGGGTGTGAGTTGTGGATCTGGAAAGAGTGTGAGTTGTCGATCTTGACAGTTTGTGAGTTGTGGATCTGTGCAGGGTGTGAGTTGTGGATCTGTAGAAAGTGTCAGTTCTCGACCTGGACAGGGTGAGAGTAGTGGTTCTGGACAGGGTGTGAGTTATCAATCTGGACAGGATGTAGGTTGTAGATCTGGACAGGGCCAGAGTTATAAATGTGGGCAGAGTATGAATTGTGGATCTGCACAGAGTGTAAGTAAAGGATCTGGCGAGTTTGTGAGTTGCGAATCTGGACAGTGTCTCAGTTGCACATCTGGCCAGGGTGTGAGTTGAGTTGTGGATCTGGACAGATTGAGAGTTGTAGATCTGGACACAGTCTTACTTGTCAAATGGACAAGATGAAAGTTGTGCATTTGGGCAGAGTGTGACTTGTGGCTCTGGACAGAGTGTGAGTTGTAGATCTGGGCAGAGTGTGACTTGTGGATCTGGACAGAGTGTGAGTTGTAAATCTGGACAGGGTGAGAGTTATTTTTGAGTTGTCTATCACCACAAGGTGAAATTTGTGGATCTGGAAAGGCTGTGAGTTGTCAATCTGGACAGGGTGTGAGTACTGGATCTGGATCAGGTTTGCGTTGTGGATCTGGACAGAGTGTGAGTTGCCTATCTGCACAATGTGAGAGTTGTGGATCTGGTCAGCGTGTGAGTGGTGGATATGGACAGGGTCACAGCTGTGGATCTGGACTGGGTGAGAGCTGTCGATATGGACAAGGTGTGAGTTGTGGATCTGGACAGGGCATAATTTACAGATGTGGACAGGATGCAAGTTGTGGATCTGGACAGGGTGCAAGTTGTGGATTTGGACATGGTGTGAGTTGTGGATCTGGACAATGGAGTTTGACAATGCATCAGTTATGGATCCGGACATGTACTGAGTTGTTATTCTGGACAGAGGTATGTCGTGAATCTGAACATGGGAAGAGTAGTGACACTGGACAGGTTGTGTGTTGTGGATTTGGCGAGGGTGTAAGTTGTGGATCTGGACAGGCTATCAGTTACAAATCTGGAAAGGGTGTGAGTTATGGATCTGGACAAGGTGTGACTTGTGGATCTGGACATAGTTTTAGTTGTGGATCCGTGTGTGAGTTGTGGATCTAGACAGGGAGTTAGTTGTCAATCTGAACAGTGTGTGAGTTGTGGATGTGGACATGGGAGAGAAGTGAGATTGGACATGGAATAAGTTGTTTATTGGAAAACGGTGTGAGTTGCAGATCTGGACATGGTGTTAGTTGCAGTTCTAGACTGGGTGTTAGATGTCAATCTGTGCAGGGTATGATTTGGATCATGACATGGGTAGAATAGTGAGACTGGAAAGGTAGAGAGTTGTGGGTCTGGAGAAGGAGTGAGTTGTCAATCTGGACAGGGTGAGAGTTGTGGATCTGGCCAGGTTCTGGACAGGGTGTGTGTTGAGGATTTGGAGAGGGTGTGACTTGTGGTTCTGGACAGAGTGGTAGTTGACAGGGTGAGAATTGTGGATCAGGAAAGGGTGTGATTTGTCAAAAGATCAAGATGAAGTTGTGGATCTGAGCAGAGTGTTATTTGTGCATTGGGACAGAGTGTGACTTGTAGATCTGGTCAGGGTGTGAGTTGTGGATCTGGGCAGAGTGTAAGTTGTGGATCTGGACAGAGTTTAAGCTGTGGATCTGGACCAAGGGTAAGTTGTGGATCTGAGCAGAGTGTAAGTTTTGGATCTAGACTGAGTGTAAGTTGTGGATCTGGACCGAGTGTATGTTGTGGTTCTGGACAGGGTGTGTGTTGTAGATTTGGAGAGCGTGTGAGTTGTGGGTCTGTACAGGGTTAGAGTTGTGTGTCTGGAGAGGCTGTGAGTTGTCAATCACGACAAGGGGTGAGCTGAGCATCAGTACCAGGTGAGAGTTGTGAATTTGGACAGGGTGTGAGTTGTAGATCTGGACGGGTTATGAGTTGTGGAGTTGGACAGTGTGTCAGCTGTGGATCTGAACAGGTTCCGACTTGTTGTCCTGGACAGATGTATGTTGTGGATCTGAACACGGGGAGAGTAGTGAGACTGGACAGTGTATGTGTTGTGGATTTGGAGAGGGTGTGAGTTGTGGATCTGGACAGGGTGCCAGGTGTAGATCTGGACTGGGTGTGAGATGTGGATTTGGACGCAGTGTGAGTTGTGGATATGGAAAGGGTGTGAGTTGTGGATCTAGACATGGTGATAGTTGTGGTTATGGAGAGGAAGTGAGTTGCGGATCTGGACAATGTATGATTTGTGGATCTGAACAGGGTGTTAGATGTCAATCTCAACAGGGTGTGAGTTGTGGATGTTGACATGGGGAGAGCAGTGAGACTGGGCAAGATATGCGTTGTGGATTTGGAGAGGGTGTGAGTTGTGGATCTGGACAGGGTGTAAGTTCTGGATTTAGACACACTGTGAGTTGTGGATTTGGACACAGTGTGATTTGTGGATCTTGAAAGGGGGTGAGTTGTGGATCTGGACAGGGTGTTAGATGTCAATCTGAACAGTGTGTGAGTTATGGATTTGGACATGGAGAGATTAGTGAGACTGGACTGGTAATGAGTTGTTGATTGGGAAACGGTGTGAGCTGCGGATATGGACATGGTGTTGGTTGCAGGTCTGGACAGGGTGGGAGTTTTCTATCTGTACATGGTGTGAGTTTTGTTCCTGGACATGGAGAGAGTAGTGAGACTGGAAAGGTAGAAAGTAATTGGTCTGGACAGGGAGGGAGTTGTCAATCTGGACAGGGTGAGAGTTGTGGATCTGGGCAGGGTGTGAGTTGTGGATATTTGCAGGGTGTGAGTTGTGTATCTGGCAGGGTGTGAATTGTGGATCTGGACAGGGTGTGAGTTGTGTATCTGGAGAGGGTTTGAGTTGTGGATCTGGACAGGGTGTTTGTTGTGGATCTGGACAGGGTGAGAGTTGTTCATCTGGACAGGTTGAGAGTTGTGAATCTGAACAAAGTGTAAGTTGTCAATCTGGACAGAGTGTAAGTTGTGGAAATGGACAGAGTGTGAGTTGCGGATCTGGATAGGGTGAGAATTTGTGGATTTGGACAGGGTGTGAGTTGTGGATTTGGAGAGGGTCTGATTTGTGGATCTGGACAGGATGTCAGTTGCAGATCTGGACAGCGTGATAGTTGTGTATTTGGACAGGATGTGAGTTGCAAATCTGGACAAAGTGTGATTTGTGGATGTGCACAGGGTGTTAGTTGTCAATCTGAACAGAGTGTGATTTTTGGATGTGGACATGGGGAGAGTAGTGAGGTTGGACAGGGAATGAGTTGTTGATTGGGAAATGGTGTGAGTTGTGGATCTGGACAGGGTGAGAGTTGTGGATCTGGACAGGGTGGGAGTTGTGGATCTGGACAGGGTGGGAGTTGTGGATCTGGACAGGGTGGGATTTGTGGATCTGGACAGGGTGTGAGTTGTCAATCTCGAGAGAGTGAGAGTGTGGATCTGGTCAGAGTGTGAGATGAGGATCTGGAAAGGGTGAGTTGTACATCTGGGCGAGGTGTGTGTTGTGCATCTGGGCAGGTGGACGTTGTGGATCTGGATGGAGTCTGAGTTGCGGATCTGGACAGGGTGAGATTTTGTGGATCTGGACAGGTTGTGAGTTGTGGATCTGGACAGGGTGAGAGCTATGAATCTGGCCAGAGTGTAATTTGTGGAACTGGACAGAATGTAAGTTGTGGATCTGGACAGAGTGTAAATTTTGGATCTAGACCAAGTGTAAGTTGTGGATCTGAACAGAATGTAAGTTGTGCATGTGAACAGAGTGTAAGTTTTGGATCTAGACCAAGTGTAATTTGTGGATCTGGACCAAGGGTAAGTTGTGGATCTGGACAGAGTGGGAATTGTGGTTCTGGACAGGTTCTGGACAGGGTGTGTGTTGTGGATTTGGAGAGGGTGTGAGTTGTGGATCTGGACAGGGTTAGAGTTTTGGGTCTGGAGAGTCTGTGAGTTGTCAATCACGACAAGTGGGTGAGCTGAGCATCAGTACCAGGTGAAAGTTGTGAATCTGGACAGGGTGTGAGTTGTAGATCTGGACAGGTTAGGGAGATGTGGAATTGGACAGTGTGTCAATTGTGGATCCGAACAGTTTCTGACTTGTTATTCTGGACAGAGGTATGTTGTGGATCAGAACACGGGGAGCGTAGTGAGACTGGAACATGTATGTGTTGTGGAATTGTCCAGGGTGGGAGTTGTGGATCTGGACAGGGTGTCAGTTGCAGACCTGGACTGGGTATGAGCTGTGGATTTGGACACAGTGTGAGTTGTGGATATGGAAAAGGTGTGAGTTGAGGATCTGGACTATGTGTGATTTGTGGATCTGGACACGGTATTGACGTCAGTCTGAACAGGGTGTGAGTTGTGGATGTGGACATGGGGAGAGCAGTGAGACTGGGCAAGATGTGTGTTGTGGATTTTGAGAGGGTGTGAGTTGTGGATCTGGACAGGGTGTGAGTTGTGGATTTAGACACACTGTGAGTTGTGGATTTGGACACAGTGTGATTTGTGGATCTGGACAGGGTGATAGTTGTGGTATGGACAGGATGTGAGTTGTGGATCTGGACAAGGTGTGATTTGTGGATATGGACATGGGGAGAGTAGTGTGGCTGGACAGGGAATGAGTTGATTGGAAAATGGTGTGAGTTGTGGATCTGGACATGGTGTGAGTTGTGGGTCTGGACAGAGAGAGAGTTGTGGATCTGGACAGGGTGAGCGTTGTGGATCTGGACAGGGTGCGTGTTGTCAATCTCGACAGGGTGAGAGTTGTGGATCTGGACAGAGTGTGAGTTGAGGATCTGGACAGGGTGCGACGTAGATCTGGGCCAGCTGGGTGTTGTGTATCTGGGCTGGTGGACGTTGTGGATCTCTACAGAGTGTGAGTTGCGGATCTGGACAGGGTGAGATTTTGTGGATCTGGACAAGGTGTGAGTTGTGGATCTCGACATGTTCTGGACAGGGTGTGTGTTGTGGAATTGGAGAGGGTCTGATTTGTGGATATGGACAGGGTGTGAGTTGCAGCTCTGGACAGCGTGATAGTTGTGGATTTGGACAGGATGTGAGTTGCAGATCTGGACAAGGTGTGATTTGTGGATCTGGACATGGTGTTAGTTGTCAATCTGAACAGGTGTGATTTGTGGATGTGGACATGGGGAGAGTAGTGAGGCTGGAAAGGGAATGAGTTGTTGATTGGGAAATGGTGTGAGTTGTGGTTCTGGACATGGTGTGAGTTCTGGATCTGGACAGAGTGAGAGTTGTGGATCAGGACAGGGTGAGTGTTGTGGAGCTGGACAGGGTGACAGTTGTGGATCTGGACAGGGTGTGAGTAGTTAATCTTGAGAGAGTGAGAGTGGGGATCTGGACCGAGTGTGAGTTGAGGATCTGGACAGGGTGAGATGTAGATATAGGCCAGGTGTGTGTTGTGGATCGGGGCAGGTAGACATTGTGGATCTGGACAGAGTGTGAGTTGCGGATCTGGCAGAGTGAGATTTTGTGGATCTGGACAGGGGGTGAGTTATGGATCTGGACAGGGTGAGAGTTGTAGATCTGGACAGGTGTGAGTTGTCAATCTCGAGAGGGTGTGAGTGTGGATCTGGAAAGAGTGTGTGTTGAGGATCTGGTCAGGCTGAGATGTAGCTCTGGGCAAGGTGTGTGTTGTGGATCTGGGAAGGTGGACTTTGTGGATCTGTACAGAGTGTGAGTTGTGGATCTGGACAGAGTTAGATTTTGTGGATCTGGACAGGGTGTGAGTTGTGGATCTGGAAAGGTTGTGAGTTGTGGATCTGGGCAGAGTGTAACTTGTGGACCTGGACAGAGTGTAATTTGTGGAGTTGGACAGTGTGTAAGTTGTGGATCTGGACAGAGTGTAATTTGTGGAGTGGGACAGAGTGTAAGTTGTGGATCTGGACTGAGTGTAAGTTATGGATCTGAGCAGAGTGTAAGTTTTGGATCTAGACCGAGTGTAAGTTGTGGATCTGTACCGAGTGTATGTTGTGGTTCTGGACTAAGTGTAAGTTGTGGATCTGGGCAGAGTGGGAATTGTGGATCTGGACAGGTTCTGGAGAGGGTGTGTGTTGTGGATTTGGAGAGGGTGGGAGTTGTGGATCTGGACAGGGTTAGAGTTGTGGGTCTGGAGAGATTATGAGTTATCAATCATGACAAGGGGGTGAGCTGAGCATCAGTACCAGGTGAAAGTTGTGAATCTGGACAGGGTGTGAGTTGTAGATCCGAACAGGTTCTGACTTGTTATTCTGGACAGAGGTATGTTGTGGATCAGAACACGGGGCGAGTAGTGAGACTGGACAGTGTGTGTGTTGTGGAATTGGAGCGGGTGTGAGTTGTGGATCTGGACACAGTTTGTGTTGTGGATATGTAAAGGATGTGAGTTGCGGATCTGGACAATGTGTGATTTGTGGATCTGGACAGGGTATTAGATGTCAATCTGAACAGGGTGTGAGTTGTGGATGTTGACACGGGAAGAGCAGTGAGACTGGACAGGATGTGTGTTGTGGATTTGCACAGGGTGTGAGTTGTGGATCTGGACTTGGTGTGAGTTGTGGATTGGGACACACTGTGAGTTGTGGATTTGGACACAGTGTGAATTGTGGATCTGGAAAGGGTGTGAGTTGTGGATCAGGACAGGGTGATAATTGTGGATATGGACAGGATGTGAGTTGCGGATCTGGACAAGCTGTGATTTGTGGATCTGGACATGGGGAGAGTAGTGTGGCTGGACAGGGAATGCGTTGTTGATTGGAAAATGGTGTCAGTTGTGAATCTGGACATGGTGTGAGTTGTGGATCTGGACAGAGTGAGAGTTTTGGATCTGCAAAGGGTGTGTGTTGTCAATCTCGACAGGGTGAGAGCTCTGGATCTGGACAGAGTCTGAGTTGAGGATATGGACAGGGTGAGATGTACATCTGGGCCAGATGTCTGTTGTGGATCTGGGCAGGTGGACATTGTGGATCTGTACAGAGTGTGAGTTGCGGATCTGGATAGGGTGAGATTTTGCAGATCTGGACAGGGTCTGAGTTGTGGATCTGGACATGTTCTGGACAGGGTGTGTGTTGTGGTTTTGGAGAGGGTCTGATTTGTGGATCTGTACAGGGTTTTAGTTGCAGATCTGTACAGCGTGATAGTTGTGGATTTGGACATGATGTGAGTTGCAGATCTGGACAAGGTGCGATTTGTAGATCTGGACAGGGTGTTAGTTGTCAATCTGAACAGGGTGTGATTTGTGGATGTGGACATGGGGAGAGTAGTGAGGCTGGACATGGAATGAGTTGTTGATTGGGAAATGGTGTGAGTTGTGGATCTGGACATGGTATGAGTTGTGGATCTGGACAGAGTGAAAGTTGTGGATCTGGACAGGGTGAGAGTTTTGGATCTGGACAGTGTGTGAGTTGTCAATCTCGAGAGGGTGTGAGTGTGGATCTGGACAGAGTGTGAGTTGAGGTTCTGGACACGGTGAGATGTAGATCTGGGCCAGGTGTGTGTTGTGGATCTGGGCAGGTGGCCATTTTGGGTCTGCACAGAGTGTGAGTTGCGGATCTGGACAGCGTGAGATTTTGTGGATCTGGACAGGGTGTGAGTTGTGGATCTGGACAGAGTGAGAGTTGTGGATCTGGACAGGGTGAGAGTATTGGATCTTGACAGTGTGTGAGTTGTCAATCTCGAGAGGGTGAGAGTGGGGATCTGGACAGAATGTGAGTTGAGGATCTGGACACGGTTAGATGTAAATTTGGGCCAGGTGTGTGTTGTGGATCTGGGCAGGTGGCCGTTGTGGATCTGCACAGAGTGTGAGTTGCAGATCTGGACAGAGTGAGATTTTGTGGATCTGGACAGGGTGTGAGTTGTGGATCTGGACAGGGTGTGAGTTGTGGATCTGGACAGGGTGAGAGTTGTGGATCTGGACAGGGTGTGAGTTGTGGATCTGGAAAGGGTGAGAGTTGTGGATCTAGGCAGAGTGTAATTTGTGGACCTGGACAGAGTGTAATTTGTGGAGTTAGACAGTGTGTAAGTTGTGGATCTGGACAGAGTGTAAGTTGTGGTTCTGAACAGAATGTCAGTTGCGGATCTAGACGGATTGTAAGTTGTGGGTCTGGACCGAGTGTATGTTGTGGATCTGGACCAAGTGTAATTTGTGGATCTGTACAGAGTAGGAATTGTGGATCTGGACAGGGTGTGTGTTGTGGATTTGGAGATGTTGTGAGTTGTGGATCTGGACAGGATTAGAGTTGTGGGTCTGGAGAGTCTGTGAGTTGTCAATCATGACAAGGGGTGAGCTGAGCATCAGTACCAGGTGAAAGTTGTGAATCTGGACAGGGTGTGAGTTGTAGATCTGGACAGGTTATGAGTTGTGGAGTTAGACTGTGTGTCAGTTGTGGATCTGAACAAGTTCTAACTTGTTATTCTGGACAGAGGTATGTTGTGGATCAGAACACGGGGAGAGTAGTGAGACTGTACAGTGCATGTGTTGTGGAATTGTAGAGTGTGTGGGTTGTGGATCTGGACAGGGTGACATTTGCAGATCTGTACTGGGTGTGGGTTGTGGATCTGGACAGAGTGTGAGTTGCGGATCTGGATATGGTGAGATCTTGTGGATGTGGACAGGGTTTGAGTTGTGGATCTGGACAGGGTGTGTGTTGTGGAATTGGAGAGTGTCTGATTTGTTAATCTGGACAGGGTGTCAGTTGCAGATCTGGAAAGCGTGATAGTTGTGGATTTGGACAGGATGTTTGTTGCAGATCTGGACAAGGTGTCATTTGTGGATCTGGACAGGTTGTTAGTTGTCAATCTGAACAGGGTGTGATTTTTGGATGTTGATATGGGGAGAGTAGTGAGGCTGGACAGGGAATGAGTTGTTGATTGGGAAATGGTGTGAGTTGTGGATCTGGACATGGTGTGAGTTGTGGATCTGGACAGAGTGAGAATTGTGGATCTGGACAGGGTGAGAGTTGTGGATCTGGACAGGGTGTGAGCTGTCAATCTCGGGACGGTGAGATTGTGGATCTGGACAGACTGTGAGCTGAGGATCTGGACAGTTTATGATGTAGATCTGGGCCAGATGTGTGTTGTGGATCTGGGCAGGTGGACATTGTGGATCTGGACAGAGTGTGAATTGCAGATCTGGACAGGGTGAGATTTTGTGGATCTGGAAAGGGTGTGAGTTGTGGATCTGGACAGTGTGTGAGTCGTGGATCTGGAAAGAGTGAGAGTTGTGTATCTGGACATGTTGAGAGTTGTGGATCTGGACAGAGTGTAATTTGTGGATCTGGACAGAGTGTAATTTGTGGAGTTGGACAGAGTGTAAGATGTGTATCTGGACTGAGTGTATGTTGTGGATCTGAACAGCGTGCAAGTTGTGGATCTAGACCGAGTGTAAGTTGTGGATCTGGACCGAGTGTATGTTGTGGATCTGGACCGAGTGTAAGTTGTGGATCTGGACAGAGAGGAAATTGTGAATCTGGACAGGTCCTGGACAGGGTGTGTGTTGTGGATTTGGAGAGGGTGTGTGAGTTGTGGATCTGGACAGGATTAGAGTTGTGGGTCTGGAGAGTCTGTGAGTTGTCAATCACGACAAGGGGTGAGCTGAGCATCATTGCCAGGTTAAAGTTGTGAATCTGGACAGGGTGTGAGTTGTTGATCTGGACAGGTTATGATTTGTGGAGTTGGACAGTGTGTCAGTTGTGTATCCAAACAGGTTCTGACTTGTTATTCTGGACAGAGGTAAGTTGTGCATCAGAACACGGGGAGAGTAGTGAGACTGGACTTTGTATGTGTTGTGGAATTGTAGAGGATGTCTGTTGCAGATCTGGACTGGGTGTGGGTTGTGTATTTGGAGACCGAGTGAGATGTGGATATGGAAAGTGTATGAGTTGCGGTTCTGGACAATTTGTGGTTTGTGGATCTGGATAGGGTATTAGATGTCAATCTGAACAGGGTGTGAGTTGTGGATGTGGACATAGGGAGAGCAATGAAACTGGGCACGATGTGTGTTGTGGATTTGGAGAGGGTGTGAGTTGTGGATTTAGACACACTTTGAGTTGTGGATCTGGACAGGGTGTGAGTTGTGGATTTGGACAAGGTATGAGTTGTGGATCTGGAAAGGATGTGAGTTGTGAATCTGGACAAGGTGTGATTTGTGGATCTGGACAGGGTGTTAGATGTCAATCTGAACAGGGTTTGAGTTGTGGATGTGGACATGGGGAGAGTAGTGAGACTGGAAAGGTAGAAGGTTATGGGTCTGGACATGGAGTGAGTTGTCAATCTGGACAGCGTGAGAGTTTTGGATCTGTGAAGGGTGTGAGTTGTGGATCATGGCAGGGTGTGAGTTGTGGATCTGGGCAGGGTGTGAATTGTCGATCTGGACAGAGTGTGAGTTTTGGATCTGGAGAGGGTTTGAGTTGTGGATCTGGACAGGGTGTTTGTTGTGGCTCTGGACAGGCTGAGAGTTGTGCATCTGGACAGGATGAGAGTTGTGGATCTGGCCAGTGTGTAAGTTGTGGATCTGGACAGAGTGTAAGTTGTGGATCTGGACAGAGTGTAAGTTGTGGATCTAGACCAACTGTAAGTTTTGGACCTGGACCAAGAGTAAGTTATGGATCTGGACGAGTGTTAGTTGTGGATCTGGACAGAGTGTGAGTTGTGGATATGGACAGGTTCTGGACAGGGTGTGTGTGTGTGGTGGATTTGGAGAGGGTGTCAGTTGTGGATCTGGATAGGGTTTCATTTGCAGATCTGGACTGGGCTTGAGTTGTGGATCTGGAAAGTGTGTGAGTTGTGGATATGGACATGGTGATAGTTGTGGATGAGGACAGGATGTGAGTTGCAGATCTGGATAAGGTGTGATTTGTGGATCTGGACAGGGTGTTAGTTGTCAATTTTAACAGGGTGTGTTTTGTGAATGTGGACATGGGGAGAGTAGTGAGACTGGACAGGGAATGAGTTGTTGATTGGGAAATGGTGTGAGTTGTGGATCTGGACATGGTGTCATTTGCAAATCTGGACTGGTTGTGAGTTGTCAATCTTGACATGGTATGAGTTGTGGATCTGTGCAGGGTGTGAGTTGTGGATCTGGACAGAGTGGGAGTTGTGGATCTCGACAAGTTGTGAGTTGTCAATCTCGACAGGGTGAGATTTGTGGATCTGGATAGAGTGTGAGTTGAGGATCTGGAAAGGGCGAGATTTAGATCTGGGCCAGGTGTGTGTTGTGGATCTGGGCATGTGGACGTTGTGGATCTGGACAGAGTGTGAGTAGTGGATCTGGACTGGGTGAGATTTTGTGGATTTAGACAGGCTGTGAGTTGTGGATCTGGACAGAGTGTGAGTTGTGGATCTGGACAGGGTGAGGGTTGTGCATCTGGACAGGTTGAGAGTTGTGGATCTGGACAGATTGTAATTTGTGGATCTGGACAGAGTGCAATTTGTGGATTTGGACAGAGTGTGAGCTGTGGATCTGGACAGGGTGAGGGTTGTGCATCTGGACATGTTGAGAGTTGTGGATCTGGACAGGGTGAGGGTTGTGCATCTGGACATGTTGAGAGTTGTGGATCTGGACAGATTGTAATTTGTGGATCTGGACAGAGTGTAATTTGTGGATTTGGACAGAGTGTGAGTTGTGGATCTGGACAGGTTCTGGACAGTGTGTGTGTTGTGGATTTGGAGAGGTTATGAGTTGTGGATCTGGACAGGATGTCAGTTGCAGATCTGGACTGGGCATGAGTTGTGGATTTGGACACAGTGTGAGTTGTGGATCTGGAAAGGGTGTGAGCTGTGGATCTGGGACAGGGTGAAAGTTGTGGTTCTGGACAGAGTGAGATTTGTGAATCTGGACAGGGTGTTAGTTGTCAATCTGAACAGGGTGTGATTTGTGGATGTGGACATGGGGAGAGTAGTGAGACTGGACAGTGAATGATTGTTGATTGGGAAATGTTGTGAGTTGTGGATCTGGACATGGTGTTAGTTGCAGATCTGGACAGTTTGTGAGTTTTCAATCTTGACATGGTGTGAGTTGTGGATCTGGTCAGGGTGTGAGTTGTGGATCTGGACAGAGTGAAAGTTGTGGATCTGGACAGAGTGGGATTTGTGAATCTGGACAGGGTGTGAGTTGTCAATCTCGACAGGGTGAGAGTTGTGCATCCGGACAAGGTGTTATTTGTGGATCTGGACAGAGTGTTAGTTGTCAATCTGAAAACAGTGTGATTTGTGGATGTGGAAATGGGGAGAGTAGTGAGACTGGACAGGGAATGAGTTGTTGATTGGGAAATGGTATAAGTTGTGGATCTGGACATTGTGTCAGTTGCAGATCTGGACTGGTTGTGAGTTGTCAATCTTGACATGGTGTGAGTTGTGGATCTGGGCAGGGTGTGAGTTGTGTATCTGGACAGAGTGAGAGTTGTGGTTCTGGAGAGGGTGAGAGTTGTGGATCTGGACAGGCTGTGAGTTGTCAATCTCGACAGGGTGAGAGTTGTGCATCTGGACAGAGTATGAGTTGAGGATCTGGACAGGGTGAGATGTAGATCTGGGCCAGGTGTGTTTTGTGAATCTGGGCAGGTGTACGTTGTGGATCTGGACAGAGTGTGAGTTGCGGATCTGGACAGAGTGAGATTTGTGGATGTGGACAGAGTGTAAGTTGTGGATATGGACAGGGTCAGAGCTGTGGGTCTGGACAGGGTGAGAGCTGTGTATCTGGACAGGGTGAGAGCTGTGTATCTGAACAGGGTGAGAGGTATGTATCTGGACAGGGTGTGAGTTGTGGATCTGGACAGGCTGTGAGTTGTCAATCTCGACAGGGTGAGAGTTGTGCATCTGGACAGAGTGTGAGTTGAGGATCTGGACAGGGTGAGATGTAGATCTGGGCCAGGTGTGTTTTTTGAATCTGGGCAGGTGTATGTTGTGGATCTGGACAGAGTGTGAGTTGCGGATCTGGACAGAGTGAGATTTGTGGATATGGACAGAGTGTAAGTTGTGGATATGGACAGGGTCAGAGCTGTGGGTCTGGACAGGGTGAGAGCTGTGTATCTGGACAGGGTGAGAGCTGTGTATCTGAACAGGGTGAGAGGTATGTATCTGGACAGGGTGTGAGTTGTGGATCTGGATAGGATGTGAGTTGTGTATCTGGACATGGTGTGAGTTACGGATGTGGACAGGAAGTGGGTTGTGTATCTGGACAGGATGCAAGTTGTGCATTTGGACACAGAGTGAGTTGTGGATCTGGTCAGGGTACGAGTTGTGTAGTTCAACAGGGTGTCAGTTGTGGATCCAGGCAGGGACTGAATTGTTATTCTGGACAGAGGTATGTTGTGCATCAGAACACGGGGAGAGTAGTGAGACTGGACTTTGTATGTGTTGTGGAATTGTAGAGGGTGTCTGTTGCAGATCTGGACTGGGTGTGGGTTGTGTATTTGGAGAGGGTGTGTGTTGTGGATCTGGACAGGGTGTGAGATGTGCATCAGGGCAAGGTGTGAGCTGTGCTTCAGGACAAGGTGTGAGTTGTGGATCTGGAGAAGGTATAAGTTGGAGATCAGGACAGGGTGAGAGTTGTGGATCTGGACAGGGTGTTAGTTGTCAGGCTGAACAGGGTGTGAGTTGTGGATGTGGACATGGTGAGAGTAGTGAGACTGGACAGGGAATCAGTTGTTGATTGGGATACGGTGTGAGTTATGGACCTGGACCTGGTGTGAGTTGTTAATCTGTACATGGTGTGAGTTGTGGATCTGGACATGGGGAGAGAAGTGAGACTGGAAAGATAGAGAGTTGTGGATCTGGACAGGGAGTGAGTTGCCAATCCGGACAGGGTGACAGTTGTGGATCTGGGCAGGGTATGAGTTGTGGATCTGGACAGAGTGAGAGTTGTGGATCTGGACAGAGTGAGAGTTGTGGATCTGGACATGGTGTGATTGTTCAAGTGGACAAGATGAAAGTTGTGGATCTGGGCAGAGTGAGATTTGTGCATATGGACAGATTGTGAGTTGTAGATTTGGGCAGGGTGTGAGTTGTGGATCTGGACAGAATGTAAGTTGTGGATCTGGACAGAGTGTAAGTTGTGGATCTGGACAGAGTGTGAGTTGTGGATCTGACCAGGGTGAGATTTGTTTATATGGACAGAGTGTAAGTTGTGGATCTGGACAGAGTGCAAGTTGCAGATCCAGACAGAGTGTGAGTTGAGGAACTGAACAGGGTGAGAGTTGTGGATGTGGACAGTGTGTGAATTGTCCATCTCGACAGGGTGAGAGTTATGGATCTGGACAGGGTGTGAGTTCTTAATCTGAACAGGGTGTGAGTTCTGGATCTGGACAGATTGTGAGTTGTGGATCTGGGCAGGTTGTGAGTTGTGCATCTGGACAGAGTGATAGTTGTTAATCTGGACAGGGTGAGAGTTATGGATCTGGACACAGTGTGATTTGTCAAATGGACAAGATGAAAGTTGTGGAACTTGCAGACTATGTTTGTGCACCTGGACAGATTGTGAGTTGTAGATTTGGGCAGGGTGTGAGTTGTGGATCTGGACAGAGTGTAAGTTGTGGATCTGGACAGAATGTAAGCTGTGGATCTGGACATAGTGTGAATTGTTGATCTGGACTGGGTGTGAGTTGAGCATCTGGACAGATTGTAAGTTGGGGATCTGGACAGAGGTTAAGTTGTGGATCTGGACAGAGTGTGAGTTGAGGATCTGGAGAGGTGTGAGTTGTCCATCTCGACAGGGTGAGAGTTGTTGGTCTGGAGAGGGTGTGAGTTGTCAATCATGACAAGGTGAGAGTTGTGGATCTGGGCAGGGTGTGAGTTCTCAATCTGGACAGGGTGTGAGTTTTGGATCTGGACAGAGTGTGAGTTGCAAATTTGGACAGGGGGAGCATTGTGGATCTGGACAGCATTTGAGTTGTCAACGTGGACAGGGTGAGAGTTTCTGGATCTGGGCAGGATGTGAGTTGTGGATATGGACAGGGTCAGAGCTGTGGATCTGGACAGGGTGTGAGTTGCGAATCTGGACAGGGTGTGAGTTGTCAATCTTGACATGGTGAGAGTTGTGGATCTGAGCAGAGTGTGAGTTGTGGATCTGGACAGAGTGAGAGTTGTGGATCTGGACAAGGTGTGAGTTGTGGATCTGGACATGGGGAGAGTAATGAGACTGGACGGATCTGATATGTGGATCGGGACATGGGGTAAGGTGTCAAATTGGACAGTATGGGAGTTGTGGACCTGGACCGGGGGTGGTTTGTGGATCTGGACTGGGGGTGAGTTATGGATCAGCACAGGGTTTGAGTTGTGGATCTGGACAGGATGTGAGTTGTGGATCTGAGCACGGTGTGACTTCAGGCTCTGGACAGAGTGTCAGTTGCGGATCAGGACAGAGTGAGCATTGTGGATCTGGAGAGAGTGTGAGTTGTGTATCTGGACATGGGGAGAGTAGTGAGACCGGATAGTGTGTGTGAGTTGTGGATCTGGATAGGGTGTGAATTTTGGATCTGCACAGGGTGTGAGTTGAGGATCCGGAACATGTATAAGTTAAGGCTGTGGATAGGGTGTGAGTTGTGGATCTGGACAGGGTGTAAGTTGTGGGACAGGGCAGGGTGAGAGTTGTGGATCTGGACAGGGTGTGAGATGTGGATCTGGAGAGGGTGTGAGTTGTGGATCTGGACAAGGTGTTCATTTTGTATCTGTAAGGATTATATTTGTGGATATGGGCAGGATGTGAGTTGTGGATCTGAGAACGTTGTGACTTCAAGCTCTGGACAGAGTGTCAGTTGTGGATCAGGACAGGGTGAGCATTGTGGATCTGGAGAGAGTGTGAGTTGAGGAACTGAACAGGGTGAGAGTTGTGGATGTGGACAGTGTGTGAATTGTCCATCTCGACAGGGTGAGAGTTATGGATCTGGACAGGGTGTGAGTTCTTAATCTGAACAGTGTGTGAGTTCTGGATCTGGACAGATTGTGAGTTGTGGATCTGGGCAGGTTGTGAGTTATGCATCTGGACAGAGTGATAGTTATTAATCTGGACAGGGTGAGAGTTATGGATCTGGACACAGTGTGATTTGTCAAATGGACAAGATGGAAGTTGTGGAACTTGCAGAGTATGATTTGTGCACCTGGACAGATTGTGAGTTGTAGATTTGGGCAGGGTGTGAGTTGTGGATCTGGACAGAGTGTAAGCTGTGGATCTGGACAGAATGTAAGCTGTGGATCTGGACATAGTGTGAATTGTTGATCTGGACAGGGTGTGCGTTGTGCATCTGGACAGATTGTAAGTTGGGGATCTGGACAGAGGTTAAGTTGTGGATCTGGACAGAGTGTGAGTTGAGGATCTGGAGAGGTTGTGAGTTGTCCATCTCGACAGGGTGAGAGTTGTTGGTCTGGAGAGGGTGTGAGTTGTCAATCATGACAAGGTGAGAGTTGTGGATCTGGGCAGGGTGTGAGTTCTCAATCTGGACAGGGTGTGAGTTTTGGATCTGGACAGAGTGTGAGTTGCAAATCTGGACAGGGTGAGCATTGTGGATCTGGACATCATTTGAGTTGTCAACGTGGACAGGGTGAGAGTTTCTGGATCTGGGCAGGATGTGAGTTGTGGATATGGACAGGGTCAGAGCTGTGGATCTGGACAGGGTGTGAGTTGCGAATCTGGACAGGGTGTGAGTTGTCAATCTTGACATGGTGAGAGTTGTGGATCTGAGCAGAGTGTGAGTTGTGGATCTGGACAGAGTGAGAGTTGTGGATCTGGACAAGGTGTGAGTTGTGGATCTGGACGTGGGGAGAGTAATGAGACTGGACGGATCTGATATGTGGATCGGGACATGGGGTAAGGTGTCAAATTGGACAGTATGGGAGTTGTGGACCTAGACCGGGGGTGGTTTGTGGATCTGGACTGGGGGTGAGTTATGGATCAGCACAGGGTTTGAGTTGTGGATCTGGACAGGATGTGAGTTGTGGATCTGAGCACGGTGTGACTTCAGGCTCTGGACAGAGTGTCAGTTGCAGATCAGGACAGAGTGAGCATTGTGGATCTGGAGAGAGTGTGAGTTGTGGATCAGGACAGGGTGTTAATTGTCAATATAAGCAGGGTGTGAATTGTGGATCTTGACAGGGTGTCAGTTGTGGATCTGGACAGAGTGTGAATTGCCAATCTTTCCAGGGGGGGATTTGTCAATTTGGAGAGGATGTGAGTCGTCTATCTGGTCAGGTTGTGAGTTGTGGATCTCGACAGGGAGTGAGTTGTGGATCTGGACATGGTATGAGTTGCGGATCTGGACAGTGTGTGAGTTGAGAATCTGTACATTGTATGAGTTGCGGATTTGGACAGTGTGTAAGTTGTGGATATGGACAGGGTGTTAACTGTCATTCTAAAAAGGCTGTGAGTTGTGGATCTGGACAGGGTTTCATTTGAGAATCTGGACAGGGTGTGATTTGTCAAACTGGACTGGAAGTGAGTTGTGGATGTCGACAGGGTGTGAGTTTTGGATCTAGACAAGGTATGAGTTGCCGATCTGGACAGTGTGTGAGTTGTGGATCTGTACAGGTTGTTAGTTGTCAATATGAACATGGTGTGAGTTGTGGATCTGCACAGGGTGTCAGTTGCAGACCTGTACAGGGTGTGAGTTGTTGTTCTAGACAGGTTGTGAGTTGTCAATCTGGTCTGGGTGTGAGTTGTATATGTGAACAGGGTGAGATTTGTGGACTTGTACAGGTTGTGAGATGCAGATATGGACATTGTGTGAGTTGTGGATCATCTCAGGGTGTCAGTTGTGGAGCTGTGCAGAGCATGAGTTGTCAATCTTGGCAGGGTGTGAGTTCTCAATTTGGAGAGTGTGTGAGTTGTCAATATGGAGAGGTTGAGAGTTGTGGATGTGGACAGAGTGTGTGTTCTGGATCTGGACATTGTATCAGTTCCAGATCTGGACAGTGTGTGAGTTGTGGATCTGGGCAGGGTGTTAATTATCAATCTAAACAGGGTGTGAGTTGTGGATCGGGACAGGGTGTCACTTGCAGATCTGGAAAGCGTGTCAGTTTTGAAACTGGACTGGGTGCGAGTTGTGGATCTCCACAGGGTGTGAGTTCTGGATCTGGACAGGGTGTCAGTTGTGGTTCTGGACAGGGTGTGTGTTGTCGATCTGGAGCTCGTGTGAGTTTTGGATCTGGACATGGTATGAGGTGCGCATCTGGACCATGAGTAAGTTGTGGATCTGGACATTGTATGAGACGCGGATCAGGAGAGTGAGTGAGTTGTGGATCTGGACAGGTTATTAGTTGTCCATCTAAACAGAGTGTGAGTTCTGGATCTGGACAGGGTGTCATTTGTGGATCTGGACAGGGTGTGAGTTGTGGATCTGTACAGGGTGTCAGTTGCAGATCTGGACAGGGTGTGAATTGTCAATCTCACCAGAGTGTGCATTTTCAATTTGGAGAGGATGTGAGTTGTCAATCTGGTCAGGGTATGAGTTGTGGATCTGGACAGGGTGTGAGTTGTGGATCTGGAGCTAGTGTGAGTTTTGGATCTGGGCATGGTATGAGGTGCGGATCTGGAAAGTGTGTGAGTTGTGGATATGGACATTGTATGAGTTGCGGATCATGAGAGTGTGTGATTTGTGGATCTGGACAGGGTGTTAATTGTCAATCTAAACAGGGTGTGAGTTGTGGATCAGTACAGGGTGTCAGTTGCAGATCTGGACAGGGTCTGAGATGTTGTTCCTGACAGGGTGTGAGTTGTCAATCTGGACTGGTTGTGAGTAGTTTATCTGGACAATGTATCAGATGTGGATCTGGACAGCATGTCAGTTGTGGATCTGGACAGCAATTGAGTTGTTCTGTACACAGTGTAAGTTGTGGATCTGGACATGGGGAGAATACTGACTCTGCACAGGGAGTAAGTTGTGGAACTGGACAGGGTGTGAGCTGTCAATCTGGACAGGGTATGAGTTGTGATCTGGGCAGAGTATGTTCTGCATCTGGACAGGGTGAGAGTTGTGGATCTGGAAAACGTGTGAGTTATCACCCTGTTCAGGGTGTGAGTTGTGTATCTGGACTGGGTAAGAGTTGTCATTCTGGACAGGGAGTGAGTTTTCAATTGGGACAGGGTGTGAGTTGTGGATATGGACATGGTGAGAGTTGTGGATGTGAACAGGGTGAGATTTGTGGATCTGTACAGGTTGTGAATTGTAGATCTGGACAGTGTTTGAGTTGTGGTTCTGGACAGGGTGTTAATTGTCAATCTAAACAGAGTGGGAATTCTCGATCTGGACAGGGTGTTAGTTCTGGATCTGGACAGGGTGTGAGTTGTCAGTCTGGCCAGGGTGTGAGTTGTCAACTTGGAGAGGGTGTGAGTCTTCTAACTGGACCGGGTGTGAGTTGTGGACCTGGACGGGTTGGGAATTGTTGTTCTGGACAGGGAGTGAATTGTGGATCTGGACAGGGTGAGAGTTGTGGGTCAGGACAGGGTGTCAGTTGTGCATATGAACAGGGTGAGATTTGTGGACCTGGACAGGTTGTGAGTTGCAGATATGCACAGTGTGTGAGTTGTGGATATGGTAAGGGTGTCAGTTGCGGATCTGGGCAGAGTGTGAGTTGTCAATCTGGCCAAGGTGTGAGTTGTAAATCTGGCCAGGGGGTGAGTTGTCAAATTGGAGAGGGTGTGAGTTGTCAATCTGGACAGGGTGTGAGTTGTGGATCTGGAAAGTGTGTCAGTTGTGCATGTGGAAATGTTAAGAGTTGTGGATCAGGACAGTGAGAGAGTAGTGGATCTGGACAGGGAGTTAATTGTCAATCTAAACAGGGTGTGAGTTGTGGATCTGGACAGGGTGTCAGTTGTGGATATGGACGGGGGGGTGTTGTCGATCTTGAGCTGGTGTGAGTTTTGGAACTGGACATAGTATGGGGTGCGGATCTGGACAGTTTGTCAGTTGTGGATCTGGACATTGTATGAGTTGTGGATCTGGACAGTGTGTGAGTTGTGGATCTGGACAGGATGTTAATTGTCAATCTAAACAGGGTGTGAATTTTGGATCTGGACAGGGTGTAACTTGCGGATCTGGACCTGGTGTGAGTTGCCAATCTGGACTGGGTGTGAATTGTATAGCCAGACAGAGATTGAGTTGTCAATCTGGAGCTGGTGTAAGTTTTGGATCATGACAGGTTGTGAGTTGTGGATCTGCACAGAGTGTGAGTTGTGGATCTGCACATGGTATGAGTTGCGGAACTTCACAGTGTGTGAGTTGTGGATCTGGACACGGTGTCATTTGCGGATCTGAACAGGGTGTGAGTTGTTGATCTGCACAGAATGTGGGTTATGGATCTGGACAAGGTGTGAGTTGTGGATCTATACAGGGTGAGAGTTGTGGATCTGGACAGTGTGAGAGTTGTGGATCTGGAAATGGGGAGAGTAGTGATTCTGGACAGTGAGTAAGTTGTGTATCCGGACAGGGTGTGAGATGTGGTTGTGAACAGGGAGAGATTTGTGGAGCTGTATAGGTGTGAGTTGCAGATCTGGACAGTGTGTGAGCTGTGGATCTGAACAGTGTGAGAGTTGTGGATCTGGACACAGGGAGAGTAGTGAATCTGGACAGGGAGAGAATTGTGTATCTGGACAGGGTGTCAGTAGTGCATCGGAAATGGTATGAATTGCGGATCTGGACATCGTGTTAATTGTCAATCTAAACAGGGTGTGAGTTGTGGATCTGGACAGGGTGAGAGTTTTGGATCTGGACATGGGGAGAGTAGTGAGTCTGGACAGTGAGTGAGTTGTGTATCTGGACAGGGTGTGAGTTGCAGATCTGGACAGTGTGTGAGTTGTGCATCTGGACAGGGTGTGAGTTGTGGATCTCAACGTGCTACGAGTTGCGGTGCAGGACAGTATGTGAGTTGTGGATCTGGACCGGGAGTTAATTGTCAATCAAAACAGGGTGTGAATTGTGGTTCCGGACAAGGTTTCAGTTGCGGATCTGGACAGGGTGTGAGTTGTCACTTTGGCCAGGGTGTGAGTTATCAATTCGGAGTGGGTGTGAATTGTTAATCTGGACAGGGTGTGATTGGTGGATCTGGACAGGGTGTGAGTTGTGGATCTGGACATGGTTTGAGTTGCGGAACTGGAGAGTGTGTGAGTTGTGGATCTGGACAGGTTATGAGTTGTGGATCTGGACAGGGTGTCAGTTGCAGAACTGGACAATGATTTAGTTCTGTACAGAGTGTAAGTTGTGGATCTGGACACGGGGAGAGTAGTGAGTCTGGACAGGGAGTGAGTTGTGGATCTGGACAGTGTGTGAGTTGCGGGTATGGACAGGGTGTTAATTGTCAATCTAAACAGGGTGTGCTTTGTGGATCTGGAAAAGGTGTGAGTTGTCAATCTGGTCAGGGTGTCATTTGTGGATATGGACAGGGTGAGAGTTGTGAATCTGGACAGGGTGTCAGTTGCGGATCTGGACAGGGTGTGAGTTGTCAATCTGGCCAGGGTGTGTGTTGTCAACTTGGAGAGGGTGTGAGTTGTCAAACTCGACAGGTTCTGAGCTGTGGATCTGCACAGGGTGGGAATTGTTGTTCTGGACAGGGGGTGAGTTGTGGATCTGGACATTGTATGAGTTGCAGATCTGGACAGTGTGTGAATTGTGGATCTGGACAGGATGTTAATTGTCAATCTAAACAGGGTGTGAATTGTTTATCTGGACAGGGTGTAACTTGTGGATATGGACCTGGTGTGAGTTGCCAATCTGGACTGGGTGTGAATTGTATATCCAGACAGAGATTGAGTTGTCATTCTGGAGCTGGTGTAAGTTTTGGATCATGACAGTTTGTGAGTTGTGGATCTGCACAGAGTTTGAGTTGTGCATCTGCACATGGCATGAGTTGCGGAACTTCACAGTGTGTGAGTTGCGGATCTGGACAGGGTGCTAATTGTCAATCTAAACAGTGTGTGAGTTATGGATCTGGGCACGGTGTCATTTGCGGATCTGAACAGGGTGTGAGTTGTGCATCTGGACAGGGTGTGTGTTGTGGATCTCAACGTGCTACGAGTTGCGGTGCAGGACAGTATGTGAGTTGTGGATCTGGACCAGGAGCTAATTGTCAATCAAAACAGGGTGTGAATTGTGGTTCCGGACAAGGTTTCAGTTGCGGATCTGGACAGGGTGTGAGTTGTCACTTTGGCCAGGGTGTGAGTTATCAATTCGGAGTGGGTGTGAATTGTCAATCTGGACAGGGTGTGAGTAGTGGATCTGGACAGTGTGTGAGTTGTGGATCTGGACATGGTTTGAGTTGCGGAACTGGAGAGTGTGTGAGTTGTGGATCTGGACAGGTTATGAGTTGTGGATCTGGACAGGGTGTCAGTTGCAGAACTGGACAATGATTTAGTTCTGTACAGAGTGTAAGTTGTGGATCTGGACACGGGGAGAGTAGTGAGTCTGGACAAGGAGTGAGTTGTGGATCTGGACAGGGTGTGAGTTGTCAATCTGGTCAGGGTGTCAGTTGTGGATCTGGACTGGGTGAGAGTTGTGGATATGGACAGGGTGCGAGTTGTGAATGTCAACAGGGTGAGGTTTGTGGATCTGTACAGGTTGTGAGTTGTAGATCTGGACAGTGTGTGAGTTGCGGGTCTGGACAGGGTGTTAATTGTCAATCTAAACAGGGTGTGATTTGTGGATCTGAATAAGGTGTGAGTTGTCAATCTGTCCAGGGTGTCATTTGTGGATATGGACAGGGTGAGAGTTGTGAATCTGGACAGGGTGTCAGTTGCAGATCTGGACAGGGTGTGAGTTGTCAATCTGGCCAGGATGTGAGTTGTCAGTTTGGAGAGGGTGTGAGTTGTCAAACTCGACAGGTTCTGAGCTGTGGATCTGGACAGGGTGGGAATTGTTGTTCTGGACAGGAGGTGAATTGTGTATCTGGACAGGGTGTCAGTTGTGCATCTGGAAATGGTATGAATTGCGGATCTGGACATTGTGTCAATTGTCAATCTGAACAGGGTGTGACTAGTGGATCTGGATAGGGTGAGAGTTGTGGATCTGGACATGGGGAGAGTAGTGAGTCTGGACAGTGAGTGAGTTGTGTATCTGGACATGGTGTGAGTTGTGGATCTCGACGTGCCACGAGTTGCGGAGCGGGACAGTATGTGAGTTGTGGATCTGGACCGGGAGTTAATTGTCAATCAAAACAGGGTGTGAATTGTGGTTCCGGACAAGGTTTCAGTTGCGGATCTGGACAGGGTGTGAGTTGTCACTCTGGTCAGGGTGTGAGTTATCAATTCGGAGAGGGTGTGAGATGTCAATCTGGACAGGGTGTGATTGGTGGATCTGGACAGGGTGTGAGTTGTGGATCTGGACATGGTTTGAGTTGCGGATCTGGAGTGGATGTGAGTTGTGGATCTGGACAGGTTAGGAGTTGTGGATCTGGACAGGGTGTCAGTTGCAGAATTGGACAATGATTTAGTTCTGTACAGAGTGTAAGTTGTGGATCTGGACACGGGGAGAGTAATGAGTCTGGACAGGGTGTAAGTTGTCAATCTGGTCAGGGTGTCAGTTGTGGATCTGGAGAGGGTGAGAGTTGTGGATCTGGACATGGTGAGAGTTGTGAATGTCAACAGGGTGAGGTTTGTGGATCTGTACAGGTTGTGAGTTGTAGATCTGGACAGTGTGTGAGTTGCGGGTATGGACAGGGTGTTAATTGTCAATCTAAACAGGGTGTGCTTTGTGGATCTGGAAAAGGTGTGAGTTGTCAATCTGGTCAGGGTGTCATTTGTGGATATGGACAGGGTGAGAGTTGTGAATCTGGACAGGGTGTCAGTTGCGGATCTGGACAGGGTGTGAGTTGTCAATCTGGCCAGGGTGTGTGTTGTCAACTTGGAGAGGGTGTGAGTTGTCAAACTCTACAGGTTCTGAGCTGTGGATCTGCACAGGGTGGGAATTGTTGTTCTGGACAGGGGGTGAGTTGTGGATCTGGAGAGGGTGAGAGTTGTGGATGTGGACAGGATGTGAGTTGTGCATGTGAAGAGGGTGAGATTTGTGGACCTGGACAGGTTGTGAGTCATAGATATGGACAGTGTGTGAGTTGTGGATCTGGTCCGGGTGTCAGTTGCAGATCTGGGCAGAGTGTGAGTTGTCAATCTGGCCAGGGTGTGAGTTGTCAATTTGGAGAGGGTGTGAGTTGTCAATCTGGACAGGGTGTGAATTGTGGATCTGGACAGTGTGTCAGTCGTGTATCTGAAAATGGTATGAGTTGCGGATCTGGACAGTGAGTGAGTAGTGGATCCGGACAGGGTGTTAATTGTCAATCTAAACAGTGTGTGAGTTGTGGATCTGGACAGGGTGAGTGTTGTGGATCTGGACATTGTATGAGTTGCGGAACTGGACAGTGTGTGAGTTGTGGATCTGGACAGGATGTTAATTGTCAATCTAAACAGGGTGTGAATTGTGGATCTGGACAGGGTGTAACTTGCAGATATGGACCTGGTGTGAGTTGCCAATCTGGACCGGGTGTGAATTGTATATCCAGACAGAGATTGAGTTGTCACTCTGGAGCTGGTGTAAGTTTTGGATCATGACAGTTTGTGAGTTGTGGATCTGCACAGAGTGTGAGTTGTGCATCTGCACATGGCATGAGTTGCGGAACTTCACAGTGTGAGTTGTGGATCTGGACAGGGTGCTAATTGTCAATCCAAACAGTGTGTGAGTTATGGATCTGGACACGGTGTCATTTGCGGATCTGAACAGGGTGTGAGTTGTGAATCTGCACAGGGTGTGAGTTGTTGATCTGCACAGGGTGTGAGTTATGGATCTGGGCAGGGTGTTTTTTGTGGATCTATACATTGTGAGATTTGTGGATCTGGGCAGGGTGAGAGTTGTGGATTTGGAAACGGGGAGAGTAGTGATTCTGGACAGTGAGTGAGTTGTGTATCTGGACAGGTTGTGAGATGCGGTTGTGAACAGGGAGAGATTTGTGGAGCTGTATAGGTGTGAGTTGCAGATCTGGACAGTGTGTGAGCTGTGGATCTAGACAGGGTGAGAGTTGTGGATCTGGACACGGGGAGAGTAGTGAGTCTGGGCAGGAAGTGAATTGTGTATCTGGACAGGGTGTCAGTTGTGCATCTGGAAATGGTATGAATTGCAGATCTGGACATCGTGTTAATGGTCAATCTAAACAGGGTGTGAGTTGTGGATCTGGACAGGGTGAGAGTTGTGGATCTGGACACGGGGAGAGCAGTGAGTTTGGACAGTGAGTCAGTTGTGTACCTGGACAGGGTGTGAGTTGTGCATCTGGACAGTGTGTGAGTTGTGGATCTCAACATGCTATGAGTTGTGGAGCGGGACAGTTTGTGAGTTGTGGATCTGGACCAGGAGTTAATTGTCAATCAAAATAGGGTGTGAATTATGATTCTGGACAAGGTTTCAGTTGCGGATCTGGACAGGGTGTGAGTTGTCAATCTGGCCAGGGTTTGAGTTGTCAATTTGGAGAGGGTGTGAGTTGTCCATCTGGACATGGTGTGAATTTTGGATCTGGATAGGGTATCAGTTGTGTATCTGGAAATGGTATGAGTTGCGGATCTGGACAGTGAGTGAGTAGTGGATCTGGACAGGGTGTTCATTGTCTATCTAAACAGGGTGTGAGTTGTGGATCTGGACAGGGTGAGAGTTTTGGATCTGGACAAGGGGAGAGTAGTGTGTCTGGACAGTGAGTGATTTGTTTATCTGGACAGGGTTAGAGTTGTGTATCTGGACAGGGTGAGAGTTCTGGATCCGGCCTGGGTGTGAGAAGTGGTTGTGAACAGGGTGAGATTTGTGGAGCTGTGCAGGTGTGAATTGCAGATCTTGACAGTGTGTGAGTTGTGGATCTGGACAGGGTGAGAGTTGTGGATCTGGACACAGGAAGAATAGTGAGTCTGGACAGGGAATGAGTTGTGTATCTGGAGAGATTGTGAGTTGTGGATCTGGACAGGGTGAGTGTCCTGGATCTGGACAGGGTGTGAGTTGTGGTTGTGAACAGGGTGAGATTTGTGGAGCTCTACAGGTGTGAGTTGCAGATCTGGACAGTGTGTGAGTTGTGGATCTGGATAGGTTGTGAGGTGTGGATCTCGACATGTTATGAGTTGCAGAGCGTGAGAGTTTGTGAGTTGTTGATCTGGACCGGGTGTTAATTGTCAGTCTAAACAAGGTGTGAGTTTTGGATCTAGACAGAGTGTTAATTGTAAATCTAAACAGCGTGTGAATTATGGACATGGACAAGGTTTCAGTTGCGGATCTGGACATGGTGTGAGCTGTCACTCTGGCCAGGGAGTGAGTTGTCAATTCGGAGATGGTGTGAGTTTTGTATCTGGAGAGAGTGTGAGTTGTGGATCTGGACAGGGTGGGAGATGTGCTTGTGAACAGGATGAGATTTGTGGAGCTGTACAGGTGGGACTCGCAGATCTGGACAGTGTGTGAGTTGAGGATCTGGACATAGTGTGAGTTGTGGATCTGGACAGTGTGTGAGTTGTCACTCTGGACAGGGTGAGAGTTGTGGATCTGGACAGGGTGAGTATTTTGGTTCTAGACAGGGTGCGAGTTGTGGATGTCAACAGGGTGAGGTTTGTTGACCTGTACAGGTTGTGAGCTGTAGATCAGGACAGTGTATGAGTTGCGGGTCTGGTCAGGGTGCATATTGTCATTCTAAACAGCATGTGATTTATGGATCTGTACAGGGTGTCATTTGTGGATTTGGACATGATGTGAGTTGTGAATATGGACAGGGTGTCAGTTGCAGATCTGGACAGGGTATGAGTTGTCACTCTGGCCAGGGTGTGAGTTGTCAATTAGGAGAGGGTGTGAGTTGTCAGTCTGGACAGTGTGTAAGTTGTGCATCTGGACAGGGTGAGAGTTATGGATCTGGATAGGGTGTCAGTTGCAGATCCGGGCAGAGTGTGAGTTGTCAATCTGGACAGGGTGTGAGTTGTCAATCTGGACAGGGTGTGAGTTGTCAATTTGGAGAGGGTGTGAGTTGTCAATCTGGACAGGGTGTGTGTTGTGGATCTGGACAGGGTGAGAGTTGTGGATGTGGACAGGGTGCAAGTTGTGCATGTAAACAGGGTGAGATTTGTGGAACTGGACAGGTTGTGAGTTTTAGATATGTACAGTGTGAGAGTTGTGGATCTGGTCAGGGTGTCATTTGCAGATCTGGGCAGAGTGTGAGTTGTCAATCTGGCCAGAGTGTGATTTGTCAATTTGGAGAGGGTGTGAGTTGACATTCTGGACAGGGCATGAATTGTGGATCTGGACAGGGTGTCAGTTGTGTATCTGGAAATGGTATGAGTTGCGGATCTGGACAGTGAGTGAGTAGTGGATCTGGACAGGGTGTTAATTGTCAATCTAAAAAGGGTGTGAGTTGTGGATCTGGACAGAGTGAGAGTTCTGGATCTGGACAGGGTGGGAGATGTGCTTGTGAACAGGGTGAGATTTGTGGAGCTGTAAAGATGTGAGTTGTGTATCTGGACAGTGTGTGAGTTGTGGATCCTGACAGGGTGAGAGTTGTGGATCTGGACATGGGGAGAGTAGTGAGTCTGGACAGGGAGTGAGTTGTGTATCTGGAGAAAGTGTGAGTTGTGGATCTGGACAGGGTGTGAGTTGTGGTTATGAACAGGGTGAGATTTGTGGAGCTCTACAGGTTTGAGTTGCAGATCTGGACAGTGTGTGAGTTATGGATCTGGAGAGGGTGTGAGGTGTGGATCTCGACCTGCTATGCGTTGTGGAGCGGGACAGTTTGTGAGTTGTGGATCTGGACTGGGAGTTAATTGTCAATCAAAACAGGGTGTGAGTTGTGGATCTTGACAGGGTGTTAATTGTAAATCTAAACAGCGTGTGAATTGTTCATCTGGCCAAGGTTTCAGTTGCGGATCTGGACATGGTGTGAGTTGTCACTCTGGCCAGGGAGTGAGTTGTCAATTCGGAGAGGGTGTGAGATTTGTATCTGAAGAGAGTGTGAGTGGTGGAAATTGGAGAGGGTGAGAGATCCAGATCTGGACAGGGTGAGAGATGTGCTTGTGAACAGGGTGAGATTTGTGGAGCTGTACAGGTGTGAGTTGCAGATCTGGACAGTGTGTGAGTTGTGGATCCTGACAGGGTGAGAGTTGTGGATCTGGACATGGTATGAGTTGTGGATATGGACAGTGTATGAGTTGTCACTCTGGACAGTGTGAGAGTTGTGGATCTGGACAGGGTGAGTGTTTTGGATCTAGACAGGATGCGCGTTGTGGATGTCAACAGGGAGAGGTTTGTGGACCTGTACAGGGTGTGAGTTGTAGATCTGGACAGTATGTGAGTTGCGGGTCTGGACAGGGTGTTAATTGTCATTCTAAACAGGGTGTGATTTCTGGATCTGTATAGGGTGTCATTTGTGGATTTGGACAGGATGTGAGTTCTGAATCTGGACAGGGTGTCAGTTGCGAAACTAGACAGGGTGTGAGTTGTCACTCTGGCCAGGGTGTGAGTTGTCAATCTGGAGAGGGTGTGAGTTGTCAATCTGGACATGGTGTGAGTGGTGAATCTGGAAAGGGTGAGAGTTGTGGTTCTGGACAGGGTGTCAGTTGCAGATCTGGACGGAGTGTGAGTTATCAATATGGCCAGTGTGTGAGTTGTCAATTTGGAAAGGGTGTGAGTTGTCAATCTGGACAGGGTGGGAATTGCTGTTCTGGACAGGGGGTGAGTTGTGGATCTGGACAGGGTGAGAGTTGTGCATGTGAACAGGGTGAGATTTGTGGACCTGGACAGGTTGTGAGTTGCAGATATGGACAGTGTATGAGTTGTGGATCTGCTCAGGGTATCAGTTGCAGATCTGGGCAGAGTGTGTGTTGTCAATCTGGCCAGGGTGTGAGTTTTCAATTTGGAGATGGTGTGAGTTGTCAATCTGGACAGGGTGTGAGTTGTGGATCTGGACAGGTGTCAGTTGTGCATCCAGAAATGGTAAGAATTGCGGATCTGGACAGTGAGTGAGTAGTGGATCTGAACAGGGTGTTAATTGTCAATCTAAACAGGGTGTGAGTTGTGGAATTGGACAGGGTGTGAGTTGTGGATCTGGACAGGGTGTGAGTTGTCACTCTGGACAGCATGTGAGTTGTGTATCTGGACAGAGTGTGGGTTGTGGATCTGGACACGTGTGAGTTGCACATCTGGACAGTGTGTGAGTTGTGGATCTGGACAGGGTGTTAAATGTCAATATAAACAGGGTGTGAATTTTGGATCTGGACAGGGTGTCATTTGCAGATTTAGATAGGATGTGAGTTGTGGATCTGGGCAGGGTGTGAGTTGTGGATAAGGACATGGTATGGGTTGTGGATCTGGATTGTGTGTGAGTTGTGCATCTGGACCCGGGGAGTGTAGTGAGTCTAGACTTTGAGTGAGTAGTGGATCTGGACATGGTGTGAGTTGTCACTCTGGACAGGATGTGTGTCGTGTATCTGGACAGAGTGTGAGTTGTGGATGTGGACAGTGTGTGAGTTGTTGATCTGGACAGGGTGTGAGTTGTGGATCTGGACAAGGTGTGTGTTGTCTATCTGGACATGGTACAAGTTGTGGATCTGGACAGTGTCTGAGTTGTGTTTCTGGACAGAGTGTGAGTTGTGAATCAGGACAGGGTGAGAGTTGAGGATGTGAACAGGGTGAGATTTCTGGACCTGTACAGGTAGTGATTTGCAGATATGGACAGTGTGTGAATCGTGGATCTGGACAGAGTGTCAGTTGTGGATCTGGACAGGGTGTGAGTTGTCACTCTGGCCAGGGTGTGAGTTGTGGATCTGGACAGGGTGTCAATTGCGGACCTGGACAGGGTGTGAGTTGTCACAGTGGACAGGGTGTGAGATGTCGATCTGGAGAGGGTGTGAGTTGTGGATCTGGACAGGGAGTGAGTTGTGGATCTGGACTTGGTGTGACTTGCCAATCTGGACTGGATTTCAATTGTTTATCTGGACAGAGATTGAGTTGTCAATCTGGAGCTGGTGCGAGTTTTGTATAATGACAGCGTGTGATTTCTGTATCTAGTCAGGGTGTCAGTTGCGGATCTGGGCAGTGTGTGAGTTGTGGATCTGGACAGTGCATTACTTGTCAATCTAAACAGGGTGTGAGTTGTGGATCTGTACTGGGTGGCAGTTGCGGATCTGGACAGGGTGTGTGTTGTGCATCTGGACATCTATGAGTCACGGATCTAGACAGTGTCTCAGTTGTGGATCTGGACATTGTATGAGTTGTGAATCTGCACAGTGTGTGAGATGTGGATCTGGGCAGGGTGTTAATTGACAATCAAAACTGGGTGGGAGATGTGGACCTGGACAGGGTGTCATTTGCAGATCTGGACAATGTGTGAGTTGTGGATCTGGACAGGGTGTCAGTTGCAGATATGTAAAGGTGTGAGTTGTTGTTCTGGACCGGGTGTGAGATGTGGATCTGCGCAGGGTGTGAGTTGTGGAACTGTGCAGGGTATGTGTTCTGGATCTGGACAGGTAGTCAGTTGAGGATCTGGACAGAAATTGAATTCTTCTGTAAAAAGTGTAAGTTGTGGATCTGGACAGGGTGGGAATTGTTGTTCTGGACAGGGGGTGAGTTGTGGATCAGGACAGGGTGAGAGTTGTGGATGTGGACAGGGTGTGAGTTGTGCATGTGAACAGGGTGAGATTTGTGGACCTGGACAGGTGGTGAGTCATAGATATGGACAGTGTGTGAGTTGTGGATCTGGTCCGGGTGTCAGTTGCAGATCTGGGCAGAGTGTGAGTTGTCAATCTGGCCGGGGTGTGAGTTTTCAATTTGGAGAGGGTGTGAGTTGTCAATCTGGAAAGGGTGTGAATTGTGGTTCTGGACAGGGTGTCAGTTGTGTATCTGGAAATGGTATGAGTTGCGGATCTGGACATTGAGTGAGTAGTGGAAATGGACAAGATGTTAATTGTCAATCTAAACAGGGTGTGAGTTGTGGATCTGGACAGGGTGAGAGTTGTGGATCTGGACATTGTATGAGTTGCGGATCTGGACAGTGTGTGAGTTGTGGATCTGGACAGGATGTTAATTGTCATTCTAAACAGGGTGTGAATTGTGGATCTGGACAGGGTGTGAGTTGTCACTCTAGCAAGGGTGTGATTTGTCAAACTGGAGAGTGTGTGAGTTGTGGATCTGGACAAGGTGTGTGTTGTGTACCTGGACATGGTATGAGTTGCGGATCTGGACAGTGTGAGAGTTGTGTTTCAGGACAGAGTGTGAGTTGTGGATCTGGACAGGGTGTTAATTGTGAATCTTAAAGGGTGTGAATTGTCGTTCTGGACAAGGTTTCAGTTGCGGATCTGGACAGGATGTGAGCTGTCACTCTGGCCAGGGTGTGAGTTGTCAATTCGGAGAGGGTGTGTGTTGTCAATCTGGAAAGGGTGTGAGTGGTGCATCTGTACAGTGTGTGAGTTGTGGATCTGAACAGGTTATGAGTTGTGGATCTGGACAGGGTGTCAGTTGCAGATATGGACAATGATTTACTTCTGTACAGAGTGTAAGTTGTGGATCTGGACATGGTGAGAGTAGTGAGTCCAGATAAGGAGTGAGTTGTGGATCTGGACAGGGTGTGAGTTGTGGATCATGATATGCTATGAGTGGCAGATCTGGACAGAATGTGAATTGTGGATCTGGAAAGGGTGTTAATTGTCAATCTAAACAGGTTGTGAATTGTGGATTTGGACAGGGTGTCAGTTGCGGATCTGTATGGGGTGTGAGTTGTTACTCTGGCCAGGGTGTGAGTTGTCAATTTGGAGAGGGTGCGGGTTGTCATTCTGGACAGTGTGTGAGTTGTGGATCTGCACGGGGTGTAAGTTGCGGATCTGAACATGGTATGAGTTACAGATCTGGTCCATGTGTGAGTTGTGGATCTGGACAGGGTGCTAATTATCAATCTAGACAGGGTGTGAATTGTGGATCTGGACAGGGTGTCAGTTGTGGCTCTGGACCTGTTGCGAGTTGCCAATCTGTGCTGGGTGTGAATTATTATTCTGGACAGCTATTGAGTTGTCAATCTGGAGCTGTTGTGAGTTTGGATCATGACAGGGTGTGATTTGTGGATCTGGACAGGGTGTCAGTTGTGGATCAGCACAGGGTATGAGTAGCTGATCTGGATAGTGTGAGATGTGGATCTGGACAGGGTGTTAACTTTCAGTCTAAACAGCGTGTGCATTGTGGATCTGGACAGGATGTCATTTGCGGATCTGGAGAGGGTGTGTGTTGTCACTCTGGACAGGGTGTCAGTTGTGTATCTGGAAATGGTACGAGTTGCGGATCTGGACCGTGAGTGAGTTGTGTATCTGGACAGAGTGTGAGTTGTGGATCTGGACAGGGTGATAGTTGAGGATGTGAACAAGGTGAGATTTCTGGACTGGTACAGATTTGCAGATATGGACAGTGTGTGATTTGTGGATCTGGACTGCGTTTTAATTGTCAATCTAAACAGGTTGTGAATTGTGGATCTGGACAGAGTGTCAGTTGTGGATCAGGACAGGGTGTGAGTTGTTACTCTGGCTAGGGTGTGAGTTGTGGATCTGGACAGGTTGTCAATTGCGGATCTGGACAGGGTTTGAGTTGTCAACTTGGAGAGGTTGTGTGTTGTCAATCTGGACAGGGTGTGAGTTGTGGATCTGGACAGGGTTTGAGTTGCGGATCTGGACAGCATGTGAGTTGTGGATCTCGACATTCTATTAGATGCGGAGCAGGTCAGTTTGTGAGTTGTGGATCTGGACTGGGAGTTTATTGTCAATTAAAACAGGGTGTGAGTTGTGGATCTGGACAGGGTGTTAGTTGTGAATCTAAACAAGGTTTGAATAGTGGTTCTGGACAAGGTTTCAGTTGTGGATCTGGACAGGGTGTCAGTTGCAGATCTGGACAATGATTTAGTTCTGTACAGAGTGTAAGTTGTGGATCTGGACACGGGGAGAGTAGTGAGTCTGGACAAGGAGTGAGTTGTGGATCTGGACAGGGTGTGAGATGTCAATCCGGTTTGGGTGTCAGTTGTGGATCTGGACAGGGTGAGAGTTGTGGATCTGGACAGGGTGCGAGTTGTGAATGTCAACAGGGTGAGGTTTGTGGATCTGTACGGGTCGTGAGTTGTAGTTCTGCACAGTGTGTGAGTTGCGGTTCTGGACAAGATGTTAATTGTCAATCTAAACAGGGTGTGATTTGTGGATCTGGATAGGGTGTCATTTGTGGATCTGGACAGAGTGTGAGTTGTCAATCTGGACAGGGTCTCAGTTTCGGATCTGGACAGGGTGTGAGTTGTCACTCTGGCCAGTGTGTGAGTTCTCAATTTGGAGAGGGTGTGAGTTGTCAAACTCGACAGGTTCTGGGCTGTGGATCTGGACAGGGTGGGGATTGTTGTTCTGGACAGGGTGTGAGTTGTGGCTCTGGACAGGGTGAGAATTGTGGCTGTGGACAGGGTGTGAGTTGTGCTTGTGAACAGGGTGAGATTTGTGGACCTGGACAGGTTGTGAGTTGCAGATATGGACAGTGTTTGAGTTGTGGATCTGGTCAGGGTGTCAGCTGCAGATCTGGGCAGAGTGTGAGTTGTCAATCTGGCCAGGGTTTGAGATGTCAATTTGGAGAGGGTGTGAGTTGTCAATCTGGACAGGGTGTGAGTTGTGGATCTGGACAGGGTGTCAGTCGTGTATCTGGAAATGCTATGATTTGCGGATCTGGACAGTGAGGTAGTAGTGTATCTGGACAGCCTGTTAATTGTCAATCTAAACAGGATGTGAGTTGTGGATCTGGACAGGGTGAGAGTTGTGGATCTGGACACGGGGAGAGTAGTGTGTCTGGACAGTGAGTGAGTTGTGTATCTGGACAGGGTGTGAGTTGTGTATCTGGACAGTGTGAGAGTTCTGGATCTGGACAGGGTGTGAGATGTGGTTGAGAACAGGGTGAGATTTGTGGAGCTGTACAGGTGTGAGTTGCAGATCTGGACAGTGTGTGAGTTGTGGATCTGGACAGGGTGAGAGTTGTGGGTCTGGACATGGGGAGAGTAGTGAGTCTGGACAGTGTGTGAGGTGTGGATCTGAAGAGGGTGTGAGGTCCGGATCTCAATATGCTATGAGTTGCGGAGCGGGCGAGTTTGTGAGTTGTTGATCTGGACCTGGTGTTAATTGTCAATCTAAACAGGGTGTGAGTTGTGGATCTGGACAGGGTGTTAATTGTAAATCTAAACAGTGTATGAATTGTGGATCTGGACAAGGTTTCAGTTGCGGATCTGGACAGGGTGTGAGTTGTCACTCTGTCCTGGGAGTGAGTTGTCAATTCAGAGAGGGTGTGAGTTGTCAATCTGGACAGGGTGTGAGTTGTGGATCTGGACATGGTATGATTTGTGGATCTGGAAAGTATGTGAGATGTGCATCTGGACAGGGTGAGAGTTGTGGATCTGGACAGGGTGAGTGTTTTGGATCTAGACAGAGTGCGAGTAGTGGATGTCAACAGGTGAGGTTTGTGGACCTATACAGGTTGTGAGTTGTAGATCTGGACAGTGTGTGAGTTGCAGGTCTTGATAGGGAGTTAATTGTCAATCTAAACAGGGTGTGATTTATGGATCTGTATTGGGTGTCATTTCTGGATATGGACAGGGTGTGAGTTGTGAATCAGGACAGGGTGTCAGTTGTGCAACAACTTTAGGTCGTGAGCTCCCTCCCCCATCCCCACCCCCTTTCTGTTTCCCCCTTCCTTTTTTTTCCAATAAATTATAAAGATTTTCCTTTTCCCACTTATTTCCATTATAAAAAAAAATAAAAAAATAAACCCCACTAGAGCTATACCTTGAGCGCCCTACCATCCATTCTCAATTAGTACATTTGTTTAGATAATATCACCAACTTTAACTTTAACACCGATGTGTTCTATTGTACTATTGTCGTTGACATCTTTTGATGATCTGCTTCTATCACTGCTTGTTTGTCCCTACAACCACACCCCCCTCCCTCCACCTCTCTCTCTCTATCTCTCCGCCCCCCACACACACACTTAAACCAGCTTATATTTCAACTCTTTCTTGGACTCGAACTCAAGTTCTGTCGAAGGGTCATGAGGACTCGAAACATCAACTCTTTTCTTCTCCGCTGATGCTGCCAGACCTGCTGAGTTTTTCCAGGTAATTCTGTTTTTGTTTTGGATTACCAGCATCCGCAGTTTTTTTGTTTTTATGTCAGTTGTGGCTCTGGACAGGGTGTGAGTTGTCACTCTGGCCAGGGTTTGAGTTGTCAATTTGGAGAGGGTGTGAGTTGTCAATCTGGACAGGTTGTGAATTGTGTATCTGGACAGGATGGGAATTGTTGTTCTGGACAGGGGGTGAGTTGTGGATCTGGACAGGGTGAGAGTTGTGGATGTGGACAGGGTATGAGTTGTGCATGTGAACAGGGTGAGATTTGTGGACCTGGACAGGTTGTGAGTTGCAGATATGGAAAGTGTGTGAGGTGTCAATCTGGCCAGAGTGTAAGTTTTCAATTTGGAGAGGGTGTGAGTTGTCAATCCGGACAGGGTGTGAGTTGTGGATCTGGACAGGGTGTCACTTGTGCATCTGGAAATGTTAAGAGTTGCAGATCTGGACATTGAGTGAGTAGTGGATCTGGACAGGGTGTTAATTGTCAATCTCAACATGGTGTGAGTTGTGGATCTGGACAGGGTGTGAGTTGTGGATCTGGACAGGGTGTGAGTTGTCAATCTGGACAGCATGTCAGTTGTATATCTGGACAGAGTGTTGGTTGTGGATCTGGACGCATTGTGGGTTGCAGATCTGGACACATGTAAGTTGTGGATCTGGACAGGGTGTTAATTGTCAATCTAAACAGGGTGTGAATTGTGGATCTGGACAGGGTGTCATTTGAAGATCTGGACAGGATGTGAGTTGTGGATCTGGGCAGGGTGTGAGTTGTGTATCAGGACATGGTACGGGTTGCGGATCTGGATTGTGTGTGAGTTGTGCATCTGGACCTGGGGAGAGTAGTGAGTCTAGACATTGAGTGAGTAGTAGATCTGGACAGGGTGTGAGTTGTCACTCTGGACAGGATGTGTGTCGTGTATCTGGACATGGTATGAGTTGCGGATCTGGACAGTGTGAGAGTTGTGTTTCGGGACAGTGTGTGAGTTGTGGATCTTGACAGCGTTTTAATTGCCAATCTAAACAGGTTGTGAATTGTGGATCTGGACAGAGTGTCAGTTGTGGATCCGGACAGGGTGTGAGTTGTTACTCTGGCTAGGGTCTGAGTTGTGGATCTGGACAGGTGGTCAATTGCGGATCTGGACAGGGTTTGTGTTGTCAATTTGGAGAGGTTGTGTGTTGTCAGTCTGGACAGGGTGTGAGTTGTGGATCTGGACAGGGTTTGAGTTGTGGATCTGGGCAGTGTGTGAGTTGTGCATCTGGATAGCATGTGAGTTGTGGATCATGATATGCTATGAGTGGCAGATCTGGACAGAATGTGATTTGTGGATCTGGACAGGGTGTTAATTGTTAATCTAAACAGGTTGTGAATTTTGGATCTGGAGACGTTGTCAGTTGTGGATCTGGATGGGGTCTGAGTTGTTACACTGGCCAGGGTGTGAGTTATCAATTTGGAGAGGGTGTGGGTTGTCATTCTGGACAGTGTGTGAGCTGTGGATCTGCACGGGGTGTAAGCTGCGGATCTGAACATGGTATGAGTTACAGAACTGGTCCATGTGTGAGTTGTGGATCTGGACAGGGTGTTAATTATCAATCTAGACAGGGTGTGAATTGTGGATCTGGACAGGGTGTCAGTTGTGGCTCTGGACCTGTTGTGAGTTGCCAATCTGTGCTGGGTGTGAATTGTATATCTGGACAGAGATTGAGTTGTCAATCTGGAGCTGTTGTGAGTTTGGAGCATGACAGGGTGTGATTCATGGATCTAGACAGGATGTGAGTTGTGGATCGGCACAGGGTACGAGTAGCTAATCTGGATAGTGTGTGAGATGTGAATCTGGACAGGGTGTTAACTTTCAGGCTAAACAGGGTGTGAGTTGTGGATCTGGACAGGATATCATTTGCGGATCTGGAGAGGGTGTGAGTTGTCACACTGGAGAGGATGTAAGTTGTGGATCTGGATAGGTTGTCAGTTGTGGACCTGGACAGGGTACGAGTTGCGGATCTGGACAGTGTGTGAGTTGTGGATCTGAACAGGGTGTTAATTGTCTATCTAAACAGGGTATGAATTGTGAATCTGGACAGGGTGTGAGTTGTGGATCTGGGCAGGGTTTGAGTCGTGGATCTGGACAGCATATGAGTTGCGGGTCTGGACAGTGTGTGAGTTGTGGATCTGGATAGGGTGTTAGTTGTCAATCTGAACATGGTGTGAGTTGTGGATTGGTACAGGGTGTCAGTTGCAGATCTGGTCAGGGTGTAATATGTCAATCTGGACTGGATGTGTGTTGTATATCTGGACAGTGTATGATTTGTGGAACTGCAGAGGGTGTGACTTGTGGAACTGGGCAGGGTGTTAATTGTTAATCTTAACAAGGTGTGAGTTGTGGATCTAGACAGGGTGTCATTTGTGGATCTGGACAGTGTGTAATTTGTGAATCTGGACAGGGTGTGAATTGCGAATCTGGACAGGCTGTGAGTTTTGAATTTGGACAGGGTGGTAATTGTCAATCTAAAAAGGGTGTGAGTTGTGGATGTGGACAGGGTGTCAGCTGTGGATCTGGACCTGGTGTGAGTTGCCAATCTGGACTGGGTTTCAATTGTATATCTGGACAGAGATTGAGTTGTCAATCTGGAGCTGGTATGAGTTTTGTATCATGAGAGTGTGTGAATTCTGGATCTGGTCCGGGTGTCAGTTGCGGATCAGGGCAGTGTGTGAGTTGTGGATCTGGACAGGGTTTTAATTGTCAAACAAAAAAGGGTGTGAGTTATGGATCTGGACATTGTATGAGAGGCGAATCTGGACAGGGTGTGAGTTGTGGATCGGGGAAGGGTGTTAATTGTTTATCGAAACAGGGTGTGAGTTGTGGATCTGAACTGGGTATTAGTTGCGGATCTGGATAGTGTGTGAGTTGTGGATCTGGACAGGGAGTTAGTTGTCAATCTGAACATGGTGTGAATTTTGGATCTGTACAGGGTGTCAGTTGCAGATCTGTACAGCGTGTGAGTAGTTGTTCTGGACAGTGTATGAGATGTGGATCTGGACAGGGTGTGAGTTGTGGAACAGGGCAGGGTATGAGCTGTGGATGTGGACAGGGAGTCAGTTGCGGATCTGAACCGCGATTGACTTTTTCTTTAAAGAGTGCAAGTTGTGCATCTGGACACGCAGAGTGTAGTGAGTCTGGACAGGGAATGAGTTGTGGATCTGGACAGGGTGTTAATTGTCAATCTAAACAGGGTGTGAATTATGGATCGGTACAGGGTGTCAGTTGCAGGTCTGTACAGGGTGTAATTTGTCACCTGGACTGGATCTGTGTTGTATATGTGGACTGTGTATGATTTGTGGATCTGCAGAGTGTGTGAAATGTGGAACTGGGCAGGGTGTTAATTATTAATCTAAACAGAGTGTGATTTGTGGATCTGGAAAGGGTGTCATTTGTGGATCTGGACAGGGTCTCAATTGTGAAACTGGACAGGGTGTGAATTGTGGATCGGGGCAGGGTGTTAATTGCCTATCGAAACAGTGTGTGAGTTGTGGATCGGGACAGGGTGTCATTTGTACATCTGGACAGGGTGTGTGTTGTGGATCTGGACAGGGTGTTAGTTGTAAATCTGAACATGGTGTGAATTGCGGATCTGTACAGGGTGTCAGTTGCAGATCTGTACAGGGTGTGAGTTGTTGTTCTGGACAGGGTTTGAGATGTCAATCTGGACTGGGTGTGAGTTGTTGTTCTGGACAGTGTATGAGATGTGGATCTGGACAGGGTGTGAGTTGTGGAACTGGGCAGGGTATGAGTTTTGGATATGGACAGGGAGTCAGTTGCGGATACGAACCGCGATTGAATTCTTCTGTAGAGAGTGTAAGCTGTGGATCTGGACATGCAGAGAGCAGTGAGTCTGGACAGGGAGTGAGTTGTGGATCTGGACAGAGTGTGAGTTGTTGATCTGGACAGGGTGAGAGCTGTCGATCAGAACAGAGTGTGAGTTGTGGATGTGAACTGGGTGCGATTTGTGGATCTGTACAGGATAAGAGTTGTTAGTCTGGACGGTGTTTGAGTTGTGGATCTGGACAAGGTGTTAATTGTCAATCTAAACACGGTGTGAGTTCAGGATCTGGCAGGGTGTCAGTTGTGGATCTGGACAGTGTGTGAGTTGTCTATCTTGCCAGGGTGTGAGTTGTCAATTTGGAGAGGGTGTGAGTTGTGGATCTGGACAGGGGGTCAGCTGTGAATCTGGACCTGGTGTGAGTTTCTAATCTTGACAGGGTTTCAATTGTATATCTGGACAGAGATTAAGTTGTCAATCTGGAGCTGGTGTGAGTTTTGTATCATGACAGTGTCGAGTTCTGGATCTGGTCAGGGTGTCAGTTGTGGATCGGGGCAGAGTGAGTTGTGGATCTAGACAGGGTGTTAATTGTTAATCTAAACAGCGTGTGAGTTGTGGATCTGGACAGTGTGGCAGTTGCGGATCTGGACAGGGTGTGAGATGTCAATGTTGCCAAGGTGTGTGTTGTGGATCTGAACATGGTGTGAGTTGTGGATCTGAACATGTATGAGTTGTGGATCTGAACAGAGTCTTAATTCAGGATCTGGATATTGTATGAGTTGTGAATTTGGACAGTGTGTGAGCTGTGGATCTGGGCAGGGTGCTAATTGTCAATCGAAACAAGGTGTGAGTTGTGGATCTGGACAGGGTGGCATTATGGATCTGGACAGTCATTGAATTCTTCACTACAGTGTGCATTTTGTGGATCTGGACTCGGGGAGAGAAGTGGGTCTGGACATGGAGGGAGTTGTGGATCTGCACAGGGTATGAGTTGTCACTCTGGACAGGATGTGAGCTGTGTATCTGGACAAAGTGAGAGTTGTGGATCTGGACATGGTATGAGTTGCAGATCTGGAGAGTGTGCGAGTTGTGGATCTGGACAGGGTGTTAATTATCAATCGAAACAGAGTGTGAGTTGTGGAGTTGGACAGGGTGTCAGTTGTGGATCTCGATCTGCTGGGAGTTGCCAATCTGGACTGGGTGTGAATGGTATATCTCGACAAAAATTGAGTTGTCAATCTGGAGCTGTTGTGAGTTTTGGATCATGACAGGGTGTGAGTTATTTTTCTGCACAGTGTATGAGTAGCGGATCTGGACAGTGTGTGAATTGTGGATCTGGACAGGGTGTTAACTTGCAGTCTAAACAGGGTGTGAGGTGTGGATCTGGACAGGGTGTCATTTGCGGATCTGGACAGGGTGTGAGTTGTGGATCTGGATAGGGTGTGAGTTGTGGATCTGGACAGGGTATGAGTTGCGGATCTGGACAGTGTGTGAGTTGTGAATCTGGACAGGGTGTGAATTGTGAATCTGGACAGGGTGAGTTGTGGAACTGGACAGGGTTTCAGTCGTGGATCTAGACAGCGTATGAGTTGTGGATCTGGAAAGTGTGTGAGTTGTCAAACTGAAAATGGTGTGAGTTATGGATCCATAAATGGTGCCAGTTGCAGATCTGGACAGGGTGTAAGTTGTCAATCTGAACTGGATGTGAGTTGTATATCTGGACGGTGTATGTGATGTGAATCTGCAGAGGGTGTGAGTTGTGGAACCGGGCAGGGTGTTAATTGTAAATCTAAACAGGGTGTGATTTGTGGACCTGTACAGGTTGTGAGTTGCAGATATGGACAGGCTATGAGTTGCAGATCTGAACAGTGTGTGAGTTGTGGATCGGGAAAGGGTGTTAACCGTCAATCTAAAAAGGGTATGGGTTGTGGATCTGAACAGGGTGTCAGTTGCAGATCTGGACAGGGTGTGAGTTGTGGATATGGACAGGGTATTAATTGTCCATCTAAACAGGGTGGGAGTTGTGGATCTGGACATTGAATGAGTTGCAGATCTGGACATTGTGTGAGTTGTCGATCTGGACAGGTTGTTAATTGTCAATCTAAACAGGGTGTGAATTGTGGATCAGGATGGGGTGTCAGTTTTGGATCTGGACCTGGTCTGAGTTGCCAACCTGGACTGGGTATGAATTGTATATCTGGACAGAGATTGAGTTGTCAGCCTGGAGCTGGTGTGAGTTTTATATCATGACAGTGTGTGAATTCTGGATCTGGTCAGGGTGTCAGTTGCGGATCTGGGCATTGTGTGAGTTGTGCATCTGGACAGGGTGTTAATTGTCAATCTATACAGGGTGTGAGTTATGGATCTGGACATTGTATGAGAGGAGAATCTGGACGGGGTGTGAGTTGTGCATCTGGGCAGGTTGTTAATTGTCTATCAAAACAGAGTGTGAGTTGTGGATCTGGACAGAGTGTCATTTGCATATCTGGACAGGGTGGGGATGTGATTCTGAACTGGGCATGAGTTGCTGATCTGGACAGTGTGTGAATTGTGGATATGGACTGGGTGTTAGTTGTCAATCTGAACACCATGTGAGTTGTGGATCTGTACAGGGTGTCAGTTGCCGATCTGTACAAGGTGTGAGTTGTTGTTCTGGACAGTGTATGAGATGTGGATCTGGACAGGCTGTGAGTTGTGAATCTGGACAGGGTGAGTTGTGGAACTGGACAGGGTTTGAGTTGTGGATGTGGACAGGGAGTCAGTTACAGATATGAACCGTGATTGAATTCTTCTGTACAGAGTTTAAGCAGTGGAATTGGACATGCGGAGTGTAGTGAGTCTGGACAGGGAATGAGTTTTGGATCTGGACAGGATGTGAGTTGTCATTCTGGACAGGATGTGAGTGTGTAACTGGACAGAGTGTGAGTTGTGAATCTTGACAGGGTGAGGGTTGTGGATCTGGACAGAGTGTGAGTAGTGGATGTGAACTGGGTGCGATTTATGGACCTGTACAGGATGTGAGTTGCAGGTCTGGACAATGTGTGAGTTGTGGACCTGGACAAGGTGTTAATTGTCAATCTAAACAGGGTGAGAGTTGTGGATCTGGCAGGGTGTCAGTTGCGGTCCTGGACAGTGTGTGAGTTGTCAATCTTGCCAGGGTGTGAGTTGTAAATTTGGAGAGGGTGTGAGTTGTGGATCTGGACCGGGGTCAGCTGTAGATCTGGACCTGGTGTGAGTTGCTAATCTGTACAGGGTTTCAATTGTATATCTGGACAGAGATTAAGTTGTCAATCTGGAGCTGGTGTGAGTTTTGTATCATGACAGTGTGAGTTCTGGATCTGGTCAGGGTTTCAGTTGTGGATCGGGGCAGTGTGTGAGTTGTGGATCTGAACAGGGTGTTAATTGTCAATCTAAACAGGGTGTGAGTTGTGCATCTGGACAGTGTGGCAGTTGCGGATCTGGACTCGGTGTGAGATGTCAATCTTGCCAAGGTGTGGGTTGTTGATCTGAACAGGGTGTGAGTTGTGGATCTGGACATGTATGATTTGTGAATCTGCACAGTGTGTGAGCTGTGGATCTGGGCAGGGTGCTAATTGTCAATCGAAATATGGTGTGAGTTGCGGATCTGGACAGGGTGGCATTGCGGATCTGGACAAGGTGTGAGTTGTGAATCTGGGCCAGGTATGAGTTGCGGATCTGGACAGTGTGTGAGTTGTGAATCTGGACAGGGTGTTAGTTGTCTATCTGAACATCGTGTGAGTTGTGGATCTGTACAGGGTATCAGTTGCACATCAGGTGTTAATTGTCAATCTAAACAGGGTTAGAGTTGTGGATCTGGCAGGGTTTCAGTTGCGGTCCTGGACAGTGTGTGAGTTGCCAATCTTGCCAGGGTGTGAGTTGTAAATTTGGAAAGGGTTTGAGTTGTGGATCTGGACCGGGGTCAGCTGTAGATCTGGACATGGTGTGAGTTGCTAATCTGTACAGGGTTTCAATTGTATATCTGGACAGCGATTAAGTTGTCAATCTGGAGCTGGTGTGAGTTTTGTATCATATCATTTTGTACAGGGTGTGAGCTGTTGTTCTGGACAGTGTATGAGATGTGCATCATCACAGAGTGTGAGTTGTGGAAGTGGACAGGGAGTCAGTTGCGGATCTGGACAGTGATTGAATTCTTCTGTACAGTGAGTATTTTGTGGATCTGGACTCGGGGAGAGTAGTGGGTCTGGACAGGGAGTGAGTTGTGGATCTGCACAGGGTGTAAGTTGTCACTCTGGACAGGATGTGAGCTGTGTATCTGGACAGAGTGAGTGTTGTGGATCTGGACATGGTATGAGTTGCAGATCTGGAGAGTTTGTGAGTTGTGGATCTGGACAGGGTGTTAATTATCAATCTAGTTGTGGATCTGGACAGGTTGTCAGTTGTGGATCTCAATCTGCTGTGAGTTGCCCATCTGGACTAGGTGTGAATGGTATATCTCAACAGAGATTGAGTTGTCAATCTGGAGCTGTTGTGAGTTTTGGATCATGACAGGGTGTGAGTTGTGGATCTGGACAGCGTGTAAGTTGTGGATCTGCACAGTGTATGAGTAGCGGATCTGGACTGTGTGTGAATTGTGGATCTGTACAGGGTGTTAACTTGCAGTCTAAACAAGGTGTGAGGTTTGGATCTGGACAGGGTGTGAGTTGTGGATCTGGATAGGGTGTCAGTTTTGGATCTGGACAGGGTATGAATTGCGGATCTGGACAGTGTGTGAGTTGTGGACCTGGACAGGGTGTTAATTCTCAATCTAAATAGGGTGTGAGTTGTGGATCAGGACAAGGTCTGAATTGTGAATCTGGACAGGGTGTGAATTGTCAATCTGGACAGGGTGAGTTGTGGAACTGGACAGTTTTTGAGTCGTGGATCTGGACAGCGTAGGAGTTGTGGATCTGGTAAGTGTGTGAGTTGTGGATCTGGACAGGGTGTTAGTTGTCAATCTGAACATGGTGTGAGTTGTGCATCTGTACAGGCCTTCCGTTGCAGATCTGGAGAGGGTGTAAGTTCTCAATCTGGACTGGATGTGAGTTGTATATCTAGACAGAGTATGGGATGTGGATCTGCAGAGGATGTGAGTTGTGGAACCGGTCAGGGTTTTAATTGTAAATCTAAACAGGGTGTGAATAGTGGACATGTACCATTTGTGAGTTGCAGATCTGGACAGGCTATGAGTTGCGGATCTGGATAGTGTGTGAGTTGTGGATCTAGACAGGGTGTTAATCGTCAATCTAAAGAGGGTGTGAGTTGTGGATCTGGACAGGGTGTCAGTTGCAGATCTGGACAGGGTGTGAGTTGTGGATCTGGACATTGAATGAGTTGCAGATCTGGACATTGTGTGAGTTGTGGATCAGGATGGGGTGGGAGTTGTGGATCTGGACCTGGTGTGAGTTGCCAACCTGGACTGGGTGTGAATTTTATATCTGGACAGAGATTGAGTTGTCAGCCTGGAGCTGGTGTGAGTTTAATATCATGACAGTGTGTGAATTCTGGATCTGGTCAGGTTGTCAGTTGTGGATCTGGCAGTGTGTGAGTTGTGGATCTGGACAGGGTGTTAATTGTTAATCTATACAGGGTTTGTGTTATGGATCTGGACATTGTATGAGTGGAGAATCTGGACAGGGTGTGAGTTGTGGACCTGGACAATGTGTTAATTGTCAATCAAAACAGGGTGTGAGTTGCTGATCTGGCAGGGTGTCAGTTGCGGTCCTGGACAGTGTGTGAGTTGTCAATCTTGCCAGGGTGTGAGTTGTCAATTTGGACAGGGTGTGACTTGTGGATCTGGACGGGTGTCAGCTCTAGATCTGGACCTGGTGTGAGTAGCTAATCTGGACAGGGTTTCAATTGTATATCGGGACAGAGATTAAGTTGTCAATCTGGAGCTGTTGTGAGTTTTGTATCATGACAGTGTGTGAGTTCTGGATCTGGTCAGGGTGTCAGTTGTGGATCAGGGCAGTGTTTGAGTTGTGCATCTGGACAGGGTGTTAATTGTCAATCTAAACAGGGTGTGAGTTGTGGATCTGGACAGTGTGGTAGTTGCGGATCTGGACAGGGTGTGAGATTTCAATCTTGCCAAGGTGTGGGTTGTGGATCTGAACAGGGTGTGAGTTGTGGATCTGGACATGTATGAGTTGTGGATCTGGACAGTGTCTTAATTCTGGATCTGCACATTTTATGAGTTGTGAATCTGGACATTGAGTGAGCTGTGGATCTGGGCAGGATGCTAATTGTCAATTGAAACATGGTGTGAGTTGTGGATCTGGACAGGGTGGCATTGTGGTTCTGAACAAGGTGTGAGTTGTGAATCTGGGCCGGGTATGAATTGCAGATCTGGACAGTGTGTGAGTTGTGGATCTGGACAGAGTGTTAGTTGTCAATCTGATCATCCTGTGAGTTGTGGATCTGTACAGGGTGTCAGTTGCTCATCTGCATAGGGTGTGAGTTGTTGTTCTGGACATGGTGTGTGATATCAATCTGGACTGGGTGTGAGTTGTTGTTCTGGACAGTGTATGAGATGTGCATCGAGACAGAGTGTGAGTTGTGGAAGTGGACAGGGTGTCAGTTGTGGATCTGGACAGAAATTGAATTCTTCTGTAGAGTATTTTGTGGAACTGGACTCGGGGATAGTAGTTGTATTTGGACAGGGAGGGAGTTGTTGATCTGCACATGGTGTGAGTTGTCACTCTGGACAGGATGTGCGCTTTGTATCTGGACAAAGTGAGAGTTGTGGATCTGGACATGGTATGAGTTGCAGATCTGGAGAGTGTTTCAGTTGTGGATCTGGACAGGGTGTTAATTATCAATCGAAACAGAGTGTGAGTTGTGGATCTGGACAGGGTGTCAGTTGTGGATCTCGATCTGCTGGGAGTTGCCAATCTGGACTGGGTGTGAATGGTATATCTCGACAGAGATTGAGTTGTTAATCTGGAGCTGTTATGAGTTTTGGATCATGACAGGGTGTGAGTTGATTTTCTGCACAGTGTATGAGTAGCGGATCTGCACAGTGTGTGAATTGTGGATCTGGACAGGGTGTTAACTCACAGTCTAAACAGGGTGTGAGGTGTGGATCTGGACAGGGTGTCATTTGCGGATCTGGACAGGGTGTGAGTTGTGGATCTGAATAGGGTGTCAGTTGTGGATCTGGACAGGGTATGAGTTGCGGATCTGGACAGTGTGTGAATTGTGAATCTGGACAGGGTGAGTTGTGGAACTGGACAGGGTTTCAGTTGTGGATCTAGACAGCGTATGAGTTGTGGATCTGGAAAGTGTGTCAGTTGTCAAACTGAAAATGGTGTGAGTTGTGGATCCATAAATGGTGCCAGTTGCAGATCTGGACAGGGTGTAAGTTGTCAATCTGGACTGGATGTGAGTTGTATATCTGGACAGTGTGTGTGATGTGGATCTGCAGAGGGTGTGAGTTGTGGAACCGGGCAGGGTGTTAATTGTAAATCTAAACAGGGTGTGAATTGTGGACCTGTACAGGTTGTGAGTTGCAGATATGGACAGGCTATGAGTTGCAGATCTGGACAGTGTGTGAGTTGTGGATCTGGACAGGTTGTTAACCGTCAATCTAAACAGGGTGTGAGTTGTGGATCTGAACAGGGTGTCAGTTGCAGATCTGGACAGGGTGTGAGTTGTGGATATGGACAGGGTATTAATTGTCCATCTAAACAGGGTGGGAGTTGTGGATCTGGACATTGAATGAGTTGCAGATCTGGACATTGTGTGAGTTGTGGATCTGGACAGGTTGTAAATTGTCAATCTAAACAGGGTGCGAATTGTGGATCAGGATGCGGTGTCAGTTTTGGATCTGGACCTGATCTGATTTTCCAACCTGGACTGGGTATGAATTGTATATCTGGACAGAGATTGAGTTGTCAGCCTGGAGCTGGTGTGAGTTTTATATCATGACAGTGTGTGAATTCTGGATCTGGTCAGGGTGTCAGTTGCGGATCTGGGCATTGTGTGAGTTGTGCATCTGGACAGGGTGTTAATTGTCAATCTATACAGGGTGTGAGTTATGGATCTGGACATTGTATGAGAGGAGAATCTGGACGGGGTGTGAGTTGTGCATCTGGGCAGGTTGTTAATTGTCTATCGAAACAGAGTGTGAGTTGTGGATCTGGACAGAGTGTCATTTGCATATCTGGACAGGGTGGGGATGTGATTCTGAACTGGGCATGAGTTGCTGATCTGGACAGTGTGTGAATTGTGGATATGGACAGGGTGTTAGTTGTCAATCTGAACACCGTGTGAGTTGTGGATCTGTACAGGGTGTCAGTTGCCGATCTGTACAAGGTGTGAGTTGTTGTTCTGGACAGTGTATGAGATGTGGATCTGGACAGGCTGTGAGTTGTGAATCTGGACAGGGTGAGTTGTGGAACTGGACAGGGTTTGAGTTGTGGATGTGGACAGGGAGTCAGTTACAGATATGAACCGTGATTGAATTCTTCTGTACAGAGTTTAAGCTGTGGATTTGGACACGCGGAGTGTAGTGAGTCTGGACAGGGAATGAGTTTTGGATCTGGACAGGATGTGAGTTGTCATTCTGGACAGGATGTGAGTGTGTATCTAGACAGAGTGTGAGTTGTGAATCTTGACAGGGTGAGGGTTGTGGATCTGGACAGAGTGTGAGTAGTGGATGTGAACTGGGTGCGATTTATGGACCTGTACAGGATGTGAGTTGCAGGTCTGGACAGTGTGTGAGTTGTGGACCTGGACAAGGTGTTAATTGTCAATCTAAACAGGGTGAGAGTTGTGGATCTGGCAGGGTGTCAGTTGCGGTCCTGGACAGTGTGTGAGTTGTCAATCTTGCCAGGGTGTGAGTTGTGGATCTGGACCGGGGTCAGCTGTAGATCTGGACCTGGTGTGAGTTGCTAATCTGTACATGGTTTCAATTGTATATCTGGACAGAGATTAAGTTGTCATTCTGGAGCTGGTGTGAGTTTTGTATCATGACAATGTGTGAGTTCTGGATCTGGTCAGGGTTTCAGTTGTGGATCGGGGCAGTGTTTGAGTTGTGGATCTGGACAGGGTGTTAATTGTCAATCTAAACAGGGTGTGAGTTGTGCATCTGGACAGTGTGGCAGTTGCGGATCTGGACTCGGTGTGAGATGTCAATCTTGCCAAGGTGTGCGTTGTTGATCTGAACAGGGTGTGAGTTGTGGATCTGGACATGTATGATTTGTGAATCTGGACAGTGTGTGAGCTGTGGATCTGGGCAGGATGCTAATTGTCAATCGAAATATGCTGTGAGTTGTGGATCTGGACAGGGTGGCATTGTGGATCTGGACAAGGTGCGAGTTGTCAATCTGGGCTGGGTATGAGTTGCGGATCTGGACAGTGTGTGAGTTGTGAATCTGGACAGAGTGTTAGTTGTCTATCTGAACATCGTGTGAGTTGTGGATCTGTACAGGGTATTAGTTGCACATCTGTATAGGGTGTGAGCTGTTGTTCTGGACAGTGTATGAGATGTGCATCGGCACAGAGTGTGAGTTGTGGAAGTGGACAGGGAGTCAGTTGTGGATCTGGACAGTGATTGAATTCTTCTGTACAGTGAGTATTTTGTGGATCTGGACTCGGGGAGAGTAGTGGGTCTGGACAGGGAGGGAATTGGGGATCTGCACAGGGTGTAAGTTGTCACTCTGGACAGGATGTGAGCTGTGTATCTGGACAGAGTGAGTGTTGTGGATCTGGACATGGTATGAGTTGCAGATCTGGAGAGTGTGTGAGTTGTGGATCTGGACAGGGTGTTAATTATCAATCTAGTTGTGGATCTGGACAGGTTGTCAGTTGTGGATCTCGATCTGCTGTGAGTTGCCCATCTGGACTAGGTGTGAATGGTATATCTCGACAGAGATTGAGTTGTCAATCTGGAGCTGTTGTGAGTTTTGGATCATGACAGGGTGTGAGTTGTGGATCTGGACAGCGTGTAAGTTGTGGATCTGCACAGTGTATGAGTAGCGGATCTGGACAGTGTGTGAATTGTGGATCTGTACAGGGTGTTAACTTGCAGTCTAAACAAGGTGTGAGGTGTGGATCTGGACAGGGTTTGAATTGTGGATCTGGATAGGGTGTCAGTTGTGGATCTGTACAGGGTATGAGTTGCGGATCTGGACAGTGTGTGAGTTGTGGTCCTGGACAGGGTGTTAATTCTCAATCTAAATAGGGTGTGAGTTGTGGATCAGGACACGGTCTGAATTGTGAATCTGGACAGGGTGAGTTGTGGAACTGGACAGTTTTTGAGTCATGGATCTGGACAGTGTAGGAGTTGTGGATCTGGTAAGGGTGTGAGTTGTGGATCTGGACAGGGTGTTAGTTGTCAATCTGAACATGGTGTGAGTTGTGCATCTGTACAGGGCTTCCGTTGCAGATCTGGACAGGGTGTAAGTTCTCAATATGGACTGGATGTGAGTTGTATATCTGGACACTGTATGAGATGGGGATCTGCAGAGGGTGTGAGTTGTGGAACCGGTCAGGGTTTTAATTGTAAATCTAAACAGGGTGTGAATAGTGGACCTGAACCGTTTGTGAGTTGCAGATCTGGACAGGGTATGAGTTGCGGATCTGGACAGTGTGTTAATAGTCAATCTAAAGAGGGTGTGAGTTGTGGATCTGAACAGGGTGTCAGTTGCAGATCTGGACAGGGTGTGAGTTGTGGATCTGGACATTGAATGAGTTGCAGATCTGGACATTGTGTGAGTTGTGTTTCAGGATGGGATGGGAGTTGTGGATCTGGACCTGGTGTGAGTTGCCAACCTGGACTGGGTGTGAATTGTATATCTGGTTAGAGATTGAGTTGTCAGCCTGGAGCTGGTGTGAGTTTAATATCATGACAGTGTGTGAATTCTGGATCTGGTCGGGGTGTCAGTTGTGGATATGGCAGTGTGTGAGTTGTGGATCTGGACAGGGTGTTAATTGTCAATCTATACAGGGTGTGAGTTCTGAATCTGGACATTGTATGAGTGGAGAATCTGGACAGAGTGTGAGTTGTGGACCTGGACAATGTGTTAATTGTCAATCAAAACAGGGTGTGAGTTGCGGATCAGGCAGAGTGTCAGTTGCGGTCCTGGACAGTGTGTGAGTTGTCAATCTTGCCAGGGTGTGAGTTGTCAATTTGGACAGGGTGTGACTTGTGGATCTTGACAGGGGTCAGCTCTAGATCTGGACCTGGTGTGAGTTGCTGATCTGGACAGCATTTCAATTGTATATCGGGACTGAGATTAAGTTGTCAATCTGGAGCTGGTGTGAGTTTTGTATCATGACAGTGTGTGAGTTCTGGATCTGGTCAGGGTGTCATTTGTGGATCAGGGCAGTGTTTGAGTTGTGCATCTGGACAGGGTGTTAATTGTCAATCTAAACAGGGTGTGAGTTGTGGATCTGGACAGTGTGGTAGTTGCGGATCTGGACAGGGTGTGAGATTTCAATCTTGCCAAGGTGTGGGTTGTGGATCTGAACAGGGTGTGAGTTGTGGATCTGGACATGTATGAGTTGTGGATCTGGACAGTGTCTTAATTCTGGATCTGCACATTTTATGAGTTGTGAATCTGGACATTGAGTGAGCTGTGGATCTGGGCAGGATGCTAATTGTCAATCGAAACATGGTGTGAGTTGTGGATCTGGACAGGGTGGCATTGTGGATCTGAACAAGGTGTGAGTTGTGAATCTGGGCTGGCTATGAATTGCAGATCTGGACAGTGTGTGGGTTGTGGATCTGGACAGAGTGTTAGTTGTCAATCTGATCATCCTGTGAGTTGTGGATCTGTACAGGGTGTCAGTTGCACATCTGCAGAGGGTGTGAGTTGTTGTTCTGGACATGATGTGTGATATCAATCTGGATTGGGTGTGAGTTGTTGTTCTGGACAGTTTATGAGATGTGCATCGGGACAGATTGTGAGTTGTGGAAGTGGACAGGGAGTCAGTTGCGGATCTGGACAGAAATTGAATTCTTCTGTACAGTGTGTATTTTGTGGATCTGGACTCGGGGAGCGTAGTATGTCTGGACAGGGAGGGAGTTGTGGATCTGCACAGGGTGTGAGTTGTCACTCTGGACAGGATGTGAGCTGTGTATCTGGACAGAGTGAGAGTTGTGGATCTGGACATGGTATGAGTTGCAGATCTGGAGAGTGTGTTAGTTGTGGATCTGGACAGGGTGTTAATTATCAACCGAAACAGAGTGTGAGTTGTGGATCTGGACAGGGTGTCAGTTGTGGATCTCGATCTGCTGGGAGTTGCCAATCTGGACTGGGTGTGAATGGTATATCTCGACAGAGATTGAGTTGTCAATCTGGAGCTGTTGTGAGTTTTGGATCATGACAGGGTGTGAGTTGTCGATCCTGGCAGCGTGTGAGTTGTGGATCTGCACAGTGTATGAGTAGTGGATCTGGACAGTGTGTGAATTGTGGATCTGGACCGGGTGTTAACTTTCAGTCTAAACAGGGTGTGAGGTGTGAATCTGGACAGGGTGTCATTTGCGGATCTGGACATGGTGTGAGTTGTGGATCTGGATAGGGTGTCAGTTTTGGATCTGGACAGGGTATGAGTTGCGGATCTGGACAGTGTGTGAGTTGTGGATCTGCACAGGGTGTTAATTCTCAATCTAAATAGGGTGTGAGTTGTGGATCAGGATGGGGTTTCAGTTGTGGATCAGGAACTGGTGTGAGTTGCTAACCTGGACTCGGTTTGAATTGTACATTTGGACAGAGATTGAATTGTCAGACTGGAGCTGGTGTGAGTTTTTTTATCATGACAGTGTGTGAATTCTGGATCTGTTCAGGGTGTCAGTTGCGGATCTGGGCAGTGTATAAGTTGTGGATCTGGGCAGGGTGTTAATTGTCAATCTATACAGGGTGTGAGTTATGTATCTGGACATAGTATGAGTGGGGAATCTGGACAGGGTGTGAGTTATGGACCTGGCCAAGGTGTTAATTGTCAATCTAAACAGGGTTTCATTTGCGGATCTGGACAGGGTTTGAGTTGTGGATCTGGATAGTGTGTCAGTTCTGGATCTGGCCAGGGTATGAGTTGTGGATCTGGACCGTGTGTGAGTTGTGGATCTGCACAGGGTGATAATTCTCAATCTAAATAGGGTGTGAGTTGTGGATCAGGACAGGGTGTGAGCTGTGAATCTGGATAGGGTGTGAATTGTGAATCTGGACATGGTGAGTTGTCGAACTGGACAGGGTTTGAGTCGTGGATCTGGACAGCATATGAGTTGTGGATCTGGAAAGTGTGTGAGTTGTGGATCTGGACAGGGTGTTAGTTGTCAATCTGAACATGGTGTGATTTGTGGATCTGTACAGGGTGTCAGTTGCAATTCTGGACAGGGTGTAAGTTGTCAATCTGGACTGGATGTGAGTTGTATATTTGGACAGTGATTGAGATGTGGATCTGCAGAGGGTGTGAGTTGTGGAACTGGGCAGAGTTTTAATTGTAAATCTAAACAGGGTGTGAATTGTGGACCTGTACAGGTTGTGAGTTGCAGATCTGGACAGGCTATAAGTTGCGGATCTGGACAGTGTGTGAGTTCTGGATCTGGACAGGGTGTCAGTTGCAGATCTGGACAGGGTGTTAGTTGTGGATATGGACAGGGTATTAATTGTCAATCTAAATAGGGTGTGAGTTGTGGATCTGGACATTGAATGAGTTGCCGATCTGGACATTGTGTGAGTTGTGGATCTGGACATGTTGATAATTGTCAATCTAAACAGGGTGTGAGTTGTGGATCAGGATGGGGTGTCAGTTGTGGAACTGGACCTGGTGTGAGTTGCCAACCTGGACTGGGTGTGATATGTATATCTGGACTGAGATTGAGTTGTCAGCCTGGAGCTGGTGTGAGTTTTATATCATGGCAGTGTGTGAATTCCAGATCTGGTCAGGGTGTCAGCTGCTGATCTGGGCAGAGTGTTAGTTGTGGATCTGGACAGGATGTTAATTGTCAATCTATACAGGGTGTGAGGTATGGATCTGAACATTGAATGAGTGGAGAACATGGACAGGGTGTGAGTTGTGCATCTGGGCAGGCTGTTAATTGTCTATCGAAACAGGATGTGAGTTGTGAATCGAACAGGGTGTCATTTGTGTATCTGGACAGCGTATGAGTTGTAGATCTGGACAGTGTGTGAGTTTTGGATCTGGACAAGGTGTTTGTTGTCAATCTAAAGATGGTGTGAGTTGTCGATCTGTACAGGATGTGAGTTGCAGATCTGGACAGGGTGTAAGTTGTCAATCTGGACTGGATATGAGTTGTATAATGGACAGTGTATGAGATGTGGATCTACAGAGGGTGTGAGTTGTGGAGCTTGGCAGGGTGTTAATTGTAAATCTAAACAGGGTGTGAATTCTGGACCTGTACAGTTTGTGAGTTGCAGATCTGAACAGGCTATGAGTTGCAGATCTGGACAGTGTGTGAGTTGTGAATCTGAACTGGGTATGAGTTGCGGATCTGGACAATGTGTGAGTTTTGGATATGGACAGGGTGTTAGTTGTCAATCTGAACATGGTGTGAGATGTGGATCTGTACTGGGTGTGAGTTATTGTTGTGGACAGTCTGTGAGATGTCAATCTGGACTGGGTGTGAGTTGTTGTTCTGGACAGTGTATGAGATGTGGATCTGGACAGGGTGTTAGTTGTCAATCTGAACAGAGGGTGTGAGTTGTGGATTTGTAAGGGTGTCAGTTGCACATCTGTTTAGGGTGTGAGTTGTTGTTCTGGACATGGTGTGTGATCAATCTGGACTGGGTGTGAGTTGTGGTTCTGGATAGTGTATGAGATGTGGATCGGGACAGAGTGTGAGTTGTGGAAGTGGACAGGGAATCAGTTGCGGATCTGGACAGTGATTGAGTTCTTCTGGACAGTGTGTATTTTGTGGATCTGGACTCGGGGAGAGTAGTGGGTCTGGACAGGGAGGGAATTGTGTATCTGCACAGGGTGTGAGTTGTCAATCTGGACAGGATGTGAGCTGTGTATCTGGACAAAGTGAGAGTTGTGGATCTGGACAGGGTGAGTTGTGGAACTGGACAGGGTTTGAGTCGTGGACCTGGACAGCATATGAGTTGTGGATCTGGACAGTGTTTGTGTTTTGGATCCGGACAGGGGGTTTGTTGTCAATATGAAGATGGTGTGAGTTGTCGATCTGTACAGGGTGTGAGTTGCAGATCTGGACAGGGTGTAAGTTGTCAATCTGGACAGGATGTGAGTTGTATAATGGACAGTGTATGAGATGTGGATCTGCAGAGGGTTTGAGTTGTGGAGCTGGGCATGGTCTTAATTGTAAATCTAAACATTGTGTGAATTGTGGACCTGTACAGGTTGTGAGTTGCAGATCTGGACAGTGTATGAGATGTGGATCTGGACAGGGTGTGAGTTGTGAATCTGGAGAGGGTGAGTTGTGGAACTGGACAGGGTTTGAGTCGTCGATCTGGACAGCTTATGAGTTGTGGATCTGGACACTGTGTGAGTTGTAGATCTGCACAGGGTGATAATTCTCAATTTAAATATGCTGTGAGTTGTGAATCTGGACAGGGTGTCATTTGTGTATCTGGACAGGGTGTGAGATGTGATTCTGAACTGGGCATGAGTTACTGATCTGGACACTGTGTGAGTTGTGGATATGGACAGGGTGTTAGTTGTCAATCTGAACATCGTGTGAGTTGTGGATCTGTACAGGGTGTCAGTTGCATATCTGTACAGGGTGTGAGTTGTTGTTCTGAAAAGGGTGTGAGATGTCAATCTGGACTGGGTGTGAGTTGTTGATCTGGACAGTGTATGTGATGTGAATCTGTACAGGGTGTGAGTTGTGAATCTGGACAGGATGAGTTGTGGTACTGGACAGGGTTTGAGTCATGGATCTGGACAGTGTATGAATTGTGGATATGGACAGTGTGTGAGTTTTGGATCTGGACAGGGTGTAAGTTGTCAATCTGGACTGGATGTGAGTTGTATAATGGACAGTGTATGAGATGTGGATCTGCAGAGGGTGTGAGTTGTGGAGCTGGGCAGGGTGTTAATTGTAAATCTAAACAGGGTGTGAATTGTGGACCTATACATGTTGTGAGTTGCAGATCTGGACAGGCTATGAGTTGCAGATCTGGACAGTGTGTGAGTCATGAATATGAACTGCGTATGAGTTGCGGATCTGGACAATGTGTGAGTTTTGGATATGGACAGGGTGTTAGTTGTCAATCTGAACATGGTGTGAGATGTGGATCTGTACAGGGTGTGAGTTATTGTTGTGGACAGGCTGTGAGATGTCAATCTGGACTGGGTGTGAGTTGTTGTTCTGGACAGTGTATGAGATGTGGATCTGGACAGGGTGTTAGTTGTCAATCTGAACATCGTGTGAGTTGTGGATCTGTAAGGGTGTCAGTTGCACATCTGTTTAGGGTGTGAGTTGTTGTTCTGGACATGGTGTGTGATCAATCTGGACTGGGTGTGAGTTGTGGTTCTGGATAGTGTATGAGATGTGGATCGGGACAGAGTGTGAGTTGTGGAAGTGGACAGGGAATCAGTTGTGTATCTGGACAGTGATTGAATTCTTCTGGACAGGGTGTTAATTGTCAATCTAAACAGGGTGTGAGTTGTGGATCTGGACAGTGTGGCAGTTGTGGATCTGGACAGGGTGTGAGATGTCAATCTTGCCAATTTGTGAGTTGTGGATCTGGACAGGGTATGAGTTATGGATCTGGACATTGTATGAGTGGCGAATCTGGACAGGGTGTGAGTTGTGGATCGGTGCAGGGTGTTAATTGTCTATCGAAACAGGGTGTGAGTTGTGGATCTGGACAGGGTGTCATTTGCGTATCTGGACAGGGTGTGACTTCTGGATCTGAACTGGGTATGAGTTGTGAATCTGTACTGTGTGTGAGTTGTTGATCTGGACAGTGTGTGAGTTGCCAATCTGGATGCGGTTTCAATTCTATATCTGGACAGAGATTATGTTGTCAATCTGGAGCTGGTATGAGTTTTGTATCATGACAGTGTGTGAGTTCTGGATCCGGTCAGCGTGTCAGTTGTGGATCGGAGCAGTGTGTAAGTTGTGCATCTGGACAGGGTGTTAATTGTCAATCTAATCAGGGTGTGAGTTGTGGATCTGGACAGTGTGGCAGTTGCGGGTCTGGACAGGGTGTGAGATATGGATCTGGACATTGTATGAGTGGTGAATCTGGACAGGGTGTGAGTTGTGGATCGGTGCAGGGTGTTAATTGTCTATCAAAACAGGGTGTGAGTTGTGGATCTGGACAGGGTGTCATTTGCGTATCTGGACAGGGTGTGACTTCTGGATGTGAACTGGGTATGAGTTGTGAATCTGTACTGTGTGTGAGTTGTTGATCTGGACAGTGTGTGAGTTGCCAATCTGGATGCGGTTTCAATTCTATATCTGGACAGAGATTATGTTGTCATTCTGGAGCTGGTATGAGTTTTGTATCATGACAGTGTGTGAGTTCTGGATCCGGTCAGTGTGTCAGTTTTGGATCGGAGCAGTGTGTAAGTTGTGCATCTGGACAGGGTGTTAATTGTCAATCTAATCAGGGTGTGAGTTGTGGATCTGGACAGTGTGGCAGTTGCGGATCTGGACAGGGTGTAAGATATCAATCTTGCCAGGATGTGAGTTTTGGATCTGGACAGGGTGTTTGTTGTCAATCTAAAGATGGTGTGAGTTGTCGATCTGTACAGGGTGTGAGTTGCAGATCTGGACAGGGTGTAAGTTGTCAATCTGGACTGGATATGAGTTGTATAATGGACAGTCTATGAGATGTGGATCTGCAGAGGGTTTGAGTTGTGGAGCTGGGCAGGGTGTTAATTGTAAAGCTAAACATTGTGTGAATTCTGGACCTGTACAGGTTGTGAGTTGCAGATCTGAACAGGCTATGAGTTGCAGATCTGGACAGTGTGTGAGTTGTGAATATGAACTGGGTATGAGTTGCAGATCTGGACAATGTGTGAGTTTTGGATATGGACAGGGTGTTAGTTGTCAATCTGAACATGGTGTGAGATGTGGATCTGTACAGGGTGTGAGTTATTGTTGTGGACAGGCTGTGAGATGTCAATCTGGACTGGGTGTGTGTTGTTTTTCTGGACAGTGTATGAGATGTGGATCTGGACAGGGTGTTAGTTGTCAATCTGAACATCGTGTGCATTGTGGATTTGTAAGGGTGTCAGTTGCACATCTGTTTAGGGTGTGAGTTGTTGTTCTGGACATGGTGTGTGATCAATCTGGACTGGGTGTGAGTTGTGGTTCTGGATAGTGTATGAGATGTGGATTGGGACAGAGTGTGAGTTGTGGAAGTGGACAGGGAATCAGTTGTGTATCTGGACAGTGATTGAATTCTTCTGGACAGTGTGTATTTTGTGGATCTGGACTCGGGGAGAGTAGTGGGTCTGGACAGGGAGGGAGTTGTGTATCTGCACAGGGTGTGAATTGTCAATCTTGCCAATTTGTGAGCTGTGTATCTGGACAGAGTGAGAGTTGTGGATCTGGACAGGGTGAGTTGTGGAACTGGACAGGGTTTGAGTCGTGGATCTGGACACCGTATGAGTTGTGGATCTGGACAGTGTTTGTGTTTTGGATCCAGACAGGGTGTTTGTTGTCAATATGAAGATGGTGTGAGTTGTCGATCTGTACAGGGTGTGAGTTGCAGATCTGGACAGGGTGTAAGTTGTCAATCTGGACTGGATGTGAGTTTTATAAAGGACAGTGTATGAGATGTGGATCTGCAAAGGGTTTGAGTTGAGGAGCTGGGCAGGGTGTAAATTGTAAAGCTAAACAGGGTGTGAATTGTGGACCTGTACAGGTTGTGAGTTGCAGATCTGAACAGGCTATCAGTTGCAGATCTGGACAGTGTGTGAGTTGTGAATATGAACTGCGTATGAGTTGCAGATCTGGACAATGTGTGAGTTTTGGATATGGACAGGGTGTTAGTTGTCAATCTGAACATGGTGTGAGATGTGGATCTGTACAGGGTGTGAGTTATTGTTGTGGACAGGCTGTGAGATGTCAATCTGGACTGGGTGTGAGTTGTTGTTCTGGACAGTGTATGAGATGTGGATCTGGACAGGGTGTTAGTTGTCAATCTGAACATCGTGTGCATTGTGGATTTGTAAGGGTGTCAGTTGCACATCTGTTTAGGGTGTGAGTTGTTGTTCTGGACACTGTATGAGGTGTGGATCTGGACAGGGTGTGAGTTGTGGAACTGGAAAGGGAGTCAGTTGCGGATCTGGACAGCGATTGAATTCTTCTGTACAGTGTGTATTTTGTGGATCTGGACATGGGGAGAGTATTCAGTCTGGACAGGAAGTGTGTTGTGAATCTGGACAGTGTGTGAGTTGTGGATCTGGACAGGGTGTTACTTATCAATCTAAACAGGTTGTGAGTTGTGGATCTGGACAGGGTCTTAGTTGTGGATCTCGACCTGCTTTGAGGTGCCACACTGGATTGGGTGTGAATGGTATATCTCGACAGAGATTGAGTTGTCAATCTGGACCTCTTGTGATTTTTGGATCATGACAGGGTTTGAGTTGTGGATCTGGACAGTGTGTGAGCTGTGGATCTGCACAGGGTATGAGAAACGGATCTGGACAGTGTGTGAATTGTGGATCTGGACAGGGTGTCATTTGCAGATCTTCACAGGGTGTGCGTTGTGAATATGGTCAGGGTATGAGCTGTGGATCTGGATAGGGTGTCTGTTGTGGATCTGGACATGGTATGATTTGTGGACATGGACAGTTTGTGAGTTATGCATCTGGACAGGTTGTTAATTGTCAATCTAATCAGGGTTTGAGTTCTGGATCTGGTCAGGGTGTCAGTGGCGGTTCAGGGGTTTGTGTGAGTTATGGTTCTGGACAGGGTGTTAACTGTCAATCTAAACAGAATGTGAGTTGTGGATCTGGACAGTGTGGCAGATGCGGATCTGGACAGGGAGGCAGTTGCGGATCCGGACAGGGTATGAGATGTCAATCTTGCCAAGGAGCGGGTTGTGGATCTGGACAGGGTGTGAGTTGTTGTTCAGGACAGGGTGTGAGATGTCAAGCTGGACAGGGTGTGAGTTGTTGTTCTGGACAGTGTATGAGATGTCGATCTGGACAGGGTGTGAGTTGTGGCTCTGGACATGGTGTGAGTTGTGGATCTGGACATGGTATGACTTGGGGATCTGGACAGTGAGTCTGTTGTGCTTCTGGACAGGGTGTTATTTGTCAATCTAAACAGTGTGTGAGTTGTAGATCTGGACAGGGTGTCAGCTGTGGATCTGGACCTGGTGTGAGTTGCTAATCTGGACAGGGATTCAATGTATATCTGGACAGAGATTCTGTTGTCAATCTGCTGCTGGTTTGACTTTTGTATCATGGCAGCATGTGAGTTCTGGATCTTTTCAGTGTGTCAGTTGTTAATCAGGGCAGTTTGTGAGTTGTGGATCTGGACAGGGTGTTAATTGTCAATCTAAACAGTATGTCAGTTGTGCATCTGGGCAGGGTGTGAGATTTCAATCTTGCCAGGGTGGGTGTTGTGGATCTGGACAGGGTTTGAGTTGTGGATCTGGACAATGTATGAGTTGTGGATCTGGACAGTGTCTTAATTGTGGATCTGGACATTGTATGAGTTGCGAATCTGGACAGTGTATGTGTTGTGGATCTGGGCCGGGTGTTAATTGTCAATCGAAACAGGATGTGAGTTGTGGATCTGGATAGGTTGACATTGCGGATCTGGATAAGGTGTGAGTTGTGAACTGGACTGGGTGTGAGTTGCGGATCTGGACAGTTTGTGAGTTTTGGATCTGGACAGGGTGTTAATTGTCAATCTGAACATCATGTGAGATGTGGATCTATACAGGGTGTCCGTTGCACATCTGTACAGGGTGTGAGATGTCAATCTGTACTGGGTGTGAGTTGTTGTTCTGGACACTGTATGAGCTGTGGATCTGGACAGGGTGTGAGTTGTGGAACTGGACAGGGAGTCAGTTGCGAATCTGGACAGCGATTGAATTCTTCTGTACAGTGTGTATTTTGTGGATCTGGACATGGGGAGAGTATTGAGTCTGGACAGGAAGTGTGTTGTGAATCTGGACAGGGTGTGAGTTGAGGATCTGGACATGGTAAGAGTTGCAGATCGTAAGAGTGTGTGAGTTGTGGATCTGGACAGGGTCTTAGTTGTGGATCTCGACCTGCTTTGAGGTGCCAATCTGGATTGGGTGTGAATGGTATATCTCGACAGATGATTGAGTTTTCAATCTAGAGCTGCTGTGATTTTTGGATCATGACAGGGTGTGAGTTGTGGATCTGGACAGCGTGTGAGCTGTGGATCTGCACAGGGTATGAGAAATGGATCTGGACAGTGAGTGAATTTTGGATCTGGACAGGGTGTCTTTTGCAGATCTGGACAGGGTATGCATTGTGAATATGGTCCGGGTATGAGTTGTGGATCTGGAATGGGTGTCTGTTGTGCAACTGGACATGGGATGATTTGTGGACATGGACAGTTTGTGAGTTAGGCATCTGGACAAGTTGTTAATTGTCAATCTAATCAGGGTTTGAGTTCTGGATCTGGTCAGGGTGTCAGTGGTGGTTGAGGACAGTGTGTGAGTTATGGTTCGGGACAGGGTGTTAATTGTCAATCTAAACAGCATGTGAGTTGTGGATCTGGACACTGTGGCAGATGCGGATCTGGACAGGGTGGCAATTGCGGATCCGGTCATGGTATGAGATGTCAGTCTTGCCCAGGAGCGGGTTGTGGATCTGGAGAGGGTGAGACTTGTTGTTCAGGACAGGGTGTGAGATGTCAAGAAGGACAGGGTGTGAGTTGTAGTTCTGGACAGTGTATGAGATGTCGATCTGGGCAGGGTGTGAGTTGTGGAACTGGGCAGGGTATGAGTTGTGGATGTGGACAGGGAGTCATTTGCGGATCTGAACCGCAATTGAATTCTTCTGTACTAAGTGTAAGTTGTGGATCTGGACATGTGGAGTGCAGTGAGTCTGGACAGGGATTGAATTGTGGATCTGGACAAGGTGTGAGTTGTCACTCTGGACAGGATGTGAGTTGTGTATCTGGACAGAGTGTGAGTTGTGGATCTGGACAGGCTGAGAGTTGTGGATCTGGACAAGGTGTGAGTAGTGGATTTGAACTGGGTGCGATTTGTGGACCTGCACCGGATGTGAGTTGCAGGTCTGGACAGTGTGAGATTTGTGGACCTGAACAAGGTGTTAATTGTCAATCTAAACAGGGTGTGAACTGTGGATCTGGACAGGGTGTCAGTTGCGGATCTGGACAGGGAGTGAGTTATATATCTGGACAGAGTGTGAGTTGTGGATCTGGACAGGGTGAGAGTTGTGGATCTGGACAGGGTTTTAATTGTCAATCTTGCCAGGGTGTGAGTTGAGGATCTGGCAGGGTGTCAGTTTTGGATCTGAACAGTGTGTGAGTTGTCAATCTTGCCAGGGTGTGAATTGACAATTTGGAGTGGGTGTGAGTCGTCAATCTGGACAGGGTGTGAGTTGTGGCTCTGGACATGGTGTGAGTTGTTGTTCTGGACATGGTATGACTTACGGATCTGGATAATGTGTCTGTTGTGCTTCTGGACAGGGTGCTAATTGTCAATCTAAACAGTGTGTGAGTTGTGAATCTGGACAGGGTGTCAGTTTTGGATCTGGACAGTGTGTGAGTTGTCAATCTTGCCAGGGTGTGAATTGTCAATTTTGAGTGGGTGTGAGTCGTTAAACTGGACAGGGTGTGAGTTGTGGCTCTGGACATGGTGTGAGTGGTGGATCAGGACATGGTATGACTTTCGGATCTGGATAATGTGTCTGTTGTGCTTCTGGACATGGTGTTAATTGTCAATCTAAACAGTGTGTGAGTTGTGGATCTGGACAGGGTGTCAGCTGTGGATCTGGACCTGGTGTGAGTTGCTAATCTGGACAGGGATTCAATGTATATCTGGACAGAGATTCTGTTGTCAATCTGCTGCTGGTTTGACTTTTGTATCATGGCAGCATGTGAGTTCTGGATCTTTTCAGGGTGTCAGTTGTTAATCAGGGCAGTGTGAGAGTTGTGGATCTGGACAGGGTGTTAATTGTCAATCTAAACTGGGTGTGAGTTGTGGATCTGGTCAGGTGCGAGAGGTCAATCTTGCCAGGGTGGGGGTTGTGGATCTGGACAGGGTGTGAGTTGTGGATCTGGACATGTATGAGTTGTGGATCTGGACATTGTATGAGTTGCGAATCTGGACAGTGCATGTGTTGTGAATCTGGCCAGGGTGTTAATTGTCAATCGAAACAGGGTGTGAGTTGTGGATCTGGATAGGTTGACATTGCGGATCTGGTCAAGGTGTGAGTTGTGAACTGGACTGGGTGTGAGTTGCGGATCTGGACAGTGTGTGAGTTTTAGATCTGGACAGGGTGTTAATTGTCAATCTGAACATCATGTGAGTTGTGGATCTATACATGGTGTCCGTTGTACATCTGTACAGAGTGTGAGATGTCAATCTGGACTGGGTGTGAGTTGTTGTTCTGGACACTGTATGAGATGTGGATCTGGACAGGGTGTGAGTTGTGGAACTGGACAGGGAATCAGTTGCGAATCTGGACAGCGATTGAATTCTTCTGTACAGTGTGTATTTTGTGGATCTGGACATGGGGAGACTATTCAGTCTGGACAGGAAGTGTGTTGTGAATCTGGACAGGGTGTGAGTTGAGGATCTGGACATGGTATGAGTTGCAGATCGTAAGAGTGTGTGTGTTGTGGATCTGGACAGGGTGTTAATTATCAATCTAAACAGGTTGTGAGTTGTGGATCTGGACAGGGTCTTAGTTGTGGATCTCGACCTGCTTTGAGGTGCCAATCTGGATTGGGTGTGAATTGTATATCTCGACATATGAATGAGTTGTCCATCTGGAGCTGTTGTGATTTTTGGATCATGACAGGGTGTGAGTTGTGGATCTGGACAGTGTGTGAGCTGTGGATCTGCACAGGGTATGAGAAACGGATCTGGACAGTGTGTGAATTTTGGATCTGGACAGGGTGTCTTTTGCAGATCTGGACAGGGTATGCGTTGTGAATATGGTCCGGGTATGAGTTGTGGATCTGGATAGGGTGTCTGTTGTGGATCTGGACCTGGTACGATTTGTGGACATGGACAGTTTGTGAGTTATGCATCTGGACAGGTTGTTAATTGTCAATCTAATCAGGGTTTGAGTTCTGGATCTGGTCAGAGTGTCAGTGGCGGTTGAGGACAGTGTGTGAGTTATGGTTCGGGACAGGGTGTTAATTGTCAATCTAAACAGCATGTGAGTTGTGGATCTGGACAGTGTGGCAGATGCGGATCTGGACAGGGTGGCAATTGCGGATCCGGACATGGTATGAGATGTCAGTCTTGCCCAGGAGCGGGTTGTGGATCTGGAGAGGGTGTGACTTGTTGTTCAGGACAGGGTGTGAGATGTCAAGCTGGACAGGGTGTGAGTTGTAGTTCTGGACAGTGTGTGAGATGTCGATCTGGATAGGGTGTGAGTTGTGGAACTGGGCAGGGTATGAGTTGTGGATGTAGACAGGGAGTCATTTGCGGATCTGAACCGCAATTGAAGTCTTCTGTACTCAGTGTAACTTGTGGATCTGGACATGTGGAGTGCAGTGAGTCTGGACTGGGAGTGAATTGTGGATCTGGACAAGGTGTGAGTTGTCACTCTGGACAGGATGTGAGTTGTGTATCTGGACAGAGTGTGAGTTGTGGATCTGGACAGGGTGAGAGTTGTGGATCTGGACAAGGTGTGAGTAGTGGATGTGAACTGGGTGCGATTTGTGGACCTGTACAGGATGTGAGTTGCAGGTCTGGACAGTGTGAGATTTGTGGACCTGAACAAGGTGTTAATTGTCAATCTAAACAGGGTGTGAACTGTGGATCTGGACAGAGTGTTAGTTGCGGATCTGGACAGGGAGTGAGTTGTGGAACTGGACAGGGAATCAGTTGCGAATCTGGACAGCGATTTAATTCTTCTGTACAGTGTGTATTTTGTGGATCTGGACATGGGGAGACTATTCAGTCTGGACAGGAAGTGTGTTGTGAATCTGGACAGGGTGTGAGTTGAGGATCTGGACACGGTATGAGTTGCAGATCGTAAGAGTGTGTGTGTTGTGGATCTGGACAGGGTGTTAATTATCAATCTAAACAGGTTGTGAGTTGTGGATCTGGACAGGGTCTTAGTTGTGGATCTCGACCTGCTTTGAGGTGCCAATCTGGATTGGGTGTGAATTGTATATCTCAACATATGAATGAGTTGTCCATCTGGAGCTGTTGTGATTTTTGGATCATGACAGGGTGTGAGTTGTGGATCTGGACAGCGTGTGAGCTGTGGATCTGCACAGGGTATGAGAAACGGATCTGGACAGTGTGTGAATTTTGGATCTGGACAGGGTGTCTTTTGCAGATCTGGACAGGGTATGCGTTGTGAATATGGTCCGGGTATGAGTTGTGGATCTGGATAGGGTGTCTATTGTGGATCTGGACCTGGTACGATTTGTGGACATGGACAGTTTGTGAGTTATGCATCTGGACAGGTTGTTAATTGTCAATCTAATCAGGGTTTGAGTTCTGGATCTGGTCAGAGTGTCAGTGGCGGTTGAGGACAGTGTGTGAGTTATGGTTCGGGACAGGGTGTTAATTGTCAATCTAAACAGCATGTGAGTTGTGGATCTGGACACTGTGGCAGATGCAGATCTGGACAGGGTGGCGATTGCGGATCCGGACATGGTATGAGATGTCAGTCTTGCCCAGGAGCGGGTTGTGGATCTGGAGAGGGTGTGACTTGTTGTTCAGGACAGGGTGTGAGATGTCAAGCTGGACAGGGTGTGAGTTGTAGTTCTGGACAGTGTGTGAGATGTCGATCTGGATAGGGTGTGAGTTGTGGAACTGGGCAGGGTATGAGTTGTGGATGTGGACAGGGAGTCATTTGCGGATCTGAACCGCAATTGAAGTCTTCTGTACTCAGTGTAACTTGTGGATCTGGACATGTGGAGTGCAGTGAGTCTGGACTGGGAGTGAATTGTGGATCTGGACAAGGTGTGAGTTGTCACTCTGGACAGGATGTGAGTTGTGTATCTGGACAGAGTGTGAGTTGTGGATCTGGACAGGGTGAGAGTTGTGGATCTGGACAAGGTGTGAGTAGTGGATGTGAACTGGGTGCGATTTGTGGACCTGTACAGGATGTGAGTTGCAGGTCTGGACAGTGTGAGATTTGTGGACCTGAACAAGGTGTTAATTGTCAATCTAAACAGGGTGTGAACTGTGGATCTGGACAGAGTGTTAGTTGTGGATCTGGACAGGGAGTGAGTTATATATCTGGACAGAGTGTGAGTTGTGGATCTGGACAGGGTGAGAGTTGTGGATCTGGACAGGGTTTTAATTGTCAATCTAAACAGGGTGTGAGTTGTGGATCTGGCAGGGTGTCAGGTTTGGATCTGGACAGTGTGTGAGTTGTCAATCTTGCCAGGGTGTGAATTGTCAATTTGGAGTGGGTGTGAGTCATCAATCTGGACAGGGTGTGAGATGTGGCTCTCGACATGGTGTGACTTGTGGATCTGGACATGGTATGACTTGCGGATCTGGATAGTGTGTCTGTTGTGCTTCTGAACAGGGTGTTCATTGTCAATCTAAACAGTGTGTGAGTTGTGGATCTGGACAGGGTGTCAGCTGTGGATCTGGACCTGGTGTGAGTTGCTAATCTGGACAGGGATTCAATGTATATCTGGACAGAAATTCTGTTGTCCATCTGCTGCTGGTTTGACTTTTGTATCATGGCAGCATGAGAGTTCTGGATCTTTTCAGGGTGTCAGTTGTTGATCAGGGCAGTGTGTGAGTTGTGGATCTGGACAGGGTGTTAATTGTCATTCTAAACAGGGTGTGAGTTGTGGATCTGGACAGGGTGTGAGAGGTCAATCTTGCCAGGGTGGGGGTTGTGGATCTGGACAGGGTGTGAGTTGTGGATCTGGAAATGTCTGAGTTGTGGATCTGGACAGTGTCTTAATTGTGGACCTGGACATTGTATGAGTTGCGAATCTGGACAGTGTATGTGTTGTGGATCTGGGCCGGGTGTTAATTGTCAATCGAAACAGGATGTGAGTTGTGGATCTGGATAGGTTGACATTGCGGATCTGGATAAGGTGTGAGTTGTGAACTGGACTGGGTGTGAGTTGCGGATCTGGACAGTTTGTGAGTTTTGGATCTGGACAGGGTGTTAATTGTCAATCTGAACATCATGTGAGATGTGGATCTATACAGGGTGTCCGTTGCACATCTGTACAGGGTGTGAGATGTCAATCTGTACTGGGTGTGAGTTGTTGTTCTGGACACTGTATGAGCTGTGGATCTGGACAGGGTGTGAGTTGTGGAACTGGACAGGGAGTCAGTTGCGAATCTGGACAGCGATTGAATTCTTCTGTACAGTGTGTATTTTGTGGATCTGGACATGGGGAGAGTATTGAGTCTGGACAGGAAGTGTGTTGTGAATCTGGACAGGGTGTGAGTTGAGGATCTGGACATGGTAAGAGTTGCAGATCGTAAGAGTGTGTGAGTTGTGGATCTGGACAGGGTCTTAGTTGTGGATCTCGACCTGCTTTGAGGTGCCAATCTGGATTGGGTGTGAATGGTATATCTCGACAGATGATTGAGTTTTCAATCTAGAGCTGCTGTGATTTTTGGATCATGACAGGGTGTGAGTTGTGGATCTGGACAGCGTGTGAGCTGTGGATCTGCACAGGGTATGAGAAATGGATCTGGACAGTGAGTGAATTTTGGATCTGGACAGGGTGTCTTTTGCAGATCTGGACAGGGTATGCATTGTGAATATGGTCCGGGTATGAGTTGTGGATCTGGAATGGGTGTCTGTTGTGCAACTGGACATGGGATGATTTGTGGACATGGACAGTTTGTGAGTTAGGCATCTGGACAAGTTGTTAATTGTCAATCTAATCAGGGTTTGAGTTCTGGATCTGGTCAGGGTGTCAGTGGTGGTTGAGGACAGTGTGTGAGTTATGGTTCGGGACAGGGTGTTAATTGTCAATCTAAACAGCATGTGAGTTGTGGATCTGGACACTGTGGCAGATGCGGATCTGGACAGGGTGGCAATTGCGGATCCGGTCATGGTATGAGATGTCAGTCTTGCCCAGGAGCGGGTTGTGGATCTGGAGAGGGTGAGACTTGTTGTTCAGGACAGGGTGTGAGATGTCAAGAAGGACAGGGTGTGAGTTGTAGTTCTGGACAGTGTATGAGATGTCGATCTGGGCAGGGTGTGAGTTGTGGAACTGGGCAGGGTATGAGTTGTGGATGTGGACAGGGAGTCATTTGCGGATCTGAACCGCAATTGAATTCTTCTGTACTAAGTGTAAGTTGTGGATCTGGACATGTGGAGTGCAGTGAGTCTGGACAGGGATTGAATTGTGGATCTGGACAAGGTGTGAGTTGTCACTCTGGACAGGATGTGAGTTGTGTATCTGGACAGAGTGTGAGTTGTGGATCTGGACAGGCTGAGAGTTGTGGATCTGGACAAGGTGTGAGTAGTGGATTTGAACTGGGTGCGATTTGTGGACCTGCACCGGATGTGAGTTGCAGGTCTGGACAGTGTGAGATTTGTGGACCTGAACAAGGTGTTAATTGTCAATCTAAACAGGGTGTGAACTGTGGATCTGGACAGGGTGTCAGTTGCGGATCTGGACAGGGAGTGAGTTATATATCTGGACAGAGTGTGAGTTGTGGATCTGGACAGGGTGAGAGTTGTGGATCTGGACAGGGTTTTAATTGTCAATCTTGCCAGGGTGTGAGTTGAGGATCTGGCAGGGTGTCAGTTTTGGATCTGAACAGTGTGTGAGTTGTCAATCTTGCCAGGGTGTGAATTGACAATTTGGAGTGGGTGTGAGTCGTCAATCTGGACAGGGTGTGAGTTGTGGCTCTGGACATGGTTTGAGTTGTTGTTCTGGACATGGTATGACTTACGGATCTGGATAATGTGTCTGTTGTGCTTCTGGACATGGTGTTAATTGTCAATCTAAACAGTGTGTGAGTTGTGGATCTGGACAGGGTGTCAGCTGTGGATCTGGACCTGGTGTGAGTTGCTAATCTGGACAGGGATTCAATGTATATCTGGACAGAGATTCTGTTGTCAATCTGCTGCTGGTTTGACTTTTGTATCATGGCAGCATGTGAGTTCTGGATCTTTTCAGGGTGTCAGTTGTTAATCAGGGCAGTGTGTGAGTTGTGGATCTGGACAGGGTGTTAATTGTCAATCTAAACTGGGTGTGAGTTGTGGATCTGGTCAGGTGCGAGAGGTCAATCTTGCCAGGGTGGGGGTTGTGGATCTGGACAGGGTGTGAGTTGTGGATCTGGACATGTATGAGTTGTGGATCTGGACATTGTATGAGTTGCGAATCTGGACAGTGCATGTGTTGTGAATCTGGCCAGGGTGTTAATTGTCAATCGAAACAGGGTGTGAGTTGTGGATCTGGATTGGTTGACATTGCGGATCTGGTCAAGGTGTGAGTTGTGAACTGGACTGGGTGTGAGTTGCGGATCTGGACAGTGTGTGAGTTTTAGATCTGGACAGGGTGTTAATTGTCAATCTGAACATCATGTGAGTTGTGGATCTATACATGGTGTCCGTTGTACATCTGTACAGAGTGTGAGATGTCAATCTGGACTGGGTGTGAGTTGTTGTTCTGGACACTGTATGAGATGTGGATCTGGACAGGGTGTGAGTTGTGGAACTGGACAGGGAATCAGTTGCGAATCTGGACAGCGATTGAATTCTTCTGTACAGTGTGTATTTTGTGGATCTGGACATGGGGAGACTATTCAGTCTGGACAGGAAGTGTGTTGTGAATCTGGACAGGGTGTGAGTTGAGGATCTGGACATGGTATGAGTTGCAGATCGTAAGAGTGTGTGTGTTGTGGATCTGGACAGGGTGTTAATTATCAATCTAAACAGGTTGTGAGTTGTGGATCTGGACAGGGTCTTAGTTGTGGATCTCGACCTGCTTTGAGGTGCCAATCTGGATTGGGTGTGAATTGTATATCTCGACATATGAATGAGTTGTCCATCTGGAGCTGTTGTGATTTTTGGATCATGACAGGGTGTGAGTTGTGGATCTGGACAGTGTGTGAGCTGTGGATCTGCACAGGGTATGAGAAACGGATCTGGACAGTGTGTGAATTTTGGATCTGGACAGGGTGTCTTTTGCAGATCTGGACAGGGTATGCGTTGTGAATATGGTCCGGGTATGAGTTGTGGATCTGGATAGGGTGTCTGTTGTGGATCTGGACCTGGTACGATTTGTGGACATGGACAGTTTGTGAGTTATGCATCTGGACAGGTTGTTAATTGTCAATCTAATCAGGGTTTGAGTTCTGGATCTGGTCAGAGTGTCAGTGGCGGTTGAGGACAGTGTGTGAGTTATGGTTCGGGACAGGGTGTTAATTGTCAATCTAAACAGCATGTGAGTTGTGGATCTGGACAGTATGGCAGATGCGGATCTGGACAGGGTGGCAATTGCGGATCCGGACATGGTATGAGATGTCAGTCTTGCCCAGGAGCGGGTTGTGGATCTGGAGAGGGTGTGACTTGTTGTTCAGGACAGGGTGTGAGATGTCAAGCTGGACAGGGTGTGAGTTGTAGTTCTGGACAGTGTGTGAGATGTCGATCTGGATAGGGTGTGAGTTGTGGAACTGGGCAGGGTATGAGTTGTGGATGTAGACAGGGAGTCATTTGCGGATCTGAACCGCAATTGAAGTCTTCTGTACTCAGTGTAACTTGTGGATCTGGACATGTGGAGTGCAGTGAGTCTGGACTGGGAGTGAATTGTGGATCTGGACAAGGTGTGAGTTGTCACTCTGGACAGGATGTGAGTTGTGTATCTGGACAGAGTGTGAGTTGTGGATCTGGACAGGGTGAGAGTTGTGGATCTGGACAAGGTGTGAGTAGTGGATGTGAACTGGGTGCGATTTGTGGACCTGTACAGGATGTGAGTTGCAGGTCTGGACAGTGTGAGATTTGTGGACCTGAACAAGGTGTTAATTGTCAATCTAAACAGGGTGTGAACTGTGGATCTGGACAGAGTGTTAGTTGCGGATCTGGACAGGGAGTGAGTTGTGGAACTGGACAGGGAATCAGTTGCGAATCTGGACAGCGATTTAATTCTTCTGTACAGTGTGTATTTTGTGGATCTGGACATGGGGAGACTATTCAGTCTGGACAGGAAGTGTGTTGTGAATCTGGACAGGGTGTGAGTTGAGGATCTGGACACGGTATGAGTTGCAGATCGTAAGAGTGTGTGTGTTGTGGATCTGGACAGGGTGTTAATTATCAATCTAAACAGGTTGTGAGTTGTGGATCTGGACAGGGTCTTAGTTGTGGATCTCGACCTGCTTTGAGGTGCCAATCTGGATTGGGTGTGAATTGTATATCTCAACATATGAATGAGTTGTCCATCTGGAGCTGTTGTGATTTTTGGATCATGACAGGGTGTGAGTTGTGGATCTGGACAGCGTGTGAGCTGTGGATCTGCACAGGGTATGAGAAACGGATCTGGACAGTGTGTGAATTTTGGATCTGGACAGGGTGTCTTTTGCAGATCTGGACAGGGTATGCGTTGTGAATATGGTCCGGGTATGAGTTGTGGATCTGGATAGGGTGTCTATTGTGGATCTGGACCTGGTACGATTTGTGGACATGGACAGTTTGTGAGTTATGCATCTGGACAGGTTGTTAATTGTCAATCTAATCAGGGTTTGAGTTCTGGATCTGGTCAGAGTGTCAGTGGCGGTTGAGGACAGTGTGTGAGTTATGGTTCGGGACAGGGTGTTAATTGTCAATCTAAACAGCATGTGAGTTGTGGATCTGGACACTGTGGCAGATGCAGATCTGGACAGGGTGGCGATTGCGGATCCGGACATGGTATGAGATGTCAGTCTTGCCCAGGAGCGGGTTGTGGATCTGGAGAGGGTGTGACTTGTTGTTCAGGACAGGGTGTGAGATGTCAAGCTGGACAGGGTGTGAGTTGTAGTTCTGGACAGTGTGTGAGATGTCGATCTGGATAGGGTGTGAGTTGTGGAACTGGGCAGGGTATGAGTTGTGGATGTGGACAGGGAGTCATTTGCGGATCTGAACCGCAATTGAAGTCTTCTGTACTCAGTGTAACTTGTGGATCTGGACATGTGGAGTGCAGTGAGTCTGGACTGGGAGTGAATTGTGGATCTGGACAAGGTGTGAGTTGTCACTCTGGACAGGATGTGAGTTGTGTATCTGGACAGAGTGTGAGTTGTGGATCTGGACAGGGTGAGAGTTGTGGATCTGGACAAGGTGTGAGTAGTGGATGTGAACTGGGTGCGATTTGTGGACCTGTACAGGATGTGAGTTGCAGGTCTGGACAGTGTGAGATTTGTGGACCTGAACAAGGTGTTAATTGTCAATCTAAACAGGGTGTGAACTGTGGATCTGGACAGAGTGTTAGTTGTGGATCTGGACAGGGAGTGAGTTATATATCTGGACAGAGTGTGAGTTGTGGATCTGGACAGGGTGAGAGTTGTGGATCTGGACAGGGTTTTAATTGTCAATCTAAACAGGGTGTGAGTTGTGGATCTGGCAGGGTGTAAGGTTTGGATCTGGACAGTGTGTGAGTTGTCAATCTTGCCAGGGTGTGAATTGTCAATTTGGAGTGGGTGTGAGTCATCAATCTGGACAGGGTGTGAGATGTGGCTCTCGACATGGTGTGACTTGTGGATCTGGACATGGTATGACTTGCGGATCTGGATAGTGTGTCTGTTGTGCTTCTGAACAGGGTGTTCATTGTCAATCTAAACAGTGTGTGAGTTGTGGATCTGGACAGGGTGTCAGCTGTGGATCTGGACCTGGTGTGAGTTGCTAATCTGGACAGGGATTCAATGTATATCTGGACAGAAATTCTGTTGTCCATCTGCTGCTGGTTTGACTTTTGTATCATGGCAGCATGAGAGTTCTGGATCTTTTCAGGGTGTCAGTTGTTGATCAGGGCAGTGTGTGAGTTGTGGATCTGGAAATGTCTGAGTTGTGGATCTGGACAGTGTCTTAATTGTGGACCTGGACATTGTATGAGTTGCGAATCTGGACAGTGTATGTGTTGTGGATCTGGGCCGGGTGTTAATTGTCAATCTGAACATCATGTGAGTTGTGGATATATACAGGGTGTCAGTTTCACATCTGTACAGGGTGTGAGATGTCAATCTGGACTGGGTGTGAGTTGTTGTTCTGGACACTGTATGAGATGTGGATCTGGACAGGGTGTGAGTTGCGCAATTGGACAGGGTGTCAGTTGTGGATGGGGACAGTGATTGAATTCTTCTGTACAGTGTGTATTTTGTGGATCTGGACACTGGGAGAGTATTCAGTCTGGACAGGAAGTTTGTTGTGAATCAGGACAGGGTGTGAGTTGCGGATCTGGACATGGTATGAGTGGCAGATCGGAAGAGTGTGTGAGTTGTGGATCTGGACAGGGTGTTAATTATCAATCTAAACAGGTTGTGAGTTGTGGATCTGGACAGGGTCTTAGTTGTGGATCTCGACCTGCTTTGAGTTGCCTATCTTGATTGGGTGTGAATGGTATATCTCGAAAGAGATTGAGTTGTCAATCTGGAGCTGTTGTGATTTTTGGATCATTACAGGGTGTGAGTTGTGGATCTGGACAGGGTGTCATTTGTGGATCTGGACAGGGTCTGAGTTGTGAATCTGGAGAGGTTGTCAGTTGTGGAACTGGACAGGGTATGAGTTGCGGATCTGGACAGTTGGTGAGTTGTGGATCTGGACAGGGTGTTATTTCTCAATCTAAATAGGTTGTGAGTTGTGGAACTGGACAGGTTGTCTTTTGTGGTTCTGGACAGGGTGAAAATTGTGAATCTGGACAGGGTGCGAATTGTGAATCTGGACAAGGTGTGAGTTGTGGAACTGGACAGGCTTTGAGGTGTAGATCTGGACAGTGTGCGAGTTGTGGATCTGGACAGGGTGTTAGTTGTCAATCTGAACATGGTGTGAGTTGTGGATCTGTACACAGTGTCAGTTGCAGATCTGGACAGTGCGTAAGTTGTCAATCTGTACAGCATGTGAGTTGTGGATAGGGTCAGGGTGTTAATAGTCTATTGAAAAAGGGTGTGAGTTGTGGATATGGACAGGGTGTCATTTGTGCATCTGGACAGGGTGTGAGTTGTGAATCTAAACAGGGTGTGAACTGTGGATCTGGACAGAGTGTTAGTTGCGGATCTGGACAGGGAGTGAGTTATATATCTGGACAGAGTGTGAGTTGTGGATCTGGACAGGGTGAGAGTTGTGGATCTGGACAGGGTTTTAATTGTCAATCTAAACAGGGTGTGAGTTGTGGATCTGGCAGGGTGTCAGGTTTGGATCTGAACAGGGTGTGAGAGGTCAATCTTGCCAGGGTGGGGGTTGTGGATCTGGACAGGGTGTGAATTGTGGATCTGGCCATGTATGAGTTGTGGATCTGGTCAGTGTCTTAATTATGGATCTGGCCATTGTATGAGTTGCGAAACTGGACAGTGTATTTGTCATGGATCTGGGCAGGGTGTTAATTGTCAATCGAAACAGGGTGTGAGTTGTGGATCTGGACAGGTTGACATTGCAGATCTGGACAAGGTGTGAGTTGTGAACTGGACTGGGTGTGAGTTGCGGATCTGGATAGTGTGTGAGTTGGGATCTGGACAGGGTGTTAATTGTCAATCTGAACATCATGTGAGTTGTGGATATATACAGGGTGTCTGTTTCACATCTGTACATGGTGTGAGATGTCAATCTGGACTGGGTGTGAGTTGTTGTTCTGGACACTGTATGAGATGTGGATCTGGACAGGGTGTGAGTTGCGCAATTGGACAGGGTGTCAGTTGCGGATGGGGACAGCGATTGAATTCTTCTGTACAGTGTGTATTTTGTGGATCTGGACACTGGGAGAGTATTCAGTCTGGACAGGAAGTTTGTTGTGAATCAGGACAGGGTGTGAGTTGCGGATCTGGACATGGTATGAGTGGCAGATCGGAAGAGTGTGTGAGTTGTGGATCTGGACAGGGTGTTAATTATCAATCTAAACAGGTTGTGAGTTGTGGATCTGGACAGGGTCTTAGTTGTGGATCTCGACCTGCTCTGAGTTGCCTATCTTGATTGGGTGTGAATGGTATATCTCGAAAGAGATTGAGTTGTCAATCTGGAGCTGTTGTGATTTTTGGATCATTACAGGGTGTGAGTTGTGGATCTGGACAGGGTGTTATTTGCGGATCTGGACATGGTGTGAGTTGTGAATATGGTCAGGGTATGAGTTGTGAATCAGGACAGGGTGTCAGTTGTGGATCTGGACAGGTTATGAGTTGCGGATCTGGACAGTTGGTGAGTTGTGGATCAGGACAGGGTGTTAATTCTCAATCTAAATAGGGTGTGAGTTGTGGAACTGGACAGGGTGTCTTTTGTGGTTCGGGACAGGGTGAAAATTATGAATCGGACAGGGTGTGAATTCTGAATCTGGACAAGGTGTGAGTTGTGGAACTGGACAGGCTTTGAGGCGTCGATCTGGACATTATGCGAGCTGTGGATCTGGACAGGGTGTTAGTTGTCAATCTGAACATGGTGTGAGTTGTGGATCTGTACATGGTGTCAGTTGCAGATCTGGACAGGGTGTAAGTTGTCAATCTGGACAGTGTGTGAGTTGTGGATCGGTGCAGGGTGTTAATTGTCTATTGAAACAGGGTTTGAGTTGTGGATATGGACAGGGTGTCATTTGTGCATCTGGACAGGGTGTGAGTTGTGAATCTGAACTGGGTATGAGTTGCTGATCTGGACAGTTTGTGAGTTGTGGATCTTGACACGGTGTTAGTTGGCAATCTGAACATGGTGTGAGTTGTGGATCTGTACAGGGTGTCAGTTGCAGTTTTGTACAGCGTTTGAGTTGTGGTTCTGGACAGGGTGAGTGAATTCAATTTGGACTGGGTGCCAGTTGTTGTTCAGGACATTGTATGAGACATGGATCTGCACAGGGTGTGAGTTGTGGATGTGGGCAGTGGGTCAGTTGTGGATCTGAACACGAGGAGTGCTGTAAGTCTGGACAGGGAGTGAGTTGTGGATCTGGACAGGGTTTGAGATGTGGAAATGGATAGGGTGTCAGTTCTGGATCTGGTCAGGGTGTCAGTGGCGGATCAGAGCAGTGTGTGAGTTGTGGTTCTGGACAGGGTGTTAATTGTCAATCTAAACAGGGTGTGAGTTGTGGATCTGGACAGTGTGGCAGATTCGGATCTGGACAGGGTGGCAAATGTGGATCTGGACAGGGTATGTGATGTCAATGTTGCCAAGGAGTGGGTTGTGGATCTGGACAGGGTGTGAGTTGTTGTTCAGGACAGGGTTTGAGATGTCAAGCTGGACAGGGTGTGAGTTGTTGTTCTGGACAGTGCACGAGATGTTGATCTGGACGGGGTGTGAATTGTGGAACTGGGCAGGGTATGAGTTGTAGATGTGGACAGGGAGTCAGTTGCGGATCTGAACCGTGATTGAATTCTTCTGTACTAAGTGTAAGTTGTGGATCTGGACATGCAGAGTGCAGTGAGTCTGGACAGGGAGTGAATTGTGGATCTGGACAAGGTGTGAGTTGTCACTCTGGACAGGATGTGAGTTGTGTATCTGGACAGAGTGTGAGTTGTGGATGTGAACTGGGTGCGATTTGTAGACCTGTACAGGATGTGAGTTGCAGGTCTGGACAGTGTGAGGTTTGTGGACCTGGACAAGGTGTTAATTGTCAATCTAAACAGGGTGTGAATTGTGGATCTGGACAGGGTGTCAGTTGCGGATCTGGACAGGGTGTGAGTTGTTTATCTGGACATAGTGTGAGTTGTGGATCTCGACAGGGTGAGAGTTGTGGATACGAACAGCGTTTTAATTGTCAGTCTAAACAGGGTGTGAATTGTGGATCTGGACAGGGTGTCAGTTGCGGATCTGGACAGGGTGTGAGTTGTTTATCTGGACATAGTGTGAGTTGTGGATCTCGACAGGGTGAGAGTTGTGGATACGAACAGCGTTTTAATTGTCAGTCTAAACAGGGTGTGAGTTGTGGATATGGCAGTGTGTCAGTTTCGGATCTGGACAGTGTGTGAGTTGTCAATCTTGCCAGGGTGTGAATTGTCAATTTGGAGTGGGTGTGAGTCGTCAATCTGGACAGGGTGTGAGTTGTGGCTCTGGACATGGTGTGAGTTGTGGATCTGGACATGGTAGGACTTGCGGATCTGGACAGTTTGTGCGTTGTGCTTCTGGACAGGGTGTTAATTGTCAATCTAAACAGGTTGTGAGTTGTGGATTGGGACAGGGTGTCAGCTGTGGATCTGGACCTGGTGTGAGTTGCTAATCTGGACAGGGTTTCAATGTATATCTGGACAGAGATTCTGTTGTCAATCTGGTGCTGGTTTCACTTTTGTATCATGGCAGCATGTGAGTTCAGGATCTTTTCAGGGTGTCAGTTGTTAATCGGGGCAGTGTGTGAGTTGTGGATCTGGACAGGGTGTTAATTGTCAATCTAAACAGGGTGTGAGTTGTGGATCTGGACAGTGTGGCTGTTGTGGATATGGACAGGGTGTGAGAGGTCATTCTTGCCAGGGTGAGGGTTGTGGATCTGGACAGGGTGTGAGTTGTGGATCTGGACATGTATGAGTTGTGGATCTGGTCAGAGTCTTAATTGTGGATCTGGACATTTTATGAGTTGTCAATCTGGACAGGGTATTTGTTGTGGATCTGGGCAGGGTTTTAATTGTCAATCAAAACAGGGTGTGAGTTGTGGATCTGGACAGGTTGACATTGCGGATCTGGACAAGGTGTGATTTGTGAACTGGGCTGGGTGTGAGTTGCGGATCTGGACAGTGTGTGAGTTGTTGATCTGGACAGGGTGTTAATTGTCAATCTGAACATCATGTGAGTTGTGGATCTATACAAGGTGTCCATTGCATATCTGTACAGGGTGTGAGATGTCAATCTGGACTTGGTGTGAGTTGTTGTTCTGGACACTGTATGAGATGTGGATCTGGACAGGGTGTGAGTTGTGGAACTGGACAGGGAGTCAGTTGCGGATCTGGACAGCGATTGAATTCTTCTGTACAGTGTGTATTTTGTGGATCTGGACACGGGGAGAGTATTGAGTCTGGACAGGAAGTGTGTTTTGCATCTGTACAGGTTGTGAGTTGCGGATCTGGACATGCTATGAGTTGCAGAATGGAAGATTCTGTGAGTTGTGGATCTGGACAGGGTGTTAATTATCAATCTAACCAGGTTGTGAGTTGTGGATCTGGACAGGGTCTTAGTTGTGGATCTCGACCTGCTTTGAGTTGCCAATCTGGATTGGATGTGAATGGTATATCTCGACAGAGATTGAGTTGTCAATCTGGAGTGATTGTGATTTTTGGATCATGACACCGTGTGAGCTGTGGATTTGCACAGTGTATGAGGTACGCATCTGGACAGTGTGTGAATTGTGGATCTGGACAGGGTCTGAGTTGTGAATATGGTCAGGGTATGAGTTGTGAATCAGGACAGGGTGTCAGTTGTGGATCTGGACAGGGTATGAGTTGCGGGTCTGGACAGTTGTTGAGTTGTGGATCAGGACAGAGTGTTAATTCTCAATCTAAATAGGGTGTGAGTTGTGGAACTGGACAGGTTGTCTTTTGTGGTTCTGGACAGGGTGAAAATTGTGAATCTTCACAAGGTGCGAGTTGTGGAACTGGACAGGCTTTGAGGCGTCGATCTGGACATTGTGCGAGCTGTGGATCTGGACAGGGTGTTAGTTGTCAATCTGAACATGGTGTGAGTTGTGGATCTGTACAGGGTGTCAGTGGCATATCTGGACAGTGTGTAACTTGTCAATCTGAACTGGATGTGCGTTGTGGATCTGTACACGGTGTCAGTTGCAGATCTGGACAGGGTGTAAGTTGCCAATCTGGACAGTGTGTGAGATGTGGATCGGGGCAGGATGTTAATTGTCTATTGAAACAGGGTGTGAGTTGTGGATATGGACAGGGTGTCATTTTTGCATCTGGACAGGGTGTGAGTTGTGAATCTGAACTGGGTATGAGTTGCTGATCTGGACAGTTTGTGAGTTGTGGAACTTGACACGGTGTTAGTTGGCAATCTGAACATGGTGTGAGTTGTGGATCTGTACAGGGTGTCAGTTGCAGATCTGTACAGGGTTTGAGTTGTTGTTCTGGACAGGGTGAGTGATTTCAATCTGGACTGGGTGCCAGTTGTTGTTCTGTACAGTGTATGAGACATGGATCTGGACAGGGTGTGAGTTCTGGATGTGGACAGTGGGTCAGTTGTGGATCTGAACCGCGATTGACTTTTTCTGTACAGAGTGTCAGTTGTGGATCTGGACATGCAGAGTGCCGTGAGTCTGGACAGGGAGTGAGTTGTGGATCTGGACAGGGTTTGAGATGTGGAAATGGATAGGGTGTCAGTTCTGGATCTGGTCAGGGTGTCAGTGGCGGATCAGGGCAGTGTGTGAGTTGTGGTTCTGGACAGGGTGTTAATTGTCAATCTAAACAGGGTGTTAGTTGTGGATCTGGACAGTGTGGCAGATTCAGATCTGGACAGGGTCGCAGTTGCGGATCCGGACAGGGTATGAGATGTCAATGTTGCCAAGGACCGGGTTATGGATCTGGACAGGGTGATTTGTTGTTCATGACAGGGTGTGAGATGTCAAGCTGGACAGGGTGTAAGTTGTTGTTCTGGACAGTGTATCAGATGTCGATCTGGACAGGGTGTGAGTTGTGGAACTGAGCAGGGTATGAGTTGTGGATGTGGACAGGGAGTCAGTTGTGGATCTGAACTGTGATTGCATTCTTCTGTACTAAGTGTAAGTTGTGGATCTGGACATGCAGAATGCAGTGAAACTGGACAGGGAGTGAATTGTGGATCTGGACAAGGTGTGAGTTGTCACTCTGGACAGGATATGAGTTGTGTATCTGGACAGAGTGTGAGTTGTGGATCTGGACAGGCTGAGAGTTGTGGATCTGGACAGAGTGTGAGTTGTAGATGTGAACTGGGTGCGATTTGTGGACCTGTACAGGATGTGAGTTGCAGGTCTGGACAGTGTGAGGTTTGTGGAGCTGGACAAGGTGTTAATTGTCAATCTAAACAGGGTGTGAATTGTGGATTTGGACAGGGTGTCAGTTGCGGATCTGGACAGTGTGAGAGTTGTGGATCTGGACAGCGTTTTAATTGTCAGTCTAAACAGGGTGTGAGTTGTGGATCTGGCAGGGTGTCAGTTTCGGATCTGGACAGTGTGTGAGTTGTCAATCTTGCCAGGGTGTGAATTGTCAATTTGGAGTGGGTGTGAGTCGTCAATCTGGACAGGGTGTGAGTTGAGGCTCTGGACATGGTGTGAGTTGTGGATCTGGACATGGTATGTCTTGTGGATCTGGACAGTGTGTGTGTTGTGCTTCTGGACAGGGTGTTAATTGTCAATCTAAACAGGGTGTGAGTTGTGGATCTGGACAGGGTTTTAATTGTCAATCTAAACAGGGTGTGAGTTGTGGATCTGGCAGGGTGTAAGTTTTGGATCTGGACAGTGTGTGAGTTGTCAATCTTGCCAGGGTGTGAATTGTCAATTTGGAGTGGGTGTGATTCGTCAATCTGGACAGGGTGTGTGTTGTGGCTCTGTACATGGTGTGAGTTGTGGACCTGGACATGGTAGGACTTGCGGATCTGGACAGGGTGTGTGTTGTGCTTCTGGACAGGGTGTTAATTGTCAATCAAAACAGTGTGTGAGTTGTGGATCTGGACACGGTGTCAGCTGTGGATCTGGACCTGGTGTGAGTTGCTAATCTGGACAGGGTTTCAATGTATATCTGGACAGAGATTCTGTTGTCAATCTGGTGCTGGTTTGACTTTTGTATCATGGCAGCATGTGAGTTCAGGATCTTTTCAGGGTGTCAGTTGTTAATCGGGGCAGTGTGTGAGTTGTGGATCTGGACAGGGTGTTAATTGTCAATTTAAACAGGATGTGAGTTGTGGATCTGGACAGTGCAGCTGTTGTGGATCTGGTCAGGGTGTGAGAGGACAATCTTGCCAGGGTGAGGGTTGTGGATCTGGACAGGGTGTGAGTTGTGGATCTGGACATGTATGAGTTGTGGATCTGGTCAGAGTCTTAATTGTGGATCTGGACATTGTATGAGTTGTGAATCTGGACAGTGTATTTGTTGTGGATCTGGGCAGGGTGTTAATTGTCAATCGAAACAGGGTGTGAGTTATGGATCTGGACAGGTTGACATTGCGCATCTGGACAAGGTGTGAGTTTTGGATCTGGACAGTGTCTTAATTGTCAATCTGAACATCATGTGAGTTGTTGATCTATACAAGGTGTCCGTTGCACATCTGTACAGGGTGTGAGATGTCAATCTGGACTGGGTGTGAGTTGTTGTTCTCGACACTGTATGAGATGTGGATCTGGACAGGGTGTGAGTTGTGGAACTAGACAGGGAGTCATTTGTGGATCTGGACAGCGATTGAATTCTTCTGTACAGTGTGTATTTTGTGGATCTGGACACGGGGAGAGTATTGAGTCTGGACAGGAAGTGTGTTGTGAATCTGGACAGGGTTTGTGTTGCGGATCTGGACATGGTATGAGATGCAGATCAGAAGAGTGTGTGAATTGTGAATCTGGACAAGATGCGAGATGTGGAACTGGACAGGCTTTGAGGCGTCGATCTGGACATTGTGCGAGCTGTGTATCTGGACAGTGTGTTAGTTGTCAATCTGAACATGGTGTGAATTGTGGATCTGTACACGGTGTCAGTTGCAGATCTGGACAGGGTGTAATTTCTCAATCTGGACAGTGTGTGAGTTATGGATTGGGGCAGGTTGTTAATTGTCTATTGAAACAGGGTGTGAGATGTGGATATTGACAGGGTGTCATTTGTGCATCTGGACAGGGTGTGAGTTGTGAATCTGAACTGGGTATGAGTTGCTGATCTGGACAGTTTGTGAGTTGTGGATCTTGACACGGTGTTAGTTGGCAAACTGAACATGCTGTGAGTTGTGGATCTGTACAGGGTGTCAGTTGCAGATCTGTACAGGGTTTGAGTTGTTGTTCTGGACAGGGTGAGTGATTTCAATCTGGACTGGGTGCCAGCTGTTGTTCTGGACAGTGTATGAGACAAGGATCTGGACAGGGTGTGAGTTGTGGATGTGGACAGTGGGTCAGTTGTGGATCTGAACCGCGATTGAATTTTTCTGTACAGAGTGTCAGTTGTGGATCTGGACACGCGGAGTGCCGTGAGTCTGGACAGGGAGTGAGTTGTGGATCTGAACATTGTGTGAAATGTGGATCTGGATAGGTTGTCAGTTCTGGATCTGGGCAGGGTGTCAGTGGCGGATCAGGGCAGTGTGTGAGTTGTGGTTCTGGACAGGGTGTTAATTGTCAATCTAAACAGGGTGTGAGTTGTGGATCTGGACAGTGTGGCAGATTCTGATCTGGACAGGGTGGCAGTTGTGGATCCAGACAGGTTATGAGATGTCAATGTTGCCAAGGAGCAGGTTGTGGATCTGGACAGGGTGTGAGTTGTTGTTCAGGACAGGGTGTGAGATGTCAAGCTGGACAGGGTGTGAGTCGTTGTCCTGGACAGTGTATGAGATGTCGATCTGGAGAGGGTGTGAATTGTGGAACTGGGCAGGGTATGATTTGTGGATGTTGACAGGGAGTCAGTTGCGGATCTGAACCGTGATTGAATTCTTCTGTACTAAGTGTAAGTTGTGGACCTGGACATGCAGAGTGCAGTGAGTCTGGACAGGGAGTGAATTGTGGATCTGGACAAGGTGTGAGTTGTCACTCTGGACAGGATGTGAGTTGTGTATTTGGACAGAGTGTGAGTTGTGGATCTGGACAGGCTGAGAGTTGTGGATCTGGACATGGTGTGAGTTGTGGATGTGAACTGGGTGCGATTTGTGGACCTGTACAGGATGTGAGTTGCAGGTCTGGACAGTGTGAGATATGTGGATCTGGACATGGTGTTAATTGTCAATCTAAACAGGGTGTGAATTGTGGAAAAGGACAGGGTGTCAGTTGCGGATCTGGACAGGGTGTGAGTTGTTTATCTGGACAGAGTGGGAGTTGTGGATCTGGACAGGTTGACATTGCGGATCTGGACAAGGTGTGATTTGTGAACTGGGCTGGGTGTGAGTTGCGGATCTGGACAGTGTGTGAGTTGTTGATCTGGACAGGGTGTTAATTGTCAATCTGAACATCATGTGAGTTGTGGATCTATACAAGGTGTCCATTGCATATCTGTACAGGGTGTGAGATGTCAATCTGGACTTGGTGTGAGTTGTTGTTCTGGACACTGTATGAGATGTGGATCTGGACAGGGTGTGAGTTGTGGAACTGGACAGGGAGTCAGTTGCGGATCTGGACAGCGATTGAATTCTTCTGTACAGTGTGTATTTTGTGGATCTGGACACGGGGAGAGTATTGAGTCTGGACAGGAAGTGTGTTTTGCATCTGTACAGGTTGTGAGTTGCGGATCTGGACATGCTATGAGTTGCAGAATGGAAGATTCTGTGAGTTGTGGATCTGGACAGGGTGTTAATTATCAATCTAACCAGGTTGTGAGTTGTGGATCTGGACAGGGTCTTAGTTGTGGATCTCGACCTGCTTTGAGTTGCCAATCTGGATTGGATGTGAATGGTATATCTCGACAGAGATTGAGTTGTCAATCTGGAGTGATTGTGATTTTTGGATCATGACACCGTGTGAGCTGTGGATTTGCACAGTGTATGAGGTACGCATCTGGACAGTGTGTGAATTGTGGATCTGGACAGGGTCTGAGTTGTGAATATGGTCAGGGTATGAGTTGTGAATCAGGACAGGGTGTCAGTTGTGGATCTGGACAGGGTATGAGTTGCGGGTCTGGACAGTTGTTGAGTTGTGGATCAGGACAGAGTGTTAATTCTCAATCTAAATAGGGTGTGAGTTGTGGAACTGGACAGGTTGTCTTTTGTGGTTCTGGACAGGGTGAAAATTGTGAATCTGGTCAGGGTGTGAATTGTGAATCTTCACAAGGTGCGAGTTGTGGAACTGGACAGGCTTTGAGGCGTCGATCTGGACATTGTGCGAGCTGTGGATCTGGACAGGGTGTTAATTGTCAATCTGAACATCATGTGAGTTGTGGATCTATACAAGGTGTCCATTGCATATCTGTACAGGGTGTGAGATGTCAATCTGGACTTGGTGTGAGTTGTTGTTCTGGACACTGTATGAGATGTGGATCTGGACAGGGTGTGAGTTGTGGAACTGGACAGGGAGTCAGTTGCGGATCTGGACAGCGATTGAATTCTTCTGTACAGTGTGTATTTTGTGGATCTGGACACGGGGAGAGTATTGAGTCTGGACAGGAAGTGTGTTTTGCATCTGTACAGGTTGTGAGTTGCGGATCTGGACATGCTATGAGTTGCAGAATGGAAGATTCTGTGAGTTGTGGATCTGGACAGGGTGTTAATTATCAATCTAACCAGGTTGTGAGTTGTGGATCTGGACAGGGTCTTAGTTGTGGATCTCGACCTGCTTTGAGTTGCCAATCTGGATTGGATGTGAATGGTATATCTCGACAGAGATTGAGTTGTCAATCTGGAGTGATTGTGATTTTTGGATCATGACACCGTGTGAGCTGTGGATTTGCACAGTGTATGAGGTACGCATCTGGACAGTGTGTGAATTGTGGATCTGGACAGGGTCTGAGTTGTGAATATGGTCAGGGTATGAGTTGTGAATCAGGACAGGGTGTCAGTTGTGGATCTGGACAGGGTATGAGTTGCGGGTCTGGACAGTTGTTGAGTTGTGGATCAGGACAGAGTGTTAATTCTCAATCTAAATAGGGTGTGAGTTGTGGAACTGGACAGGTTGTCTTTTGTGGTTCTGGACAGGGTGAAAATTGTGAATCTTCACAAGGTGCGAGTTGTGGAACTGGACAGGCTTTGAGGCGTCGATCTGGACATTGTGCGAGCTGTGGATCTGGACAGGGTGTTAGTTGTCAATCTGAACATGGTGTGAGTTGTGGATCTGTACAGGGTGTCAGTGGCATATCTGGACAGTGTGTAACTTGTCAATCTGAACTGGATGTGCGTTGTGGATCTGTACACGGTGTCAGTTGCAGATCTGGACAGGGTGTAAGTTGCCAATCTGGACAGTGTGTGAGATGTGGATCGGGGCAGGATGTTAATTGTCTATTGAAACAGGGTGTGAGTTGTGGATATGGACAGGGTGTCATTTTTGCATCTGGACAGGGTGTGAGTTGTGAATCTGAACTGGGTATGAGTTGCTGATCTGGACAGTTTGTGAGTTGTGGAACTTGACACGGTGTTAGTTGGCAATCTGAACATGGTGTGAGTTGTGGATCTGTACAGGGTGTCAGTTGCAGATCTGTACAGGGTTTGAGTTGTTGTTCTGGACAGGGTGAGTGATTTCAATCTGGACTGGGTGCCAGTTGTTGTTCTGTACAGTGTATGAGACATGGATCTGGACAGGGTGTGAGTTCTGGATGTGGACAGTGGGTCAGTTGTGGATCTGAACCGCGATTGACTTTTTCTGTACAGAGTGTCAGTTGTGGATCTGGACATGCAGAGTGCCGTGAGTCTGGACAGGGAGTGAGTTGTGGATCTGGACAGGGTTTGAGATGTGGAAATGGATAGGGTGTCAGTTCTGGATCTGGTCAGGGTGTCAGTGGCGGATCAGGGCAGTGTGTGAGTTGTGGTTCTGGACAGGGTGTTAATTGTCAATCTAAACAGGGTGTTAGTTGTGGATCTGGACAGTGTGGCAGATTCAGATCTGGACAGGGTCGCAGTTGCGGATCCGGACAGGGTATGAGATGTCAATGTTGCCAAGGACCGGGTTATGGATCTGGACAGGGTGATTTGTTGTTCATGACAGGGTGTGAGATGTCAAGCTGGACAGGGTGTAAGTTGTTGTTCTGGACAGTGTATCAGATGTCGATCTGGACAGGGTGTGAGTTGTGGAACTGAGCAGGGTATGAGTTGTGGATGTGGACAGGGAGTCAGTTGTGGATCTGAACTGTGATTGCATTCTTCTGTACTAAGTGTAAGTTGTGGATCTGGACATGCAGAATGCAGTGAAACTGGACAGGGAGTGAATTGTGGATCTGGACAAGGTGTGAGTTGTCACTCTGGACAGGATATGAGTTGTGTATCTGGACAGAGTGTGAGTTGTGGATCTGGACAGGCTGAGAGTTGTGGATCTGGACAGAGTGTGAGTTGTAGATGTGAACTGGGTGCGATTTGTGGACCTGTACAGGATGTGAGTTGCAGGTCTGGACAGTGTGAGGTTTGTGGAGCTGGACAAGGTGTTAATTGTCAATCTAAACAGGGTGTGAATTGTGGATTTGGACAGGGTGTCAGTTGCGGATCTGGACAGTGTGAGAGTTGTGGATCTGGACAGCGTTTTAATTGTCAGTCTAAACAGGGTGTGAGTTGTGGATCTGGCAGGGTGTCAGTTTCGGATCTGGACAGTGTGTGAGTTGTCAATCTTGCCAGGGTGTGAATTGTCAATTTGGAGTGGGTGTGAGTCGTCAATCTGGACAGGGTGTGAGTTGAGGCTCTGGACATGGTGTGAGTTGTGGATCTGGACATGGTATGTCTTGTGGATCTGGACAGTGTGTGTGTTGTGCTTCTGGACAGGGTGTTAATTGTCAATCTAAACAGGGTGTGAGTTGTGGATCTGGACAGGGTTTTAATTGTCAATCTAAACAGGGTGTGAGTTGTGGATCTGGCAGGGTGTAAGTTTTGGATCTGGACAGTGTGTGAGTTGTCAATCTTGCCAGGGTGTGAATTGTCAATTTGGAGTGGGTGTGATTCGTCAATCTGGACAGGGTGTGTGTTGTGGCTCTGTACATGGTGTGAGTTGTGGACCTGGACATGGTAGGACTTGCGGATCTGGACAGGGTGTGTGTTGTGCTTCTGGACAGGGTGTTAATTGTCAATCAAAACAGTGTGTGAGTTGTGGATCTGGACACGGTGTCAGCTGTGGATCTGGACCTGGTGTGAGTTGCTAATCTGGACAGGGTTTCAATGTATATCTGGACAGAGATTCTGTTGTCAATCTGGTGCTGGTTTGACTTTTGTATCATGGCAGCATGTGAGTTCAGGATCTTTTCAGGGTGTCAGTTGTTAATCGGGGCAGTGTGTGAGTTGTGGATCTGGACAGGGTGTTAATTGTCAATTTAAACAGGATGTGAGTTGTGGATCTGGACAGTGCAGCTGTTGTGGATCTGGTCAGGGTGTGAGAGGACAATCTTGCCAGGGTGAGGGTTGTGGATCTGGACAGGGTGTGAGTTGTGGATCTGGACATGTATGAGTTGTGGATCTGGTCAGAGTCTTAATTGTGGATCTGGACATTGTATGAGTTGTGAATCTGGACAGTGTATTTGTTGTGGATCTGGGCAGGGTGTTAATTGTCAATCGAAACAGGGTGTGAGTTATGGATCTGGACAGGTTGACATTGCGCATCTGGACAAGGTGTGAGTTTTGGATCTGGACAGTGTCTTAATTGTCAATCTGAACATCATGTGAGTTGTTGATCTATACAAGGTGTCCGTTGCACATCTGTACAGGGTGTGAGATGTCAATCTGGACTGGGTGTGAGTTGTTGTTCTCGACACTGTATGAGATGTGGATCTGGACAGGGTGTGAGTTGTGGAACTAGACAGGGAGTCATTTGTGGATCTGGACAGCGATTGAATTCTTCTGTACAGTGTGTATTTTGTGGATCTGGACACGGGGAGAGTATTGAGTCTGGACAGGAAGTGTGTTGTGAATCTGGACAGGGTTTGTGTTGCGGATCTGGACATGGTATGAGATGCAGATCAGAAGAGTGTGTGAATTGTGAATCTGGACAAGATGCGAGATGTGGAACTGGACAGGCTTTGAGGCGTCGATCTGGACATTGTGCGAGCTGTGTATCTGGACAGTGTGTTAGTTGTCAATCTGAACATGGTGTGAATTGTGGATCTGTACACGGTGTCAGTTGCAGATCTGGACAGGGTGTAATTTCTCAATCTGGACAGTGTGTGAGTTATGGATTGGGGCAGGTTGTTAATTGTCTATTGAAACAGGGTGTGAGATGTGGATATTGACAGGGTGTCATTTGTGCATCTGGACAGGGTGTGAGTTGTGAATCTGAACTGGGTATGAGTTGCTGATCTGGACAGTTTGTGAGTTGTGGATCTTGACACGGTGTTAGTTGGCAAACTGAACATGCTGTGAGTTGTGGATCTGTACAGGGTGTCAGTTGCAGATCTGTACAGGGTTTGAGTTGTTGTTCTGGACAGGGTGAGTGATTTCAATCTGGACTGGGTGCCAGCTGTTGTTCTGGACAGTGTATGAGACAAGGATCTGGACAGGGTGTGAGTTGTGGATGTGGACAGTGGGTCAGTTGTGGATCTGAACCGCGATTGAATTTTTCTGTACAGAGTGTCAGTTGTGGATCTGGACACGCGGAGTGCCGTGAGTCTGGACAGGGAGTGAGTTGTGGATCTGAACATTGTGTGAAATGTGGATCTGGATAGGTTGTCAGTTCTGGATCTGGGCAGGGTGTCAGTGGCGGATCAGGGCAGTGTGTGAGTTGTGGTTCTGGACAGGGTGTTAATTGTCAATCTAAACAGGGTGTGAGTTGTGGATCTGGACAGTGTGGCAGATTCTGATCTGGACAGGGTGGCAGTTGCGGATCCAGACAGGTTATGAGATGTCAATGTTGCCAAGGAGCAGGTTGTGGATCTGGACAGGGTGTGAGTTGTTGTTCAGGACAGGGTGTGAGATGTCAAGCTGGACAGGGTGTGAGTCGTTGTCCTGGACAGTGTATGAGATGTCGATCTGGAGAGGGTGTGAATTGTGGAACTGGGCAGGGTATGATTTGTGGATGTTGACAGGGAGTCAGTTGCGGATCTGAACCGTGATTGAATTCTTCTGTACTAAGTGTAAGTTGTGGACCTGGACATGCAGAGTGCAGTGAGTCTGGACAGGGAGTGAATTGTGGATCTGGACAAGGTGTGAGTTGTCACTCTGGACAGGATGTGAGTTGTGTATTTGGACAGAGTGTGAGTTGTGGATCTGGACAGGCTGAGAGTTGTGGATCTGGACATGGTGTGAGTTGTGGATGTGAACTGGGTGCGATTTGTGGACCTGTACAGGATGTGAGTTGCAGGTCTGGACAGTGTGAGATATGTGGATCTGGACATGGTGTTAATTGTCAATCTAAACAGGGTGTGAATTGTGGAAAAGGACAGGGTGTCAGTTGCGGATCTGGACAGGGTGTGAGTTGTTTATCTGGACAGAGTGGGAGTTGTGGATCTGGACAGGTTGAGAGTTGTGGATCTGGACAGCGTGTGAGTTGTGGATCTGCACAGGGTATGAGAAACGGATCTGGACAGTGTATGAATTGTGGATCTGCACAGGGTGTCATTTGCAGATCTGGACATGGAGTGAGTTGTGAATATGGTCAGGGTATGAGTTGTGGTTCTGGATAGGGTGTCAGTTGTGGATCAGGACAGGGTATGAGCTGTGGATCTGGACAGTTGGTGAGTTGTGGATCTGGACAGGGTGTTAATTCTCAATCTAAATAGGGTGTGAGTTGTGGATCTGGACAGGGTGTCATTTGTGGTTCTGGACAGGGTGTGAGTTGTGAATCTGGACAGGGTGTGAATTGTGAATCTGGACAAGGTGTGAGTTGTGGAACTAGACAGGCTTTGAGGCGTGAATCTGGACAGTGTGTGAGTTGTGGATCTGGACAGGGTGTTAGTTGTCATTCTGAACATGGTGTGAGTTGTGGATCTGTACAGGGTGTCAGTGGCATATCTGGACAGTGTGTAAGTTGTCAATCTGAACTGGTTGTGAGTTGTATTTCTGGACAGTGCATGAGATGTGGATCTGCGGAGGCTGTGAGTTGTGGAACTGGGCAGGGTGTTAATTGTAAATCTAAACAGGGTGTGAATTGTGTACCTGTACAGGATGTGAGTTGCAGATCTGGTCAGGCTATAAAATGTGGATCTGGACAGTGTGTGAATTGTGGATCTGGACAGGGTGTAAATCGTCAAACTAAACAGGGTATCATTTGCGGATCTGGACAGGGTGTGAGTTGTGAATCTGGAGAGGGAGTGAGTTGTTTATCTGGACAGAGTGTGAGTTGTGGATCTGGACAGCGTGATAGTTGTGGATCTGGACACGGTTTTAATTATCAGTCTAAACAGGGTGTGAGTTGTGGATCTGGCAGGGTGTCAGTTTCGGATCTGGACTGTGTGTGAGTTGTCAATCTTGCCAGGGTGTGAATTGTCAATTTGGAGTGGGTGTGAGTCGTCAATCTGGACAGGGTGTGAGTTGTGGCTCTGGACATGGTATGAGTTGTGGACCTGGACATGGTATGACTTGCGGATCTGGATAGTGTGTCTGTTGTGCTTCTGAACAGGGTGTTAATTGTCAATCTAAACAGTGTGTGATTTGTGGATCTGGACAGGGTGTCAGCTGTGAATCTGGACCTGGTGTGAGTTGCTAATCTGGACAGGGATTCAATGTATATCTGGACAGAGATTCTGTTGTCAATCTAGTGCTGGTTTGACTTTTGTATCATGGCAGTGTGTGAGTTCTGGATTTTTCAGGGTGTCAGTTGTTACTCGGGGCAGTGTGTGAGTTGTGGCTCTGGACCTGGTGTGAGTTGTGGATCTGGACATGGTGTTAATTGTAAATCTAAACAGGGTGTGAGTTGTGGATCTGTACAATGTGGTTGTTGTGGATCTGGACAGGGTGTGAGAGTTCAAACTTGCCAGGGTGATGGTTGTGGATCTGGACACGGTGTGAGTTGTGGAAATGGACAGGGTGTTATTTGTCAATCTGAACGTGGTGTGAGTTGTGGAAATGGACAGGGTGTTATTTGTCAATCTGAACAGGGTGTGAGTTGTGCATCTGGACATTGAATGAGTTGCAGATCTGGACATTGTATGAGTTGTGTATCTGGACAGGGTGTTAATTGTCAATATAAACAGGGTGTGAGTTGTGGATCTGGACAGGGTGACATTGCGCATCTGGACAAGTTGTGAATTGTAAACTGGACTGGGTGTGAGTTGCAGATCTGGACAGTGTGTGAGTTGTGGATCTGGAAAGGGTGTTAATTGTCAATCTGAACATCATGTGAATAGTGGATCTGTACAGGGTGTCCGTTGCACATCTGTACAGGGTATGAGATATTATTCTGGACTGAGTGTGAGTTGTTGTTCTGGACACTGTATGAGATGTGGATCTGGACAAGGTGTGAGTTGTGGAACTGGACAGGGACTCAGTTGCGGTTCTGGGCTGTGATTGAATTCTTCTGTAAAGAGTGTATTTTGTGGATCTGGACACGGGAAGGGTATTGTGTCTGGACAGGAAGTGTGTTGTGATTCTGGACAGGGTGTGAGTTGCGGATCTGGACATGGTATGAGTTGCAGATTGGGAGAAAATGTGATTTGTGGATCTGGACAGGGTGTTAATTATCAATCTAAACAGGTTGTGAGTTGTGGATCTGGACAGGGTGTCATTTGTGGATCTCGACCATTTTTGAGTTGCCAATCTGGATTGGGTGTGAAAGGTATATCTCGACAGAGATTGTGTTGTCAATCTGGAGCTGTTGTGTTTTATGGATTATGACAGGGTGTGAGTTGTGGATCTGGACAGGGTGTGAGTTGTGGATCTGCACAGGGTATGAGAAACGGATCTGGACAGTGTATGAATTGTGGATCTGCACAGGGTGTCATTTGCAGATCTGGACAGGATGTGAGTTGTGAATATGGTCAGGGTATGATATGTGGTTCTGGATAGGGTGTCAGTTGTGGATCAGGACAGGGTATGAGTTGTGGATCTGGACAGTTGGTGAGTTGTGGATCTGGACAGGGTGTTAATTCTCAATCTAAATAGGGTGTGAGTTGTGGATCTGGACAGGGTGTCATTTGTGGTTCTGGACAGGGTGTGAGTTGTGAATCTAGACAGGGTGTGAATTGTGAATCTGGACAAGGTGTGAGTTGTGGAACTAGACAGGCTTTGAGGCGTGAATCTGGACAGTGTGTGAGTTGTGGATCTGGACAGGGTGTTAGTTGTCATTCTGAACATGGTGTGAGTTGTGGATCTGTACAGGGTGTCAGTGGCATATCTGGACAGTGTGTAAGTTGTCAATCTGAACTGGATGTGAGTTGTATATCTGGACAGTGCATGAGATGTGGATCTGCAGAGGCTGTGAGTTGTGGAACTGGGCAGGGTGTTAATTGTAAATCTAAACAGGGTGTGAATTGTGTACCTGTACAGGATGTGAGTTGCAGATCTGGTCAGACTATAAAATGTGGATCTGGACAGTGTGTGAATTGTGGATCTGGACAGGGTGTAAATCGTCAAACTAAACAGGGTGTCATTTGCGGATCTGGACAGGGTGTGAGTTGTGAATCTGGAGAGGGAGTGAGTTGTTTATCTGGACAGAGTGTGAGTTGTGGATCTGGACAGCGTGATAGTTGTGGATCTGGACACGGTTTTAATTGTCAGTCTAAACAGGGTGTGAGTTGTGGATCTGGCAGGGTGTCAGTTTCGGATCTGGACTGTGTGTGAGTTGTCAATCTTGCCAGGGTGTGAATTGTCAATTTGGAGTGGGTGTGAGTCGTCAATCTGGACAAGGTGTGAGTTGTGGCTCTGGACATGGTGTGACTTGTGGATCTGGACATGGTATGACTTGTGGGTTTGGACAGTGTGTGTGTTGTGCTTCTGAACAGGGTGTTAATTGTCAATCTAAACAGGGTGTGAATTGTGGATCTGGACAGGGTGTAAGCTGTGGATTTGTACCTAATGTGAGTTGCTAATCTGGACAGTGTTTCAATGTATATCTGGACAGAGATTCTGTTGTCAATCTAGTGCTGGTTTGACTTTTGTATCATGGCAGTGTGTGAGTTCTGGATCTTTTCAGGGTGTCAGTTGTTAATCGGGGCAGTGTGTGAGTTGTGGATCTGGACAGGGTGTTAATTGTCAATCTAAACAGGGTGTGAGTTGTGGATCGGTACAGTGTGCCTGTTGTGGATCTGGACAGGGTGTGAGAGTTCAACCTTGCCAGGGTGGTGGTTGTGGATCTGGACAGGGTGTGAGTTGTGGATATGGACAGGGTGTTATTTGTCAATCTGAACAGGGTGTGAGTTGTGCATCTGGACATTGAATGAGTTGCAGATCTGGATATTGTATGAGTTGTGTATCTGGACAGGGTGTTAATTGTCAATATAAACAGGGTGTGAGTTGTGGATCTGGACAGGGTGACATTGCGCATCTGGACAAGTTGTGAATTGTAAACTGGACTGGGTGTGAGTTGCGGATCTGGACAGTGTGTGAGTTGTGGATCTGGACAGGGTGTTAATTGTCAATCTGAACATCATGTGAGTAGTGGATCTATAAAGGTTGTCCATTGCACATCTGTACAGGGTATGAAATATTATTCTGGACTGAGTGTGAGTTGTTGTTCTGGACACTGAATGAGATGTGGATCTGGACAAGGTGTGAGATGTGGAATTGCACAGGGAGTCAGTTGCGGTTCTGAGCCGTGATTGAATTATTCTGTACAAAGTGCATTTTGTGGATCTGGACACGGGGAGAGTATTGAGTCTGGACAGGAAGAGTGTTGTGAATCTGGACAGGGTGTGAGTTGCGGATCTGGACATGGTATTAGTTGCAGATCGGGAGAGTGTGTCAGTTGTGGATCTGGACTTGGTGTGAGTTGTAGATCTGCACAGGGTGTCATTTGCGGATCAGGACAGGGTCTGAGTTGTGAATATGGTCAGGGTATGATATGTGGTTCTGGATAGGGTGTCAGTTGTGGATCTGGACAGGGTATGAGTTGCGGATCTGGTCAGTTGGTGAGTTGTGGATCTGGACAGCGTGTTAATTCTCAATCTAAATAGGGTGTGAGTTGTGGATCTGGACAGGGTGTCATTTGTGGTTCTGGACAGGGTGTGAGTTGTGAATCTAGACAGGGTGTGAATTGTGAATCTGGACAAGGTGTGAGTTGTGGAACTAGACAGGCTTTGAGGCGTGAATCTGGACAGTGTGTGAGTTGTAGATCTGGACAGGGTGTTAGTTGTCATTCTGAACATGGTGTGAGTTGTGGATCTGTACAGGGTGTCAGTGGCATATCTGGACAGTGTGTAAGTTGTCAATCTGAACTGGTTGTGAGTTGTATATCTGGACAGTGCATGAGATGTGGATCTGCAGAGGCTGTGAGTTGTGGAACTGGGCAGGGTGTTAATTGTAAATCTAAACAGGGTGTGAATTGTGTACCTGTACAGGATGTGAGTTGCAGATCTGGTCAGGCTATAAAATGTGGATCTGGACAGTGTGTGAATTGTGGATCTGGACAGGGTGTAAATCGTCAAACTAAACAGGGTGTCATTTGCGGATCTGGACAGGGTGTGAGTTGTGAATCTGGAGAGGGAGTGAGTTGTTTATCTGGACAGAGTGTGAGTTGTGGATCTGGACAGCGTGATAGTTGTGGATCTGGACATGGTTTTAATTGTCAGTCTAAACAGGGTGTGAGTTGTGGATCTGGCAGGGTGTCAGTTTCGGATCTGGAATGTGTGTGAGTTGTCAATCTTGCCAGGGTGTGAATTGTCAATTTGGAGTGGGTGTGAGTCGTCAATCTGGACAGGGTGTGAGTTGTGGCTCTGGACATGGTGTGAGTTGTGGATCTGGACATGGTATGACTTGTGGGTCTGGACAGTGTGTGTGTTGTGCTTCTGAACAGGGTGTTAATTGTCAATCTAAACAGGTTGTGAGTTGTGGATCTGGACAGGGTGTCAGCTGTGGATCTGGACCTAATGTGAGTTGCTAATCTGGACAGTGTTTCAATGTATATCTGGACAGAGATTCTGTTGTCAATCTAGTGCTGGTTTGACTTTTGTATCATGGCAGTGTGTGAGTTCTGGATCTTTTCAGGGTGTCAGTTGTTAATCGGGGCAGTGTGTGAGTTGTGGATCTGGACAGGGTGTTAATTGTCAATCTAAACAGGGTGTGAGTTGTGGATCGGTACAGTGTGCCTGTTGTGGATCTGGACAGGGTGTGAGAGTTCAACCTTGCCAGGGTGGTGGTTGTGGATCTGGACAGGGTGTGAGTTGTGGATATGGACAGGGTGTTATTTGTCAATCTGAACAGGGTGTGAGTTGTGCATCTGGACATTGAATGAGTTGCAGATCTGGATATTGTATGAGTTGTGTATCTGGACAGGGTGTTAATTGTCAATATAAACAGGGTGTGAGTTGTGGATCTGGACAGGGTGACATTGCGGATCTGGACAAGTTGTGAATTTTAAACTGGACTGGGTGTGAGTTGCAGATCTGGACAGTGTGTGAGTTGTGGATCTGGACAGGGTGTTAATTGTCAATCTGAACATCATGTGAGTAGTGGATCTATAAAGGTTGTCCGTTGCACATCTGTACAGGGTATGAAATATTATTGTGGACTGGGTGTGAGTTGTTGTTCTGGACACTGAATGAGATGTGGATCTGGACAAGGTGTGAGATGTGGAATTGCACAGGGAGTCAGTTGCGGTTCTGGGCTGCGATTGAATTATTCTGTACAAAGTGCATTTTGTGGATCTGGACACAGGGGAGAGTATTGAGTCTGGACAGGAAGAGTGTTGTGAATCTGGACAGGGTGTGAGTTGCGGATCTGGACATGGTATTAGTTGCAGATCGGGAGAGTGTGTCAGTTGTGGATCTGGACTTGGTGTGAGTTGTAGATCTGCACAGGGTGTCATTTGCGGATCAGGACAGGGTCTGAGTTGTGAATATGGTCAGGGTATGATATGTGGTTCTGGATAGGGTGTCAGTTGTGGATCAGGACAGGGTATGAGTTGCGAATCTGGTCAGTTGGTGAGTTGTGGATCTGGACAGGGTGTTAATTCTCAATCTAAATAGGGTGTGAGTTGTGGATCTGGACAGGGTGTCATTTGTGGTTCTGGACAGGGTGTGAGTTGTGAATCTGGACAGGGTGTGAATTGTGAATCTGGACAAGGTGTGAGTTGCGGAACTAGACAGGCTTTGAGGCGTGAATCTGGACAGTGTGTGAGTTGTGGATCTGGACAGGGTGTTAGTTGTCATTCTGAACATGGTGTGAGTTGTGGATCTGTACAGGGTGTCAGTGGCATATCTGGACAGTGTGTAAGTTGTCAATCTGAACTGGTTGTGAGTTGTATATCTGGACAGTGCATGAGATGTGGATCTGCAGAGGCTGTGAGTTGTGGAACTGGGCAGGGTGTTAATTGTAAATCTAAACAGGGTGTGAATTGTGTACCTGTACAGGATGTGAGTTGCAGATCTGGTCAGGCTATAAAATGTGGATCTGGACAGTGTGTGAATTGTGGATCTGGACAGGGTGTAAATCGTCAAACTAAACAGGGTGTCATTTGCGGATCTGGACAGGGTGTGAGTTGTGAATCTGGAGAGGGAGTGAGTTGTTTATCTGGACAGAGTGTGAGTTGTGGATCTGGACAGCGTGATAGTTGTGGATCTGGACACGGTTTTAATTGTCAGTCTAAACAGGGTGTGAGTTGTGGATCTGGCAGGGTGTCAGTTTCGGATCTGGACTGTGTGTGAGTTGTCAATCTTGCCAGGGTGTGAATTGTCAATTTGGAGTGGGTGTGAGTCGTCAATCTGGACAGGGTGTGAGTTGTGGCTCTGGACATGGTGTGAGTTGTGGATCTGGACATGGTATGACTTGTGGGTCTGGACAGTGTGTGTGTTGTGCTTCTGAACAGGGTGTTAATTGACAATCTAAACAGGTTGTGAGTTGTGGATCTGGACAGGGTGTCAGCTGTGGATCTGGACCTAATGTGAGTTGCTAATCTGGACAGTGTTTCAATGTATATCTGGACAGAGATTCTGTTGTCAATCTAGTGCTGGTTTGACTTTTGTATCATGGCAGTGTGTGAGTTCTGGATCTTTTCAGGGTGTCAGTTGTTAATCGGGGCAGTGTGTGAGTTGTGGATCTGGACAGGGTGTTAATTGTCAATCTAAACAGGGTGTGAGTTGTGGATCGGTACAGTGTGCCTGTTGTGGATCTGGACAGGGTGTGAGAGTTCAACCTTGCCAGGGTGGTGGTTGTGGATCTGGACAGGGTGTGAGTTGTGGATATGGACAGGGTGTTATTTGTCAATCTGAACAGGGTGTGAGTTGTGCATCTGGACATTGAATGAGTTGCAGATCTGGATATTGTATGAGTTGTGTATCTGGACAGGGTGTTAATTGTCAATATAAACAGGGTGTGAGTTGTGGATCTGGACAGGGTGACATTGCGGATCTGGACAAGTTGTGAATTTTAAACTGGACTGGGTGTGAGTTGCAGATCTGGACAGTGTGTGAGTTGTGGATCTGGACAGGGTGTTAATTGTCAATCTGAACATCATGTGAGTAGTGGATCTATAAAGGTTGTCCGTTGCACATCTGTACAGGGTATGAAATATTATTGTGGACTGGGTGTGAGTTGTTGTTCTGGACACTGAATGAGATGTGGATCTGGACAAGGTGTGAGATGTGGAATTGCACAGGGAGTCAGTTGCGGTTCTGGGCTGCGATTGAATTATTCTGTACAAAGTGCATTTTGTGGATCTGGACACGGGGAGAGTATTGAGTCTGGACAGGAAGAGTGTTGTGAATCTGGACAGGGTGTGAGTTGCGGATCTGGACATGGTATTAGTTGCAGATCGGGAGAGTGTGTCAGTTGTGGATCTGGACTTGGTGTGAGTTGTAGATCTGCACAGGGTGTCATTTGCGGATCAGGACAGGGTCTGAGTTGTGAATATGGTCAGGGTATGATATGTGGTTCTGGATAGGGTGTCAGTTGTGGATCTGGACAGGGTATGAGTTGCGAATCTGGTCAGTTGGTGAGTTGTGGATCTGGACAGGGTGTTAATTCTCAATCTAAATAGGGTGTGAGTTGTGGATCTGGACAGGGTGTCATTTGTGGTTCTGGACAGGGTGTGAGTTGTGAATCTGGACAGGGTGTGAATTGTGAATCTGGACAAGGTGTGAGTTGCGGAACTAGACAGGCTTTGAGGCGTGAATCTGGACAGTGTGTGAGTTGTGGATCTGGACAGGGTGTTAGTTGTCATTCTGAACATGGTGTGAGTTGTGGATCTGTACAGGGTGTCAGTGGCATATCTGGACAGTGTGTAAGTTGTCAATCTGAACTGGTTGTGAGTTGTATATCTGGACAGTGCATGAGATGTGGATCTGCAGAGGCTGTGAGTTGTGGAACTGGGCAGGGTGTTAATTGTAAATCTAAACAGGGTGTGAATTGTGTACCTGTACAGGATGTGAGTTGCAGATCTGGTCAGGCTATAAAATGTGGATCTGGACAGTGTGTGAATTGTGGATCTGGACAGGGTGTAAATCGTCAAACTAAACAGGGTGTCATTTGCGGATCTGGACAGGGTGTGAGTTGTGAATCTGGAGAGGGAGTGAGTTGTTTATCTGGACAGAGTGTGAGTTGTGGATCTGGACAGCGTGATAGTTGTGGATCTGGACACGGTTTTAATTGTCAGTCTAAACAGGGTGTGAGTTGTGGATCTGGCAGGGTGTCAGTTTCGGATCTGGAATGTGTGTGAGTTGTCAATCTTGCCAGGGTGTGAATTGTCAATTTGGAGTGGGTGTGAGTCGTCAATCTGGACAGGGTGTGAGTTGTGGCTCTGGACATGGTGTGAGTTGTGGATCTGGACATGGTATGACTTGTGGGTCTGGACAGTGTGTGTGTTGTGCTTCTGAACAGGGTGTTAATTGTCAATCTAAACAGGGTGTGAGTTGTGGATCTGGACAGGGTGTCAGCTGTGGATCTGGACCTAATGTGAGTTGCTAATCTGGACAGTGTTTCAATGTATATCTGGATAGAGATTCTGTTGTCAATCTAGTGCTGGTTTGACTTTTGTATCATGGCAGTGTGTGAGTTCTGGATCTTTTCAGGGTGTCAGTTGTTAATCGGGGCAGTGTGTGAGTTGTGGATCTGGACAGGGTGTTAATTGTCAATCTAAACAGGGTGTGAGTTGTGGATCGGTACAGTGTGCCTGTTGTGGATCTGGACAGGGTGTGAGAGTTCAACCTTGCCAGGGTGGTGGTTGTGGATCTGGACAGGGTGTGAGTTGTGGATATGAACAGGGTGTTATTTGTCAATCTGAACAGGGTGTGAGTTGTGCATCTGGACATTGAATGAGTTGCAGATCTGGATATTGTATGAGTTGTGTATCTGGACAGGGTGTTAATTGTCAATATAAACAGGGTGTGAGTTGTGGATCTGGACAGGGTGACATTGCGGAACTGGACAAGTTGTGAATTTTAAACTGGACTGGGTGTGAGTTGCAGATCTGGACAGTGTGTGAGTTGTGGATCTGGACAGGGTGTTAATTGTCAATCTGAACATCATGTGAGTAGTGGATCTATAAAGGTTGTCCGTTGCACATCTGTACAGGGTATGAAATATTATTCTGGACTGGGTGTGAGTTGTTGTTCTGGACACTGAATGAGATGTGGAAATGGACAAAATGTGAGATGTGGAATTGCACAGGGAGTCAGTTGCAGTTCTGGGCTGTGATTGAATTATTCTGTACAAAGTGCATTTTGTGGATCTGGACACGGGGATAGTATTGAGTCTGGACAGGAAGAGTGTTGTGAATCTGGACAGGGTGTGAGTTGCGGATCTGGACATGGTATTAGTTGCAGATCGGGAGAGTGTGTGAGTTGTGGATCTGGACTTCGTGTGAGTTATAGATCTGCACAGGGTGTCATTTGCGGATCAGGACAGGGTCTGAGTTGTGAATATGGTCAGGGTATGATATGTGGTTCTGGATAGGGTGTCAGTTGTGGATCTGGACAGGGTATGAGTTGCGGATCTGGTCAGTTGGTGAGTTGTGGATCTGGACAGGGTGTTAATTCTCAATCTAAATAGGGTGTGAGTTGTGGATCTGGACAGGGTGTCATTTGTGGTTCTGGACAGGGTGTGTGTTGTGAATCTAGACAGGGTGTGAATTGTGAATCTGGACAATGTGTGAGTTGTGGAACTAGACAGGCTTTGAGGCGTGAATCTGGACAGTGTGTGAGTTGTGGATCTGGACAGGGTGTTAGTTGTCAATCTAAACAGGGTGTGAATTGTGGACCTGTACAGGTTGTGAGTTGCAGAACTGGACAGGCTATGAGTTGCGTATCTGGACAGTGTATGAGTTGTGGATCAGGGCAGAGTGTTAATTGTCTATTGAAACAGGGTGTGAGTTGCGGATCTGGACAGTGTGTCATTTGCAGATCTGGACAGGGTGTGAGTTGTGGATATGGACAGGGTGTTATTTGTCAGTCAAAACAGGGTGTGAGTTGTGCTTCTGGACATTGAATGAGTTGCAGATCTGGACATTGTGTGAGTTGTGTATCTGGACAGGGTGTTAATTGTCAATATACACAGGGTGTGAGTTGTGGATCAGGACAGGGTGTCAGTTGTGAATCAGGACCTGGTGTGAGTTGCCAACCTGGACTGGGTGTGAATTATATATCTGGACAGAGATTGAGTTGTCAATCTGGAGCTGGTGTGAGATATGTATCATGACAGTGTGTGAATTATGGATCTTTTCAGGGTGTCAGTTGCGGATCTGGGCAGTGTGTGAGTTGTGGATATGGACAGGGTGTTATTTGTCAATCTAAACAAGGTGTGAGTTGTGCATCTGGACATTGAATGAGTTGCAGATCTGGACATTGTATGGGTTGTGTATCTGGACAGGGTGTTAATTGTTAGTATAAACAGGGTGTGAGTTGTAGATCTGGACAGGGTGACATTGCGCATCTGGACAAGTTGTGAATTGTAAACTGGACTGGGTGTGAGTTGCGGATCTGGACAGTGTGTGATTTGTGGATCTGGAAAGGGTGTTAACTGTCAATCTGAACATCATGTGAGTTGTGGATCTATACAGGGTGTCTGTTGCACATCTGTACAGGGTGTGAGATATCAATCTGTACTGGGTGTGAGTTGTTGTTCTGGACAGGGTATGAGTTGCGGATCTGGTCAGTTGGTGAGTTGTGGACCTGGACAGGGTGTTAATTCTCAATCTAAATAGGGTGTGAGTTGTGGATCTGGACAGGGTGTCATTTGTGGTTCTGGACAGGGTGTGAGTTGTGAATCTAGACAGGGTGTGAATTCTGAATCTGGACAAGGTGTGAGTTGTGGAACTAGACAGGCTTTGAGGCGTGAATCTGGACAGTGTGTGAGTTGTGGATCTGTACAGGGTGTCAGTGGCATATCTGGACAGTGTGTAAGTTGTCAATCTGGACTGGATGTGAGTTGTATATCTGGACAGTGCATGAGATGTGGATCTGCAGAAGCTCTGAGTTGTGGAACTGGGCAGGGTGTTAATTGTAAATCTAAACAGCGTGTGAATTGTGTACCTGTACAGGATGTGAGTTGCAGATCTGGACAGGCTATAAAATGTGCATCTGGACAGTGTGTGAATTGTGGATCTGGACAGGGTGTTAATCATCAAACTAAACAAGGTGTCATTTGCGGATCTGGACAGGCTGTGAGTTGTGAATCTGGAGAGGGTGTGCGTTGTGAATCTGGACAGGGTTTGAGTTGTGGATCTGGACAGGATTTTAATTTTCAATATAAACAGGGTGTGAGTTGTGGATCAGGACAGGGTGTCAGTTGTGGATCAGGACCTGGTGTGAGTTGCCAACCTGGACTGGGTGTGAATTATATATCTGGACAGAGATTGAGTTGTCAATCTGGAGCTGGTGTGAGATATGTATCATGACAGTGTGTGAATTATGGATCTTTTCAGGGTGTCAGTTGCGGATCTGGGCAGTGTGTGAGTTGTGGATATGGACAGGGTGTTATTTGTCAATCTAAACAAGGTGTGAGTTGTGCATCTGGACATTGAATGAGTTGCAGATCTGGACATTGTATGGGTTGTGTATCTGGACAGGGTGTTAATTGTTAGTATAAACAGGGTGTGAGTTGTAGATCTGGACAGGGTGACATTGCGCATCTGGACAAGTTGTGAATTGTAAACTGGACTGGGTGTGAGTTGCGGATCTGGACAGTGTGTGATTTGTGGATCTGGAAAGGGTGTTAACTGTCAATCTGAACATCATGTGAGTTGTGGATCTATACAGGGTGTCTGTTGCACATCTGTACAGGGTGTGAGATATCAATCTGTACTGGGTGTGAGTTGTTGTTCTGGACAGGGTATGAGTTGCGGATCTGGTCAGTTGGTGAGTTGTGGACCTGGACAGGGTGTTAATTCTCAATCTAAATAGGGTGTGAGTTGTGGATCTGGACAGGGTGTCATTTGTGGTTCTGGACAGGGTGTGAGTTGTGAATCTAGACAGGGTGTGAATTCTGAATCTGGACAAGGTGTGAGTTGTGGAACTAGACAGGCTTTGAGGCGTGAATCTGGACAGTGTGTGAGTTGTGGATCTGTACAGGGTGTCAGTGGCATATCTGGACAGTGTGTAAGTTGTCAATCTGGACTGGATGTGAGTTGTATATCTGGACAGTGCATGAGATGTGGATCTGCAGAAGCTCTGAGTTGTGGAACTGGGCAGGGTGTTAATTGTAAATCTAAACAGCGTGTGAATTGTGTACCTGTACAGGATGTGAGTTGCAGATCTGGACAGGCTATAAAATGTGCATCTGGACAGTGTGTGAATTGTGGATCTGGACAGGGTGTTAATCATCAAACTAAACAAGGTGTCATTTGCGGATCTGGACAGGCTGTGAGTTGTGAATCTGGAGAGGGTGTGCGTTGTGAATCTGGACAGGGTTTGAGTTGTGGATCTGGACAGGATTTTAATTTTCAATATAAACAGGGTGTGAGTTGTGGATCAGGACAGGGTGTCAGTTGTGGATCAGGACCTGGTGTGAGTTGCCAACCTGGACTGGGTGTGAATTATATATCTGGGCAGAGATTGAGTTGTCAATCTGGAGCTGGTGTGAGATATGTATCATGACAGTGAGTGAATTATGGATCTGGTCACGATGTCAGTTGCAGATCTGGGCAGTGTGTGAGTTGTGGATATGGACAGGGTGTTATTTGTCAATCTAAACAGGGTGTGAGTTGTGCATCTGTACATTGAATGAGTTGCAGATCTGGACATTGTATGGGTTGTGTATCTGGACAGGGTGTTAATTGTCAATATAAGCAGGGTGTGAGTTGTGGATCTGCACAGGGTGACATTGCGCATCTGGACAAGTTGTGAATTGTAAACTGGACTGGGTGTGAGTTGCGGATCTGGACAGTGTGTGATTTGTGGATCTGGAAAGGGTGTTAACTGTCAATCTGAACATCATGTGAGTTGTGGATCTATACAGGGTGTCTGTTGCACATCTGTACAGGGTGTGAGATATCAATCTGTACTGGGTGTGAGTTGTTGTTCTGGACAGGGTATGAGTTGCGGATCTGGTCAGTTGGTGAGTTGTGGACCTGGACAGGGTGTTAATTCTCAATCTAAATAGGGTGTGAGTTGTGGATCTGGACAGGGTGTCATTTGTGGTTCTGGACAGGGTGTGAGTTGTGAATCTAGACAGGGTGTGAATTCTGAATCTGGACAAGGTGTGAGTTGTGGAACTAGACAGGCTTTGAGGCGTGAATCTGGACAGTGTGTGAGTTGTGGATCTGTACAGGGTGTCAGTGGCATATCTGGACAGTGTGTAAGTTGTCAATCTGGACTGGATGTGAGTTGTATATCTGGACAGTGCATGAGATGTGGATCTGCAGAAGCTCTGAGTTGTGGAACTGGGCAGGGTGTTAATTGTAAATCTAAACAGCGTGTGAATTGTGTACCTGTACAGGATGTGAGTTGCAGATCTGGACAGGCTATAAAATGTGGATCTGGACAGTGTGTGAATTGTGGATCTGGACAGGGTGTTAATCATCAAACTAAACAGGGTGTCATTTGCGGATCTGGACAGGGTGTGAGTTGTGAATCTGGAGAGGGTGTGCGTTGTGAATCTGGACAGGGTGTGAGTTGTGGATCTGGACAGGATTTTAATTTTCAATATAAACAGGGTGTGAGTTATGGATCAGGACAGGGTGTCAGTTGTGGATCAGGACCTGGTGTGAGTTGCCAACCTGGACTGGGTGTGAATTATATATCTGGGCAGAGATTGAGTTGTCAATCTGGAGCTGGTGTGAGATATGTATCATGACAGTGAGTGAATTATGGATCTGGTCAGGATGTCAGTTGCAGATCTGGGCAGTGTGTGAGTTGTGGATATGGACAGGGTGTTATTTGTCAATCTAAACAGGGTGTGAGTTGTGCATCTGTACATTGAATGAGTTGCAGATCTGGACATTGTATGGGTTGTGTATCTGGACAGGGTGTTAATTGTCAATATAAGCAGGGTGTGAGTTGTGGATCTGCACAGTGTGACATTGCGCATCTGGACAAGTTGTGAATTGTAAACTCGACTGGGTGTGAGTTGCGGATCTGGACATTGTGTGAGTTGTGGATCTGGACAGGGAGTTAACTGTCAATCTGAACATCATGTGAGTTGTGGATCTATACAGGGTGTCCGTTGCACATTTGTACAGGGTGTGAGATATCAATCTGGACTGGGTGTGAGTTGTTGTTCTCGACACTGTATGAGATGTGGATCTGGACACGGTGTGAGTTGTGGAACTGGACAGGGAGTCAGTTGCGGTTCTGGGCTGTGATTGAATTCTTCTGTACAGAGTGTATTTTGTGGATCTGGACACGGGGAGAGTATTGAGTCTGGACAGGAAGTGTGTTGTGAATCTGGACAGGGTGTGAGTTGCGGATCTGGACATGGTATGAGTTGCAGATCGGGAGAGTGTGTGAGCTGTGGATCTGGACAGGGTGTTAATTATCAATCTAAACAGGTTGTGAGATGTGGATCTGGACAGGGTGTAATTTGTGAATCTCAACCTGCTTTGAGTTGCCAATCTGGATTGGCTGTGAATGGTATATCTCGACAGAGATTGAGTTGTCAATCTGGAGCTGTTGTGATTTTTGGATCATGACAGGGTGTGAGTTGTGGATCTGGACAGCGTGTGAGTTGTAGATCTGCTCAGGGTATGAGAAACGGATCTGGACAGTGTGTGAATTGTGGATCTGCACAGGGTGTCATTTGCGGATTTGGACAAGGTCGGAGCTGTGAATATGGTCAGGGTATGAGTTGTGGTTCTGGACAGGGTTTCAGTTGTGGATCTGGACAGGGTATGAGTTGCGGATCTGGTCAGTTGGTGAGTTATGGATCTGGACAGGGTGTTAATTCTCAATCTAAATAGGGTGTGAGTTGTGGATCTGGACAGGATGTCATTTGTGGTTCTGGACAGGTTGTAAATTGTGAATCTGGACAGGGTGTAAGTTGCGGAACTAGACAGGCTTTGAGGCGTGAATCTGGACAGTGTGTGAGTTGTGGATCTGGACAGGGTGTTAGTTGTCAATCTGAACATGGTGTGAGTTGTGGATCTGTACAGGGTGTCAGTGGCATATCTGGACAGTGTGTAAGTTGTCAATCTGGACTGGATGTGATTTGTATATCTGGACAGTGCATGAGATGTGGATCTGCAGAGGCTCTGAGTTGTGGAACTGGGCAGGGTGTTAATTGTAAATCTGAACAACGTGTGAATTGTGTACCTGTACAGGATGTGAGTTGCAGATCTGGTCAGGCTATAAAATGTGGATCTGGACAGTGTGTGAATTGTGGATCTGGACAGGGTGTTAATCGTCAAACTAAACAGGGTGTCATTTGCGGATCTGGACAGGGTGTGAGTTGTGAATCTGGAGAGGGTATGAGTTGTGAATCTGGACAGGGTGTGAGTTGTGGATCTGGACAGGGTGACATTGCGCATCTGGACAAGTTGTGAATTGTAAACTTGACTGGGTGTGAGTTGCGGATCTGGACAGTGTGTGAGTTGTAGATCTGGACGGGGTGTTAACTGTCAATCTGAACATCATGTGAGTTGTGGATCTATACAGGGTGTCCGTTGCACATCTGTACAGGGTGTGAGATATCAATCTGTACTGGGTGTGAGTTGTTGTTCTGGACACTGTATGAGATGTGGATCTGGACAGGGTGTGAGTTGTGGAACTGGACAGGGAGTCAGTTGCGGTTCTGGGCTGTGATTGAATTCTTCTGTACAGAGTGTATTTTGTGGATCTGGACACGGGGAGAGTATTGAGTCTGGACAGGAAGAGTGTTGTGAATCTGGACAGGGTGTCAGTTGCGGATCGGACATGGTATGAGTTGCAGATCAGGAGAGTGTGTGAGTTGTGGATCTGGACAGGGTGTCATTTGTGGACCTTGACCTGTTTTGAGTTGCCAATCTGGATTGGGTGTGAATGGTATATCTCGACAGAGATTGAGTTGTCAATCCGGAGCTGTTGTGATTTTTGGATCATGAGAGGGTTTGAGTTGTGGATCTGGACAGCGTGTGAGTTGTAGATCTGCACAGGGTATGAGAAATTGATCTGGACAGTGTGTGAACTGTGGATCTGCACAGGGTGTCATTTGCGGATCTGGACCGTGTATGAGTTGTGAATATGGTCAGGGTATGAGTTGTGGTTCTGGATAGGGTGTCAGTTGTGGATCTGGACAGGGTATTAGTTGCAGATCTGGTCAGTTGGTGAGTTGTGGATCTGGACAGTGTGTTAATTCTAAATCTAAATAGGGTGTGAGTTGTGGATCTGGACAGGGTGTCATTTGTGGTTCTGGACAGGGTGTGAGTTGTGAATCTGGACAAGGTGTGAGTTGTGGAACTAGACAGGCTTTGAGGCGTGAACCTGGACAGTGTGTGAGTTGTGGATCTGGACAGGGTGTTAGTTGTCAATCTGAACATGGTGTGAGTTGTGGATCTGTACAGGGTGTCAGTGGCATATCTGGACAGTGTGTAAGTTGTCAATCTGGACTGGATGTGATTTGTATATCTGGACAGTGCATGAGATGTGGATCTGCAGAGGCTCTGAGTTGTGGAACTGGGCAGGGTGTTAATTGTAAATCTAAACAGGGTATGAATTGTGTACCTGTACAGGATGTGAGTTGCAGATCTGGTCAGGCTATAAAATGTGGATCTGGACAGTGTGTGAATTGTGGATCTGGACAGGGTGTTAATCATCAAACTAAACAGGGTGTCATTTGCGGATCTGGACAGGGTGTGAGTTGTGAATCTGGAGAGGGTATGAGTTGTGAATCTGGACAGGGTGTGAGTTGTGGATCTGGATAGGGTGTCAGTTGTGGATCTGGACATGGTATGTGTTGCGGATCAGGACAGTGTATGAGATGTGGATCTGCAGAGTGTATTAGTTGTGGATCTGGGCAGGGTGTTAATTGTAAATCTAAACAGGATGTGAATTGTGGACCTGTACAGGTTGTGATTTGCAGAACTGGACAGGCTATGAGTTGCGTATCTGGACAGTGTATGAGTTGTGGATCAGGGCAGAGTGTTAATTGTCTATTGAAACAGGGTGTGAGTTGCGGATCTGGACAGTGTGTCATTTGCAGATCTGGACAGGGTGTGAGTTGTGGATATGGACAGGGTGTTTTTTGTCAGTCTAAACAGGGTGTGAGTTGTGCTTCTGGACATTGAATGAGTTGCAGATCTGGACATTGTATGGGTTGTGTATCTGGACAGGGTGTTAATTGTCAATATAAACAGGGTGTGAGTTGTGGATCTGGACAGTGTGACATTGCGCATCTGGACAAGTTGTGAATTGTAAACTCGACTGGGTGTGAGTTGCGGATCTGGACATTGTGTGAGTTGTGGAACTGGACAGGGTGTTAATTCTCAATCTAAATAGGGTGTGAGTTGTGGATCTGGACAGGGTGTCATTTGTGAATCTGGACAAGGTGTGAGTTGTGGAACTAGACAGGCTTTGAGGCGTGAATCTGGACAGTGTGTGAGTTGTGGATCTGTACAGGGTGTCAGTGGCATATCTGGACAGTGTGTAAGTTGTCAATCTGGACTGGATGTGAGTTGTATATCTGGACAGTGCATGAGATGTGGATCTGCAGAAGCTCTGAGTTGTGGAACTGGGCAGGGTCTTAATTGTAAATCTAAACAGCGTGTGAATTGTGTACCTGTACAGGATGTGAGTTGCAGATCTGGACAGGCTATAAAATGTGCATCTGGACAGTGTGTGAATTGTGGATCTGGACAGGGTGTTAATCGTCAAACTAAACAGGGTGTCATTTGCGGATCTGGACAGGGTGTGAGTTGTGAAAATGGAGAGGGTGTGCGTTGTGAATCTGGACAGGGTGTTGGTTGTGGATCTGGACAGGATTTTAATTTTCAATATAAACAGGGTGTGAGTTGTGGATCAGGACAGGGTGTCAGTTGTGGATCAGGACCTGGTGTGAGTTGCCAACCTGGACTGGGTGTGAATTATATATCTGGACAGAGATTGAGTTGTCAATCTGGAGCTGGTGTGAGATATGTATCATGACAGTGTGTGAATTATGGATCTGGTCAGGGTGTCAGTTGCAGATCTGGGCAGTGTGTGAGTTGTGGATATGGACAGGGTGTTATTTGTCAATCTAAACAGGGTGTGAGTTGTGCATCTGCACATTGAATGAGTTGCAGATCTGGACATTGTATGGGTTGTGTATCTGGACAGGGTGTTAATTGTCAGTATAAACAGGGTGTGAGTTGTGGATCTGGACAGGGTGACATTGCGCATCTGGACAAGTTGTGAATTGTAAACTGGACTGGGTGTGAGTTGCGGATCTGGACAGTGTGTAAGTTGTAGATCAGGACAGGGTGTTAACTGTCAATCTGAACATCATGTGAGTTGTGGATCTATACAGGGTGTCCGTTGCACATCTGTACAGGGTGTGAGATATCAATCTGTACTGGGTGTGAGTTGTTGTTCTGGACACTGTATGAGATGTGGATATGGACAGGGTGTGAGTTGTGGAACTGGACAGGGAGTCAGTTGCGGTTCTGGGCTGTGATTGAATTCTTCTGTACAGAGTGTAATTTGTTGATCTGGACACGGGGAGAATATTGAGTCTGGACAGGAAGAGTGTTGTGAATCTGGACAGGGTGTCAGTTGCGGATCGGACATGGTATGAGTTGCAGATCGGGAGAGTGTGTGAGTTGTGGATCTGGACAGGGTGTTAATTATCAATCTAAACAGGTTGTGAGTTGTGGATTTGGACAGGGTGTCATTTGTGAATCTCGACCTGCTTTGAGTTGCCAATCTGGATTGGCTGTGAATGGTATATCTCGACAGAGATTGAGTTGTCGATCTGGAGCATGTTGTGATTTTTGGATCATGACAGGGTGTGAGTTGTGGATCTGGACAGGGTGTGATTTGTAGCTCTGCACAGGGTATGAGAAACGGATCTGGAAAGTGTGTGAATTGTGGATCTGCACAGGGTGTCATTTGCGGATCTGGACAGGGTCTGAGTTGAGAATATGGTCAGTGTATGAGTTGTGTTTCTGGATAGGGTGTCAGTTGTGGATCTGGACAGGGTATGAGTTGCGGATCTGGTCAGTTGGTGAGTTGTGGATCTGGACAGGGTGCTAATTCTCAATCTAAATAGGGTGTGAGTTGTGGATCTGGACAGCGTGTCATTTGTGGATCTGGACAGGGTGTGAGTTGTGAATCTAGACAGGTGTGAATTGTGAATCTGGACAAGGTGTGAGTTGTGGAACTAGACAGGCTTTGTGGCGTGAATCTGAACAGTGTGTGAGTTGTGGATCTGGACAGGGTGTTAGTTGTCAATCTGAACATGGTTTGAGATTTGGATGTGTACAGGGTGTCAGTGGCATATCTGGACAGTGTGTAAGTTGTCAATCTGGACTGGATGTGAGTTGTATATCTGGACATTGCATGAGATGTGGATCTGCAGAGGCTCTGAGTTGTGGAACTGGGCAGGATGTTAATTGTAAATCTAAACAGGGTATGAATTGTGTACCTGTACAGGATGTGAGTTGCAGATCTGGACAGGCTACAAAATGTGGATCTGGACAGTGTGTGAATTGTGGATCTGGACCGGGTGTTAATTGTCAAACTGAACAGGGTGTCATTTGCGGATCTGGACAGGGTGTGAGTTGTGAATCTGGAGAGTGTTGAGTTGTGAATCTGGACAGGGTGTGAGTTGTGGATCTGGACAGGGTGTTAATTGTCAGTATAAACAGGGAGTGAGTTGTGGATCAGGACAGGGTGTAAAATGTGGATCAGGACCTGGTGTGAGTTGCCAGCCTGGACTGGGTGTGATTTGTATATCTGGACAGAGATTGAGCTGTCAATCTGGAGCTGGTGTGAGATATGTATCATGACAGTGTGTGAATTATGGATCTGGTCAGGGTGTCAGTTGCGGATCTGGGCAGCGTGTGAGTTGTGGCAATGGACAGGGTGCTATTTGTCAATCTAAACAGGGTGTGAGTTGTGCATCTGGACATTGAATGAGTTGCAGATCTGGACATTGTATGGGTTGTGTATCTGGACAGGGTGTTAATTGTCAATATAAGCAGGGTGTGAGTTGTGGATCTGCACAGTGTGACATTGCGCATCTGGACAAGTTGTGAATTGTAAACTCGACAGGGTGTGAGTTGCGGATCTGGACATTGTGTGAGTTGTGGATCTGGACAGGGTATGAGTTGCGGATCTGGTCAGTTGGTGAGTTGTGGATCTGGACAGGGTGCTAATTCTCAATCTAAATAGGGTGTGAGTTGTGGATCTGGACAGCGTGTCATTTGTGGATCTGGACAGGGTGTGAGTTGTGAATCTAGACAGGTGTGAATTGTGAATCTGGACAAGGTGTGAGTTGTGGAACTAGACAGGCTTTGTGGCGTGAATCTGAACAGTGTGTGAGTTGTGGATCTGGACAGGGTGTTAGTTGTCAATCTGAACATGGTTTGAGATTTGGATGTGTACAGGGTGTCAGTGGCATATCTGGACAGTGTGTAAGTTGTCAATCTGGACTGGATGTGAGTTGTATATCTGGACATTGCATGAGATGTGGATCTGCAGAGGCTCTGAGTTGTGGAACTGGGCAGGATGTTAATTGTAAATCTAAACAGGGTATGAATTGTGTACCTGTACAGGATGTGAGTTGCAGATCTGGACAGGCTACAAAATGTGGATCTGGACAGTGTGTGAATTGTGGATCTGGACCGGGTGTTAATTGTCAAACTGAACAGGGTGTCATTTGCGGATCTGGACAGGGTGTGAGTTGTGAATCTGGAGAGTGTTGAGTTGTGAATCTGGACAGGGTGTGAGTTGTGGATCTGGACAGGGTGTTAATTGTCAGTATAAACAGGGAGTGAGTTGTGGATCAGGACAGGGTGTAAAATGTGGATCAGGACCTGGTGTGAGTTGCCAACCTGGACTGGGTGTGATTTGTATATCTGGACAGAGATTGAGCTGTCAATCTGGAGCTGGTGTGAGATATGTATCATGACAGTGTGTGAATTATGGATCTGGTCAGGGTGTCAGTTGCGGATCTGGGCAGCGTGTGAGTTGTGGCAATGGACAGGGTGCTATTTGTCAATCTAAACAGGGTGTGAGTTGTGCATCTGGACATTGAATGAGTTGCAGATCTGGACATTGTATGGGTTGTGTATCTGGACAGGGTGTTAATTGTCAATATAAGCAGGGTGTGAGTTGTGGATCTGCACAGTGTGACATTGCGCATCTGGACAAGTTGTGAATTGTAAACTCGACAGGGTGTGAGTTGCGGATCTGGACATTGTGTGAGTTGTGGATCTGGACAGGGAGTTAACTGTCAATCTGAACACCATGTGAGTTGTGGATCTATACAGGGTGTCCGTTGCACATTTGTACAGGGTGTGAGATATCAATCTGGACTGGGTGTGAGTTGTTGTTCTGGACACTGTATGAGATGTGGATCTGGACAGGGTGTGAGTTGTGGAACTGGACAGGGAGTCAGTTGCGGTTCTGGGCTGTGATTGAATTCTTCTGTACAGAGTGTATTTTGTGGATCTGGACACGGGGAGAGTATTGAGTCTGGACAGGAAGTGCGTTGTGAATCTGGACAGGGTGTGAGTTGCGGATCTGGACATGGTATGAGTTGCAGATCTGGGAGCATGTGTGAGCTGTGGATCTGGACAGGGTGTTAATTATCAATCTAAACAGGTTGTGAGATGTGGATCTGGACAGGGTGTAATTTGTGAATCTCAACCTGCTTTGAGTTGCCAATCTGGATTGGCTGTGAATGGTATATCTCGACAGAGATTGAGTTGTCAATCTGGAGCTGTTGTGATTTTTGGATCATGACAGTGTGTGAGTTGTGGATCTGGACAGCGTGTGAGTTGTAGATCTGCACAGGGTATGAGAAACGGATCTGGACAGTGTGTGAATTGTGGATCTGCACAGGGTGTCATTTGCGGATTTGGACAAGGTCGGAGTTGTGAATATGGTCAGGGTATGAGTTGTGGTTCTGGACAGGGTTTCAGTTGTGGATCTGGACAGGGTATGAGTTGCGGATCTGGTCAGTTGGTGAGTTGTGGATCTGGACAGGGTGTTAATTCTCAATCTAAATAGGGTGTGAGTTGTGGATCTGGACAGCGTGTCATTTGTGGTTCTGGACAGGTTGTAAATTGTGAATCTGGACAGGGTGTAAGTTGCGGAACTAGACAGGCTTTGAGGCGTGAATCTGGACAGTGTGTGAGTTGTGGATCTGGACAGGGGGTTAGTTGTCAATCTGAACATGGTGTGAGTTGTGGATCTGTACAGGGTGTCAGTGGCATATCTGGACAGTGTGTAAGTTGTCAATCTGGACTGGATGTGATTTGTATATCTGGACAGTGCATGAGATGTGGATCTGCAGAGGCTCTGAGTTGTGGAACTGGGCAGGGTGTTAATTGTAAATCTGAACAACGTGTGGATTATGTACCTGTACAGGATGTGAGTTGCAGATCTGGTCAGGCTATAAAATGTGGATCTGGACAGTGTGTGAATTGTGGATCTGGACAGGGTGTTAATCGTCAAACTAAACAGGGTGTCATTTGCGGATCTGGACAGGGTGTGAGTTGTGAATCTGGAGAGGGTATGAGTTGTGAATCTGGACAGAGTGTGAGTTGTGGATCTGCAGAGTGTATTAGTTGTGGATCTGGACAGGGTGTTAATTGTCAATCCAAACGGGGTGTGATTTGTGGATCTGGACAGGGTGTCAGTTGCAGATCTGGACAGTGTGTGAGGTTTGGATCTGGACAGTGTGTTAATTGTCAACCTAAACAGGGTGTGAATTGTGGAACTGGACAGGGTGTCAGTTGCGGATCTGCACTCGGTGTGAGTTGTCACACTAGACAGGGTGTGAGTTGTGGATCTCGAAAAGATGTGTGTTGTGGATCTGGACATGGTTTGAGTTGTGGGTCTGGACAGTGTGTGAGTTGTGGAACTGGACAGGGTATTAATTGTCTATCTAAACAGGGAGTGAGTTGTGGATCTGGACAGGGTGTCATTTGCGATCTGGACAGTGTGTGAGTTGTGAATCTGGATAGGATGTGAGTTGTGAATCTGGACAGTGTGTGAGTTGTGGATATGGACAGGGCCATAATTGTCAATCTAAACAGTGTGTGAGTTGTGGATCAGCACAGGGTGTCATTTGCGGATCTGGGCCTGGTGTGAGTCTTCAATCTGGCCAGGTTGTGAGTTGTCAATCTGGACTGGGTGTGAATTGTATATCTGGGCAGTGATTGAGTTGTCAATCTGGAGCTGGTGTGAGATTTGGATCATGACAGGGTGTGAGTTGTGGAACTGGACAGAGTGTGAGTTTTGGATCTGGATATAGTATGAGTTGCATATCTGGACGGTGTGTGACTTGTGGATCTGGACTTGGTGTGAGTTGACACTCTGGACAGGGGATGAGTTGTGTATCTGCATAGAGTTTGAGTTGCAAATCTGGACAGTGTGTGAGTTGTGGAAATGGACAGGGTGTTAATTGTCAATCAAAACATGGTGTGATTTGTGGATCTGGACAGGGTGTCAGTTGCGGATCTGTACCTGGTGAGAGTTGCCAATCTGGACTGGCTCTTAATTTGTATCTGGACAGAGATTTAGTTGTCAATCTGGAGCTGGAGTGAGTTTTGGATCATGACAGGGTGTGAGTTGTTGATCTGGACAGAGTGTGAGTTGTGGATCTAAATAGGGTATGAGTAGCGGATCTGGATAGTGTGTGAGTTGTTGATCAGGACATTGTGTTAACTGTCAATCTAAACAGGGTGTGAGTTGTGCATTTCGAAAGGGTGTCATTTGCAGATCTGGTGAGTCTGTGAGTTGTGAATCTGGACAGCGTTTTAGTTGTCAATCTGAACATGGTGTGAGTTGTGGATCTCTACGGGGTGTCATTTGCGATCTGGACAGTGTTGTGAGTTGTGAATCTGGAGAGGGTGTGAGTTGTGAATCTGGACAGGGTGTGACTTGTGGATCAGGACATGGAATGAGTAGAAGATCCGGACAGTGTGTGCGTTGTGCAACTGGACAGGGTTTGAATTGTCAATCTAAACAGGGTGTGAGTTGTGGATCTGAAAAGGCTGTCATTTGCGGATCTGGACAGGTTGTGAGTTCTCAATCTGGACTGGTTGTGAATTGTATATTCGGGCAGAGATTGAGTTGTCAACCTGGAGCTTGTGTGAGATTTGGATCATGACAGGGTGTGAGTTGTGGATCTGGATATAGTATGAGTTTCGGATCTGGACAGTGTGTGACTTTTGATCTGGACTGGGTGTGAGTTGACACTCTGGACAGGGGGTGAGTTGTGTATCTGGACAGAGTTTGAGTTGTGGATCTGGACAGTGAGTGAGTTGTGGATCTGCACATGCTATGAGATGCAAATCTGGAAAGTGTGTGAGTTGTGGAACTGGACAGGGAGTTAATTGTCAATCTAAACAGGGTATGAGTTGTGGATCTGGATAGGGAGTTAATTGCCAATCAAAACTGGGTGTGAGTTGTGGATCTGGACAGAGTGTGAGATGCGGATCTGTACCTGGTGAGAGTTGCCAATCTGGACTGGCTCTGAATTGTATATCTGATCAGATATTTACTTGTCAATCTGGAGCTGGAGTGAGTTTCGGATCATGACGGGGTGTGAGTTGTTGATCTGGAAAGCGTGTGAGTTGTGGATCTACAGAGGGTATGAGTAGCGGATCTGGATATTGTGTGAGTTGTGGATCTGGAATGGTGTTAACTGTCAATCTAAACAGGTTGTGAGATGTGCATTTCGACACGGTGTCATTTGTGGATCTGGATAGTGTGTGAGTTGTGAATCTGGACGGGGTGTGGGCTGTGGAGCTGGATAGGGTGTCAGTTGTGGATCTGGATGGGGTGTGAGTTGTGGATCTGGACAGGGTGTTAGCTGTCAATATGAACATGGTGTGAGTTGTGGATCTGGACAGGGTGTCATTTGCAAACTAGACAGTGTTGCGAGTTGTGAATCTGGATAGGGTGTGAGTGGTGAATCTGGACAGGGTGTGACTTGTGGATCAGGACAGGGTATGAGTAGCAGATCTGGACAGTGTGTGAGTTGTGCAACTGGACAGAGTTTGAATTGTCAATCTAAACAGGGTGTGAGTTGTGGATCTGCACAGGGTGTTATTTGCAGAACTGGACAGTTTGTGAGTTCTCAATCTGTACTGGGTGTGAATTGTATATTGGGGCAGAGATTGAGTTGTCAATCTGGAGCTGGTGTGAAATTTGGATCCTGACAGGGTGTGAGTTGTGGAACTGGACAGGGTGTGAGTTGTGGATCTGGACAGAGATTGAGTTGTGGATCTGGACAGGGTATTAATTGTCTATCTAAACAGGGAGTGAGTTGTGGATCTGGACAGGGTGTCATTTGCGATCTGGACAGTGTGTGAGTTGTGAATCTGGATAGGATGTGAGTTGTGAATCTGGACAGTGTGTGAGTTGTGGATATGGACAGGGCCATAATTGTCAATCTAAACAGTGTGTGAGTTGTGGATCAGCACAGGGTGTCATTTGCGGATCTCGACCTGGTGTGAGTCTTCAATCTGGCCAGGTTATGAGTTGTCAATCTGGACTGGGTGTGAATTGTATATCTGGGCAATGATTGAGTTGTCAATCTGGAGCTGGTGTGAGATTTGGAACATGACAGGGTGTGAGTTGTGGAACTGGACAGAGTGTGAGTTGTGGATCTGGATATAGTATGAGTTGCGGATCTGGATGGTGGGTGACTTGTGGATTGGACTTGGTGTGAGTTGACACTCTGGACAGGGGGTGAGTTGTGTATCTGAAAAGAGTTTGAGTTGTGGATCTGGACAGGGTGTGAGTTGCGCATCTGCACATGCTATGAGTTGCAAATCTGGACAGTGTGTGAGTTGTGGAAATGGACAGGGTGTTAATTGTCAATCAAAACATGGTGTGATTTGTGGATCTGGACAGGGTGTCAGTTGCGGAACAGAACCTAGTGAGAGTTGCCAATCTAGACTGGCTCTTAATTTGTATCTGGACAGAGATTTAGTTGTCAATCTGGAGCTGGAGTGAGTATTGGATCATGACAGGGTGTGAGTTGTTGATCTGGACAGGTTGTGAGTTGTGGATCTAAATAGGGTATGAGTAGCGGAACTGGATAGTGTGTGAGTTGTTGATCAGGACATGGTGATAACTGTCAATCTAAACAGGGTGTGATTTGTGCATTTCGACAGGGTGTCATTTGCAGATCTGGAGAGAGTGTGAGTTGTGTATCTGGACAGCGTTTTAGTTGTCAATCTGAACATGGTGTGAGTTGTGGATCTCTACGGGGTGTCATTTGCGATCTGGACAGTGTTGTGAGTTGTGAATCTGGAGAGGGTGTGAGTTGTGAATCTGGACGTGGTGTAGGCTGTGGAGCTGGATAGGGTGTCAGTTTTTGATCTGGATTCGGTGTGAGTTGTGAATCTGGACAGGGTAGAGTTGTCAATTTGAACATGGTGTGAGTTGTGGATCTGGATAGGGTGCCATTTGCGATCTGGACAGTGTTGTGTGTTGTGAATCTGGAGAGGGTGTGAGTTGTGAATCTGGACGGGGTGTGGGCTTTTGAGCTGGATAGGGTGTCAGTTTTTGATCTGGATTCGTTGTGAGTTGTGAATCTGGACAGCGTTTTAGTTGTCAATCTGAACATGGTATGAGTTGTGCATCTGTACGGGGTGTCATTTGCGATGTGGACAGTGTTGTGAGTTGTGAATCTGGAGAGGGTGTGAGTTGTGAATCTGGACGGGGTGTGGGCTGTGGAGATGGATAGGGTGTCAGTTTTTGATCTGGATTCTGTGTGAGTTTTGAATCTGGACAGGGTAGAGTTGTCAATCTGAACATGGTGTGAGTTGTGGATCTGGATAAGGTGCCATTTGCGATCTGGACAGTGTTGTGAGTTGTGAATCTGGAGATGGTGTGAGTTGTGATTCTGGTCAAGGAGTGACAAGTGGATCAGGACAGGGTATGAGTAGCAGATCTGGACAGTGTGTGAGTTGTGCAAATGGACAGGGTTTGAATTGTCATTCTAAACAGGGTGTGAGTTGTGGTCTGCACAGGGAGTCATTTGCGGATCTGGACAGTTGTGAGTTCTCAATCTGAACTAGGTGTGATTTGTATATTGGGGCAGAGATTGAGTTTTCAATCTGGAGCTGGTGTGAGATTTGGATCATGACAGGGTGTGAGTTGTGGAACTGGACAGGGTATGAGTAGCGGATCCGGATAGTGTGTGAGTTGTGGATCTGGAAATGGTGTTAACTGTCAATCTAAACAGGGTGTGAGTTGTGCATTTTGACACGGTGTCATTTGCAGATCTGGAGAGTGTTTGAGTTGTGAATCTGGATGGGGTGTGAGCTGTGGAGCTGGATAGGGTGTCAGTTGTGGATTAGGATGGGGTGTGAGTTGTGGATCTGCACAGGGTGTTAATTGTGAATCTGAACATGGTGTGAGTTGTTGATCTGAACATGGTGTGAGTTGTGGATCTGCACAGTGTATGAGTAGCGGATCTGGACAGTGTGTGAATTGTGGATCTGGATATGGTGTTAACTGTCAATCTAAACAGGGTGTGAGATGTGCATTTCGACACGGTGTCATTTGCCGATCTGGACAGCGTGGGAGTTGTGAATCTGGACAGGGTGTGAGCTGTGGAGCTGGATAGGGATTCAGTTGTGGATCTGGATGGAGTGTGAGTTGTGGATCTGGACAGGGTGTTAGTTGTCAATCTGAACATGGTGTGAGTTGTGGATCTGGCCAGGGTGCCATTTGCGATCTGGATAGTGTTGTGAGTTGTGAATCTGGAGAGGGTGTGAGTTGTGAATCTGGACAGGGTGTGACTTGTGGATCAGGGCAGGGTATGAGTAGCAGGTCTGGACAGTGTGTGAGTTGTGCAACTGGACAGGGTTTGAATTGTCAATCTAAACAGGGTGTGAGTTGTGCATCTGCACAGGGTGTCATTTGCGGATCTTGTCAGGGTGTGAGTTCTCAATCTGGACTGGTTGTGAATTGTATATTGGGGCAGAGATTGAGTTGTCAATCTGGAGCTTGTGTGAGATTTGGATCATGACAGGGTGTGAGTTGTGGAACTGGACAGTGTGTGAGTTATGGATCTGGATATAGTATGAGTTGCAGATCTGGACAGTGTGTGACTTGTGGATCTGGACTGGGTGTGAGTTGACACTCTGGACAGGGGGTGAGTTGTGTATCTGGACAGGGTTTGAGTTGTTGATCTGGACAGGGTGTGAGTTGTGGATCTGCACATGCTATGAGATGCAAATCTGGACAGTGTATGAGTTGTGGAACTGGACGGGGTGTTAATTGTCAATCTAAACAGGGTGTGAGTTGTGGATCAGGACAGGGAGTTAATTGACAATCAAAACTGGGTGTGAATTGTGGATCTGGACAGGGTGTCAGTTGCTGATCTGTACCTGGTGACAGTTGCCAATCGGGGCTGGCTCTGAATTGTATATCTGGACAAATATTTAGTTGTCACTCTGGAGCTGTTGTGAGTTTTGGATCATGACAGGGTGTGAGTTGTTGATCTGGAAAGCGTGTGAGTTGTGGATCTACAGAGGGTATGAGTAGCGGATCTGGATAGTGTGTGAATTGTTGATCTGCATTGGTGTTAACTGTCAATCTAAACAGGGTGTGAGATTTGCATTTCGACACGGTGGCATTTGCCGATCTGGACAGCGTGGGAATTGTGAATCTGGGCAGGGTGTGAGCTGTGGACCTGGATAGGGTTTCAGTTGTGGATCTGGATGGAGTGTGAGTTGTGGATCTGGACAGGGTGTTAGTTGAGAATCTGAACATGGTGTGAGTTGTGGATCTGAACAGGGTGCCATTTGCGATCTGGACAGTGTTGTGAATTGTGAATCTGGAGAGGGTGTGAGTTGTGAATGTGGAGAGGGTGTGAGTTGTGAATCTGGACGGGGTGTGGGCTGTGGAGCTGGATAGGGTGTCAGTTTTTGATTTGGAATGGGTGTGAGTTGTGAATCTGGACAGCGTTTTAGTTGACAATCTGAACATGGTGTGAGTTGTGGATCTGTACGGGGTGTCATTTTCGATCAGGACAGTGTTGTGAGTTGTCAATCTGGAGAGGGTTTGAGTTGTGAATCTGGACGGAGTGTGGGCTGTGGAGCTCGATAGGGTGTCAGTTTTTGATCTGGATTCGGTGTGAGTTGTGAATATGGACAGGGTAGAGTTGTCAATCTGAACATGGTGTGAGTTGTGGATCTGGATAGGGTGCCATTTGCAATCTGGACAGTGTTGTGAGTTGTGAATCTGGAGAGGGTGTGAGTTGTGATTCTGGACAGTGTGTGACAAGTGGATCAGGACAGGGTATGAGTAGCAGATCTGGACAGTGTGTGAGTTGTGCAAATGGACAGGGTTTGAATTGTCAATCTAAACAAGGTGTGAGTTGTGGATCTGCACAGGGTGTCATTTGCGGATCTGGACAGGTTGTGAGTTCTCAATCTGGACTGGTTGTGAATTGTATATTCGGGCAGAGATTGAGTTGTCAATCTGGAGCTGGTGTGAGATTTGGATCATGACAGGGTGTGAGTTGTGGAACTGGACAGGGTATGAGTAGTGGATCCGGATAGTGTGTGAGTTGTGGATCTGGACATGGTGTTAACTGTCAATCTAAACAGGGTGTGAGTTGTGCATTTTGACACGGTGTCATTTATAGATCTGGAGAGTGTTTGAGTTGTGAATCTGGACGGGGTGTGAGCTGTGGAGCTGGATAGGGTGTCAGTTGTGAATCTGGATGGGGTGTGAGTTGTGGATCTGCACAGGGTGTTAATTGTCAATCTGAACATGGTGTGAGTTGTTGATCTGGACAGCGTGTGAGTTGTGGATCTACACAGGGTATGAGTAGCAGATCTGGACAGTGTGTGAAGTGTGGATCTGGATATGGTGTTAACTGTCAATCTAAACAGGGTGTGAGATGTGCATATCGACACGGTGTCATTTGCCGATCTGGACAGCGTGGGAGTTATGAATCTGGACAGGGTGTGAGCTGTGGAGCTGGATAGGGTTTCAGTTGTGGATCTGGATGGAGTATGAGTTGTGGATCTGGACAGGGTGTTAGTTGAGAATCTGAACATGGTGTGAGTTGTGGATCTGGCCAGGGTGCCATTTGCGATCTGGACAGTGTTGTGAGTTGTGAATCTGGAGAGGGTGCGAGTTGTGAATCTGGACAGGGTGTGACTTGTGGATCAGGACAGGGTATGAGTAGCAGATCTGGACAGTGTGTGAGTTGTGCAACTGGACAGGGTTTTAACTGTCAATCTAAACAGGGTGTGAGTTGTGGATCTGCACAGGGTGTCATTTGCGGATCTTGTCAGGGTGTGAGTTCTCAATCTGGACTGGTTGTGAATTGTATATTGGGGCAGAGATTGAGTTGTCAATCTGGAGCTTGTGTGAGATTTGGATCATGACAGGGTGTGAGTTGTGGAACTGGACAGTGTGTGAGTTGTGGATCTGGATATAGTATGATTTGCAGATCTGGACAGTGTGTGACTTGTGGATCTGCACAGGGTGTGAGTTGTGGATCTGGACAGGGACTTAATTGCCAATCAAAACTGGGTGTGAATTGTGGATCTAGACAGGGTGTCAGTTCCTGATCTGTACCTGGTGACAGTTGCCAATCTGGACTGGCTCTGAATTGTATATCTGGACAGATATTTAGTTGTCAATCTGGAGCTGTTGTGAGTTTTGGATCATGAAAGGGTGTGCGTTGTTGATCTGGAAAGTGTGTGAGTTGTGGATCTACACAGAGTATGAGTAGCGGATCTGGATAGTGTGTGAGTTGTTGATCTGGAATGGTGTTAACTGTCAATCTAAACAGGGTGTGAGATTTGCATTTCGACACGGTGTTATTTGCCGATCTGGACAGCTTGGGAGTTGTGAATCTGGACAGGGTGTGAGCTGTGGAGCTGGATAGGGTTTCAGTTGTGGATCTGGATGGAGTGTGAGTTGTGGATCTGGACAGGGTGTTAGTTGAGAATCTGAACATGGTGTGAGTTGTGGATCTGGACAGGGTGCCATTTGCGATCTGGACAGTGTTGTGAGTTGTGAATCTGGAGAGGGTGTGAGTTGTGAATTTGGGAGGGTGTGAGTTGTGAATCTGGACGGGGTGTGGGCCGTGGAGCTGGATGGGGTGTCAGCTGTTGATTTGGATTCGGTGTGAGTTGTGAGTCTGGACAGTGTTTTAGTTGTCAATCTGAACATGGTGTGAGTTGTGGATCTGTACGGGGTGTCATTTTCGATCTGGACAGTGTGGTGAGTTGTGAATCTGGAGAGGGTGTGAGTTGTGAAGCTGGACAGAGTGTGGGCTGTGGAGCTACATAGGGTGTCAGTTTTTGATCTGGATTCGGTGTGAGTTGTGAATCTGGACAGGGTAGAGTTGTCAATCTGAACATGGTGTGAGTTGTGGATCTGGATAGGGTGCCATTTGCGATCTGGACAGTGTTGTGAATTGTGAATCTGGAGAGGGTGTGAGTTGTGATTCTGGACAGGGTGTGACAAGTGGATCAGGACAGGGTATGAATAGCAGATCTGGACAGTGTGTGAGTTGTGCAAATGGACAGGATTTGAATTGTCATTCTAAGCAGGGTGTGAGTTGTGGATCTGCACAGGGAGTCATTTGCGGATCTGGACAGGTTATGAGTTCTCAATCTGGACTGGGTGTGAATTGTATATTGGGGCAGAGATTGAGTTTTCAATCTGGAGCTGGTGTGAGATTTGAATCTTGACAGGGTGTGAGTTGTGGAACTGGACAGGGTATGAGTAGCGGATCCGAATAGTGTGTGAGTTGTGGATCTGGACATGGTGTTAACTGTCAATCTAAACAGGGTGTGAGTTGTGCATTTTGACACGGTGTCATTTGCAGATTTGGAGAGTGTTTGAGTTGTGAATATGGACGGGGTGTCAGCTGTGGAGCTGGATAGGGTGTCAGTTGTGGATCTGGATGGGGTGTGAGATGTGGATCTGCACAGGGTGTTAACTCTGAATCTGAACATGGTGTGAGTTGTTGATCTGGACAGCGTGTGAGTTGTAGATCTACACAGGGTATGAGTAGTGGATCTGGACAGTGTGTGAATTGTGGATCTGGATATGGTGTTAACTGTCAATCTAAACAGGGTGTGAGATTTGCATTTCGACACGGGGTCATTTGCCGATCTGGACAGCGTGGGAGTTGTGAATCTGGACAGGGTGTGAACTGTGGAGCTGGATAGGGTTTCAGTTGTGGATCAGGATGGAGTGTGAGTTGTGGATCTGGACAGGGTGTTAGTTGAGAATCTGAACATAGTGTGAGTTGTGGATCTGGACAAGGTGCCATTTGCGATCTGGACAGTGTTATGAGTTGTGAATCTGGAGAGGGTGTGAGTTGTGAATCTAAACGGGGTGTGGGCTGTGGAGCTGGATAGGGTGTCAGTTTTTGATCTGGATTCGGTGTGAGTTGTGAATCTGGACAGGGTAGAGTCGTCAATCTGAACATGGTGTGAGTTGTGGATCTGGATAGGGTGCCATTTGTGATCTGGACAGTGTTGTGAGTTGTGAATCTGGAGATGGTGTGAGTTGTGATTCTGGACAGTGTGTGACAAGTGGATCAGGACAGGGTATGAGTAGCAGATCTGGACAGTGTGTGAGTTGTGCAAACGGACAGGGTTTGAATTGTCATTCTAAACAGGGTGTGAGTTGTGGATCTGCACAGGGAGTCATTTGCGGATCTGGACAGGTTGTGAGTTCTCCATCTGGACTGGGTTTGAATTGTATATTGGGGCAGAGATTGAGTTTTCAATCTGGAGCTGGTGTGAGATTTGGATCAAGACAGGGTGTGAGTTGTGGAACTGGACAGGGTATGAGTAGCGGATCCGAATAGTGTGTGAGTTGTGGATCTGGACATGGAGTTAACTGTCAATCTAAACAGGGTGTGAGTTGTGCATTTTGACACGGTGTCATTTATAGATCTGGAGAGTGTTTGAGTTGTGAATCTGGACGGGGTGTGCGCTGTGCAGCTGGATACGGTTTTAGTTGTGGATCTGGATGGGGTGTGAGTTGTGGATCTGCACAGGGTGTTAATTGTGAATCTGAACATGGTGTGAGTTGTTGATCTGGACAGCGTGCGAGTTGTGGATCTAAACAGGGTATGAATAGCGGATCTGGACAGTGTGAATTGTGGATCTGGATATGGTGTTAACTGTCAATTTAAACAGGGTGTGAGTTGTGCATTTTGACACAGTGTCATTTGCAGATCTGGAGAGTGTTTGAGTTGTAAATCTGGACGGGGTTTTAGATGTGGAGCTGGATAGGGTGTCAGTTGTGAATCTGGATGGGGTGTGAGTTGTGGATCTGCACAAGGTGTTAATTGTCAATCTGAACATGGTGTGAGTTTTTGATCTGGACAGCGTGTGAGTTGTGGATCTACAAAGGGTATGAGTAGCGGATCTGGACAGTGTGTGAATTGTGGATCTGTTTATGGTGTTAACTGTCAATCTAAAAAGGGTGTGAGATTTGCATTTCGACATGGTGTCATTTGCCGATCTGGACAGCGTGGGAGTTGTGAATCTGGACAGGTGAGAGCTGTGGAGCTGGATAGGGTTTCAGTTGTGGATCTGGATGGAGTGTGAGTTGTGGATCTGGACAGGGTGTTAGTTGAGAATCTGAACATGGTGTGAGTTGTGTATCTGGACAGGGTGCCATTTGCGATCTGGACAGTGTTGTGAGTTGTGAATCTGGAGAGGGTGTGAGTTGTGAATCTGGACGGGGTGTGGGCTGTGGGGATGGATGGGGTGTCAGTTGTTGATTTGGATTCGGTGTGAGTTGTGAGTCTGGACAGTGTTTTAGTTGTCAATCTGAACATGGTGTGAGTTGTGGATCTGTTCGGGGTGTCATTTTCCATCTGGACAGTGTTGTGAGTTGTGAATCTGGAGAGGGTGTGAGTTGTGAATCTGAACAGAGTGTGGGCTGTGGAGCTGGATAGGGTGTCAGTTTTTGATCTGGATTCGGTGTGAGTTGTGAATCTGGACAGGGTAGAGTTGTCAATCTGAACATGGTGTGAGTTGTGGATCTGGATAGGGTGCCATTTGCGATCTGGACAGTGTTGTGAATTGTGAATCTGGAGAGGGTGTGAGTTGTGATTCTGGACAGGGTGTGACAAGTGGATCAGGACAGGGTATGAATAGCAGATCTGGACAGTGTGTGAGTTGTGCAAATGGACAGGATTTGAATTGTCATTCTAAGCAGGGTGTGAGTTGTGGATCTGCACAGGGAGTCATTTGCGGATCTGGACAAGTTGTGAGTTCTCAATCTGGACTGGGTGTGAATTGTATATTGGGGCAGAGATTGAGTTTTCAATCTGGAGCTGGTGTGAGATTTGGATCATGACAGGGTGTGAGTTGTGGAACTGGACAGGGTATGAGTAGCGGATCCGAATAGTGTGTGAGTTGTGGATCTGGACATGGTGTTAACTGTCAATCTAAACAGGGTGTGAGTTGTGCATTTTGACACGGTGTCATTTGCAGATCTGGAGAGTGTTTGAGTTGTGAATATGGACGGGGTGTGAGCTGTGGAGCTGGATAGGGTGTCAGTTGTGGATCTGGATGGGGTGTGAGTTGTGGATCTGCACAGGGTGTTAATTCTGAATCTGAACACGGTGTGAGTTGTTGATCTGGACAGCGTGTGAGTTGTGGATCTACACAGGGTATGAGTAGCGGATCTGGACAGTGTGTGAATTGTGGATCTGGATATGGTGTTAACTGTCAATCTAAACAGGGTGTGAGATTTGCATTTCGACACGGGGTCATTTGCCGATCTGGACAGCGTGGGAGTTGTGAATCTGGACAGGGTGTGAAATGTGGAGCTGGATAGGGTTTCAGTTGTGGATCAGGATGGAGTGTGAGTTGTGGATCTGGACAGGGTGTTAGTTGAGAATCTGAACTTGGTGTGAGTTGTGGATCTGGACAGGGTGCCATTTGCGATCTGGACAGTGTTATGAGTTGTGAATCTGGAGAGGGTGTGAGTTGTGAATCTGAACGGGGTGAGGGCTGTGGAGCTGGATAGGGTGACAGTTTTTGATCTGGATTCGGTGTGAGTTGTGAATCTGGACAGGGTAGAGTTGTCAATCTGAACATGGTGTGAGTTGTGGATCTGGATAGGGTGCCATTTGCGATCTGGACAGTGTTGTGAGTTGTGAATCTGGAGATGGTGTGAGTTGTGATTCTGGACAGGGTGTGACAAGTGGATCGGGACAGGTTATGAGTAGCACATCTGGACAGTGTGTGAGTTGTGCAAATGGACAGGGTTTGAATTGTCATTCTAAACAGGGTGTGAGTTGTGGATCTGCACAGGGAGTCATTTGCGGATCTGGACAGGTTGTGAGTACTCAATCTGGACTGGGTTTGAATTGTATATTGGGGCAGAGATTGAGTTTTCAATCTGGAGCTGGTGTGAGATTTGGATCATGACAGGGTGTGTGTTGTGGAACTGGACAGGGTATGAGTAGCGGATCCGGATAGTGTGTGAGTTGTGGATCTGGACATGGAGTTAACTGTCAATCTAAACAGGGTGTGAGTTGTGCATTTTGACACGGTGTCATTTGCAGATCTGGAGAGTGTTTGAGTTGTGAATCTGGACGGGGTGTGCGCTGTGGAGCTGGATACGGTTTCAGTTGTGGATCTGGATGGGGTGTGAGTTGTGGATCTGCACAGGGTGTTAATTGTGAATCTGAACATGGTGTGAGTTGTTGATCTGGACAGCGTGCGAGTTGTGGATCTAAACAGGGTATGATAAGCGGATCTGGACAGTGTGAATTGTGGTTCTGAATATGGTGTTAACTGTCAATCTAAACAGGGTGTGAGTTGTGCATTTTGACACGGTGTCATTTGCAGATCTGGAGAGTGTTTGAGTTGTGAATCTGGACGGGGTGTGCGCTGTGCAGCTGGATACGGTTTTAGTTGTGGATCTGGATGGGGTGTGAGTTGTGGATCTGCACAGGGTGTTAATTGTGAATCTGAACATGGTGTGAGTTGTTGATCTGGACAGCGTGCGAGTTGTGGATCTAAACAGGGTATGAATAGCGTATCTGGACAGTGTGAATTGTGGATCTGGATATGGTGTTAACTGTCAATTTAAACAGGGTGCGAGTTGTGCATTTTGACACGGTGTCATTTGCAGATCTGGAGAGTGTTTGAGTTGTAAATCTGGACGGGGTTTTAGCTGTGGAGCTGGATAGGGTGTCAGTTGTGAATCTGGACGGGGTGTGAGCTGTGGAGCTGGATAGGGTTTCAGTTGTGGATCAGGATGGAGTGTGAGTTGTGGATCTGGACAGGGTGTTAGTTGAGAATCCGAACATGGTGTGAGTTGTGGATCTGGACAGGGTGCCATTTGCGATCTGGACAGTGTTATGAGTTGTGAATCTCGAGAGGGTGTGAGTTGTGAATCTGAAAGGGGTGTGGGCTGTGGAGCTGGATAGGGTGACAGTTTTTGATCTGGATTCGGTGTGAGTTGTGAATCTGGACAGGGTAGAGTTGTCAATCTGAACATGGTGTGAGTTGTGGATCTGGATAGGGTGCCATTTGCGATCTGGACAGTGTTGTGAGTTGTGAATCTGGAGATGGTGTGAGTTGTGATTCTGGACAGTGTGTGACAAGTGGATCAGGACAGGGTATGAATAGCAGATCTGGACAGTGTGTGAGTTGTGCAAATGGACAGGATTTGACTTGTCATTCTAAGCAGGGTGTGAGTTGTGGATCTGCACAGGGAGTCATTTGCGGATCTGGACAGGTTGTGAGTTTTCAATCAGGACTGGGTGTGAATTGTATATTGGGGCAGAGATTGAGTTTTCAATCTGGAACTGGTGTGAGATTTGGATCATGACAGGGTGTGAGTTGTGGAACTGGACAGGGTATGAGTAGCGGATCCGAATAGTGTGTGAGTTGTGGATCTGGACATGGTGTTAAATGTCAATCTAAACAGGGTGTGAGTTGTGCATTTTGACACGGTGTCATTTGCAGATCTGGAGAGTGTTTGCGTTGTGAATATGGACGGGGTGTGAGCTGTGGAGCTGGATAGGGTGTCAGTTGTGGATCTGGATGGGGTGTGAGTTGTGGATCTGCACAGGGTGTTAATTCTGAATCTGAACATGGTGTGAGTTGTTGATCTGGACAGCGTGTGAGTTGTGGATCTACACAGGGTATGAGTAGCGGATCTGGACAGTGTGTGAATTGTGGATCTGGATATGGTGTTAACTGTCAATCTAAACAGGGTGTGAGATTTGCATTTCGACACGGGGTCATTTGCCGATCTGGACAGCGTGGGAGTTGTGAATCTGGACAGGGTGTGAATTGTCGAGCTGGATAGGGTTTCAGTTGAGGATAAGGGTGGAGTGTGAGTTGTGGATCTGGACAGGGTGTTAGTTGAGAATCTGAACATGGTGTGAGTTGTGGATCTGGACAGGGTGCCATTTGCGATCTGGACAGTGTTATGAGTTGTGAATCTGGAGAGGGTGTGAGTTGTGAATCTGAACGGGGTGTGGGCTGTGGAGCTGGATAGGGTGACAGTTTTTGATCTGGATTCGGTGTGAGTTGTGAATCTGGACAGGGTAGAGTCGTCAATTTGAACATGGTGTGAGTTGTGGATCTGGATAGGGTGCCATTTGCGATCTGGACAGTGTTGTGAGTAGTGAATCTGGAGATGGTGTGAGTTGCGATTCTGGACAGGGTGTGACAAGTGGATCAGGACAGGGTATGAATAGCAGATCTGGACAGTGTGTGAGTTGTGCAAATGGACAGGATTTGAATTGTCTTTCTAAGCAGGGTGTGAGTTGTGGATCTGCACAGGGAGTCATTTGCGGATCTGGACAGGTTGTGAGTTCTCAATCAGGACTGGGTGTGAATTGTATATTGGGGCAGAGATTGAGTTTTCAATCTGGAGCTGGTGTGAGATTTGGATCATGACAGGGTGTGAGTTGTGGAACTGGACAGGGTATGAGTAGCGGATCCGAATAGTGTGTGAGTTGTGGATCTGGACATGGTGTTAACTGTCAATCTAAACAGGGTGTGAGTTGTGCATTTTGACACGGTGTCATTTGCAGATCTGGAGAGTGTTTGAGTTGTGAATATGGACGGGGTGTGAGCTGTGGAGCTGGATAGGGTGTCAGTTGTGGATCTGGATGGGGTGTGAGTTGTGGATCTGCACAGGGTGTTAATTCTGAATCTGAACATGGTGGAGTTGTTGATCTGGACAGCGTGTGAGTTGTGGATCTACACAGGGTATGAGTAGCGGATCTGGACGGTGTGTGAATTGTGGATCTGGATATGGTGTTAACTGTCAATCTAAAAAGGGTGTGAGATTTGCATTTCGACACGGGGTCATTTGCCGATCTGGACAGCGTGGGAGTTGTGAATCTGGACAGGGTGTGAACTGTGGAGCTGGATAGGGTTTCAGTTGTGGATCAGGATGGAGTGTGAGTTGTGGATCTGGACAGGGTGTTAGTTGAGAATCTGAACATGGTGTAAGTTGTGGATCTGGACAGGGTGCCATTTGCGATCTGGACAGTGTTATGAGTTGTGAATCTGGAGAGGGTGTGAGTTGTGAATCTGAACGGGGTGTGGGCTGTGGAGCTGGATAGGGTGTCAGTTTTTGATCTGGATTCGGTGTGAGTTGTGAATCTGGACAGGGTAGAGTTGTCAATCTGAACATGGTGTGAGTTGTGGATCTGGATAGGGTGCCATTTGCGATCTGGACAGTGTTGTGAGTTGTGAATCTGGACATGGTGGAGTTGTCAATCTGAACATGGTGTGAGTTGTGGATCTGGATAGGGTGCCATTTGCGATCTGGACAGTGTTGTGAGATGTGAATCTGGAGATGGTGTGAGTTGTGATTCTGGACAGGGTGTGACAAGTGGATCAGGACAGGGTATGAGTAGCAGATCTGGACAGTGTGTGAGTTGTGCAAATGGACAGGGTTTGAATTGTCATTCTAAACAGGGTGTGAGTTGTGGATCTGCCCAGGGAGTCATTTGCGGATCTGGACAGGTTGTGATTTCTCAATCTGGACAGGGTTTGAATTGTATATTGGGGCAGAGACTGAGTTTTCAATCTGGAGCTGGTGTGAGATTTGGATCATGACAGGGTGTGAGTTGTGGAACTGGGCATAGTGTTAACTGTCAATCTAAACAGGGTGTGAGTTGTGCCTTTTGACACGGTGTCATTTGCAGATCTGGAGAGTGTTTGAGTTGTGAATCTAGACGGGGTGTGAGCTGTGGAGCTGGATAGGGTGTCAGTTGTGTATCTGTATGGGGTGTGAGCTGTGGATCTGCACAAGGTGTTAATTCTGAATCTGAACATGGTGTGAGTTGTTGATCTGGACAGCGTGCGAGTTGTGGATCTACACAGGGGATGAGTAGCGGATCTGGACAGTGTGTGAATTGTGGATCTGGATATGGTGTTAACTGTCAATCTAAACAGGGTGTGAGATTTGCATTTCGACACGGTGTCATTTGCCGATCTGGACAGCGTGGGAGTTGTGAATCTGGACAGGGTGTGAGCTGTGGAGCTGGATAGGGTTTCAGTTGTGGATCTGGATGGAGTGTGAGTTGTGGATCTGGACAGGGTGTTAGTTGAGAATCTGAACATGGTGTGAGTTGTGGATCTGGACAGGGTGCCATTTGCGATCTGGACAGTGTTGTGAGTTGTGAATCTGGAGAGGGTGTGAGTTGTGAATCTGAACGGGGTGTGGGCTGTGGAGCTGGATAGGGTGTCAGTTTTTGATCTGGATTCGGTGGGAGTTGTGAATCTGGACAGGGTAGAGTTGTCAATCTGAACATGGTGTGAGTTGTGGATCTGTATAGGGTGCCATTTGCGATCTGGACAGTGTTGTGAGTTGTGAATCTGGAGATGGTGTGAGTTGTGATTCTGGACAGTGTGTGACAAGTGGATCAGGACAGGGTATGAGTAGCAGATCTGGACATTGTGTGAGTTGTGCAAATGGACAGGGTTTGAATTGTCATTCTAAACAGGGTGTGAGTTGTGGATCTGCACAGGGAGTCATTTGCGGATCTGGACAGGTTGTCAGTTCACAATCTGGACTGGGTGTGAATTGTATATTGGGGCAGAGATTGAGGTGTCAATCTGGATCTGGTGTGAGACTTGGATCATGACAGGGTGTGAGTTGTGGAACTGGACAGGGTATGAGTAGCGGATCCGAATAGTGTGTGAGTTGTGGATCTGGACATGGTGTTAACTGTCAATCTAAACAGGGTGTTAGTTGTGCATTTTGACACGGTGTCATTTGCATATCTGGAGAGTTTTTGAGTTGTGAATCTGGACGGGGTGTGAGCTGTGAAGCTGGATAGGGTGTCAGTTGTGGATCTGGGTGGGGTGTGCGTTGTGGATCTGCACAGGGTGTTAATTGTGAATCTGAATATGGTGTGAGTTGTTGATCTGGACAGCATGTGAGTTGTAGATCTACACAGGGTATGAGTAGCGGATCTGGACAGTGTGTGAATTGTGGATCTGGATATGGTGTTAACTGTCACCTAAACAGGGTGTGAGTTGTGCATTTTGACACGGTGTCACTTGCAGATCTGGAGAATGTTTGAGTTGTAAATCTGGACGGGGTTTTAGCTGTGGAGCTGGATAGGGTGTCAGTTGTGAATCTGGATGGGGTGTGAGTTGTGGATCTGCACAAGGTGTTAATTGTCAATCTGAAGATGGTGTGAGTTGTTGATCTGGACAGCGTGTGAGTTGTGGATCTACACAGGGTATGAGTAGCGGATCTGGACAGTGTGTGAATTGTGGATCTGGATATGGTGTTAACTGTCAATATAAACAGGGTGTGAGATTTGCATTTCGACACGGTGTCATTTGCCGATCTGGACAGCGTGGGAGTTGTGAATCTGGACGGGGTGTGGGCTGTGGAGCTGGATAAGGTGTCAGTTTTTGATTTGGATTCGGTGTGAGTTGTGAATCTGGACATTGTTTTAGTTGCCAATCTGAACATGGTGTGAGTTGTGGATCTCTACGGGGTGTGATTTGCGATCTGGACAGTGTTGTGAGTTGTGAATCTGGAGAGGGTGTGAGTTGTGATTCTGGACAGGGTGTGACAAGTGGATCAGGACAGGGTATGAGTAGCAGATCTGGACAGTGTGTGAGTTGTGCAAATGGACAGGGTTTGAATTGTCATTCTAAACAGGGTGTGAGTTGTGGATCTGCACAGGGAGTCATTTGCGGATCTGGACAGGTTGTGAGTTCTCAATCTAGCCTGGGTGTGAATTGTATATTGGGGCAGAGATTGAGTTTTCAATCTGGAGCTGGTGTGAGATTTGGATCATGACAGGGTGTGAGTTGTAGAACAGGACAGGGTACGCGTAGCGGATCCGGACAGTGTGTGAGTTGTGGATCTGGACATGGTGTTAACTGTCAATCTAAACAGGGTGTGAGTTGTGCATTTTGACACGGTGTCATTTGCAGATCTGGAGAGTTTTTGAGTTGTGAATCTGGACGGGGTGTGAGCTGTGGAGCTGGATAGGGTGTCAGTTGTGGATCTGGGTGGGGTGTGCGTTGTGGATCTGCACAGGGTGTTAATTGTGAATCTGAATATGGTGTGAGTTGTTGATCTGGACAGCATGTGAGTTGTAGATCTACACAGGGTATGAGTAGCGGATCTGGACAGTGTGTGAGTTGTGCAAATGGACAGGGTTTGAATTGTCATTCTAAACAGGGTGTGAGTTGTGGATCTGCACAGGGAGTCATTTGCGGATCTGGACAGGTTGTGAGTTCTCAATCTAGACTGGGTGTGAATTGTATATTGGGGCAGAGATTGAGTTTTCAATCTGGAGCTGATGTGAGATTTGGATCATGACAGGGTGTGAGTTGTAGAACGGGACAGGGTACGCGTAGCGGATCCAGACAGTGTGTGAGTTGTGGATCTGGACATGGTGTTAACTGTCAATCTAAAGAGGGTGTGAGTTGTGCATTTTGACACGGTGTCACTTGCAGATCTGGAGAATGTTTGAGTTGTAAATCTGGACGGGGTTTTAGCTGTGGAGCTGGATAGGGTGTCAGTTGTGAATCTGGATGGGGTGTGAGTTGTGGATCTGCACAAGGTGTTAATTGTCAATCTGAAGATGGTGTGAGTTTTTCATCTGGACAGCGTGTGAGTTGTGGATCTACACAGGGTATGAGTAGCGGATCTGGACAGTGTGTGAATTGTGGATCTGGATATGGTGTTAACTGTCAATATAAACAGGGTGTGAGATTTGCATTTCGACACGGGGTCATTTGCCGATCTGGACAGCGTGGGAGTTGTGAATCTGGACGGGGTGTGGGCTGTGGAGCTCGATAGGGTGTCAGTTTTTGATTTGGTTTCGGTGTGAGTTGCGAATCTGGACATTGTTTTAGTTGTCAATCTGAACATGGTGTGAGTTGTGGATCTCTACGGGGTGTGATTTGCGATCTGGACAGTGTTGTGAGTTGTGAATCTGGAGAGGGTGTGAGTTGTGATTCTGGACAGGGTGTGACAAGTGGATCAGGACAGGGTATGAGTAGCAGATCTGGACAGTGTATGAGTTGTGCAAATGGACAGGGTTTGAATTGTCATTCTAAACAGGGTTTGAGTTGTGGCTCTGCACAGGGAGTCATTTGCGGATCTGGACAGGTTGTGAGTTCTCAATCTAGCCTGGGTGTGAATTGTATATTGGGGCAGAGATTGAGTTTTCAATCTGGAGCTGGTGTGAGATTTGGATCATGACAGGGTGTGAGTTGTAGAACAGGACAGGGTACGCGTAGCGGATCCGGACAGTGTGTGAGTTGTGGATCTGGACATGGTGTTAACTGTCAATCTAAACAGGGTGTGAGTTGTGCATTTTGACACGGTGTCATTTGCAGATCTGGAGAGTTTTTGAGTTGTGAATCTGGAAGGGGTGTGAGCTGTGGAGCTGGATAGGGTGTCAGTTGTGGATCTGGGTGGGGTGTGCGTTGTGGATCTGCACAGGGTGTTAATTGTGAATCTGAATATGGTGTGAGTTGTTGATCTGGACAGCATGTGAGTTGTAGATCTACACAGGGTATGAGTAGCGGATCTGGACAGTGTGTGAATTGTGGATCTGGATATGGTGTTAACTGTCAACTAAACAGGGTGTGAGTTGTGCATTTTGACACGGTGTCACTTGCAGATCTGGAGAATGAGTTGTAAATCATGACGGGGTTTTAGCTGTGGAGCTGGATAGGGTGTCAGTTGTGAATCTGGATGGGGTGTGAGTTGTGGATCTGCACAAGGTGTTAATTGTCAATCTGAAGATGGTGTGAGTTTTTGATCTGGACAGCGTGGGAGTTGTGAATCTGGATGGGGTGTGAGCTGTGGAGTTGGATAGGGTTTCAGTTGTGGATCTGGATGGAGTGTGAGTTGTCGATCTGGACAGGGTGTTAGTTGAGAATCTGAACATGGTGTGAGTTGTGGATCTGGACAGGGTGCCATTTGCGATCTGGACAGTGTTGTGAGTTGTGAATCTGGAGAGGGTGTGAGTTGTGAATCTGGACGGGGTGTGGGCTGTGGAGCTCGATAGGGTGTCAGTTTTTGATTTGGATTCGGTGTGAGTTGTGAATCTGGACATTGTTTTAGTTGTCAATCTGAACATGGTGTGAGTTGTGGATCTCTACGGGGTGTGATTTGCGATCTGGACAGTGTTGTGAGTTGTGAATCTGGAGAGGGTGTGAGTTGTGATTCTGGACAGGGTGTGACAAGTGGATCAGGACAGGGTATGAGTAGCAGATCTGGACAGTGTGTGAGTTGTGCAAATGGACAGGGTTTGAATTGTCATTCTAAACAGGGTGTGAGTTGTGGATCTGCACAGGGAGTCATTTGCGGATCTGGACAGGTTGTGAGTTCTCAATCTAGACTGGGTGTGAATTGTATATTGGGGCAGAGATTGAGTTTTCAATCTGGAGCTGGTGTGAGATTTGGATCATGACAGGGTGTGAGTTGTAGAACAGGACAGGCTACGCGTAGCGGATCCGGACAGTGTGTGAGTTGTGGATCTGGACGTGGTGTTAACTGTCAATCTACACAGGGTGTGAGTTGTGCATTTTGACACGGTGTCATTTGCAGATCTGGAGAGTTTTTGAGTTGTGAATCTGGACGGGGTGTGAGCTGTGGAGCTGGATAGGGAGTCAGTTTTGGAACTGTATGGGGTGTGAGTTGTGGATCTGCACAGGGTGTTAATTGTGAATCTGAACATGGTGTGAGTTGTTGATCTGGACAGCGCGCGAGTTGTGGATCTAAACAGGGTATGAGTAGCGGATCTGGACAGTGTGTGAATTGTGGATCTGGATATGGTGTTAACTGTCAATCTAAACAGGGTGTGAGATTTGCATTTCGACACGGTGTTATTTGCCGATCTGGACAGCGTGGGAGTTGTGAATCTGGACAGGGTGTGAGCTGTGGAGCTGGATAGGGTTTCAGTTGTGGATCTGGATGGAGTGTGAGTTGTGGATCTGGACAGGATGTTAGTTGAGAATCTGAACATGGTGTGAGTTGTGGAACTGGACAGGGTATGAGTAGCGGATCCGAATAGTGTGTGAGTTGTGGATCTGGACATGGTGTTAACTGTCAATCTAAACAGGGTGTGAGTTGTGCATTTTGACACGGTGTCATTTGCAGATCTGGAGAGTTTTTGAGTTGTGAATCTGGAAGGGGTGTGAGCTGTGGAGCTGGATAGGGTGTCAGTTGTGGATCTGGGTGGGGTGTGCGTTGTGGATCTGCACAGGGTGTTAATTGTGAATCTGAATATGGTGTGAGTTGTTGATCTGGACAGCATGTGAGTTGTAGATCTACACAGGGTATGAGTAGCGGATCTGGACAGTGTGTGAATTGTGGATCTGGATATGGTGTTAACTGTCAACTAAACAGGGTGTGAGTTGTGCATTTTGACACGGTGTCACTTGCAGATCTGGAGAATGAGTTGTAAATCATGACGGGGTTTTAGCTGTGGAGCTGGATAGGGTGTCAGTTGTGAATCTGGATGGGGTGTGAGTTGTGGATCTGCACAAGGTGTTAATTGTCAATCTGAAGATGGTGTGAGTTTTTGATCTGGACAGCGTGGGAGTTGTGAATCTGGACGGGGTGTGAGCTGTGGAGTTGGATAGGGTTTCAGTTGTGGATCTGGATGGAGTGTGAGTTGTCGATCTGGACAGGGTGTTAGTTGAGAATCTGAACATGGTGTGAGTTGTGGATCTGGACAGGGTGCCATTTGCGATCTGGACAGTGTTGTGAGTTGTGAATCTGGAGAGGGTGTGAGTTGTGAATCTGGACGGGGTGTGGGCTGTGGAGCTCGATAGGGTGTCAGTTTTTGATTTGGATTCGGTGTGAGTTGTGAATCTGGACATTGTTTTAGTTGTCAATCTGAACATGGTGTGAGTTGTGGATCTCTACGGGGTGTGATTTGCGATCTGGACAGTGTTGTGAGTTGTGAATCTGGAGAGGGTGTGAGTTGTGATTCTGGACAGGGTGTGACAAGTGGATCAGGACAGGGTATGAGTAGCAGATCTGGACAGTGTGTGAGTTGTGCAAATGGACAGGGTTTGAATTGTCATTCTAAACAGGGTGTGAGTTGTGGATCTGCACAGGGAGTCATTTGCGGATCTGGACAGGTTGTGAGTTCTCAATCTAGACTGGGTGTGAATTGTATATTGGGGCAGAGATTGAGTTTTCAATCTGGAGCTGGTGTGAGATTTGGATCATGACAGGGTGTGAGTTGTAGAACAGGACAGGCTACGCGTAGCGGATCCGGACAGTGTGTGAGTTGTGGATCTGGACGTGGTGTTAACTGTCAATCTACACAGGGTGTGAGTTGTGCATTTTGACACGGTGTCATTTGCAGATCTGGAGAGTTTTTGAGTTGTGAATCTGGACGGGATGTGAGCTGTGGAGCTGGATAGGGAGTCAGTTTTGGAACTGTATGGGGTGTGAGTTGTGGATCTGCACAGGGTGTTAATTGTGAATCTGAACATGGTGTGAGTTGTTGATCTGGACAGCGCGCGAGTTGTGGATCTAAACAGGGTATGAGTAGCGGATCTGGACAGTGTGTGAATTGTGGATCTGGATATGGTGTTAACTGTCAATCTAAACAGGGTGTGAGATTTGCATTTCGACACGGTGTTATTTGCCGATCTGGACAGCGTGGGAGTTGTGAATCTGGACAGGGTGTGAGCTGTGGAGCTGGATAGGGTTTCAGTTGTGGATCTGGATGGAGTGTGAGTTGTGGATCTGGACAGGGTGTTAGTTGAGAATCTGAACATGGTGTGAGTTGTGGAACTGGACAGGGTATGAGTAGCGGATCCGAATAGTGTGTGAGTTGTGGATCTGGACATGGTGTTAACTGTCAATCTAAACAGGGTGTGAGTTGTGCATTTTGACACGGTGTCATTTGCAGATCTGGAGAGTGTTTGAGTTGTGAATCTGGACGGGGTGTGATCTGTGGAGCTGGATAGGGTGTCTTTTGTGGATCTGGATGGGGTGTGAGTTGTGGATCTACACAGGGTGTTAATTGTGAATCTGAACATGGTGTGAGTTGTTGATCTGGACAGCTTGTGAGTTGTGGATCTACACAGGGTATGAGTAGCGGATCTGGACAGTGTGTGAATTGTGGATCTGGATATGAGGTTAACTGTCAATCTAAACAGGGTGTGAGATTTGCATTTCGACACGGGGTCATTTGCTGATCTGAACAGCGTGGGAGTTGTGAATCTGGACAGGGTGTGAGCTGTGGAGCTGGATAGGGTTTCAGTTGTGGATCTGGATGGAGTGTGAGTTGTGGATCTGGACAGGGTGTTAGTTGAGAATCTGAACATAGTGTGAGTTGTGGATCTGGACAATGTGCCATTTGCGATCTGGACAGTGTTGTGAGTTGTGAATCTGGAGAGGGTGTGAGTTGCGAATCTGAACGGGGTGTGGGCTGTGGAGCTGGGTAGGGTGTCAGTTTTTGATTTGGATTCGGTGTGAGTTGTGAATCTGGACATGGTAGAGTTGTCAATCTGAACATGGTGTGAGTTGTGGATCTGGATAGGGTGCCATTTCCGATCTGGACAGTGTTGTGAGTTGTGAATCTGGAGATGGTGTGAGTTGTGATTCTGGACAGTGTGTGACAAGTGGATCAGGACAGGGTATGAGTAGCAGATCTGGACATTGTGTGAGTTGTGCAAATGGACAGGGTTTGAATTGTCATTCTAAACAGGGTGTGTGTTGTGGATCTGCACAGGGAGTCATTTGCGGATCTGGACAGGTTGTGATTTCTCAATCTGGACTGGGTTTGAATTGTATATTGGGGCAGAGATTGAGTTTTCAATCTGGAGCTGGTGTGAGATTTGGATCATGACAGGGTGTGAGTTGTGGAACTGGGCATAGTGTTAACTGTCAATCTAAACAGGGTGTGAGTTGTGCATTTTGACACGGTGTCATTTGCAGATCTGGAGAGTGTTTGAGTTGTGAATCTGGACGGGGTTTTAGCTGTGGAGCTGGATAGGGAGTCAGTTGTGGATCTGTATGGTGTGTGAGTTGTGGATCTGCACAGGGTGTTAATTGTGAATCTGAACATGGTGTGAGTTGTTGATCTGGACAGAGTGCGAGTTGTGGATCTAAACAGGGTATGAGTAGCGGATCTGGACAGTGTGTGAATTGTGGATCTGGATATGGTGTTAACTGTCAATCTAAACAGGGTGTGAGATTTGCATTTCGAAACGGTGTTATTTGCCGATCTGGACAGCGTGGGAGTTGTGAATCTGGACAGGGTGTGAGCTGTGGAGCTGGATAGGGTTTCAGTTGTGGATCTGGATGGAGTGTGAGTTGTGGATCTGGACAGGGTGTTAGTTGAGGATCTGAACATGGTGTGAGTTGTGGATCTGGACAGGGTGCCATTTGTGATCTGGACAGTGTTGTGAGTTGTGAATCTGGAGAGGGTGTGAGTTGTGAATCTGGACGGGGTGTGGGCTGTGGAGCTGGATAAGGTGTCAGTTTTTGTTTTGGATTCGGTGTGAGTTGTGAATCTGGACAGTTTAGAGTTGTCAATCTGAACATGGTGTGAGTTGTGGATCTGGATAGGGTGCCATTTCCGATCTGGACAGTGTTGTGAGTTGTGAATCTGGAGATGGTGTGAGTTGTGATTCTGGACAGTGTGTAACAAGTGGATCAGGACAGGGTATGAGTAGCAGATCTGGACAGTGTGTGAGTTGTGCAAATGGACAGGGTTTGAATTGTCATTCTAAACAAGGTGTGAGTTGTGGATCTGCACAGGGAGTCATTTGCGGATCTGGACAGTTTGTGAGTTCTCAATCTGGTCTGGGTGTTAATTGGATATTGGGGCAGAGATTGAGTTGTCAATCTGGAGCTGGTGTGAGATTTGGATCATGACAGGGTGTGAGTTGTGGAACTTGACAGGGTATGAGTAGCGGATCCGGATAGTGTTTGAGTTGTGGATCTGGACATGGTGTTAACTGTCAATCTAAACAGGGTGTGAGTTGTGCATTTTGACACAGTGTCATTTGCAGATCTGGAGAGTGTTTGAGTTGTGAATCTGGACGGGGTGTGAGCTGTGGAGCTGGATAGGGGGTCAGTTGTGGATCTGGATGGGGTGTGAGTTGTGGATCTGCACAGGGTGTTAATTGTGAATCTGAACATGGAGTGAGTTGTTGATCTGGACAGCGTGTGAGTTGTGGATCTAAACAGGGTATGAGTAGCGGATGTGGACAGTGTGTGAATTGTAGATCTGGATATGGTGTTAACTGTCAATCTAAACAGGGTGTGAGTTGTGCATTTTGACACGGTGTCACTTGCAGATCTGGAGAATGTTTGAGTTGTAAATCTGGACGGGGTGTGAGCTGTGCAGCTGGATAGGGTGTCAGTTGTGAATCTGGATGGGGTGTGAGTTGTGGATCTGCACAAGGTGTTAATTGTCAATCTGAAGATGGTGTGAGTTTTTGATCTGGACAGCGTGTGAGTTGTGGATCTACCCAGGGTATGAGTAGCGGATCTGGACAGTGTGTGAATTGTGGATCTGGATATGGTGTTAACTGTCAATCTAAACAGGGTGTGAGATTTGCATTTCGACATGGTGTCATTTGCCGATCTGGACAGCGTGGGAGTTATGAATCTGGACAGGGTGTGAGCTGTCGAGCTGGATAGGGTTTCAGTTGTGGATCTGGATGGAGTGTGAGTTGTGGATCTGGACAGGGTGTTAGTTGAGAATCTGAACATGGTGTGAGTTGTGTATCTGGACAGGGTGCCATTTGCGATCTGGACAGTGTTGTGAGTTGTGAATCTGGAGAGGGTGTGAGTTGTGAATCTGGACAGGGTGTGGGCTGTGGAGCTGGATAGGGTGTCAGTTTTTGATCTGGATTCGGTGTGAGTTGTGAATCTGGATAGGGTAGAGTTGTCAATCTGAACATGGTGTGAGTTGTGGATCTGGATAGGTTGCCATTTGTGATCTGGACAGTGTTGTGAGTTGTGAATCTCGAAAGGGTATGAGTTGTGAATCTGGACGGGGTGTGGGCTTTGGAGATGGATAAGGTGTCAGTTTTTGATTTGGATTCGGTGTGAGTTGTGAATCTGGACAGTGTTTTAGTTGTCAATCTGAACATGTTGTGAGTTGTGGATCTGTACGGGGTGTGATTTGAGATCTGGACAGTGTTGTGAGTTGTGAATCTGGAGAGGGTGTGAGTTCTGATTCTGGACAGGGTGTGACAAGTGGATCAGGACAGGGTATGAGTAGCAGATCTGGACAGTGTGTGAGTTGTGCAAATGGACAGGGTTTGAATTGTCATTCTAAACAGGGTGTGAGTTGTGGATCTGCACAGGGAGTCATTTGCGGATCTGGACAGGTTGTGAGTTTTCAATCTAGACTGGGTGTGAATTGTATATTGGGGCAGAGATTGAGTTATCAATATGGATCTGGTGTGAGATTTGGATCATGACAGGGTGTGAGTTGTAGAACTGGACAGGGTACGAGTAGCGGATACGGACAGTGTGTGAGTTGTGGATCTGGACATGGTGTTAACTGTCAATCTAAACAGGGTGTGAGTTGTGCATTTTGACACGGTGTCACTTGCAGATCTGGAGAGTGTTTGAGTTGTGAATCTGGACGGGGTGTGAGCTGTGGAGCTGGATAGGGTGTCAGTTGTGTATCTGTATGGGGTGTGAGTTGTGGATCTGCACAGGGTGTTAATTCTGAATCTGAACATGGTATGAGTTGTTGATCTGGAGAGCGTGCGAGTTGTGGATCTACACAGGGGATGAGTAGCGGATCTGGACAGTGTGTGAACTGTGGATCTGGATATGGTGTTAACTGTCAATCTAAACAGGGTGTGAGATTTGCATTTCGACACGGTGTCATTTGCCGATCTGGACAGCGTGGGAGTTGTGGATCTGGACAGGGTGTGAGCTGTGGAGCTGGTTAGGGTTTCAGTTGTGGATCTGGATGGAGTGTGAGTTGTGGATCTGGACAGGGTGTTAGTTGAGAATCTGAACATGGTGTGAGTTGTGGATCTGGACAGGGTGCCATTTGTGATCTGGACAGTGTTGTGAGTTGTGAATCTGGAGAGGGTGTGAGTTGTGAATCTGGACGGGGTGTGGGCTGTGGAGCTGGATAAGGTGTCAGTTTTTGTTTTGGATTCGGTGTGAGTTGTGAATCTGGACAGTGTTTTAGTTGTCAACCTGAACATGGTGTGAATTGTGGATCTCTACGGGGTGTGATTTGAGATCTGGACAGTGTTGCGAGTTGTGAATCTGGAGAGGGTGTGAGTTGTGATTCTGGACAGGGTGTGACAAGTGGATCAGGACAGGGTATGAGTAGCAGATCTGGACAGTGTGTGAGTTGTGCAAATGGACAGGGTTTGAATTGTCATTCTAAACAGGGTGTGAGTTTTGGATCTGCACAGGGAGTCATTTGCGGATCTGGACAGGTTGTGAGTTCTCAATCTAGACTGGATGTGAATTGTATATTGGGGCAGAGATTGAGTTATCAATCTGGATCTGGTGTGAGTTTTGGATCATGACAGGGTGTGAGTTGTAGAACTGGACAGGGTACGAGTAGCGGATACGGACAGTGTGTGAGTTGTGGATCTGGACATGGTGTTAACAATCAATCTAAACAGGGTGTGAGTTGTGCATTTTGACACGGTGTCATTTGCAGATCTGGAGAGTGTTTGAGTTGTGAATCTGGACGGGGTGTGAGCTGTGGAGCTGGAGAGGGAGTCAGTTGTGGATCTGTATGGGGTGTGAGTTGTGGATCTGCACAGGGTGTTAATTGTGAATCTGAACATGGTGTGAGTTGTTGATCTGGAAAGCGTGTGAGTTGTGGATCTAAACAGGGTATGAGTAGTGGATCTGGACAGTGTGTGAATTGTGGATCTGGATATGGTGTTAACTGTCAATCTAAACAGGGTGTGAGATTTGCATTTCGACACGGTGTTATTTGCCATTCTGGACAGCATGGGAGTTGTGAATCTGGACAGGGTGTGAGCTGTCGAGCTGGATAGGGTTTCAGTTGTGGATCTGGATGGAGTGTGAGTTGTGGATCTGGACAGGGTGTTAGTTGAGAATCTGAACATGGTGAGAGTTGTGGATCTGGACAGGGTGCCATTTGCAATCTGGACAGTGTTGTGAGTTGTGAATCTGGAGAGGGTGTGAGTTGTGAATCTGAACGGGGTGTGGGCTGTGGAGCTGGATAGGGTGTCAGTTTTTGATCTGGATTCGGTGTGAGTTGTGAATCTGGACAGGGTAGAGTTGTCAATCTGAACATGGTGTGAGTTGTGGATCTGAATAGGGTGCCATTTGCGATCTGGACAGTGTTGTGAGTTGTGAATCTGGAGATGGTGTGAGTTGTGATTCTGGACAGTGTGTGACAAGTGGATCAGGACAGGGTATGAGTAGCAGATCTGGACATTGTGTGAGTTGTGCAAATAGACAGGGTTTGAATTGTCATTCTAAACAGGGTGTGAGTTTTGGATCAGCACAGGGAGTCATTTGCGGATCTGGACAGGTTGTGAGTTCACAATCTGGACTGGGTGTGAATTGTATATTGGGGCAGAGATTGAGGTGTCAATCTGGATCTGGTGTGAGACTTGGATCATGACAGGGTGTGAGTTGTGGAACTGGACAGGGTATGAGTAGCGGATCCGAATAGTGTGTGAGTTGTGGATCTGGACATGGTGTTAACTGTCAATCTAAACAGCGTGTGAGTTGTGCATTTTGACACGGTGTCATTTGCAGATCTGGAGAGTTTTTGAGTTGTGAATCTGGACGGGGTGTGAGCTGTGGAGCTGGATAGGGAGTCAGTTGTGGATCTGTATGGGGTGTGAGTTGTGGATCTGCACAGGGTGTTAATTGTGAATCTGAACATGGTGTGAGTTGTTGATCTGGACAGCGTGCGAGTTGTGGATCTAAACAGTGTATGAGTAGCGGATCTGGACAGTGTGTGAATTGTGGATCTGGGTATGGTGTTAACTGTCAATCTAAACAGGGTGTGAGATTTGCATTTCGACACGGTGTTATTTGCCGATCTGGACAGCGTGGGAGTTGTGAATCTGGACAGGGTGTGAGCTGTGGAGCTGGATAGGGTTTCAGTTGTGGATCTGGATGGAGTGTGAGTTGTGGATCTGGACAGGGTGTTAGTTGAGAATCTGAACATGGTGTGAGTTGTGTATCTGGACAGGGTGCCATTTGCGATCTGGACAGTGTTGTGAGTTGTGAATCTGGAGAGGGTGTGAGTTGTGAATCTGGACAGGGTGTGGGCTGTGGAGCTGGATAGGGTGTCAGTTTTTGATCTGGATTCGGTGTGAGTTGTGAATCTGGATAGGGTAGAGTTGTCAATCTGAACATGGTGTGAGTTGTGGATCTGGATAGGTTGCCATTTGTGATCTGGACAGTGTTGTGAGTTGTGAATCTCGAAAGGGTATGAGTTGTGAATCTGGACGGGGTGTGGGCTTTGGAGATGGATAAGGTGTCAGTTTTTGATTTGGATTCGGTGTGAGTTGTGAATCTGGACAGTGTTTTAGTTGTCAATCTGAACATGTTGTGAGTTGTGGATCTGTACGGGGTGTGATTTGAGATCTGGACAGTGTTGTGAGTTGTGAATCTGGAGAGGGTGTGAGTTCTGATTCTGGACAGGGTGTGACAAGTGGATCAGGACAGGGTATGAGTAGCAGATCTGGACAGTGTGTGAGTTGTGCAAATGGACAGGGTTTGAATTGTCATTCTAAACAGGGTGTGAGTTGTGGATCTGCACAGGGAGTCATTTGCGGATCTGGACAGGTTGTGAGTTTTCAATCTAGACTGGGTGTGAATTGTATATTGGGGCAGAGATTGAGTTATCAATATGGATCTGGTGTGAGATTTGGATCATGACAGGGTGTGAGTTGTAGAACTGGACAGGGTACGAGTAGCGGATACGGACAGTGTGTGAGTTGTGGATCTGGACATGGTGTTAACTGTCAATCTAAACAGGGTGTGAGTTGTGCATTTTGACACGGTGTCACTTGCAGATCTGGAGAGTGTTTGAGTTGTGAATCTGGACGGGGTGTGAGCTGTGGAGCTGGATAGGGTGTCAGTTGTGTATCTGTATGGGGTGTGAGTTGTGGATCTGCACAGGGTGTTAATTCTGAATCTGAACATGGTATGAGTTGTTGATCTGGAGAGCGTGCGAGTTGTGGATCTACACAGGGGATGAGTAGCGGATCTGGACAGTGTGTGAATTGTGGATCTGGATATGGTGTTAACTGTCAATCTAAACAGGGTGTGAGATTTGCATTTCGACACGGTGTCATTTGCCGATCTGGACAGCGTGGGAGTTGTGGATCTGGACAGGGTGTGAGCTGTGGAGCTGGTTAGGGTTTCAGTTGTGGATCTGGATGGAGTGTGAGTTGTGGATCTGGACAGGGTGTTAGTTGAGAATCTGAACATGGTGTGAGTTGTGGATCTGGACAGGGTGCCATTTGTGATCTGGACAGTGTTGTGAGTTGTGAATCTGGAGAGGGTGTGAGTTGTGAATCTGGACGGGGTGTGGGCTGTGGAGCTGGATAAGGTGTCAGTTTTTGTTTTGGATTCGGTGTGAGTTGTGAATCTGGACAGTGTTTTAGTTGTCAATCTGAACATGGTGTGAATTGTGGATCTCTACGGGGTGTGATTTGAGATCTGGACAGTGTTGCGAGTTGTGAATCTGGAGAGGGTGTGAGTTGTGATTCTGGACAGGGTGTGACAAGTGGATCAGGACAGGGTATGAGTAGCAGATCTGGACAGTGTGTGAGTTGTGCAAATGGACAGGGTTTGAATTGTCATTCTAAACAGGGTGTGAGTTTTGGATCTGCACAGGGAGTCATTTGCGGATCTGGACAGGTTGTGAGTTCTCAATCTAGACTGGATGTGAATTGTATATTGGGGCAGAGATTGAGTTATCAATCTGGATCTGGTGTGAGTTTTGGATCATGACAGGGTGTGAGTTGTAGAACTGGACAGGGTACGAGTAGCGGATACGGACAGTGTGTGAGTTGTGGATCTGGACATGGTGTTAACAATCAATCTAAACAGGGTGTGAGTTGTGCATTTTGACACGGTGTCATTTGCAGATCTGGAGAGTGTTTGAGTTGTGAATCTGGACGGGGTGTGAGCTGTGGAGCTGGAGAGGGAGTCAGTTGTGGATCTGTATGGGGTGTGAGTTGTGGATCTGCACAGGGTGTTAATTGTGAATCTGAACATGGTGTGAGTTGTTGATCTGGAAAGCGTGTGAGTTGTGGATCTAAACAGGGTATGAGTAGTGGATCTGGACAGTGTGTGAATTGTGGATCTGGATATGGTGTTAACTGTCAATCTAAACAGGGTGTGAGATTTGCATTTCGACACGGTGTTATTTGCCATTCTGGACAGCATGGGAGTTGTGAATCTGGACAGGGTGTGAGCTGTCGAGCTGGATAGGGTTTCAGTTGTGGATCTGGATGGAGTGTGAGTTGTGGATCTGGACAGGGTGTTAGTTGAGAATCTGAACATGGTGAGAGTTGTGGATCTGGACAGGGTGCCATTTGCAATCTGGACAGTGTTGTGAGTTGTGAATCTGGAGAGGGTGTGAGTTGTGAATCTGAACGGGGTGTGGGCTGTGGAGCTGGATAGGGTGTCAGTTTTTGATCTGGATTCGGTGTGAGTTGTGAATCTGGACAGGGTAGAGTTGTCAATCTGAACATGGTGTGAGTTGTGGATCTGAATAGGGTGCCATTTGCGATCTGGACAGTGTTGTGAGTTGTGAATCTGGAGATGGTGTGAGTTGTGATTCTGGACAGTGTGTGACAAGTGGATCAGGACAGGGTATGAGTAGCAGATCTGGACATTGTGTGAGTTGTGCAAATAGACAGGGTTTGAATTGTCATTCTAAACAGGGTGTGAGTTTTGGATCAGCACAGGGAGTCATTTGCGGATCTGGACAGGTTGTGAGTTCACAATCTGGACTGGGTGTGAATTGTATATTGGGGCAGAGATTGAGGTGTCAATCTGGATCTGGTGTGAGACTTGGATCATGACAGGGTGTGAGTTGTGGAACTGGACAGGGTATGAGTAGCGGATCCGAATAGTGTGTGAGTTGTGGATCTGGACATGGTGTTAACTGTCAATCTAAACAGCGTGTGAGTTGTGCATTTTGACACGGTGTCATTTGCAGATCTGGAGAGTTTTTGAGTTGTGAATCTGGACGGGGTGTGAGCTGTGGAGCTGGATAGGGAGTCAGTTTTGGAACTGTATGGGGTGTGAGTTGTGGATCTGCACAGGGTGTTAATTGTGAATCTGAACATGGTGTGAGTTGTTGATCTGGACAGCGCGCGAGTTGTGGATCTAAACAGGGTATGAGTAGCGGATCTGGACAGTGTGTGAATTGTGGATCTGGATATGGTGTTAACTGTCAATCTAAACAGGGTGTGAGATTTGCATTTCGACACGGTGTTATTTGCCGATCTGGACAGCGTGGGAGTTGTGAATCTGGACAGGGTGTGAGCTGTGGAGCTGGATAGGGTTTCAGTTGTGGATCTGGATGGAGTGTGAGTTGTGGATCTGGACAGGGTGTTAGTTGAGAATCTGAACATGGTGTGAGTTGTGGAACTGGACAGGGTATGAGTAGCGGATCCGAATAGTGTGTGAGTTGTGGATCTGGACATGGTGTTAACTGTCAATCTAAACAGGGTGTGAGTTGTGCATTTTGACACGGTGTCATTTGCAGATCTGGAGAGTGTTTGAGTTGTGAATCTGGACGGGGTGTGATCTGTGGAGCTGGATAGGGTGTCTTTTGTGGATCTGGATGGGGTGTGAGTTGTGGATCTGCACAGGGTGTTAATTGTGAATCTGAACATGGTGTGAGTTGTTGATCTGGACAGCTTGTGAGTTGTGTATCTACACAGGGTATGAGTAGCGGATCTGGACAGTGTGTGAATTGTGGATCTGGATATGAGGTTAACTGTCAATCTAAACAGGGTGTGAGATTTGCATTTCGACACGGGGTCATTTGCTGATCTGAACAGCGTGGGAGTTGTGAATCTGGACAGGGTGTGAGCTGTGGAGCTGGATAGGGTTTCAGTTGTGGATCTGGATGGAGTGTGAGTTGTGGATCTGGACAGGGTGTTAGTTGAGAATCTGAACATGGTGTGAGTTGTGGATCTGGACAATGTGCCATTTGCGATCTGGATAGTGTTGTGAGTTGTGAATCTGGAGAGGGTGTGAGTTGTGAATCTGAATGGGGTGTGGGCTGTGGAGCTGGGTAGGGTGTCAGTTTTTGATTTGGATTCGGTGTGAGTTGTGAATCTGGACATGGTAGAGTTGTCAATCTGAACATGGTGTGAGTTGTGGATCAGGATAGGGTGCCATTTCCGATCTGGACAGTGTTGTGAGTTGTGAATCTGGAGATGGTGTGAGTTGTGATTCTGGACAGGGTGTGACAAGTGGATCAGGACAGGGTATGAGTAGCAGATCTGGACAGTGTGTGAGTTGTGCAAATGGACAGGGTTTGAATTGTCATTCTAAACAGGGTGTGAGTTGTGGATCTGCACAGGGAGTCATTTGCGGATCTGGACAGGTTGTGAGTTCTCAATCTAGCCTGGGTGTGAATTGTATATTGGGGCAGAGATTGAGTTTTCAATCTGGAGCTGGTGTGAGATTTGGATCATGACAGGGTGTGAGTTGTGGAACAGGACAGGGTACGCGTAGCGGATCCGGACAGTGTGTGAGTTGTGGATCTGGACATGGTGTTAACTGTCAATCTAAACAGGGTGTGAGTTGTGCATTTTGACACGGTGTCATTTGCAGATCTGGAGAGTTTTTGAGTTGTGAATCTGGACGGGGTGTGAGCTGTGGAGCTGGATAGGGTGTCAGTTGTGGATCTGGGTGGGGTGTGCGTTGTGGATCTGCACAGGGTGTTAATTGTGAATCTGAATATGGTGTGAGTTGTTGATCTGGACAGCATGTGAGTTGTAGATCTACACAGGGTATGAGTAGCGGATCTGGACAGTGTGTGAGTTGTGCAAATGGACAGGGTTTGAATTGTCATTCTAAACAGGGTGTGAGTTGTGGATCTGCACAGGGAGTCATTTGCCGATCTGGACAGGTTGTGAGTTCTCAATCTAGACTGGGTGTGAATTGTATATTGGGGCAGAGATTGAGTTTTCAATCTGGAGCTGATGTGAGATTTGGATCATGACAGGGTGTGAGTTGTAGAACGGGACAGGGTACGCGTAGCGGATCCAGACAGTGTGTGAGTTGTGGATCTGGACATGGTGTTAACTGTCAATCTAAACAGGGTGTGAGTTGTGCATTTTGACACGGTGTCACTTGCAGATCTGGAGAATGTTTGAGTTGTAAATCTGGACGGGGTTTTAGCTGTGGAGCTGGATAGGGTGTCAGTTGTGAATCTGGATGGGGTGTGAGTTGTGGATCTGCACAAGGTGTTAATTGTCAATCTGAAGATGGTGTGAGTTTTTGATCTGGACAGCGTGTGAGTTGTGGATCTACACAGGGTATGAGTAGCGGATCTGGACAGTGTGTGAATTGTGGATCTGGATATGGTGTTAACTGTCAATATAAACAGGGTGTGAGATTTGCATTTCGACACGGGGTCATTTGCCGATCTGGACAGCGTGGGAGTTGTGAATCTGGACGGGGTGTGGGCTGTGGAGCTCGATAGGGTGTCAGTTTTTGATTTGGTTTCGGTGTGAGTTGCGAATCTGGACATTGTTTTAGTTGTCAATCTGAACATGGTGTGAGTTGTGGATCTCTACGGGGTGTGATTTGCGATCTGGACAGTGTTGTGAGTTGTGAATCTGGAGAGGGTGTGAGTTGTGATTCTGGACAGGGTGTGACAAGTGGATCAGGACAGGGTATGAGTAGCAGATCTGGACAGTGTATGAGTTGTGCAAATGGACAGGGTTTGAATTGTCATTCTAAACAGGGTTTGAGTTGTGGCTCTGCACAGGGAGTCATTTGCGGATCTGGACAGGTTGTGAGTTCTCAATCTAGCCTGGGTGTGAATTGTATATTGGGGCAGAGATTGAGTTTTCAATCTGGAGCTGGTGTGAGATTTGGATCATGACAGGGTGTGAGTTGTAGAACAGGACAGGGTACGCGTAGCGGATCCGGACAGTGTGTGAGTTGTGGATCTGGACATGGTGTTAACTGTCAATCTAAACAGGGTGTGAGTTGTGCATTTTGACACGGTGTCATTTGCAGATCTGGAGAGTTTTTGAGTTGTGAATCTGGAAGGGGTGTGAGCTGTGGAGCTGGATAGGGTGTCAGTTGTGGATCTGGGTGGGGTGTGCGTTGTGGATCTGCACAGGGTGTTAATTGTGAATCTGAATATGGTGTGAGTTGTTGATCTGGACAGCATGTGAGTTGTAGATCTACACAGGGTATGAGTAGCGGATCTGGACAGTGTGTGAATTGTGGATCTGGATATGGTGTTAACTGTCAACTAAACAGGGTGTGAGTTGTGCATTTTGACACGGTGTCACTTGCAGATCTGGAGAATGAGTTGTAAATCATGACGGGGTTTTAGCTGTGGAGCTGGATAGGGTGTCAGTTGTGAATCTGGATGGGGTGTGAGTTGTGGATCTGCACAAGGTGTTAATTGTCAATCTGAAGATGGTGTGAGTTTTTGATCTGGACAGCGTGGGAGTTGTGAATCTGGACGGGGTGTGAGCTGTGGAGTTGGATAGGGTTTCAGTTGTGGATCTGGATGGAGTGTGAGTTGTCGATCTGGACAGGGTGTTAGTTGAGAATCTGAACATGGTGTGAGTTGTGGATCTGGACAGGGTGCCATTTGCGATCTGGACAGTGTTGTGAGTTGTGAATCTGGAGAGGGTGTGAGTTGTGAATCTGGACGGGGTGTGGGCTGTGGAGCTCGATAGGGTGTCAGTTTTTGATTTGGATTCGGTGTGAGTTGTGAATCTGGACATTGTTTTAGTTGTCAATCTGAACATGGTGTGAGTTGTGGATCTCTACGGGGTGTGATTTGCGATCTGGACAGTGTTGTGAGTTGTGAATCTGGAGAGGGTGTGAGTTGTGATTCTGGACAGGGTGTGACAAGTGGATCAGGACAGGGTATGAGTAGCAGATCTGGACAGTGTGTGAGTTGTGCAAATGGACAGGGTTTGAATTGTCATTCTAAACAGGGTGTGAGTTGTGGATCTGCACAGGGAGTCATTTGCGGATCTGGACAGGTTGTGAGTTCTCAATCTAGACTGGGTGTGAATTGTATATTGGGGCAGAGATTGAGTTTTCAATCTGGAGCTGGTGTGAGATTTGGATCATGACAGGGTGTGAGTTGTAGAACAGGACAGGCTACGCGTAGCGGATCCGGACAGTGTGTGAGTTGTGGATCTGGACGTGGTGTTAACTGTCAATCTACACAGGGTGTGAGTTGTGCATTTTGACACGGTGTCATTTGCAGATCTGGAGAGTTTTTGAGTTGTGAATCTGGACGGGGTGTGAGCTGTGGAGCTGGATAGGGAGTCAGTTTTGGAACTGTATGGGGTGTGAGTTGTGGATCTGCACAGGGTGTTAATTGTGAATCTGAACATGGTGTGAGTTGTTGATCTGGACAGCGCGCGAGTTGTGGATCTAAACAGGGTATGAGTAGCGGATCTGGACAGTGTGTGAATTGTGGATCTGGATATGGTGTTAACTGTCAATCTAAACAGGGTGTGAGATTTGCATTTCGACACGGTGTTATTTGCCGATCTGGACAGCGTGGGAGTTGTGAATCTGGACAGGGTGTGAGCTGTGGAGCTGGATAGGGTTTCAGTTGTGGATCTGGATGGAGTGTGAGTTGTGGATCTGGACAGGATGTTAGTTGAGAATCTGAACATGGTGTGAGTTGTGGAACTGGACAGGGTATGAGTAGCGGATCCGAATAGTGTGTGAGTTGTGGATCTGGACATGGTGTTAACTGTCAATCTAAACAGGGTGTGAGTTGTGCATTTTGACACGGTGTCATTTGCAGATCTGGAGAGTTTTTGAGTTGTGAATCTGGAAGGGGTGTGAGCTGTGGAGCTGGATAGGGTGTCAGTTGTGGATCTGGGTGGGGTGTGCGTTGTGGATCTGCACAGGGTGTTAATTGTGAATCTGAATATGGTGTGAGTTGTTGATCTGGACAGCATGTGAGTTGTAGATCTACACAGGGTATGAGTAGCGGATCTGGACAGTGTGTGAATTGTGGATCTGGATATGGTGTTAACTGTCAACTAAACAGGGTGTGAGTTGTGCATTTTGACACGGTGTCACTTGCAGATCTGGAGAATGAGTTGTAAATCATGACGGGGTTTTAGCTGTGGAGCTGGATAGGGTGTCAGTTGTGAATCTGGATGGGGTGTGAGTTGTGGATCTGCACAAGGTGTTAATTGTCAATCTGAAGATGGTGTGAGTTTTTGATCTGGACAGCGTGGGAGTTGTGAATCTGGACGGGGTGTGAGCTGTGGAGTTGGATAGGGTTTCAGTTGTGGATCTGGATGGAGTGTGAGTTGTCGATCTGGACAGGGTGTTAGTTGAGAATCTGAACATGGTGTGAGTTGTGGATCTGGACAGGGTGCCATTTGCGATCTGGACAGTGTTGTGAGTTGTGAATCTGGAGAGGGTGTGAGTTGTGAATCTGGACGGGGTGTGGGCTGTGGAGCTCGATAGGGTGTCAGTTTTTGATTTGGATTCGGTGTGAGTTGTGAATCTGGACATTGTTTTAGTTGTCAATCTGAACATGGTGTGAGTTGTGGATCTCTACGGGGTGTGATTTGCGATCTGGACAGTGTTGTGAGTTGTGAATCTGGAGAGGGTGTGAGTTGTGATTCTGGACAGGGTGTGACAAGTGGATCAGGACAGGGTATGAGTAGCAGATCTGGACAGTGTGTGAGTTGTGCAAATGGACAGGGTTTGAATTGTCATTCTAAACAGGGTGTGAGTTGTGGATCTGCACAGGGAGTCATTTGCGGATCTGGACAGGTTGTGAGTTCTCAATCTAGACTGGGTGTGAATTGTATATTGGGGCAGAGATTGAGTTTTCAATCTGGAGCTGGTGTGAGATTTGGATCATGACAGGGTGTGAGTTGTAGAACAGGACAGGCTACGCGTAGCGGATCCGGACAGTGTGTGAGTTGTGGATCTGGACGTGGTGTTAACTGTCAATCTACACAGGGTGTGAGTTGTGCATTTTGACACGGTGTCATTTGCAGATCTGGAGAGTTTTTGAGTTGTGAATCTGGACGGGGTGTGAGCTGTGGAGCTGGATAGGGAGTCAGTTTTGGAACTGTATGGGGTGTGAGTTGTGGATCTGCACAGGGTGTTAATTGTGAATCTGAACATGGTGTGAGTTGTTGATCTGGACAGCGCGCGAGTTGTGGATTTAAACAGGGTATGAGTAGCGGATCTGGACAGTGTGTGAATTGTGGATCTGGATATGGTGTTAACTGTCAATCTAAACAGGGTGTGAGATTTGCATTTCGACACGGTGTTATTTGCCGATCTGGACAGCGTGGGAGTTGTGAATCTGGACAGGGTGTGAGCTGTGGAGCTGGATAGGGTTTCAGTTGTGGATCTGGATGGAGTGTGAGTTGTGGATCTGGACAGGGTGTTAGTTGAGAATCTGAACATGGTGTGAGTTGTGGAACTGGACAGGGTATGAGTAGCGGATCCGAATAGTGTGTGAGTTATGGATCTGGACATGGTGTTAACTGTCAATCTAAACAGGGTGTGAGTTGTGCATTTTGACACGGTGTCATTTGCAGATCTGGAGAGTGTTTGAGTTGTGAATCTGGACGGGGTGTGATCTGTGGAGCTGGATAGGGTGTCTTTTGTGGATCTGGATGGGGTGTGAGTTGTGGATCTGCACAGGGTGTTAATTGTGAATCTGAACATGGTGTGAGTTGTTGATCTGGACAGCTTGTGAGTTGTGGATCTACACAGGGTATGAGTAGCGGATCTGGACAGTGTGTGAATTGTGGATCTGGATATGAGGTTAACTGTCAATCTAAACAGGGTGTGAGATTTGCATTTCGACACGGGGTCATTTGCTGATCTGAACAGCGTGGGAGTTGTGAATCTGGACAGGGTGTGAGCTGTGGAGCTGGATAGGGTTTCAGTTGTGGATCTGGATGGAGTGTGAGTTGTGGATCTGGACAGGGTGTTAGTTGAGAATCTGAACATGGTGTGAGTTGTGGATCTGGACAATGTGCCATTTGCGATCTGGATAGTGTTGTGAGTTGTGAATCTGGAGAGGGTGTGAGTTGTGAATCTGAATGGGGTGTGGGCTGTGGAGCTGGGTAGGGTGTCAGTTTTTGATTTGGATTCGGTGTGAGTTGTGAATCTGGACATGGTAGAGTTGTCAATCTGAACATGGTGTGAGTTGTGGATCAGGATAGGGTGCCATTTCCGATCTGGACAGTGTTGTGAGTTGTGAATCTGGAGATGGTGTGAGTTGTGATTCTGGACAGGGTGTGACAAGTGGATCAGGACAGGGTATGAGTAGCAGATCTGGACAGTGTGTGAGTTGTGCAAATGGACAGGGTTTGAATTGTCATTCTAAACAGGGTGTGAGTTGTGGATCTGCACAGGGAGTCATTTGCGGATCTGGACAGGTTGTGATTTCTCAATCTGGACTGGGTTTGAATTGTATATTGGGGCAGAGATTGAGTTTTCAATCTGGAGCTGGTGTGAGATTTGGATCATGACAGGGTGTGAGTTGTGGAACTGGGCATAGTGTTAACTGTCAATCTAAACAGGGTGTGAGTTGTGCATTTTGACACGGTGTCATTTGCAGATCTGGAGAGTGTTTGAGTTGTGAATCTGGACGGGGTGTGAGCTGTGGAGCTGGATAGGGTGTCAGTTGTGTATCTGTATGGGGTGTGAGTTGTGGATCAGCACAGGGTGTTAATTCTGAATCTGAACATGGTATGAGTTGTTGATCTGGAGAGCGTGCGAGTTGTGGATCTACACAGGGGATGAGTAGCGGATCTGGACAGTGTGTGAATTGTGGATCTGGATATGGTGTTAACTGTCAATCTAAACAGGGTGTGAGATTTGCATTTCGACACGCTGTCAACTGCCGATCTGGACAGCGTGGGAGTTGTGGATCTGGACAGGGTGTGAGCTGTGGAGCTGGATAGGGTTTCAGTTGTGGATCTGGATGGAGTGTGAGTTGTGGATCTGGACAGGGTGTTAGTTGAGGATCTGAACATGGTGTGAGTTGTGGATCTGGACAGGGTGCCATTTGTGATCTGGACAGTGTTGTGAGTTGTGAATCTGGAGAGGGTGTGAGTTGTGAATCTGGACGGGGTGTGGGCTGTGGAGCTGGATAAGGTGTCAGTTTTTGTTTTGGATTCGGTGTGAGTTGTGAATCTGGACAGTGTTTTAGTTGTCAATCTGAACATTGTGTGAATTGTGGATCTGTACGGGGTGTGATTTGAGATCTGGACAGTGTTGCGAGTTGTGAATCTGGAGAGGGTGTGAGTTGTGATTCTGGACAGGGTGTGACAAGTGGATCAGGACAGGGTATGAGTAGCAGATCTGGACAGTGTGTGAGTTGTGCAAATGGACAGGGTTTGAATTGTCATTCTAAACAGGGTGTGAGTTGTGGATCTGCACAGGGAGTCATTTGCGGATCTGGACAGGTTGTGAGTTCTCAATCTAGACTGGGTGTGAATTGTATATTGGGGCAGAGATTGAGTTATCAATCTGGATCTGGTGTGAGATTTGGATCATGACAGGGTGTGAGTTGTAGAACTGGACAGGGTACGAGTAGCGGATACGGACAGTGTGTGAGTTGTGGATCTGGACATGGTGTTAACTGTCAATCTAAACAGGGTGTGAGTTGTGCATTTTGACACGGTGTCATTTGCAGATCTGGAGAGTGTTTGAGTTGTGAATCTGGACGGGGTGTGAGCTGTGGAGCTGGATAGGGAGTCAGTTGTGGATCTGTATGGGGTGTGAGTTGTGGATCTGCACAGGGTGTTAATTGTGAATCTGAACATGGTGTGAGTTGTTGATCTGGACAGCGTGTGAGTTGTGGATCTAAACAGGGTATGAGTAGTGGAAATGGACAGTGTGTGAATTGTGGATCTGGATATGGTGTTAACTGTCAATCTAAACAGGGTGTGAGATTTGCATTTCGAAACGGTGTTTTTGCCGTTCTGGACAGCGTGGGAGTTGTGAATCTGGACAGGGTTTGAGCTGTCGAGCTGGATAGGGTTTCAGTTGTGGATCTGGTTGGAGTGTGAGTTGTGGATCTGGACAGGGTGTTAGTTGTGAATCTGAACATGGTGTGAGTTGTGAATCTGGACAGGGTGCCATTTGCGATCTGGACAGTGTTGTGAGTTGTGAATCTGGAGAGGGTGTGAGTTGTGAATCTGAACAGGGTGTGGGCTGTGGAGCTGGATAGGGTGTCAGTTTTTGATCTGGATTCGGTGGGAGCTGTGAATCTGGACAGGGTAGAGTTGTCAATCTGAACATGGTGTGAGTTGTGGATCTGAATAGGGTGCCATTTGCGATCTGGACAGTGTTGTGAGTTGTGAATCTGGAGATGGTGTGAGTTGTGATTCTGGACAGTGTGTGACAAGTGGATCAGGACAGGGTATGAGTAGCAGATCTGGACATTATGTGAGTTGTGCAAATGGACAGGGTTTGAAATGTCATTCTAAACAGGGTGTGAGTTGTGGATCAGCACAGGGAGTCATTTGCGGATCTGGACAGGTTGTGAGTTCACAATCTGGACTGGGTGTGAATTGTATGTTGGGGCAGAGATTGAGGTGTCAATCTGGATCTGGTGTGAGACTTGGATCATGACAGGGTGTGAGTTGTGGAACTGGACAGGGTATGAGTAGCGGATCCGAATAGTGTGTGAGTTGTGGATCTGGACATGGTGTTAAATGCAAACTAAACAGGGTGTGAGTTGTGCATTTTGACACGGTGTCATTTGCAGATCTGGAGAGTTTTTGAGTTGTGAATCTGGACGGGGTGTGAGCTGTGGAGCTGGATAGGGTGTCAGTTGTGGATCTGGGTGGGGTGTGCGTTGTGGATCTGCACAGGGTGTTAATTGTGAATCTGAACATGGTGTGAGTTGTTGATCTGGACAGCATGTGAGTTGTGGATCTACACAGGGTATGAGTAGCGGATCTGGACAGTGTGTGAATTGTGGATCTGGATATGGTGTTAACTGTCAACTAAACAGGGTGTGAGTTGCGCATTTTGACACGGTGTCACTTGCAGATCTGGAGAATGTTTGAGTTGTAAATCTGGACGGGGTTTTAGCTGTGGAGCTGGATAGGGTGTCAGTTGTGAATCTGGATGGGGTGTGAGTTGTGGATCTGCACAAGGTGTTAATTGTCAATCTGAAGATGGTGTGAGTTTTTGATCTGGACAGCGTGTGAGTTGTGGATTACACAGGGTATGAGTAGCGGATCTGGACAGTGTGTGAATTGTGGATCTGGATATGGTGTTAACTGTCAATCTAAACAGGGTGTGAGATTTGCATTTCGACACGGTGTCATTTGCCGATCTGGACAGCGTGGGAGTTGTGAATCTGGACAGGGTGTGAGCTGTGGAGCTGGATAGGGTTTCAGTTGTGGATCTGGATGGAGTGTGAGTTGTGGATCTGGACAGGGTGTTAGTTGAGAATCTGAACATGGTGTGAGTTGTGGATCTGGACATGGTGCCATTTGCGATCTGGACAGTGTTGTGGTTTGTGAATCTGGAGAGGGTGTGAGTTGTGAATCTGGACGAGGTGTGGGCTGTGGAGCTCGATAGGGTGTCAGTTTTTGATTTGGATTCGTTGTGTGTTGTGAATCTGGACAGTGTTTTAGTTGTCAATCTGAACATGGTGTGAGTTGTGGATCTCTACGGGGTGTGATTTGCGATCTGGACAGTGTTGTGAGTTGTGAATCTGGAGAGGGTGTGAGTTGTGATTCTGGACAGGGTGTGACAAGTGGATCAGGACAGGGTATGAGTAGCAGATCTGGACAGTGTGTGAGTTGTGCAAATGGACAGGGTTTGAATTGTCATTCTAAACAGGGTGTGAGTTGTGGATCTGCACAGGGAGTCATTTGCGGATCTGGACAGGTTGTGAGTTTTCAATCTAGACTGGGTGTGAATTGTATATTGGGGCAGAGATTGAGTTATCAATATGGATCTGGTGTGAGATTTGGATCATGACAGGGTGTGAGTTGTAGAACTGGACAGGGTACGAGTAGCGGATACGGACAGTGTGTGAGTTGTGGATCTGGACATGGTGTTAACTGTCAATCTAAACAGGGTGTGAGTTGTGCATTTTGACACAGTGTCACTTGCAGATCTGGAGAGTGTTTGAGTTGTGAATCTGGACGGGGTGTGAGCTGTGGAGCTGGATAGGGAGTCAGTTGTGGATCTGTATGGGGTGTGAGTTGTGGATCTGCACAGGGTGTTAATTGTGAATCTGAACATGGTGTGAGTTGTTGATTTGGACAGCGTGTGAGTTGTGGATCTAAACAGGGTATGAGTAGTGGATCTGGACAGTGTGTGAATTGTGGATCTGGATATGGTGTTAACTGTCAATCTAAACAGGGTGTGAGATTTGCATTTCGACACGGTGTTATTTGCCGATCTGGACAGCCTGGGAGTTGTGAATCTGGACAGGGTGTGAGCTGTGGAGCTGGATAGGGTTTCAGTTGTGGATCTGGATGGAGTGTGAGTTGTGGATCTGGACAGGGTGTTAGTTGAGAATCTGAACATGGTGTGAGTTGTGGATCTGGACAGGGTGCCATTTGCGATCTGGACAGTGTTGTGAGTTGTGAATCTGGAGAGGGTGTGAGTTGTGAATCTGAACGGGGTGTGGGCTGTGGAGCTGGATAGGGTGTCAGTTTTTGATCTGGATTCGGTGGGAGTTGTGAATCTGGACAGGGTAGAGTTGTCAATCTGAACATGGTGTGAGTTGTGGATCTGAATAGGGTGCCATTTCCGATCTGGACAGTGTGGTGAGTTGTGAATCTGGAGATGGTGTGAGTTGTGATTCTGGACAGTGTGTGACAAGTGGATCAGGACAGGGTATGAGTAGCAGATCTGGACATTGTGTGAGTTGTGCAAATGGACAGGGTTTGAATTGTCATTCTAAACAGGGTGTGAGTTGTGGATCTGCACAGGGAGTCATTTGCGGATCTGGACAGGTTGTGAGTTCACAATCTGGACTGGGTGTGAATTGTATATTGGGGCAGAGATTGAGGTGTCAATCTGGATCTGGTGTGAGACTTGGATCATGACAGGGTGTGCGTTGTGGAACTGGACAGGGTATGAGTAGCGGATCCGAATAGTGTGTGAGTTGTGGATCTGGACATGGTGTTAACTGTCAATCTAAACAGGGTGTGAGTTGTGCATTTTGACACGGTGTCATTTGCATATCTGGAAAGTTTTTGAGTTGTGAATCTTGACGGGGTGTGAGCTGTGGAGCTGGATAGGGTGTCAGTTGTGGATCTGGGTGGGGTGTGCGTTGTGGATCTGCACAGGGTGTTAATTGTGAATCTGAACATGGTGTGAGTTGTTGATCTGGACAGCATGTGAGTTGTAGATCTACACAGGGTATGAGTAGCGGATCTGGACAGTGTGTGAATTGTGGATCTGGATATGGTGTTAACTGTCAACTAAACAGGGTGTGAGTTGTGCATTTTGACACGGTGTCACTTGCAGATCTGGAGAATGTTTGAGTTGTAAATCTGGACGGGGTTTTAGCTGTGGAGCTGGATAGGGTGTCAGTTGTGAATCTGGATGGGGTGTGAGTTGTGGATCTGCACAAGGTGTTAATTGTGAATCTGAACATGGTGTGAGTTGTTGTTCTGGACAGCGTGCGAGTTGTGGATCTAAACAGGGTATGAGTAGCGGATCTGGACAGTGTGTGAATTGTGGATTTGGATATGGTGTTAAATGTCAATCTAAACAGGGTGTGAGATTTGCATTTCGACACGGTGTTATTTGCCGATCTGGACAGCGTGGGAGTTGTGAATCTGGACAGGGTGTGAGCTGTGGAGCTGGATAGGGTTTCAGTTGTGGATCTGGATGGAGTGTGAGTTGTGGATCTGGACAGGATGTTAGTTGAGAATCTGAACATGGTGTGAGTTGTGGAACTGGACAGGGTATGAGTAGCGGATCCGAATAGTGTGTGAGTTGTGGATCTGGACATGGTGTTAACTGTCAATCTAAACAGGGTGTGAGTTGTGCATTTTGACACGGTGTCATTTGCAGATCTGGAGAGTGTTTGAGTTGTGAATCTGGACGGGGTGTGATCTGTGGAGCTGGATAGGGTGTCTTTTGTGGATCTGGATGGGGTGTGAGTTGTGGATCTGCACAGGGTGTTAATTGTGAATCTGAACATGGTGTGAGTTGTTGATCTGGACAGCTTGTGAGTTGTGGATCTACACAGGGTATGAGTAGCGGATCTGGACAGTGTGTGAATTGTGGATCTGGATATGAGGTTAACTGTCAATCTAAACAGGGTGTGAGATTTGCATTTCGACACGGGGTCATTTGCTGATCTGAACAGCGTGGGAGTTGTGAATCTGGACAGGGTGTGAGCTGTGGAGCTGGATAGGGTTTCAGTTGTGGATCTGGATGGAGTGTGAGTTGTGGATCTGGACAGGGTGTTAGTTGAGAATCTGAACATAGTGTGAGTTGTGGATCTGGACAATGTGCCATTTGCGATCTGGACAGTGTTGTGAGTTGTGAATCTGGAGAGGGTGTGAGTTGCGAATCTGAACGGGGTGTGGGCTGTGGAGCTGGGTAGGGTGTCAGTTTTTGATTTGGATTCGGTGTGAGTTGTGAATCTGGACATGGTAGAGTTGTCAATCTGAACATGGTGTGAGTTGTGGATCTGGATAGGGTGCCATTTCCGATCTGGACAGTGTTGTGAGTTGTGAATCTGGAGATGGTGTGAGTTGTGATTCTGGACAGTGTGTGACAAGTGGATCAGGACAGGGTATGAGTAGCAGATCTGGACATTGTGTGAGTTGTGCAAATGGACAGGGTTTGAATTGTCATTCTAAACAGGGTGTGAGTTGTGGATCTGCACAGGGAGTCATTTGCGGATCTGGACAGGTTGTGAGTTCACAATCTGGACTGGGTGTGAATTGTATATTGGGGCAGAGATTGAGGTGTCAATCTGGATCTGGTGTGAGACTTGGATCATGACAGGGTGTGCGTTGTGGAACTGGACAGGGTATGAGTAGCGGATCCGAATAGTGTGTGAGTTGTGGATCTGGACATGGTGTTAACTGTCAATCTAAACAGGGTGTGAGTTGTGCATTTTGACACGGTGTCATTTGCATATCTGGAAAGTTTTTGAGTTGTGAATCTTGACGGGGTGTGAGCTGTGGAGCTGGATAGGGTGTCAGTTGTGGATCTGGGTGGGGTGTGCGTTGTGGATCTGCACAGGGTGTTAATTGTGAATCTGAACATGGTGTGAGTTGTTGATCTGGACAGCATGTGAGTTGTAGATCTACACAGGGTATGAGTAGCGGATCTGGACAGTGTGTGAATTGTGGATCTGGATATGGTGTTAACTGTCAACTAAACAGGGTGTGAGTTGTGCATTTTGACACGGTGTCACTTGCAGATCTGGAGAATGTTTGAGTTGTAAATCTGGACGGGGTTTTAGCTGTGGAGCTGGATAGGGTGTCAGTTGTGAATCTGGATGGGGTGTGAGTTGTGGATCTGCACAAGGTGTTAATTGTGAATCTGAACATGGTGTGAGTTGTTGTTCTGGACAGCGTGCGAGTTGTGGATCTAAACAGGGTATGAGTAGCGGATCTGGACAGTGTGTGAATTGTGGATTTGGATATGGTGTTAAATGTCAATCTAAACAGGGTGTGAGATTTGCATTTCGACACGGTGTTATTTGCCGATCTGGACAGCGTGGGAGTTGTGAATCTGGACAGGGTGTGAGCTGTGGAGCTGGATAGGGTTTCAGTTGTGGATCTGGATGGAGTGTGAGTTGTGGATCTGGACAGGATGTTAGTTGAGAATCTGAACATGGTGTGAGTTGTGGAACTGGACAGGGTATGAGTAGCGGATCCGAATAGTGTGTGAGTTGTGGATCTGGACATGGTGTTAACTGTCAATCTAAACAGGGTGTGAGTTGTGCATTTTGACACGGTGTCATTTGCAGATCTGGAGAGTGTTTGAGTTGTGAATCTGGACGGGGTGTGATCTGTGGAGCTGGATAGGGTGTCTTTTGTGGATCTGGATGGGGTGTGAGTTGTGGATCTGCACAGGGTGTTAATTGTGAATCTGAACATGGTGTGAGTTGTTGATCTGGACAGCTTGTGAGTTGTGGATCTACACAGGGTATGAGTAGCGGATCTGGACAGTGTGTGAATTGTGGATCTGGATATGAGGTTAACTGTCAATCTAAACAGGGTGTGAGATTTGCATTTCGACACGGGGTCATTTGCTGATCTGAACAGCGTGGGAGTTGTGAATCTGGACAGGGTGTGAGCTGTGGAGCTGGATAGGGTTTCAGTTGTGGATCTGGATGGAGTGTGAGTTGTGGATCTGGACAGGGTGTTAGTTGAGAATCTGAACATAGTGTGAGTTGTGGATCTGGACAATGTGCCATTTGCGATCTGGACAGTGTTGTGAGTTGTGAATCTGGAGAGGGTGTGAGTTGCGAATCTGAACGGGGTGTGGGCTGTGGAGCTGGGTAGGGTGTCAGTTTTTGATTTGGATTCGGTGTGAGTTGTGAATCTGGACATGGTAGAGTTGTCAATCTGAACATGGTGTGAGTTGTGGATCTGGATAGGGTGCCATTTCCGATCTGGACAGTGTTGTGAGTTGTGAATCTGGAGATGGTGTGAGTTGTGATTCTGGACAGTGTGTGACAAGTGGATCAGGACAGGGTATGAGTAGCAGATCTGGACATTGTGTGAGTTGTGCAAATGGACAGGGTTTGAATTGTCATTCTAAACAGGGTGTGTGTTGTGGATCTGCACAGGGAGTCATTTGCGGATCTGGACAGGTTGTGATTTCTCAATCTGGACTGGGTTTGAATTGTATATTGGGGCAGAGATTGAGTTTTCAATCTGGAGCTGGTGTGAGATTTGGATCATGACAGGGTGTGAGTTGTGGAACTTGACAGGGTATGAGTAGCGGATCCGGATAGTGTTTGAGTTGTGGATCTGGACATGGTGTTAACTGTCAATCTAAACAGGGTGTGAGTTGTGCATTTTGACACAGTGTCATTTGCAGATCTGGAGAGTGTTTGAGTTGTGAATCTGGACGGGGTGTGAGCTGTGGAGCTGGATAGGGGGTCAGTTGTGGATCTGGATGGGGTGTGAGTTGTGGATCTGCACAGGGTGTTAATTGTGAATCTGAACATGGAGTGAGTTGTTGATCTGGACAGCGTGTGAGTTGTGGATCTAAACAGGGTATGAGTAGCGGATGTGGACAGTGTGTGAATTGTAGATCTGGATATGGTGTTAACTGTCAATCTAAACAGGGTGTGAGTTGTGCATTTTGACACGGTGTCACTTGCAGATCTGGAGAATGTTTGAGTTGTAAATCTGGACGGGGTGTGAGCTGTG